>NC_056738.1:88710329-89320329 GCF_019279795.1 Protopterus annectens | reverse complement strand
TCCCTACTCCTATAGACCCATCCCATCGGTTGACTCACTCCACATATCCTCAGAACTCCCAAACTTTTAGTCCACAAACATTGGTGACATGAGCGACCAAAAGGACACTATTCGCAATTTTTGGGTTGTCCCTCATGGGACATGCATGTGTTTATGTCAAGATTAGACTCTATACTTCGTTACATCCTTACTCCCGTTAACATGACACTATAATAAATTAATAAGTATGACTGTGGTAATGCACACATTACACATGACAGGCTAATTATGTACATGTTTGGCATATTTCTTTTACAACTAGACCGGTTTACTAATTGGCGTTGCCATAGCAGGCAGATCACAGGAGTGATTCCATGTGTGGGGAAGTCCTCACATTTGAATTTTTTTCAGCACAGCACTAACTTCGGAGATTGTACACACTTCTGTGTTTTAGCAGTTTCCTCCCTTCCCTCTTATGCACAACCTTATATTCTATCTACTGTCGAGGTTTGTAAGGGCACATTCATGTTATTTATGTCTGCAGATGGAATGAATGTGTTACAGAGAATGCACTTCTGCATATTGATGTCTGCATGTGTGTATGCATATATACTTATAACGAACTCACTGACCTCCACGGAGTGGTCCAATTAGAACCAGCCCATCCAACCCTGGCACACCTGGCTCCATAATTTCATACCCATAGTTCCTCCACCCCACCCGAGTTCAACATACAAGCATACCATCCATTGTCCAGTTGTTATTGCAGCCATGACACACCTCCACACATTGCCCTCTCCCGAGCGTTAGGGGCCCTACATGCATGTTGTCTCAACCCTTGTATTCTCAGGCTCTCTCACCATTTAGTCCTTGAACATACCTGCCCTTGCTTGTGTAATGGTTGGATGGCCAAATAGCCTATCAATTTTTGGGTAGTCCCACCAGGGAGTACCCTCTGTGTGTAAAGTAGACTTAGCAGGTCAACAATGTTATTCCCACTGGTAATATCCTGCCTGTGGTGTGAGTAGCAGTGCTTTGCTCACTCCTGCCCAGCTTAATATGACATATGCTGACAGCGCTATATAATACTGGGGTTGCTGTTGATTCCCTTCTCATTCCTTTTGTATGCTTTATTGTTACGTCATTCTTTCTTCATAGATATATATATATATGTATATTTGTTTGTTTGTGTCTTTTGGCTTTTCCTGGTTAGGGGTCACCACAGCGGAACTCCGGTCCGCTAATGATTGGTAGTTGATTTTTACGTGCCGAGTTACCAGCCCTGACGCACAACATTCAACAAAGGTACGCCCATTCACGCATGTCTCCACGCAGAAGACTCTCTAGCTGAGAATCGAACCGGACAGCATCTTACTGTAAGATATATATATATATATATATATATATATATATATATATATATATATATATATATATATATATATTATACATCTGTACATTCTTATATACATTTCCTATGCTGGGCACTGCTTAGACCCATGCAAGCGCACTCAGACTTGCTTACTGGTACTTATATTTGTTTACTGCTGCTTATTTGTGCTTACACCTGCTTACTAGTGCCTTATCATTATGACAGTGCCACTTACTTTGCGTGAATGATATTTAAGTTAAATATCTCATGCGATACTCTTATGTCAATTTTACAGCAAAACGACATTCATTCCACATGGAAAATGATATGTGCTATTGTTGGGCTCGAACCGTGAATGCCTGTTCGTTAGGCGGATGCTCTAAACACTACACTATTGACATTTATGTTGATTCCGCATGTTTTTCTCTGTTTGAATGAATTTGATCTGTAAGATACGCTCGGCAGAGGGCAGTGACGCACAGACACGCTGCGCTTTGCTTACACCTTCGATATTGCAGCAATTCAAATGTATAATAGGGACATAGGGAATCTAATTGTGAAAGTTCTAGGGACAGGGCTCAACATTCCACTACGTGCTTGTGTGTTTACTACTTCGATTTTATTTCACTGTTCGTGGACACTCTTGTATGCTTAGCATACATTTCGGTATCCACGGACACTGAATTACTGACTTACTATTAGAGGCGGGCTCTACTGGTAGGCATAGTAGGTTTTGCAACTGTTGGAGCATGTTTACGCCTCCGTAGAGCACTTGTACATGCCCCTTGCACTCGCACACGTTTCCTGTGCATGTTGAGGGTGCGGCGGCACGCCCTCATACATATTCATATGGCGCTGCTGCACCATCTGTAGTGAGGACGCTCGGCGCAAGGCTAAACCTGTCCTTGCGCCGAGCTTCTTGAATCCCGGGAGAGTGTTTGTTAAAGATTATTATTTACTGCACATCAGGCATAAGAGAAGCAAATTCATCCCAGCAGTCAGAGAAGGTCGAGAGGCAAGTGTGAGATTCAAGCTGCTCCATCAAACTGCCTTCAGAATATTTTTTCTTAGAAGATTAAAGACATTTTTTGACACAGAATGGACTAAGGAAGAAATAAAGCTTATACAACAAAAAGTGAGCCAGCAAACAGAAGAGGACTCTGCTTGTCATTCTTCTGACAGTAAAGCTCACAGAGAGACTTTGTGAGTGAAACCTTTTCCCGTGTTCCAAAGGAAAGTGCCTGCACAACAGAAAAAGGCACAGAAGTTGACTAGATTAATAAAGAGTACTTTGGACTTGAAACAGTGACTGCTGTTGGCAGATGGAGATGATCAGTAAGAAGACCAACTCTGCTGAAATTAGTGAATAAATGGGAAAGTATAAAGTATTGGTCACATTTGTAAAATATGGCTATGCTAGAAAAAGTGGCTGAGAAAGACCACTTTTGTTGACTTTGGCAGTAAAAAGTAAAGCAGTTTTTATCTTACTAGTATTTGTATAAAACATTTAGAGATATAAACTGCAGGTTGTATTGTAAATCAGTTTTGTATAGTGTGCAGTTAAGGGCATTTTAAATGTGTGTGAGGTGATTCTTTCTTTGGCTGTTGTATATGTTAAAGATATTAAGGTAAATGGGTATTTTTCTTAGTTGTGAGAAATATGGAATTGGCAGGATAACAAGAAAAGAAAGGGTGGACAGAAAGAAGCATGTTTTAATTAGTATAATGCTATACTCTTAGGCTGCTGGTGTTGAGGTGTTCTGATTTCACTGCATGTAGAATTACGATAACTTCCCTTGTTTTTATATGGGTGGATGTCTAGATTATTGTTCTACGCTTAAGATATAAACAACTTTTTGTAAGCAGATACTCTTGAAAAATAAGACAAAAAGATGAAAACCTTGAAAAAATATTAGGTTTCTTCATCTACAAACATATCGGCTTGTTTTTCCCCATTAGCAAATGCTCCTTGTGGGAAATGAGAAGTCTGCAGCTGAAGGCAGTTGGCCAGGAGAATTCTTTACATTCTAGAGTATGTGAAATTTACAGATTTCCCTTCATGCATCTGAAAAGTTATTAGCTATTTTTCCTCATTGCTGGCTACTTTTACATGGATACGAACTATCTGCATGTGCAAGCAATTAATGTTTTAAACAGCTGTATTGAAATATCACTTAAGATATAGACAACCATACATTTATATAAAAGAAAACAAACCATGTTAGCATATTCATAATGACAAACATTGCCATAAATCCAATATTACATAAATTGCTCAATTCTTGCCTTCCCATAAATCTCACTTCTCCTCCAAAATGTTATTCTGCATGTATTGTTCCTAAAATGTTCATTTTTCTATGTAACTTGCACATGCTTTTTTCTGAAGTTCTCACTTCCAGTTCTTTTGTCACAGTTGCAATATCCAGTACTTCAAATACAGTTGGTTTAGACTTTGATTTCCATTTTCTAGTAATTGCTTTTTTGACAGCTACCAGAATTAAACTTAGCAAGACCTTACTATGTCAAGGCAGTTCAAATTATGTATACCAGCTCAAAAAATGATTTCCTTAGTTGTACCCATTTTGCTCATCCAGTATTTCTGACAGAGTACAATGTAGGGAATTTTTTGAAGTCTGCCAACTCATATTACACCCCCGAAATACATGTTCCCAGTTACCTCGTCTTTCCCCATCACACCTCCAGCATTTGCCATCTACCTGAGGAAAAATTGTTTGGAGTCTGCTTGGGGTATAAAATACCTATGCAACAGTTGTAAACAAAAATCCTAAATCTTCTAGACTTTGTTGCATACTTGGGAGACATACATGTCTCCCCATTGTTTCCTTGTGAATTGCTTATCCATTCTCTCTTCCCAATCTTTTCTAACCTCCTCTGATTGATTTCTGTAGTTATCATGCAATAGTTTATATGCCCTACTAATTATCCCTTTTTTTCAGCAGGTTCTGTTCTAGATTCAACTACAAACTCTACCACAGCAGGTTTTTCACTTGGATTCCCCTTTCCCTTTCTCTTTGCTGCTATTGTGATATCAGTCCCTGATAGGGAGGGTAGACACTAGCCTGCAGTCAAATGTCTTCTTGGCCTCTTGCCTTTTTTTTTTTTTTTAAACAAAAAATATCTTTATTGAATTATTGCTTATGACATAGGCAGTCATACATTCATGTAAATGAAAACAAACCATATTGACATATTTTCAGTTGCAAACATTATACATCCCATGTAATCTTCTATACAGTCATTATCAGTCTAACATTGCATAGGTCAATTCCTGCCTTCCCTTAAACCTTATTCCTCCTGCTAAACATTCTTCTGGTTGTATTTTTTTCCACAGTTCCCAATTATTCTATGTAATTTGCTTCTACCCTTTCCCTAAAGATCCCACTTTCATTTTTTTTACCTCTTTGCCTACCTTTTTTTACTATATTCACTATTTCTGGTACAGTTGGTTTAGACTTTGATTTCCATTTTCTAGTAATTGCTTTTTTGGCATCCACCAGAATTAAACTCAGAAAAGCCTTACTATGTCTAGCCAATTCCAGTTCTATATCACAGCCAAAAAAAACATTTCCTTTGTTACACCAACTCACCCAATATTTCTGGCAGAGTATTCTGAAGGGAATTTTTAAATTCTGGCAACTCATTACGTTCCTGCAAATATGTTCCCATTTACCTTTTTCTTACCCATCAGATTTCCAGTATTTATAGTTTATCTCATGAGAAATTGTTTGAGGTCTGCTTGGGGTATACAAATACCTGTACAAATGCTGCCAAGAAAGAGATTTCTGAATTTTCATCACTTAGTTGCATATTTGAGATATATATATATATATATATATATATATATATATATATATATATATATGTGTGTGTAAAATAATATATGGGTCTACTTCACATCACCTAAAACCCAGTTGACTGACTTTCATTTCAGCGAGACCAAATCACCTAATTTGTCAAAATACCTAAAACTCATTTGACTGAATCTAATTTCACCGAAAGCTTACATTGCAAAATTTCAAAAGACCAAACTTTAAACCATAAACAAACATACTCACAACACTAATAACTACCTCTTACTTAAAAACTTCTTAATTGCTTACCTTCTTAACAGAAAACGGGCAATATAAAACCAAACTAAGTGGGGGGGCTACACCCCACACCCCCCAATCCTTTTCCACTTTAAATTATAGCTTTCTGCTTTTTCTATGTATAGGAGCCTTAACTTTGTAGCTCAGAAATACCCCTTCAAATCTAGTAATCCCAGCTTGTTCTGTTGGAAGGTTAAACTTATCCCACTTGACTCTTGCTCTCTTCCCCTCCCACATAAAATCCTTCAACTCTTTATTAATTATTATTCACAGCTTCTCATTTGATTAATAAAAATATGTCTTATTGTGTATAGAAACTAGGGGGACTAAAATATTTTCACTGTTTGTATCTTGCCATCCATATCCATAAATCAGAGCTTCCAGTTTCTCAGTTTTCATGTTATCTTTTGTTTAGTCTCTTTCCACATGTCATTATCTGCCCCAACAAAATCCCTTTTAACCTGTGCTCCTAAGTAGTTCATTTTGTAATGCCCCCATAAATATGGGTATTGCTGAACCGAATTACTTGTGGGTACATAGTTTGCAGCTATTGTCTTTGTTTTGCTTCATTAATTTTGTATCTCAAAAAGACTCAGAACTGTCTCAGAATGTTGCATAACACTGAAATGTCTTTTTCTAGTTTTATGAGGTATAAAATAATATCATCTGCAAATAAAGTCCTATTACCAACCTATGAACCTAAAGCCAACATTTCTTAATTACCGTACCAACTATATCCTTGAATTTCCGAGTACCTTATTTTCTTTGCCAGTGTTTCTAAATATAACACATATAACAAGGGGAAAGAGAACACCCCTGCTTGGTTCCTGTGTTGAAAAATAACTTATCAGAGAGGGCCCCTTCTTTCGCCTCTGATACTTCATATGTTCTCCTAATTAACTTTATTATTGTGTCAGGGAATGCAAACACTTCATTTGCCCTACTCATAGAATCCCAGCTTGCTCTGTCGAATGCCTTCTCTCCATCAACAACAGTGGTATTTTTTTTTACATTCTACTTCCCTCTGGATCACCATTGTTCTGTTAATGTTGTCAAATGTTTGCCACCCATCCACAAAACCACATGGATCCATGTCTGTCAGTTTTAGCATCATCTTTGCGATTGTTTTAGCCATTATGGAAAGAAATACTTTATAATCATGGTTTAGAAATGAAATGGGCCTATATGAAGATAGATCTGAATCGTCTTCACCATTTTTAGGTATTACAGCCACCACAGCTTTCTTCCAGGAAGTTGGTGCTTATCTTTCTTTTAAAATATTGTTAAAGAGAACCTTTACGATCCTTATCACTTTTTTCCCTCTAGCTTCCAAACTTCCACAGGAATACCATCTATTCCTGGAGACTTTCCTGTAGATAGATTACACATCACCATTTTATCTCATCTCCTCCTATCCTAACTTTTAAAAATGAGCCTTATCTGCTGTAACCTTGGCATGTTTAAATCTTTCATAAACATTTCCACTTGTACTTTTTCTTGATTTCCACCACATTTTTCTGCTTTATACAGATTTTCATAAGATTTCCAACATATTTCAAATACCTGTACAGGATCAATGGTTATTTTCCTTGTTTTAGGTTCCCTATGTTAGCAACAGCACCATCTACTTGTTGCCTGAGCCATTGTGCTAAAATCTTTTGTGCTCTGAAATTATTATCAAAAACAGTTGTTTAAAATGGCAATCTTTCTAAACTCATGCATAATATTTAGATAGTCCCTTATTTTCTCTTTAGCACTTTGCAGTTGTGCCTCTTCTTCTTCTGTGAGATTCACTTTAATCTTCAATATTTTAACCTTTGTAAGTCCCTCTAAGTAATTTTTGTTACTTCTTAACCATATCTCTTTTTCTTTTATTTATACTTTTATTTTTATAACGCCACTTTAATTTTATCCCACTCTCTAGCTATATTTTCTGAAGGAATTTCTATCTTCCGTAATAACTCCCAAATAATTTCCACTACCCATTCCTTAAATTCCTCTCTGCTTAACAAATAGGTGGGGAAGCACTATTTCATTACCCTGCTTTTTTATTTTTATTAGTGATGCATGATCTGAAATAGTTATTGGATGTGTATCAAAACCTTTAATTAAATGCACATGGTCCCGTGAAATATAATTTACATCTAGCCTAGCCCAGTTTTTGTACCTTTGGGAATAATATGTAAATTATTTCCAAGCTCCTACTACTGAATTCACATCTTCCATACCAAATATTATCATACATTTCTTTTCAAAATTCTACCCTCTTTTGTTACATGTCCCTTCTAGGGCCCCCAGATGCATTCTTACTTTTGCAAGTCAAAGTCCCATTCCCCATCTGTAAGTAATATTACCTGCTGAAAGTTGATTATTTCTCTTTGAAATTTCTCAAACTCCATTTTTAGATGGAATATAAGTACATGCCACCGTAATCCTCCTCCCTTGCCAGTGACCCCTTACTACTTCAGATCTACCATTATTATCTTTTTTCCCTGTTCTGTCACTGTTGGAGCTCATCTAACAATAAATATAAGTACTGCCCTTTTCCTTTGTCCCAGATATTCCGCTGAATGACCATCCTGAAATCCTGTCTTTATCAAATTCACATGCTCATTTCTTTCCAAATGTATTTCTTGTACCACAGATATTTGCAGTCTGCATTTGTTAATATAGTCTGCTACTCTTTCTTTTTTATATACCTGTGAGACGTTGACATTCAAAGATATATGGAAAGTAATGCCATTATGATAAGATGATGTGATTTCCACCTGTTATGTATTACAGCTTTTTAATGTCAAGTTTCAGCTTTTTTGTTACATGCGTACACTAGTTTTGGCCGGTTGATCTTTTATACTGTTGATTCTTGTCATATCCATTTGAACCTTTGTTACATCTTGCAAGACTTTTTCTTTTAATGAAGATCCTCATGCAAAAAAGCAAACACACTCCTAGAACCTTTTAACTTAATACAAACACAGAAAAATGCCTACAACTTCAGATATTGAAGTTTAACCCTCCTAATTGGAGCATTTCTCCCAGATTGACAGTGACACTCATAGCCTTGAATTGACCTGTAATGAAGGTTATCCATGCTAAGATGCGTGGTACAGCCTGTGATTCTCCTTACACAAAGTGCTGTCTGTTTTTGTCTTATTTTTATCCTCTCCCAGATGTAGGAAAGAATATGAATGCTTTCAGAAAACATCTTTCAGCTATTGAAAGAAAAAAGTTTTATGTTTTTATTACCCTTATCAGCTTGTCAGCATAGAAGCATGAAAACAAGATACTGTTTCCGTTAGTATATCCCTATTACAATAAAAAATAATTGAAAAAGCTTTACTATATAACATGGTGTATGTCATGTTTTGTAAAAAATACTATTAAGAGCCAATTGTTTTACTTACCATTGCTTCTTTCCTTCATCGTCCGCCTTCCTAATGTTCTTTCAAAGATTGAAGACATGAAGTAGGGCATGTGCGTTTTCGTTCCCCTACAAGTTTAACAAAGTAAAAAAAGTACAGTATTTCCAAGTTTTCTTTTTCCACCAATATTTAAAAAAATATGATTGATGCTTTGTAATCCTACATATATTCTTTAATTTACGATTTGCTGGTTTTCTTCACATTGATCTCTATCTCCCAACTCCAGTCTCTGGATCATTTCCAACGTACTCCTGGTTCTAGTCAACTCCTGTACATTTATCTGTCATTCAGTTATTTTCCTTTGAAACATTGGAAAAGGTTTCACTGGCATCATCTCTCTGTGAGCTTTATTTTCAGAAGAATAAGAAGCTGATTACCCTTCCATTTGATGATTCACTTTTATTTGGACAACTTTTTTTATTTCGGCCTTAGCATGTTCTACATTAAAAAATGACTTAGACCCACCAGGAAGAAAAATTCTGAAGACAGCTGGATATAGCAGCTTAAATCTCCCAATTGCTTCTCAACCATCCCTGATTGCTGGAATAAATTTACTCTTCTTCTACCTGGTGTACTGTGAGTAATCGTTTTCCGCAAACACTCTGCTGTTTCCAACTGTTAGTACTTTGTCCCTCTGAATCAACTCTTTCTGCTGGTAGGATTGCATCATTACTGTTAGAGGTCTTGAGTGATTTTTCATAGTCTGGTTTGGAGCATACATATGATGACCCTTTCAGTTAACAACCCCTGCTGTGACATACCAGTGCAATTGCTTATGTCTACTTTCATAAAATTAATACCGTCTGTTCCTCCAAGTTTCTCTGGTACAGCAGGAAATTTCAGGTCTTCCCTGTGTACTCTGTCCTCTAATTCTACCATTTTTGAAGCATGCCTTCTTGAACAGTCTCTTACTCACCCAGCCTTTTCTTCTTTCCGACCTCTGATTTTTGCAGATTTATCAACTGATCTGAATATCTTTTTAAAGCTTCTTCCATTTTCCAGTCTTTTTTATTTTAGTTGATACGCATTTGACTTGTTTTTTTTCCTCCAGATTACTGGAAGTCATGTCTTGCACCAAAGCTGGAGCTTGAACTGCTTTTGCTAAACAGATGCAGAATTCTTTCCAGCTGGAGGTTTCTCCTCATCTTTTGCTATTTATTTTCTTTTGTGTTCCCTAAATGTCTTCTTTGCTGGCATCCAGGCAGTACACTTATTAGCTGGTAACTGAAATTTACCCAAAAAGAAAAAAAAAAATCACTGACTCTCTTGTCTGAGCTGCTGTTTTCACACTGGGAGAACAAAATTAAGCTGTTGCTCGGTGTGCAGCCATCTCGGAAGTCTTGGTCTCTTCCCATTCCATTACCTTTCCCTTTCTAGTTATTTGCTCCCAATACTTTGGTTCCTTTGCCAGTTTTCTACAATAAATTCCAACCCCCTCTTACCTGTTCTCTGTACCCCTAATTGCAGTCATCCCTGTTGGCAAAATTTCTTTTCATTCTTGTGTTGGATTACTTCTTAGAATGCTTTTTGCTACTTTATGAATATAATATTCTGTATGGCTGTTGTTCTTCTTAAGGCTCTTCATCCAGAATCCTATTCTGTCCTTATTTCTTGAATTTTCCCTCAGTCACATCATTGTCATCATCCCTTTCCACTTTGAATTATAGCTTTCAGCTTGTATTATGTGCATGAGCCTTGACTGTGTATCCCTTCAAATCAAGTAATCCAAGATTACCTTATTCTGTTAGACAGATCAACTTATCCCACTTGACCCTTAGTGGTAGCCTCAGAATGAGGCACATTCAGCTTCCCTGACAAAACTTAGGCCTCGGTTTGAGGAGAAAAGTCAAATAAATGATCTGAAGTGAAGAGTTCGCCACAAAAAGCAGTTTGGTGTAAAAACTGAATTTCGTGGCTCCAGTGACATACAGACAAAATGAATGACATGCACATAAGTAAAGGAGAAAGTTAGACATTGTTTAATGAATTGCAGTTTGTTTGTGTCTTTCGGCTTTTAGGGGTCGCCACAGCGGAACTCTGGTCCACTAATGATTGGTATTTGATTTTTACGTGCCGAGTTACCAGCCCTGACGCACAACCTTCAACAAAGGTATGCCCATTCACGCATGTCTCCATGCAGAAGACGCTCTAGCTGAGAATCGAACCGGACAGCGTCTTACTGTGAGGCGACAACGCTACCGCAGCACCACCACTGCGGTCTCCATCCTGTCAGACACTGTAATATTAAAATAATCTGACAACTTTGTAGTCAAAGTTTGACTTTGGGAATATGCCAAGAGGTGTTGTAAAACAGTGGAAAGGGATGTAAGGTATATTTTTACAACAAAGTGAGAAACTTGTCTATTTGGATCAAAACACTAAGACTTCCTGATATTCGGTCGTACTGCCTTTGTTGTGGATATCTGGGAACTCTATGGGGACTAAAAGCTGTGTTGAATCAGTCTTACTTTCTTCATGCTGTGAACGAAAGGCTTTTTTGTTTGAGGTACAGTACCAGTGTAAGTTAAAATATATGTTGTATAAACTTTATAAACTTTATAATTTGTGGTGTGAGAGAACATGTACTGAGATGCTGTTTGAATGCTATAATCCTTTCATTGCAGCCTCTCTGAATTGTTTTACACTTATTAGGAATGATGCACTGCTGCATGACATTCTTTGTGTAACTTCCATGCTATTAGCCATCTGTATAATAAGGAATGAAAGTGGCTGGGTAATGACTAATTAGAATTAATGAACTGGTGAAAAGGAAGCAGGGACATGAGATAGGCTGGTGGTAAAACTTGGGATATATTTCGAGAATATGGTATTGATGTGACCTGTTAATGTGAGTAATTGTATATGGCTGAGTTCAGAGGATGGATGCCTCTTGGGAGTGGAGCTCAGGACTGCAGGAGACTGTGGTGTACCTTTTCAATGCTGCGTGTATGAGAATAAGGTAGAAAATGACATGATAATTCTTATTAAGTTATTAAATTATACAGCTACTGAAGTTTGTTTTATTGCTGTGCTGTAATACAGTATTATTAGGTCTGCATTTTTTAAATGAGGGATTAATAAACATATGGATATAAAATGTATATATATATATATATATATATATATATATATATATATATATATATATATATGGGTTCACTACATAATCTTGAAAGTTTGAAATACCGAATTTCAAAATCTCGAGACTATATAGCCGAAAGACCAGAAGCGCAAAATTCGAAATCCCGAACGTACAACACACATACAGCACACACATAACATCCCCCCCACAATCAAACATATCATCCTACACTACAGATAAGCCAGGGGGCACCCCCCCATGAGGGGGGGGCTGCACCCCCCACACCCCCCCTACTTAAATATACTAACTCCGAGATCGCACAGACACACAAGGGAAACTCACACCCACACATTTTACAGTCCCTCACACACACATCACAGTCACACACATACTAATACACACTAAAGCCACTAACCAACACACTTGCACAGAGATACTTACCTGAATTCCACCTATCCATCCACAAACCGCAACACCAGATGTGCTACTTCAATATCTCTGTACATCAGGATTTTGAATTTTGCTCTTCTGGTCTTTCGGTATTTAGGACTTTTGGCTATATAGTCTCGAGATTTTGAAATTCGGTATTTCAAACTTTCGAGATTATGTAGTGGACCCATATATATATATATATATATATATATATATATGTGTGTGTGTGTGTGTGTGTGTGTGTGCATGCGTGTGTTGAAACAGCAGAATAGACTAGACAGTCAAATTTAGCATAAAGCTGTCATTTGGCAGCAGGCCATGCATATGACTGAGTGGCATCTGAGGGTGTGTAAAAAAGAAAAAAAATGCATATATTTGTTAACTGGGTAAGCCAACTTGACACAGGGCAACCTGGAGCAATGTCTGCTTAAGTGACTTACCTAGGGTCACATAATAGGGAAATAGAGGTGTGATACTCAAACCCAGGACTCCAACAGGGTCTAGGTCTTGTACTACATAGTCTAAACGTTTGTGCCAAGTTGCTGGTCATTCTTAAGATCAGGGGTTGTGGGACTTCCAAGATGAATGCATACTGATCAACAAGTCTATTAAAGCTCTCTGAGTGTGAAAACATAAACTTTGAAAAGTAGCCAGCAAAACCCATTTATTTTGGTAAAATTCTGTTAATGGTTAGTCACTACACTGACAACAAATAAATCTGGAGAAGGTAAGACAAAAATAAGCTAGAACAGGAGAAGAAAAACTCTGGAGGGGTACAGCCTTTCAGATGTTATTTTTTTTCAAACACCTTTATTGAATTATCACTTGTGACAAGGCAAATTTGCATTTATATAAAAGTAATCAAACTGTATTAACAAAAACATTACACTTCACACATATTACTATAGATCATATAACCTAAGGAATATGACACAAATTATTCAATTCCTGCCTTTTTAAACAATAAACATCTTTAATAAACCATTACTTACTACATAGACAATCATACATTTATACAAATGGAAACAAATCCTAGTCACAAGCATTTTATATCACAAACCATACTGACACATTCCCAGTTGCAAACATTATACAGTACATCACTTATAATCTATCCAGTCTTTCTCATTCAAACATTACATAGCTCATTTAAGTCCTACCGCCTTTTAGACCCCATTCCTGTTTTGTATGTATTGTTCCCACAATTCCTATTTTTTTTCCTATGTAGTTTCCTCCTACTCTTTTCTAAATATCTCAATTCCAGTTGTTTTATATCTGTTGCTATATTTACTACTTCCAGTATAGTTGGCTTAGATTTTGATTTCCATTTTCTAGTAATTGCTTTTTTGGCAGCCACCATTATTAGACACAACAAGGCCTTACCATGTATAGGCAATTCTGATTCTGTATCATAGCTCAGAAAAATCATCTCCCTCATCAGACCAATCTGCCCACCCAGCATCTCTGACAGTGCATCATGCAGGGAATCTTTAAAGTCTGCCAACTCACTGTACTCCCAGAAATTATGTTCCTATCTACCTCTTTCTTCCCCTTCACACCTCTAACATTTACTGCTTGCCTTAGGAAAAATTCTCTGGAGTCTACTTGGGGTATAAAAGTATCTATATAAACATTTCCCGGCAAAAATTCTAAATCTTCTAGATTTTGTTGCATATTTGAGAGACATATATATAACCTCCCATTGTTTCTATGTAAATTGCTTATCCAGTCTCTCTCCCAAATCCTTTCTAACCTCCTCTGATTGATTCTTATAGTTATGATGCAATATTTTATATGCTCTACTAATTATTCCCTTTTTAATGGCAGCTTCTGTTCTAGATTCTATTAAAAACTGTACCCTTGCTGGTCTTTAGTTTAGGACACCCCTATGTCTTTCTCTTTGCCTATACTCTGATATCAATCCCTGATAGGGAAAGGCAATCTCTAACCTGCAGTCCAAATAAATTATTGGCGTATTCCCATTCTGTCATTTTTCCCTCTCCAGTTATTTGCTGTCAGTGCCTTGGTTCCTTTGCCAGTTTTCTCCAATACATTCTGGCCCCTTATCTGTTGTCTGTATCCCTAATTGCAGTCATCCTTGTCAGCAGAATCTCCTTTCTCCATTCCCCTTTTTGATTTAGTTCTTAGAATACTTTCTTCTACTTTATGGATATAATATTCTGCATGGTTATTTTTCTTCTCCTTAAAAATCTGCAGCCAAAATCCCAGTCTCTCCTTGTTTCTTGAGCTGTGCTTCCCCTGTGTTTCGTCACCCTTTCCACTTTGAATTATAGTTTTCTGCTTGTGTTATGTATAGGAGTCTTAACTGTGTAGCTCTGAATACCCTTTCAAATTGGGAAATCCCAATCCACCCTGTTCTACTGGAAGAATCAGTTTATCTCACTTCACTCTTGCCGTCTTCCTTCCCAGATAAAGTCCTTCAGCTCTTTATTAATTACTACCTACAACTTCTCTGGTTGATAAAAATATGCCCGACCTGTTTATAAGACTAAAGGGACTAAAACATTTAAACTGCTTGTATTTTGCTGTCCATATCCAGAGAACAAAGCTTCCATTTTCTCAGTTTTTGTATTATCTTTTGTTTAGTCTCTTCCCACATATCCTTAGCTGCCACACTGGAATAATTTTTAATCAATACTCATAAATGTTTCATTTTATCATGTCTCCATAAATATGATTATTCTTGAACCAGTTCATGTGTGGGTACATAATTCACTGCTGTTGCCTTTGTTATAGCTTCGTTAATTTTGTATCCCGAAAAGATTTGAAACTGTCTCAAAATGTCTCACAATGCTGTAATGTCTTTTTCTGGTTATGTCAAATACAAAATAATATCATCTGCAAATAAAGCCAGCTTTTCTTGACTACCATACCAACTATATCCTTGAATTTCTGAGTCCCTTATTTTCTTTGCCAGTGGTTCCAAATATATTGCAAATAATAAAGGGGAAAGAGGACACCCGTACCTGGTTCCTCTGCTCAAGCAGAAATTATCAGAGAGAGCTCCACCCACTTTAATTTTCGTCTCTGATCCCTCATATATCCTCCTAATCAAGCTTATAATTTTATTAAGGAATGCAAATGCTTCCATTGCTCTACTCATAAACTCCAAGCTTTCTCTGCACCAATACCCACCAACAACAGTGTTATTTTCGTATATTCTGCTTCCCTCTGGATCATCACTGTTCTGTTAATGTTGTCAAATGTTTGCCTCCCTCCACAAAGCCACACTGAACTATATCTATCAGTTTTGGAATTACTTTTGACATTATTTTAGCCATTATAGACATGAACACTTTATAATCGTGGTTTAGTATTGAAATGGGCCTTTATGAAGCTGGATCTGATGGATCCTTACCCTCTAAGTATTACAGCTTACCACTGCTTTCTTCCAGGACGGTAGTACTTTTCCTTCTCGTAAGATACTGTTAAAACAAAACCTTCCAGATCTTTATTATTTTTTTTCTCCTAGCTTCCAAACTTCCTTAGGAATACCATCTATTCCTGGGGACTTTCCTGTAGATTGGTTGTACATCACATTTTTTATCTCATCTCCTCCTACTCTAAATTAGTAATTAAGCCTCATCTACCTCTAGCCTTGATATATTTAATTATTTCATAAAAAAATCCATTTGTATCTTTTTTTTATGTTTATATTTCTCTGTTTTGTAGAGACTCTCATAGAATTCCCAAAATATTTCTAATACCGCTACAAGATCTCTTGTTACCTTTTTTGTTATAGGCTCCCTAAGTTTTGCCTTTTATAAGTCCTCCAAAAATCAGATCAGGTTACAGCCTCAGTACAAGAGATGGTTTCTAGTAGTTTAGAGGAAGAATAATCAAGTGCATTCAGAGGTATTAAAAATAAGTGAGGCAGTGGAGAAATGCATATAGTCAGATATGTAGCTATTCAGATGAGTTGGAAAAAAACTAGCAGAAATCAGAGGTTGATATGAAGGAAAGACTAGCTGCATGTGAAGCTTCTCTAGAGGAGCTTTTTTAGAAAATAGTAGAGTTGGAAGACAGAGCACAAAAGAGAAAACCGGAGATTTTCTGCTAGAAACTGTAAGGAGCAGATTGCATTCATTTATTAAAGTGCATATAAGCAAGTGGACTAATATTCTTTAGCAGGCTTTGTTACTAGTATGGACACAATGTGTCTATGCTCCATATTTTCCATGAGAAAGAAGTCAAAACATAAAGATGTGGTCATATTGGCAGAAGGAGCTGCTCCTGACAAAATTATGGCAGAAAGGTAAAGTATTTTCAACTGGGACATCAGAGTATACATACTGCATGCCAGGCAGAAGAGGAGCGAGTTTATTCCTGCAATCAGAAGATGCCAAGATGCATGTGTAAGATTTAAGTTGCTGCATCCAGCTATTTCAGCATACCTTTTTTCCTATGGAGCAAAGATATTTATCAATGTGGAACAGGTGAAGGAGGAAATAGAAATGTTTACCTCGCAAAAAGTGAGCCAGAAAGTTGAGGGGGATTCTGCTTATTACTGTGACAGTAGCAAAGCCCATAGACAGAACATGACAATAAACTTTTTCTTGTTTTCCAGTGGAAAATGGCTGAGGGACAGAAGAAAGCAGAGGAGTAAAAGAGAAGAAACAGGACTACCTTGGACTTGAACCAGAGACTGGTATTGGGTGATTGACATACTGAAGAAGTGGGCCAGCAAGAATCTGGAAATAGGAAATAAAGGTATGAACTGTAAAGTGACATCTCCATAGGATGCAGTTTGGACATGAGAACTGTGCTTCTGCAAAAAGTGGATGGAATAAGCAAAAAAGACTCGAAGTTTATGGACTGTTTGAAACTCGTGGGGTGACTGGAGGATTATGATCAGGTCGCCGATCATAACCCAGCTTATCTTGGCATCCATGTTAAGAGCGTATAATAATGGGATGTTCTTCATTCCACATTGCTGCAGTCCTAACCATTGGGTAGTCCGCTGTCCAGTCGGCCCGAATACCAAAGTATATGGCTGACGTCGGTCAAGGCGCATTAGACTGACGTCAGGACATCAGGGTACTAATGCGCATGACCGACGCCATATCCTCAGTCTTTTTTGCCGCATGGTCCGATGCAGAAGCAGTTTTGCGAGTGCAGGTTGGCGTTCTGAAAAATTTCCAAAGTCGGAGTTTAAGACCGAATCAAAGTTGGCTAAGTACCCGTTGGGAACATTTTGGTTTTTCTTGCCTCAGTATTTAACGGATGTCAGAAAAAGTGAATAACTGTATTTCTTGTGGGAAGCAGATACCTCATAGGGATTACCATACTCTGTGTATACCTTGTTTAGGGCCTGAGCACGGCGTTGTTGGTTGCGCTCTTGTGCTAGATTTAACAAGCACTATTAGAGAAGGTTAGACTGTGCCAGGTTAGTGTTTGGGAAGCGTTGTAATTACAAAATGCCGTCGGAGGCTCCGGCGCAAAAAAATCAAAAGCAAGACAAAACAGCAAAGCCTAGGGTTGATGAACCGGCAGTCCCGGACGTCGGTTCTTTAGAAAACTCAGTGGAGCGGAGGTTTTGCCAGGAGTTTCTTTGGAGTCTCAGGCAGAGACTTTACTGTTACAGGATGTGCCCTCTCAGGAGGTAGGCCAGGCTGAGGGGCTTCTCAGGTAACTGTTCTTCCCTCTCTTCCCAAGATAGTTAGAGCTCCTACTGTTTCCAAAACTTCTTTGAGAGGTAGGCCGAGTTCAGCTTCAGTGGGGGCTTCTCCTAGCACTTCAGGTTCTGTGCCTAAGAAACATATGCTTAAAATGGCAGAAGATTTAATTACTATGATTAGAGGCTCTATGCTCCCTCCTGATAAGAGGCCTAGGGTGGAACCTGAGTTTGAGAGTTTGGAACAGTATTCAGAGGCTTGAGTCTTCTGCGGAAGACTTGCAGGAGTTTCCTCCTTATTCTGACTCTGATGTGGATGATTCCACACCTACAGCTTCTCCTCCTGAGGATTTCTCATTTTCAGAGACTCTGCATTCCATGAGGGAACACTTTAAATGGGAAGGCCAAGATTACTCTGATTCAGGAAAAGGCTTAGGGAATTCTTATTTTTACCCCAACATAGGCCCTTAGCTATACCTCCTGTGTTGAATGTGGTGGAAGATGTTTTTGCAGAGGCTTCCCTGAACCCTGACTCTTTGCCTCCTGCCCTGTTAAACCTGATAGGTACTACAGGGTGCCCGAAGCTCATAAGTATTTGTTTAAGAGTCCTAGACCCAGAAACTGTTTCTCAGGGGCCTAAAGGTGTTAAGGCCTCTGTGGTTAAAAATCCTGTTCCCACTGATAAAGAGGCAAGGGCTTTGGATAGGTGGGGAAAGAAAGTGTATACTTCTTCCACTCTAGCCATGAGGCGTTGAATTGTCAGTTTCACATGCTAAAATATCAAAATTATCTCCTTTCACAATTGAAATCTAAGGTGGATGCTTTGGCGGAAGGTATAGAGTGTAAAGAGTTGCTGGATTTAGTTCATGTGTCTGAACAAGTGGGTAAGCATTCTTTGCAATGTGGTTTTGATGCTGTGCAGGCCTCCTCGAGGTTGGCTGCCACTAGTTCTGTTCTTCGCAGGCATGCCTGGTTGAGGGATCAGAATTTAGCAGAGCATGTTAAGACTAGGATTTTGGATGCTCCTTTACAGTCTGATGTGTTATTTGGTTCGCCTGTGGAAGCAGTTTTAAAGAAAATGGAGGACAAAGCTAAGTCTATGCAAACTGTTAAAGACTTTTTGCAGGTGCAGCCACCAAAGTTTAGTAGAAATTGGCCTACTAAGGGATGGACATATCCTGCTTTTGATTCCCAGTCTAGGGGTAGGTCTAGGCGTGGTAGGGGCAGAGCTCAAGGTTCTTTTAGGCCTAGAACAGGGGTTCACCTGCTCAGACTTCTGGTGAGGGCAGGGGTCAGTCCTTTAAACAGACCCAATGACCTGCCTTTTCAGCTGCCAGTAGATTCTCGTCTGGTAGCTCCTTTGGGAGGAAGACTGTCTCTTTTCAAAGAAAATTGGGATTTAATCACTCAAGACAGATGGGTGTTGGATATCATTCACCACGGTTACAGGTTTTACTTCCACACATTGCCCCCTTTCAAAGGCATGCCAGACGTTCCTCCTCCACAAAGGGAAGAGGCTCACAAGCAAATTTCTCTGTTACTTCAAATAGGGGCCATTCAGCCAGTCCCTATACCAGAAAGGGATTTTATTCTCGCCTGTTCCTAGTACCAAAGAAGGGGAACACGTGGAGACCAATTTTGGATTTATCTATCCTCAACACTTATCTGGACATTCCCAAGTTCAAGATGTTGACGTTGCAACAGCTCTTACCTTTGCTGGGCAAAGATCATTGGATGGTAACTTTAGATCTCAAGGAAGCTTACCTTCATGTGCCTATAAGACTGTGTTGCAGGAAGTATCTGCGTTTCGAGCTGGAAATTCTCATTATCAGTTCTCTGCATTGCCCTTTGGCTTATCTACTGTATTCACAAAGGTTCTGGCTCCAGTGATAGCTTACTTCAGGCTAAAAGGAATTCAAATCTATCCTTACTTGGGCGACTGCCTGATTCTGGCTCAAGAAAAGGAAGACCTTCTACAGCATCTGGAATATGTCATAGCAGTGCTAAGATGCCTAGGGTATTCTGTGAACGAAATAAAGTCCAGTCTAGTACCCTCTCAAGACATGTGCTTTCTGGGTGTGAGACTGAATACAGCAGCCCAGATGGCCTTTTTAACCCCGGACAAACAAAAGAATCTTTCCAGTTACTTCCATCAGCTATCTCTTCAGTCCGGGCTGACTGCAAGGACAGTCCTTCAAGCCTTAGGGTTCATGGCATCTTGTATTCTGGTGCTTCCCAATGCCAAACTGCATATGAGGAAGCTACAATGGTATCTCAAAATGTATGGACACAGCACTGCCAGGATTTGGACACTGTCATTCAAATGA
Source organism: Protopterus annectens (assembly GCF_019279795.1). Classification (NCBI taxonomy): domain Eukaryota; kingdom Metazoa; phylum Chordata; order Ceratodontiformes; family Protopteridae; genus Protopterus; species Protopterus annectens. The sequence goes on along the minus strand of NC_056738.1, from coordinate 89,299,971 downwards.
TACCTTGCATTCAAAAGGAATTTTGTGGTGGGCTCAGGAATGTCACCTAAACAAGGGACTCTCTGTGACCCGGCCAGAAGTCAGATTCTAACGACAGATGCCTCAGACATTGCTTGGGAGCTCATCTAAATGGAAAGTGGATACAAGACAAGTGGCCTGCCAGACTACAGCATCTACATATCAACATGAAGGAGATGTTAGCAGTCCAAATTGCATTAATGGCTTTCAAGGAGTTACTTCTTCCAGGGCAGGTGTTGATTCTTACAGACAACACAACTGTCATGTGGTACATCAACAAACAAGGGGAACACATTCTTACCCATTGTGCAGGCAGCGATGATTTTGTGGGAGACTGCGCTCAGCTTGCAACTAACTCTTCAGGCAAGGTTTCTGCGGGAGCACAGAACTCCTTAGCAGATGTGTTAAGCAGACAAATCATGGATCCCCACGAGTGGAAACTGTATTTTCATGTATTTCAAAGGTTGACAGTGTCCTGGGGAACTCCAGACATAGATCTGTTAGCTTCTCCACTAAACCACCAGCTGGCAAAGTTTTGCACAAAGAGGTTACATCACACAGCTTGGAAAGTGGATGCTCTTTCTTTCAGTTGGAAAAATCTTCATGTGTGTCGTTGTGTCCACCTCTGCCTCTTCTTCAAAGGTGCTTCTAAAGGTCAGACAAGACAAGCCAAGGATGATTTTAATAGCTCCAGATTGGCCTCGGCAGCACTGGTACCCATTACTGAGGAGTCTAGTAAAGAAGCCTCCATGGCCTTTACCCTTGATTCCACATCTGTTGTCTCAGAGCCACCTGCTCAATGTCAAGCTTCTCTCTTCATCTAACAGCATGGCATATTCTGTTTGTGAGACAGCCGGTCTCAACTTCCTCAACAAGTTTTAAATGTGATTATGGAAGCTAGAAGACCTAGTACAAGGAAAGTGTATGCAGAAAAATGGAAGAGATTTTTATTTTGGAGTGCAGCAAGGAATTTGGAGATTTCTGAGCCTAATTTGAGTGTGGCTCTTCAATATCTTACTGAGTTATTGGACAAAGGTTTGTCCTTCTCTTCCATTGATTCATGCTGCAGCAATTTCAGCTCACTATGATTGTGACCCACCATTGTTTTCGCATCCTTTGTTCAAGCAGTTTCTCAGAGGGGCAAAGAATATAAGACCCCGAGCTCCTACTCCTGCTTGGGATCTCAATTTTGTGTTGGAAAAACTTACTCTACAACCTTTTGAGCCTGGTACTGCTGATTTGAAATATTTGTCATGGAAGACTGCTTTTTTGTTGGCTATTACTTCTGCAAGAAGGGTTTCTGAGTTGCAGGCCCTTATGGCAGTAGAGCCCTTTTTGATTTTCCATAAGGATAGGGTATCATTTAATCCTTCCTTTATGCCTAAGGTGGTTTCTAGTGTGGCTTTAAACCAAACTATTCATTTGCCTACTTTCTATGCAGATCCCAAAATAAAGGGAAAAGATTTTGCACACTTTAGATGTACATAGGCAGTTGCGTTATTATTTAAGCAGGACTAAGGATTTCAGGCAGTCTCAGCAGTTGTTTCTTTTGCTTTGAGTTCTCAGGGCAAGCCTGTGTCTAAGCAAACTATTTCTAAGTGGATTGGGTTTTGCATTTCATTTTGTTATTCCCATCATGGCAAGGAGATTCCAGCTGGGATTAGGCCTCATTCCACTAGGGCTACTGCCACTTCAACAGCATTTCTAAGGGGTGGCAACTAAGGATATTTTGGAGGCAGCTACTTGGAGTTCAGTGCATACTTTCTCTAAGCATTACCACCTTCCTCTCTACTCTAAATCTAGGGCTGGTTTTGCCACAGCTATTTTGCAAGGCATGTTGACAGCTCCTGCTTCCTTATGATTTGCCAGCCTCCCTTACCTCTGCTTTGGGATTCTACCCAATGGTTAGGACTGCAGCAATGTGGAATGAAGAACATAGTACAGTTTTGTACCTACCATAAATGTAGATGTTAGGATCCACATTGCTGCACCTTCCCTCTGTGTTTAGGGGTGGTGGTGTGAGTTACTATATATTTGTATATATATATATATTGTATATAAGTTTGGTGCAGGGCTTTTGGTGTTTTGGATTGGGCCTTGTCTTTTTAGGGTCTTCTGACATCTGGGGCAAGAAAAGAGAGGATATGGCGTCGGTCATGCGCATTAGTACCCTGGCGTCCTGACGTCAGTCTAATGCGCTTGACCACGCGATCAATATATTACTAATTCGACGACGACTGACGGGACGGACTACCCAATGGTTAGGACTGCAGCAATGTGGATCCTCGAACATCTACATTTATGGTAGGTACAAAACTGTACTTTATGATCAGAGACCCCATCATAATTCTTTGTAATGCATGGAGCTTTATCTTTTCCATGTACGACTAGTTACAGAAAAGAAAAAGCCCTAAGTGTTTTGCTGGCTTTCAAAGTCATAAAGCACTTTGCGATCACTGTCAGAACAACAGTGTAACACATTCTCTTATGTTATACAAAGTCAGGGACATACTACTGACACAGACAGCTGGCAGAAAGAAATCTTTTTTTAATTTTGCTGTTGTCATTTGCTGGCAAGTCCTGACAGGTTTACCTGCCTAATGAGATATGTGGTCTTAACAATTGAAGCAAGAGTCCTTAACAGTTGTTAAGATTGGGTCTTGCTGTATAGAAGCACATAACTGGAGCATAATCATCTTGCTTCATGCACTACATAGTATTATTTCTCACTTTCTTATTAATGTTTAGAAGGATGATTAAGAAATGTAGCTGTAACTGTAAGTAAAAATTTTTTTTTTCTTAATAATTTGCATATAATACACTTCTTAATGTAAACTGCTTGTTACTCTGTAAAGTAGATCTGTACAACATGCAGAGGTATTTTAAGTGTGAGTTGTGTGTGTGTGGGGGAGTCTTACCAGTGACTGTTAATACCAGTAATATTGAAGTAGGACTGTACATTTTTTTCCTTTTCCCCGACTTTAATGTATCTAGGGTTTATTCTAAGTTAAAGGTTAGATGTTGGGATCATGGGCTGCTAAAGGGAAGAGGTTGACATGAACTGATCATATGTGTGTATTAAATTATAGTGGTTCCTTTGATATTATGCTTACATGTGAGATGTACACACTAAAGTCATGTAAAATAATAGTTCAAGTATGTGAGATGAGCAGTGTTATGCAACTGTGAAAACATTAGCTGGTCTTTGCTTTTTTATCTGCCAGCAGAGCTTTACCGTGGCAGACACAATGTTAGCAGGCACAGGCAAGTAATCAGAAAATGACTGAACTATGACCTGTGGGGCATCACTTTGGCTAAACATTAGAATTAGTACTTAAAGGAGAAGCCACAAGTCATTCAGTAAAAATAAATGAAGCCTGAAGCCTGTTACATAGAAGGGTATGCAAGCAGATGCATTCCTAATCATAACCACTTTATTATAAATCACATTAATGCAAAATGTATTAATTTAATGGTATACAGGTCCCTTTTTCTTAGGCTAAAAATCAGTTATTTGAGAGCATATAGGTTGTTTTAGATGTCTGGGAGGGAAGGTGAGATAGGGAAGAATGGATGGTGTGGTTGCAGGATCGAACAAAGGCTCTAACTTGTTTTCCTCATGAAAAGGTTTAAAATGGGTGAAGCCTCTTGATGTAGCTCTCTATATGGGACATTTGCTGATATTTGGAAGGGTAATGTTCCTTTTTGTAAAATGTATATAATTGTATATGTTTGCTTGAGATAAAAGTAGTTGAGGGTAAAATGAAAATGTACGTAGCTTTTTTTTCTTTTTTAAAAAAATGTTGGGAAAAATGTGACATGAGTCTAAACACTGACAGGAAGCTGCAATTGCATATAATATTACCCTGCCAAACATTAATATGTGCATGTAAGTTGCAAGTTGGAGACATATTTTTAAAAAAGCTGTTGTACAATATAGAAAAGTTATAAAAAAGTAATAACATCTTATTAGAATGGTCATATCAGGCATGAAACTGAATGTGAGTGGCATTGTCGGTATGGTCAGGAAGCAGAGTACTGAATTATTTTAAGAAGTGTAGGCTACAAATGACAATATTACAGCAGATACACTTAGAAATGAGCATGTGAATTTTATCAAACAATGGATTTTAGAATAGTTAAGAGTCTCAGGGTCAAAGAAAAAGAGGGGTAATAATATTAATTGCAAGAGGATCTCCAGTAATGATAGTGGACAAGAAAGACAAAAATGGTAGACTTGTGGTAAAAAGGGGTTTTCAGTAGGGTAAGAGGATTACATTGGCTTGTATTTATATTCTACCTAAAATTATTATTAAGATGCTTAAAAGAATTATGGGAGAGGTAATCAACTTCCAACAGGGAATATTATTCATGAATGGGGAGTGGAAGCTGATTTGAAGTACCAAAGATGGTTCATAGGGACCTAGAAGGGAAAATATAACAAAAGAGAGTAAATTTCTTATGAAGTACATGAGACTGTTTGGAATGGAAGATGTGAAATTACTAGCAGAAACTCAGACACAATTTATATATTGTTTTCCAAGGTACAATAACTAGACTAGACTGGGTGAGAAGCTATTTTTCACAGGAACATGGGTATTTAATGGAAAGTTTGGAAACGCATCTGTAATGGAACAGGAAGGAATGGGCATTGTGATAGATGATTGGAATTGTCTTATATTTAAGGATGAAACAAGAGGCGGTCCAAGAAAGCAGAGGTTGTTGAAAGAAGGCAGGTTTCTGGGAAACTATTTATGCATGTGGGATGTGTGGATTTTTGGAGGGAGACATAGCCAGATGTAGGCAGTCAGACATTCGCATATTACTCTGCATGGCATTAAGAATGGTCAAGGTTAGATGGGCTTTATTTGAGGCTGGACGATCAGCAGAAAGTGAAGGCATTAAGAATTTTGCAAATTTTATTCACAGGTCATGCAGTGATAAAGGTAACATTAGAAGTGGAGGATTGCAATAAGCTGGATAAACACTGACAGTTCCCTAGTTATCTTTTGAACACTACAAAAGACAAGCAGTGGCTTGAGGCAAAGCTGAGAGAAGCGTCTCAAACATAAAAAAAGTGGATGGGAAATGAGTGGCATATTCATAAAGAAGAATGCTTGGGAAGAAATTGTGCCATACACTTTGAGAAAGAGGATCGAGCAGAAATGCAAGACTGAAAACTACAACATGACTTGGTGGAGCTGAAGTGAACTAAAAGAGATTAGCAATATGGGGACAAGAGCAGAGAGGGGAGATAAGACTATTTTGAGAAGATTATGACAAAAAGCCGATGTTTAAGGTACTCTTAAGATGGCTCCACATGGAGTAACAGCTTAATTCTAACTCTCCAAGTGTGAAAACAGAAACTTAGCAGAGAAAGCCAGTGGACCTAAATTTCTGGGTAAATTTCACTAACTGGCTAGTACGTGCACTACCTGAATGCCAGGGAAAAAGAAATACAGAGGACCTTAATTAAAAAGAAAACATCAAATTTTTGCAGAGGGCAAGCCCCCCCCCGTGCACCCCTCATGTGGGAAACTCCACCCCACACCCCCTGCTAATTGCTCTGAGATCAGCTACAAAACATGACAAAAATCATGGACTGGGAAAAGCACTGTGGCTGTTCAGCAGCAAGCAATGCAAGCTCCAGACAAGACTTCCAGTAACCAGTACGAAAGTATAAGGCAACTGCACCCAGACTTGACTAAAATAAATGAAACACTGATGGAGTATATCAACTCAAACAATAAAAGGCGGGAAAAAATGGAAGAAGCTTTAAAAAGCTATTCAGATAAGGTGATAAAACTGCAAAACTCAGAGATTGAAATGAAGAAAAAGCTGCCTGAATATGAGACTGCACAAGAACAGATGTTTCAAAAAATAATAGAATTAGAGGTCAGATCATGAATGGAAAACCTGAGATTTTTTGCTGTTCCCAAGAAGCTAGTAGGAACAGACTGTATTAATTTTATGAAAGCAGAAATAAGCAACTGGACTGGTATTCCACAACAGAATTGCTAATTGAAAGGGCACATCATCTGTATGCTCCAAACCTGGCTATGAGAAAACAGCCTGGACCTTTAATAGTAAAGATGCAATCTTACCAGTAGAAGGAGTTGATTCTGATAAAACTGTGGCAGAAGATCAAAATACTAAAAGTGGGAGACAGCAGAGTGTTTGTGGAGAATGACTACTCATTAGTACACCAGACAGAAGAGGAGCAAATTTATCCCATTATTCAGAGAATGTCACGAAGCAGGCATGAGATTCGAACTGCTGTACACAGCCATCTTGAAAGTATTTTTCCCCTGGAGGAACAGAATCATTTGTTAATGAAGTACATGCTAAGGAAGAAATGCAAAAGTTTGTCCAACAAAAAATGAGCTATGAAACAGAGGGAGATTCTGCTTCTCGTTCTTCTGGTAATAAAGATCACAGAGAGACTGTGACAGTGAAACCTTTTCCAGTGTTTCAATGGAAAATGCTTGAGATAGGGAAAAAACACAAGAGCTGACTAGAAGAATTGAGAGTATGTTGGAAATGAAGCAGATACAGGGTTTGGGAGATTGAGATGAACAGGAATAGAAAAGAAAATCTGGAAATATTGGACTTTTTAGACTTTGTTAACTCGCAGGGCACTCTGAAGCATATGCCCTACTTCATGCCATTAATGTTTGGAAAAATATTCAGGAGAAAGGAAGAGGAGAGAGAAAGTTAAGTAAAACAAAAATGTTTTTCTCAATAGTTAACATAGTGCATGATTTTCTTTGCATGTTATAAAGTAAAGTTTTTCAGTTATTTTTAAGTGTAATGGGAATTCTAATGTAAATAGCTACTCCTGTTGTTTTTGTTTCTTTTCCCTTCTTCTCTCTTTCTCCTTGTTCAGTTTTAAGAAATGCAGGCACTGCAATTTAAAAAAAGTTCTGGATAAAAGAGCATTCTTGCTCAGGGTGAATGACTGGGTTAAAGCCATTTGCTTAATCTAGTAAGTTTTAAAAGAAAGCAAGGAAATGAAAAAGAATATTGAATATTTTAAGGCTTGTTGGTTCTCATGTCTCTAGCAAACAATCTGAAAAAGAGAAATGGCTTAGAGAAAATGCTTTCTGAAAGCATTCAAGTGTTTTCCCAGCTGAGAGGGCCATAAAGATAAGACAAAACCAGACAGCACTTAATAGAACCTCAGGCCATACCATGCGTCTTAGCATGTGTAACCGTTCTTTTAGTTTAGCTCGAGTCTGTGTTTATGTGGCTGTTAGTTTGGAACATTTGTTCCTATTAGGAGGGTAAAACTTCAGTATTTGAAGATGTACATAGTTTTGTGTGTTATTAAGTTAATATGTTTTTGGGAGTATTGTGTGTTGTGTGTGTATTTTTGTTTGAGGGTTTTCATTAAAACAAAATGTTTTGTAAGATGTGTCATAGGCTCAAATGGAGATGACGAGAAACAGCTATGTAAAAGCTTAACCTGCCAAACAGTGCATGCATGTAACATAAAAGCTAAAACTGGACATTTAACAAATACGCTGTTATACATAAAAGGTGGGAATAATAATGCTTTCTGTAATGTCTTTAAATGTTAATGGTCTCACGGATAAATACAAAAAAGAAAGAGTAGTGAACTGTATTAAAAAGGGCGGCCTCAGTGGTGCAGCAGTTAGCGTTGCCGCCTCACAGCAAGAGGCTCTCCGGTTTGATCTTCGGCTGTGGTGCCTTCTGTGCAGAGTCTGCATGTCCTCCCTGTGGTCGGGTGCTCCGGTTTCCTCCCACATCCCAAAGACATGCTGTAGGTGGATTGGATACTCTAAATTGGCCCTAGGTGTGAGTGCGTGCGTGTGTGTGCCTTTTGTCAAAGGTTGGGCGCCGGGCTGGGAACTCAACACTGTAAAACTCCACTGCCAATCATGAACGGACAGGTGGTCCGCTGTGGCGACCCCTAACCGGGAAAAAGCTGAAAGAAGAAAAAGTGAACTATATTAAAACAATGTGGAGTCAAAATAGCTATGCTACAAGAGACACACTTGGAAAGAAACAAACATGTGAAAACAGCAGACTGTCTTGCCACTAGGCTGAATGCAGGTCTCACACCCATCAGTCTGTTCTATGCATAGTTGTTAGTGTCTTGTGCCTTCACTGGTTAAGATTAGTGTCCCATTGGGGAGCCTTACTTCTTTCTTTCTTGCATTTGTTGTGATTTAATACTGTCAAGAGGACAGCTAGGAGGGGAAAGTGTGATTGTGGTAGGCAGATTCCTCATAAGGATCTCCACTCCTAGAGTCTTGTTTGCTTAGGTGCAGAACACAACTATAAAAACTGCAGTGTTTGTCAATCATTTGTACCAAAAACTCTATATATGCCTCTTCTCTCTCTCTCTCAATATTTATGTAGAGACTCAGAGCACCTCAAACATCTTGCCCAGTCCAAAATAATTGATCCTTCCACTCCATACATTCCACTTATTCGAAAAAGAAATTCAAATGGCCAAGGTAGATTCCTTTGCCTGCCCAGTGAGACTTGGACATACCAATTACAGTGTCAGAGCCCATTATATTTTTGATTGCTTCTCAGGCTCCAGCTACCGCAACCCAGTCAGAGGCTGGTATGGTGTGTGATTCTTGCACGTATGATATGACTGACCTTACTGATGCAGTAAAGAAATGGAAACCTTGTCTTTTAATTTCAGATGGACTGGAGGGTATTTCCCATATATTATTTCAGGAAAAGATACCAGGGACTTTAATTGAGGTATATCAGGGGTCTGATCTGCTACAGTTTGTTAAAGTTGATGTCAGTCCCAAGAAGAAAAAAACAAAAAATGAAAGATGTTTCTTCTACTCAGATGTCCCAGAAAAAGGAATGGATGGAGTTTTCCAAGCCTTATTTAAGGCCCTTTTGTCTCTTAAGCCATCATCTTGTCTTTCTTCTGCTCTTTCTCCTTCTGCCATGAAAATAAGACAAATTGAGTCATCCTTTGAGGAAGATGAGGCATTGTGTGATTCAAATGAACATTCCCTGGCCTACTCATCCCATATTCACTCCTCAGGCCATGTTGCCTCTTACAATGAGGATACTTTATCTCTTGATTCTCCTGTAGAGGATTTTTTTCTTTAGGAAACCGTAGGTAAAATGATGTAGCATTTTGAGTGGGAATCCAGACAGATATCTGATGTGAAAAAAAATAAAATTTTAATTTGTTGGGGGGGGGGGGGTGCATTCACTTCACCTGATTCTCAATATCCAACACTTAAAATGCCTGGTAAATTATATAACTGCCTGGAGGCTTTAAGTTCCTATGCAAAAATCCTTTGGCAGTCCCCTCAACCTTTTCTCTTTCAGCTGACAAGCCATTTTAACTTTGATCCTCTGCTAATGCCCTTCCATCAGGCAAATATAGCAGGACGATAGATAAGACATGAGAAGAAGTTCACATCTCCTTTACTCTAGCTTGCAGTGCCATGAATAAAGAGACTCAAATTAGGGATACAGACAATAGGAAGGAAGGGGTGGGAATGTATTGGAGAAAACTGGCAAATGAACCAAGGTACTGGGAGCAAAAAACTAGCGAGGAAAAGGTAATAGATTAGGAAGATGTCAAGAACTTACTTGGAGTGCAGGCTAAAGATTGCCTTCCATATCAAGGATTGACATCAAAGTATAGGCAAAGAGAAAAAAATAGGGGGGGGGGTCCTAAATGAAAAACCAGCACTGGTACAGTTTTTAGTAGAATCTAGAACAGAAGTTGCCATTAAGAAAGGAATAATTAGTAGAGCATATAAAATATTGCATGATAACTATCAGAATCAGTCAGAGGAGGTTAGGAAGGACTGGGAAGAGACTGGATAACCAGTACACCAAGAAACAATGGGAGAATTAATATATATATGTCTCCCAAATATGCAAAAAATCTAGAAGATTTTGGATCTTTGCCTGGAAGTGCTTACATAGGTATGTTTATATCCCAAGCAGACTTCAAAGAATTTTTCCTCAGGTAGACAGCAAATGTTGGAGGTATGATGAGGCAGAAATAGATAACTAAGAACATATTTTCTGGGAGTGTAATGACTTGGTAGAATTTAAAGATTCCCTGCAGATTGCTCTGTTGGAGATGCCAGGTGAGCAAGTTGGAGTGACTAGGGAAATGATTTTTTGAGCTATGATACAAACTCGGAATTGCCTGGACATAGTAAGGCCTTGGTGAGTCTAATTATGATGGCTGCCCAAAAAGCAATTACTAGAAAATGGAAATCATAGTCTAAACTAACTTTACTAGAAGTAGTGAAGATAGTAACAGAGTTTAAACAACTGGAACTGGGATTTTTAGAAAAGGGTAGGAGCAAATTACATAGGAAAAATGGGAACTGTGGGATCAATACATGCAGAGGAGGAACAAGGTTTAATAGAAGGCAGGATTTGAATGAGCTGTGTAATTGTTGACTAACAATGACCGGATATGTTAAAAATGATGTATAATCTTTGCAGCTGTGGTTGTCTCGCATGGTTTGGAATGTATAATGTTTGCAACTGAGATTGTGTCGCTATGGTCTATTGTCATTTATATCAATGTAAAATGTCATATCATACAGGATAATTTAATAAAGATGATGTTCATCGTGTTTCGCTGCTGCAGTCATTACATTTGGGTTATCCTGCCGTCAGGCGGTCCCACAGTCAGCCAGAGTTCCAAAGTCTTGGTCCGGCGTCGGTTGCTGTCGCCTCCTCCCTGACATCAGTGCGTCAGGGGTATATAAGAAGCAGCCGACGCCATTTTCTCCAGTCTTTCTTGCCGCGCGGTGCCCGAAGCAAAAGCAGTTCACAAGTGCCGGTCGTCCGACTCCTGAGATATCAAATTAGATTTTCAGAACCAAAGTCTTCAATAAAGCTAAGTACCCCGTTGGGGAAACTTTTTCTTGCCTCAGACTGATGTCAGTAAAAGTTAATAATTGTATTTCTTGTGGGAAGCAAATACCTCATAAGGATTTTCATTCTTACTGTATTCCATGCCTAGGCCCAGATCACGACGTCACTAGTTGTCGGTTTTGTGCTAGATTTAACAAACGCACTATTAAACGCCGGTTTGATTTTGCTCGCCATTACTTTGGCCGAAGGTTTAATTATACCATGCCGTCGGAACTACCGACGACCGGAATACACAAAAAACGCAAAGATAAAGATAAGGACAGGCATCCGAGGCCCAAAACTGACGACAAAGCTTCTTCTAGGCCAGTCGCCGGTTCGCCGGTTCTCAGTGAGGCACTTTCGCAGCCCCTGACACCCGCTACCTCAGAGCCACAGGCCGCAACCAACTCCCACATGGGGGTGCCTAGGCCTCTGGATACTCAAGGTGTTGGACCAATGGAGATTAACCCTTCAGATGGGTCTGGAGCCGCTGAGCAGGCATCAGCTTCTGAGGGTGTTTTCAGACCTACACAACTTACCATTGTATCTACAGCCTAGTCTAAAACTACATTACAGACAAAGAAGCAAGTACAGCATTCACCTGGACAGGCCTCCATGCCTAAAAAACAGATGCTCAAAATGGCCGAAGACTTGATAACTCTGATCAGGAGTTCCCATCCCCCTCCTGATAAAAGGCCTAGGCAGGATACAGACTATGATTCCTCTGACCAGGTTTCTATATATTCTGATTCCTCTTCAGACCAGGGATACTCTTTACCCCCCTATGAGGACTCTGATGCTGAAGAATCAATTCCTTCAGCCTCTCCTCCTTAGCATTACTCTTTTGGGGAAACTTTACATACCATGAGGGAGCATTTCCATTGGGAGGGCCAGGATTACTCAGAATCGAAGAAAAGGCTCAGAGACTTTCTTTTATTGCCTCAGCACAGGCCCCTTGCTATTCCGCCAGTGTTGGACATTGTGGATGATGTGTTCTCTGAATCTAGTTTAAATCCTGATTCTTTACCCCCTGCTCCAGTCAAGCCAGACAGGTACTACAGAGTCCCTGACTCTCACAAATTTCTTTATAAAAACCCTGTTGCTGACCCAGAAACTATTTCCCAGGGTTCCAAAGGGGTAAAGGCTTCCACGGCTAAAAATCCAGTTCCCTTGGATAGGGATTCTAGAGCATTAGACAGATGGGGGAAGAAAGTTTACACCTCTGCAACTTTAGCAGTGAAGGCTTTAAATTGCCAGTTTCACATGCTTAAATATCAACAATATTTACTGTCTCAATTAAAACAGAAAATGAGTACAAGTGCAGAACAACCTGATAATAAGGAAATGCAGGATTTATTGCATGCAGCTGAACAAGTGGGAAAGCATACTTTGCAATATGGTTTTGATTCATTAGAAGCTTCTTGTAGAGCAGCAGTTACAGGATCTGTGATTCAAAGGCATGCTTGGTTAAAAGAACAAAGTTTACCAGATCATGTTAAGGCAAAATTATTGGATGCTCCTTTACAGTAAGATAATTTATTTGGTATTAAGGCAGAATAGGTATTAAAGAAAGTGGAGGATAAGGCAAAATCTATGCAAACAGTGAAGGATTTCTTAGAGGTACAGCCACCTCGATTTAGCAGAAATTGGCCTACAAAAATTGGTCCTTTCCAGTGTCAGACAGGCCACAAAGAGGCAGATACAGACGCCCAAGAGGCAGATCTCAGCCACAAGGCTCTTACAGACAACGACAGTGGGGTGCTTCAACCCCAAAAGGAGGTGAGGACAAGTCACAACCTTACAGGAAACAGTCCCAATGACTTCCCCCTTCCAATGCCAAACTCTTCCCTTTTGGCAGCTCCCTTAGGGGGGAAACTAGCACTTTTTTCTCAAAACTAGCAAGCAATCACCCAAGACAAATGGGTGCTGAATATTGTGTCTCAAGGTTACAGGTTCTACTTTCACACTTTTCCAAGGCTAAAAGGAATGCCAGACCTGCCACAAAATCAGTGGGCAGAGGCACAAAAACAAATTACAGCCCTCATGGACATGAGAGCTATTCAAAAAGTGCCACAGCAGGAAAAAGGACAAGGATTTTACTCAAGACTCTTCCTGGTCCCCAGAAAGGACAAAGCCTGGAGACCCATTCTAGACCTTTCTACTCTAAATACTTACCTGGATGTTCCGAAATTCAAAATGTTGAGACTACAGCAGCTCCTTCCCATGTTGGGCAAGAAAGCTTGGCTTGTTACTTTGGACCTCAAAGAGGCATACCTGCATGTCTTTATTAGACAAAATTGCAGAAGATACCTCAGATTCATAGCTGGTTCAATGCACTACCAATTCTCTGCACTGCCCTTTGGCTTATCTACTGCACCCAGGGTCTTCACAAAGTGTCTGGCACCAGTAATTGCATTTTGCAGACAAAAAGGAATTCAAATATATCCATATCTGGATGACTGCCTGATTCAGGCAGAGAGCAAGGACATTCTTCTAAAGCATCTGGCGTTTGTAAAAAGGTTGTTAAGTTACCTAGGGTACACAGTAAACGAAAAGACATCAAAACTAGTGCCCTCACAAGAGATAATATTCCTGGGTGCCAGCTTAAATACAACGGCCCAGATGGCTTATCTCACGCCAGACAAACAAGGACAACTGACTCAGTATTTTCAATTGATGGCAACAAAGTCCCAACTCCCTGCAAGAAAAATTCTGCAGGCCTTGGGATTCATGGCATCCTGCATACTACTAATTCCATATGCAAGACTGCATATGAGGAAATTACAATGGTACCTAAAAAAAAAAAGTGTTTGGACTCAACACTCTCACAGCTTGGAAACAGTAATACCACTAATTCCCTGCTTACAACAGGAGTTTCGATGGTGGGCACAGGCATGTCACCTCAACAAGGGTCAGCCTTTCACTCTTCCCACAGCCAGGCAGACTTTAACAACAGATGCTTCGGATTACGCCTGGGGAGCACACATGGCAGGAAAATGTATTCAGGGCAAATGGACCACAGACCAAATGCATCTTCACATCAATCAAAAAGAGATGTTGGCTGTACAAAATGCCCTTACAGCTTTCATGGACCTTCTGCATCCAGGACAATTACTATTAAAGACAGACAACACCACAGTAATGTGGTACATAACCAAGCAAGGGGGCACTCATTCTTACCCCCTATGCAGACAAGCCGTGACCTTGTGGAACAAAGCTCTAACTTATCAAGTTCATCTGCAAGCACAATTCCTGCCAGGAAAGAAAAATACTCTGGCAGACGACTTAAGCAGAAACATCATGGATCCTCACGAGTGGAAATTAAATCCACAAGTCTTCAGCATGATAATGCAAAAATGGGGGTGCCCAGACATAGATCTTTTTGCCTCCCCACTGAATTGCCAACTACAAAAATTCTGCACAAGGACTTATCACACACAAGCATGGCAGATTCATTAGCCAAATAGACAACACCTCTCTCTAAAGCTGTTATGGATGTCATTTTGGAGGCCAGGAGGCCTAGCACCAGGAAATCGTATTCAGAAAAGTGGAAGAGATTCTGTGCCTGGAACCAAGCTCAAAACCTTGACCCGCTTGTCCCTAACATTCCTCAGATACTACAATACTTAACTGAGATGCTGGACAAAGGACTATCCTTCTCATCCATTAAGATCCATGCTTCTGCCATCTCGGCTCATTACAACACAGATCCTCCTATTTTCTCTCACCCATTGCTAAAGCAGTACCTCAGAGGGGCTAAAAACATAAGACCGCCCCGGAGAGCACCAACACCTACTTGGGACCTCAATTTCATCTTGGAAAAGCTCACTTTACCTCCTTTTGAGCCAGCCAGTTCGGCAGAATTAAAATATATATCATGGAAAACTGCTCTGCTTCTGGCAATAACCTCAGCACGAAGAGTCTCAGAACTGCAGGCACTAATGGCAGTGGAGCCTTTCATCATTTTCCACCAAAATAGGGTTTCTTTAAGAACAAACCCTTCCTTTATGCCTAAGGTGGTATCCAGTGTGGCTCTTAACCAAAGTATTCACTTGCCAACATTTTATCCAAATCCCCAGAGTAAAGGGGAGAGACTTCTACATTCCTTGGACATACACAGGCAATTGCGCTTCTACTTGGACAAAACAAAAGCTTTCTGAAAAACTGAACAATTGTTTGTATCATATGCTGCAGGATCACAGGGAAAGGCTATTTCAAAGCAGACCATTTCAAAGTGGATAGGACACTGTATCCGGTTCTGCTACACACAGCATGGGAAACCTGTATCATCAAACATTAGGCCACATTCCACCAGGGCAACTGCTACTTCTACTGCCTACCTTAGAGGAGTACCTACCAAAGACATTTTGGAAGCTGCAACTTGGAGTTCAGTGCACACCTTTACCAAGCATTACCACTTGCCTCTTTACTCTAGATCCAGAGCTGGCTTTGCCACTGCAGTGCTGCAGGGCCTTATAGCCACACCAAATCCTCTATAGAACCAGCCACCCTGACTCAGCTTTGGGATTCAACCCAAGTGTAATGACTGCAGCAGTGAAACACGATGAACATAGTACAGTTTTTTTTACCTACATAAATGTAGATGTTCGAGTGTCTTCACTGCTGTAGTCATGGTTACCCACCCGCCATCCCCTCTTTCTTAGCTGGGTCTTATCTATAACTTTCTACACTATTCTACCTATGTGGTGTATTTGCTGGTTACTATAGGTTTTGTTTTTACGTTATTGTATGTTTTGCAAGCAATATGTATTGCCTATCTTTTTGGGGGCACCTGACATCTGGGGCAAGAAAAACTTAAGAAAATGGCGTTGGCTGCTTCATATATACCCCTGACGCACTGACGTCAGGGAGGAGGCGAAAGCAACCGATGCCGGACCAAGACTTTGGAACTCTGGCCGACTGCGGGACCGCCTGACGGTAGGATAACCCAATTGTAATGACTGCAGCAGTGAAGACACTCGAACATCTACATTTATGGTAGGTACAAAACTGTACATTTCTTGTTTAAAAAAAAAATGAGTAAGGAGACTCAAATGACAAAATATTTGTTGTCTATTTTGAGTGATTTGAATAAAACTATGTCTTCTCTGGAAGCACCTGAAATTCAGCAAAAAGATATGTTTGTGGTAGCTCAGACTTCTCAGATAGCAAGGCATAGCATTAATTGCAATTATGATGCAGAGCATTTCCAGAGCAGATGCTGCTGGATCTTTCATTAGAAGTTGTGCATGGCTTCGTTCACAGTCCTTACCTGGGAATATGAAAGCAAAGCTACCGGATTCCCCTCTGAATAGGGACCTATCATTTGGCCTTGAAATGGCCAACTTGTTTAAAGCCCTACAGGATCAATGGAAAATTATGTGGGACTTTAGGCAAATATTTCTCACATCTCTCCCCAGGTAACAGAGAAACTATCCAGTTAAGCCCACATTCTTCTCTCACAGGGACTCTAGGCCACCACAGAAGGGCAAGAAAATGTCTAGAAAGAGATTTCAGGATAAACCAGCATGAGATTCAAAGCCTGGGCATTTCCACTTCCCAGACAAATCAACCTATTTTCTACTTCCTGTTGCCCACCTGTCAGTCCATCCTTCCCCTATCAAAAAGACTGACTCCTTCCTTTTGACTTGGCAGCTCATAACTTCATTGGATTCTTTCCATTATCCCACAAGGTTACAGAATTACTTGGAAGGATATTACACTGTTCGAAATTATCC
Source organism: Protopterus annectens (assembly GCF_019279795.1). Taxonomy (NCBI): domain Eukaryota; kingdom Metazoa; phylum Chordata; order Ceratodontiformes; family Protopteridae; genus Protopterus; species Protopterus annectens. Next base: position 89,283,322 of record NC_056738.1, on the reverse strand, counting down.
GAGTACCTCCTACCAGTCAGGTAAACCTTTTACCTCCTATCCTACAACCTCTGCTTGAACAAGGTAGACTAGAACCTGTTCCTCAACAGTACATCGGAAAAGGGTTCTATGCAAGACATTTTGTGGTACCCAGAAAAGAAGAATGGAGAGCCATACTAAATTTGTTCCATCTCAGTACCTTTCTAAAGGTCCTGTCATTCAAAATGTTGTGACTGCAGACTCTCTTATCTTTCATCCTTCCTCAGGCCTTCCTGATATCATTGGACTTAAAGGATGCTTATCTCCACTTTCCCATTCAGCCTTCTTTCAGGAAATTTCTAAGATTTTCAGATTGTTCATCTCACTTTCACAAAGTACCTCACACCAGCCATCGCCATCTGGAGAGCTCAAGGAATCCAAAGTTTCCCATATCTAAATCACCTTTTAATACAGGCACCCTCTCAGAAGATTCTTCTACAATATCTCGGCTTCACTGTCTCCCTTCTGCAGAATCTTGGGTTCACAATAAACTTAAAAAAGTCCTCATTGAACCCTACACAAGACCTGTTGTTTTTTCCTGGGCTACATACTGGACCCATTCCTCATGCAAGTCTTCCTTCTACAACTGAAGGTACAGGTCCTCTTCAAATACTTTCAACCCATGCTGCCTCTTCAGTCCTGCACTACAAGGGAAATTCTCAGCAACCTGTAATTCATAGCAGCATCCATAGCCATGATGCCCTTCTCAAGACTTCATATGAGAAAGATACACTGGTATCTAAAATCTACATTGCCATCCTCTGGACTCTCAGATCCCACTTCTTCCCTTTTAAAGGATGAGTTTCAGTGGTGGGATATCACAGGTAAACCTCAACCCAACCCTCCCTTTCAAATGAGCGATGCCTTCCCAGAACCTGCACACAGATTTTTCAGATGTAGCCTGGTGGGCATGGATGGGGATCCTCAGAGTTCAGGTCCAATGGTCTCCAGATCTAAGGACAGAACACATCAGTGAAAAAGAAATGCAGGCACTGATTCAGGCCCTACAGACTTTCTGTCACACACATTCTCCAGGTCTCCTCATAATCTTCACAGACGACACTACTGTTATGTGGTATATAAACAAACAGGGGATTCCCAAGTCCTGTCAGCTATGCAGACTGGCTCATCCAGTGTGGGAACAGGCCATAAAAGCAAACCTCTTCCTACAAGCAGTTTACATTTCTTCTGAGGACATCATCCTGGTGGAATTTCTATGTTGATTAAGGAAGACCCTCATAAATGGATGTTGAACAGGGAGATCCACAGATGGGGTATTCTTCACATAGACCTTTTTACCTACACTCATAACAGGCTGCTGCAGCAGTTTTGTTCCAGGACTTCTTGCCCCCGGGTATGAAGGATGGATGCCATGTCCTCCCCTTGAGACTGAAGGTTTCCTTACGCTTTCCCCTCTCTGCCTCTACTCCCCAAGATGGTGTTAAACATACAAAGAGACAAACCAGAAATCTTGCTGATGATTCCCTTTTGGCCTAGGCAACGTTGATTCATCCTTCACTGCCACCTAGCCAAGGGTCATCACCACAAGTTATACCGTAGAGTGTACTAGCTCATGCAACACAAGGGTTCTCTACTTCATCCCAGTCTCTCATCTCTCAATCTGACAGTGTGGATGATAGGATTATAATCCATTTCAGGCACCAATTTTCTGAGGACATTATTCAAGCTCTTTAGAAGGCAAGAAAACCTGCCCCTAGAATGTCTTATATATCCAAATGGAAAAGATTTTCCACCTGGTGTCAGGCAAACTGGACTCGACACAAAATTTTCTGCCTGGTGTCAGGCAAACTGGACCCTACACAAACTGGGTTTCCTAATGTCTGTTACTTATGCAAGCTACTAAAAGCCAGTCTAGCCTGCACTTCGATTAAGGCACACCTATTAGCCATTTCTGCATTCTTGCCTCTAGATCATCCATTACTTTCTAGTTTGGAGATCAAGCAATTTCGTAAAACAATCCTTCATTTAAACCCAGCTAGGAAAGGGATTCCACCTTCCTAGGACATTAAACTTTATCGTAGAGAAGCTCATTCCAGCACATTGTGATACAGCGGCTTCTGTTTTTCAAAAATTTGTACATGGAAACTGTATTTCTAATAGCCCTCACTTTAAAAAGAAAGGTTTCTGAGCTCCATGCCCTAGTAGCATATCTCCATTCATTATCTTTCATAAGAACAGGGTTTCTCTGACTTCCAAGATGGCTGCTTACTAGTAACAACTTAATTTCAGCTCTCCCAGTGTGAAAACAGAAATTCAGAAAAGAAAGCCAGTGAACTTGTCTTTTTAGGTAAGGTTCTGTAACTGGCTAGCAAGTGCACGGTCTGGATGCCAACGAAAAAGACATTCAGAGAACCTGAAAGAAAATCAGTAACAAAGAATAAGGAGAAAACACTGACTGGGAAGAATTCTGCAGCTGTTTAGCAAAAAGCAGTAGAAGCTCCAGCTTTGTTGCAAGATGTGACTTCCAGTAACCTAGAGGAAAAAAATAAATCAAATTTATTCAGTGCTGATTAAAATAAATGAAACACTGAAGGAGTATATCGACTCAAATAACAGACTGGAAAATGGAAGAAGCTTTAAACACTTATTCAGATGAGGTGATAAAACTGCAAAAATCAGAGGTTGAAATGAAGAAAAGGTTGACTGAGTATGAGACTGCTCAAGAAGAGATTTTCAAAAAATATTAGATGACAGAGCATGTAGGGCAAACCTGAAATTTTCTGCTATACCAGAGAAGCTGGAAGGAACAGACTGTATTAATTTTATGAAAGTACAAATAAGCAACTGGACTGATATGTCACAGTAGGCATTATTAACTGTAAGGGCACATCGTGTGTATGCTCCAAACCTGGCCACGAGAAAGTACTCTTGGCCTTTAATAGTAAAGATGCAATCCTACCATCAGAAAGAGTTAATTCTGACAAAACTGTGGCAGAAGGACAAAGTGCTAAAAGTGGGAGACAGTAGAGTGTTTGTGGAAAATGATTACTCGCTGTACATTAATCAGGGAATGTCAAAAAGCAGGCATGCAATTCAAACTGCTGTGTCTAGCTATTGTCAGAATATTTTTTTCCTGGAGGGTCAAAATCATTTTTTGATGCAGAACATGCTAAGGAGGGAAATATAAAGGTTTGTTCAACAAAAACTGAGCTATCAAATAGAAGGAGATTCTGCTTCTTATTCTACTGGCAATAAATCCCAATAGAGAGACCATGCTGGTGAAACCTTTTGCAATGTTTTAGAGGAAAATGCTTGTGAAGCAGAAAAAAGCACAAGAGTTTACTAGAAAAATGAGGAATATTTTGGAAATGAAGCAGAGACTGGATTTGGGAGATGGAGATCAACAGGAAGAAAACCAGCAACTCGGAAATTGACAAATAAATGTGGGGTTACAAAACATTAATTATATTTGTGGAACATGACAGGACAAGAAACCTGGAAATATCGGACTTCTTTGTTAAATTTGTAGGGGACTCCAAAGCATATGTCCTACTTCATGTCATTTATGTTTGGAAGAACATTTAAGAGAGGGGAAGAGAAAGAAAAGCGTTAACTTGTAAGTGAAACCCAATGTTGTTCTTAACAGTAGTATTTTTTATAATGCATGACATAACCTGCATGCTATAAAGTAAAGCTTTCTAAGTTATTTTTGAGTGTACTAGGGATACTTAAGTAAACAGGTGCCCCTAGTTTTCCTCCTCCTTTCTGTCTCCTTGTTCAGTTTTAAGAATTGTAGACACTGTAGTGTAAAAAAGAATAAAAGTCTGAACAAAAGAGCATGATACAAGAAACACTGATATGCTTTTTCTTACTCTTGCATAGGAGAATAACTGAATTAAGGCCATTGGCTTGCTCTAGTAACAGGTTTAAGTGGGAAGCAAATAAATAAAAAGGAATTGACTATAATAAAAAAGTTTTCCTGTAGCAAATAAATGAGTGCTTTTAGTGGAGGTGACTGTGTATCTGGTTCTCATGTCTCTATGGAGATAATCAGATAAAGGGCAATAAAAACAGAATACTTCTTTCTTTCAATGGCTTTCTTTCATTGCACAGGAGATAATGTTTTCTGAAAGCATTCAAGTGTTTTTCTAATCTAGGGTAGGAATAAAGATAATACAAAAACAGACAGCACTTAGTGGAAGTAGAAGCACAGGCTCTACTATGTGTCTTAGCATGGATAACCTTCCTTATAGGGTAATCCAAGTTTGTGAGTATGGCTGAAAGTCTGTGGCAGTTGTTCCTATTAGGAATATTAAACTTCAATATTTGATGATGCACATAGATTTGTGTGTTAGTATTGAGTTAACAGGTTTTAGAATTGTTCTGAGTGAGTGTTTTTTTGAGACTTTTCACTAAAACAAAATGTATTATAAGATGTGACATAGGTTCAAGTGGATATGACAAGAAACAACTGAATAAAAGATCACCCTCCCAAACATTAGTGTATGCATGTAACACAAAAGCTGAAACTCTGCATTTAATAAAATGATATACATAACAGGTGGGAATAATAACTTATTAACATAATGGCAACACTTTGTATATTATCATTAAATTTAAATGGTCTCACATATATATGCAGAAAAGAAAGTAGTGAAGTATATTAGGAAATATAGAATGCAACTGGCTATGCTACAGGAGACACATTTGGAAAGAAGTGAGCATGTGAATATGATAAAGAAAGAATTTCAAGATGGTTATGCATTGTAATATCTGGGACATTGGAAAAGGAGAGTACTTGTATGTATAGCACAAGGAGCTCCAATAGTGATAGAAGAGGTGGAAAAAGATAATGGTAGATTTCTAGTACTGAGAGGCTAATGGCAAGGAACGAGGATTAAACTGGCATGTATTTATATTCTACCTGAACCACTGTAATGACGCTTAAGAAATTTTTGGGAGAAATAATCAGCTTTCAGCGGGGAATATTACTTACAGGTGGGGACTGGAATTTGATTTCCAGCAGTGAGGGTGTATGTGGGGGCCTAGAAGGGAAAACATAAAAAGAGGTTAGATTTTTGAAGAAGTTTATGAAAATATTTGACATGGAAAATGTGGATTCAGTAGTAGGACTTTAGGGTGAATTTACTTTTTATTCCCCAAGCTACAAAAGCTGGGCTAAGCTGAACAGGAATTATATTTCACAGGAACATGTGCACATAATTGAAAGTTTTGATATGCATCCAATAACTATTTCAGATCACGCACCAGTAATAGCTAAAATAAAAATGCAGGGTACTGAAATAAAAATGAGACACTGGCACTTTCTCACCTTTTTGCTTAAAAGAGAGGAATTTAAGGAATGGGTAGTAGAACTTATTCAGGAGTTGTTAGGGAAGATAGAAATTCCTTCTGAAAATATAACTAGGGAGTGAGATAAAATTAAAGTGGAATATAAAATAGGGAGATAAAAGAGATAAAGTTAAGAAGTATTTAGAGGGACTGACAAAGGTTAAAGTATTGCAGAATAGGGAGAATTTCACAGAACAAGAGGAGGAACAATTGCAAAATGGTGAACAGAAAATAAGGGATTACCTCAATAATATGCATGATTTTAAAAAGACTGCTGTTAAGCAACAGTTTTTTAATAACTCCAGAACACAAAAAAAAAAAAACACAGTAACTCATGCAACAAAAAGTAGAAAGGGTTGTCACCAAGCTTAATGTCTATAACAAGGAGGATAACCAGAGTCCTGTAGAGGGACTTGAAGTATTTTGGAAATATTATGAAAATCTCTATAAAGCAGAGAAATATGGAAATCAAGAAAACATACAAATGGAAATGTTTATGGGAGTATTAAATATGCCAAGGTTAGAGGTAGATGTGGCTCAGTTACTAACAGAGTAGGAGGAGATGAGATAAAAATGGTGATATGTAACAAACCTACATGATATTCCCCGGGAATGCATGTCATTTCTGTGGAAGTGTGGAAGCTAGGAGGGAAAAACTGATAAAGATCTGGAGGGTTTTGTGTAATAGTGTTTTAAAAGGAGGAGAAGTACCAACATCCTGGAAGAAGCTAGTGGTGGCTGTAATACCTAAAGATGGTACAGACCCGTCTGATCCAGCGTTATATAGACCCATCTCAATTTCTAAACCATGACTATAAAGTGGTTATATCTATAATGGTTAAAAAAATGGCAAAAGTGATGCCAAAATAGATATGGATCAGTGTAGTTTTGTAGAGGGGAGGCAAACATTTGATAGCTTTAATAAAACAGTGATGATCCAGAGGGGAATCAGAATGTAAGAAAATACCACTGTTTTTGGTGGATCTTGATGCAAAGAAAACATTTAACAGACTAAGTTGGAAGTTTATGAGCAGGGAAAAGGAAGCATTTGCATTCTCTGATAAAATTATAAGAAAGATATATGAGGGAGTGGAGATGAAAATCAAAGTGGGTGAGTTCCCCTCTGATAAGTTCTGTTAGAACAGAAGAACCAGGCAGGGGAATCTTTCCCCTTTATTTGTGTTATATTTAGAACAATTGGCAAAGAAAATAAGGGACTCAAAAATTCGGGGATATAATGGGTGTGGTAGTCAAGAAAAGCTGGCTTTGTTTGCATATGATATTATTTTATACTTAATAAAACCAGAAAGGGATATTTCAGTGTTGTGGAATATTTTAAGACAGTTTCAGGTCTTTTCGCATACAAAATTAATGAAGATAAAACAAAGGCAGTAGCTGTAAACTATGTAGCTACACATGAACTGGTTCAGCAATACCCATATTTATGGGGAACGATAAAATAATAAACCCCTTCCACAGGGACTGAGCATGAATTGTGAGTTACAAAACTAATTTTCAGTGGCTGTTGAATCTTCCAGAGTATTTTTTTTTTTAGTTTTGCTAGGTTGTCTAATGTGCATATGAGTGTGGAGTTAACTGTGTATTGTATTAAGGATGCCTGTTGTCTAGATGTGTGGATATATAGAGGATGTTGGTGAGAATGTCAAAGTGGAGGGGATCAAGGATAGAGCCTTGTTGTACACTGGTGGTGACTGGGAAGTATGGAGAGAGGGTGGGAGTGCCATTTTGCTGACTGATACCTATTGGATAGGTAGCTTTTGAATCATAGAAGGGTGGCCTGAGATAGACCTAGTGAGGACATTTGAAGTAGAAATTTGCTGTGACCAGCTGTGTTGAAGGCTTTAGACAAGTCTAGGAATAAGAAGGATACTAGTTTGCTGATATTCTTTGTGTTTCTCTGTTGCAGTCATTACATTAGGGTAATCTGCTGGCAGGTTGCCCTCAGTCGGCCTGAATTCCAAAGTCTTGGGTCCTGCGTCGGTTGCTGTCTCCTCTTCCATGACAGCAGGTTGTCAGGGGTATAAAACAAGCAGCCAACGCCATTTTCTTCAGTCTTTCTTGCCACACGGTGCCCGAAGCAGAAGCATTTCGCAAGTGCCGGTCGGCCAACTCTTGAAATATTTGAGTTTGAGTTTCAGAACCAAAGTCTTCACTAAAGCCAAGTATTCCGTTGGGGAAACTTTTTCTTGCTCCATACCGATGTCAGAAAAAGTTAATAATTATATTACTTGTGGGAAGCAAATACCTCATAAGGATTTCTGTTTATACTGTATTCCTTGCCTAGGCCCTGATCACAACGTGCCTGGCTGTTGGTTTTGTGCTAGATTTAACCAATGCACTATTAAGCGTCGGTATATTTTTGCCTCAAAGTATTTTGGAAACAGATTTAACTACCCTGAAATGTCATCGGATAGCAATCCGACTACCCGGAGTACATAAAAAACGCAAAGAAAAGGACAGAGACAGACATTCGAGGTCCAAAACCGACGACGAAGCTTCTCCTAAGCCAGTCGCCGGTACTCAGTGAGATGCTTTCACAGACCTTGATGCCCGCTACTTTCGAGTCGCAGGCCCCTACCGAGACCCATGTGGAGTCCGGCACGCCGTAAGATACTCAAAGTAATGGACCCACAGATGTATCTCCCTCGAGGGTCTGGAGCCGCTGAGCAGACACCGGCTTCTGAGGGTGTATTCAGGCCTCAACATTTTTACATTAAACTGACGACAGCTGCAAAACCAAAGACAAAAGCAACTTCTAAAGCTAAAAAAACGACGAATGAGCCACATGCACAGGCCACTATGCCCAAAAAACAGATGATCAAAATGGCTGAAGACCTTATTACCTTGATCAGGGGTTCCCATCCCCCTCCAGATAAGAGGCCTAGGCAAGACACTGACTATGAATCTTCAAATTAAGTTTCTGTTCCTTCTGATTCCTCTTCTGATCAGGAATTATCTATACCTCCCTATGAGGATTCTGATGCAGAGGAGTCTATCCCATCTGCATCACCTCTTGAGGATTATTCATTTGGAGAAACCTTGCATACTTTGAGGGAGCAGTTCCACTGGGAGAGTCAAGATTTCTCAGAATCAAGAAAGAGGCTCAGGGATTTCCTCCTTCTCCCTCAGCACAGGCCTTTAGCCATACCCCCTCTTTTAGACATTGTGGATGATGTGTTTTCGGAGTCAAGCTTGACCCCTGACTCCTTACTTCCGGCTCCCAGCAAGCCTGACAGATATTACAGGGTCGCTGACTCACACAAATTTTTGTTTAGAAACCCTGCTGCTGATCCTGAAATTATTTCACAGGGTCCAAAGGGAGTTAAGGCCTCAACAGCAAAAAAATCCTACCCCCTCTGACAGAGATTCAAGGGCACTGGATAGATGGGGAAAGAAGGTTTATATTTCTGCAACCTTGGCAATTAGGGCCTTAAACTGCCAGTTTCATATGCTCAAGTATCAACAACATGTTATGGGATTGCTGAAACAGAAAATTATGTTGATTTCTGAATGTGCAGAAAATAAAGAATTGCAGGAATTATTGCATGCAGCTGAACAAGTTGGAAAGCATATTTTGCAATGTGGTTTTGATTCCTTAGAGGCTTCCTGCAGGGCCGCAGTTACTGGATCTGTGATTAGGAGGCATGCCTGGCTAAAAGAGCAAAATTTGCCTGATCATGTTAAAGCTAAATTACTGGATGCACCTTTACAGCATGATACTTTGTTTGGTATTAAGGCAGAAGAGGTTTTAAAGAAAATGGAAGACAAAGCTAAGTCTATACAAATTGTAAAAGACTTCTTACAAGTGCAGCCACCAGGATTCTGTAGACACTGGCCTACAAAAAATTGGTCCTTTCCTGTGTCAGAGCTCAAAGGGGCAAATCCAGCCGCCCTAAGGGTTCCAGATACCAGGCAGAATATTCTTACAGGTCAAAGCAATGGGGTGCTTCTACCTCCAAATCTGGAGGAGATAAAGCTCAATCCTACAGAAAACAGTCCCAGTGACTTCCCTCTGCCTTCACCAAGCACTTACCTTTTGGCAGCACCCTTAGGGGGAAAATTAGCACGTTTTGCTCAAAATTGGCAGTTAATAACCCAGGACAAGTGAGTGCTAAACATAGTATCACAGGGATACAGATTCCATTTCCATACTCTGCCAATGGCGAACGGTTGGCCGGATCTGCCAAAAAAATCAGTGGGCAGAGGCACAGAAACAGGTTACGTCCCTCATGGATATGGGAGCCATTCAGCCAGTACCAGAACAGGAAAAAAGACAAGGTTTTTACTCAAGACTGTTCTTGGTACCCAGAAAGGACAAGGCCTGGAGGCCAGTATTGGATTTATCAATTTTGAACACATAACTGGACATTCCAAAATTCAAAATGCTGACTTTGCAGCAGCTTCTGCCCATGCTGGGCAAGAATGCTTGGCTGGTGACATTAGACCTAAAAGAGGCATACCTGCATGTCCCAGTAAGGGAATCATGTAGAGGATACCTCCGATTCAAGGCTGGCTTAATGCATTACCAATTCTCTGCACTGCCCTTTGGCTTATCTACTGCGCCCAGGGTCTTTACAAAGTGCCTGGCACCAGTAATTGCTTTTTGCAGACAAAGAAGTATACAAATAGATCCTTACTTGGACGACTGTCTCATTTAAGCAGAGAACAAGGACATTCTTCTTCAACACCTGGCGTTTTTGAAAAGGCTTCTAACATGCCTAGGGTACACAATAAATGAAAATAAATCACAACTGGTACCCTCTCAAAAGATAAGATTCCTGGGTGCAAGCTTGAATGCAACTGCCCAGATGGCTTACCTCACGCCAGACAAACAAAGGCAACTGACTATTTATTTCAAACTGATGGCAACAAAAACCCAATTATCTGCAAGGCAAACTCTGCAGGCTTTGGGCTTCATGGCATCCTGCATCTACTGGTTCCATATGCAAGACTGCATATGAGGAAACTTCAGTGGTACATAAAAAGTTTATGGAGTCAACATTGTCACAGCCTGGAAACAATGATTCCTCTCATTCCCTGCCTACAACAGGAGTTTCTGTGGTGGGCAAAGGCATGTCACCAAAACATGGGATGGGCCTTCACTCTACCCCCTGCCAGCCAAACTTTAAGAACAGATGCATTAGATTATGCATGGGGGGCCCACATGGCGGGAAGATGCATTCAGGGCATATGGCCCCCAAAACAAATGCATTTACATATCAACCAAAAAGAGATGCTAGCTGTTCAAAATGCCCTGACAGCCTTCAAGGACTTACTTCATCCAGGACAACTACTGATAAAGATGGACAACACCACGGTTATGTGGTATATAAACAAGCAGGGAGGCATGCACTCATACCCCCTTTGCAGATTAGCCATGGCTCTGTGGGACACAGCTTTGACTTACCAAATACATCTTCAAGCTCAATTCCTGCCAGGAAAACAAAATACTCTGGCAGACGATTTAAGCAGAAACCTTATGGACCGTCACTAGTGGAAACTAGATCCACAAGTCTTCAGCATGATAACAAGGAAATGGGGGATCCCGGACATAGATCTATTTGCCTCTTCTCAAAATTATCAATTGAAAAGATTCTGCACAAGGACTTACCACAGACAAGCATGGAAAGTGGACACCCTATCCTTCAGTTGGAAAAACCTATCAGTTTACGCCTTTCCTCCTCTGCCTCTTCTTCCCAGGGACTTACTAAAAGTCAGACAAGAGAAACCAAAGATGATACTGATTGGCCCAGACTGGCCCCGCCAATAATGGTACCCAGTCCTAAGGAATTTGTCTCAATACCCAGCTTGGACCTTACCTCAAAGACCTCAACTACTGTCCCAGCAAAACAGTCAGATCCTGCACAATCAACTGTAGACACTGAACCTGGCAGCATGGCTGATCATGTAGTTATACAAACAACTCCTCTCAGTAAAACTGTGATGGATGTCATTTTGGAAGCCAGAAGGCCTAGTACTAGAAAATCTTGTGCTGATAAATGGAAGAGATTCTGTGCTTGGAATCAAGCACAAGGAACTGATATAGCAGAACCAATTATTCCTCAGATATTACAATACTTGACTGAGATGCTTGACAAAGGCCTATCTTTCTCATCAATTAAAATCTATGCCTCTGCCATTTCGGCTCATTACAATACAGAGCCAACAATCTTTTCTCATCCTTTACTAAAGCAGTATCTTAGAGGAGCCAAAAATTTAAGGCCTCCTAGAAGATCACCAATACCTGCATGGGACCTTAATTATGTGTTGGAAAAGCTCACCCTGCCTCCATTTGAACAAGCTGCTACTGCTGATATAAAGTTCTTATCATGGAAAACAGCTCTGCTCCTAGCAATTACTTCAGCAAGAAGAGTTTCAGAGCTACAGACCCTTATGGCTGTGGAGCCTTTTATCATTTTTTACCCAGACAGGGTGTCTCTGAGGACCAATCCTTCATTTATGCCTAAGGTGGTTTCCAGTGTGGCTCTTAACCAAACTATTCATCTGCCAACCTTTTATCCAGATCCGCAGAACAAGGGAGAGAGAATTCTGCATTCCTTGGACGTACACAGACAGCTAATATTCTACTTGAGCACGACTAAAGCTCTAAGAAAAACTGAGCAATTACTTGTGGCATATGCTGCAGGATCAGAAGGAAAGGCTATTTCAAAGCAGACTATTTCATAGTGGATAAGCCACTGCATTCGTTTCTGCTACTTGCACCATGGCAAACCTGTGCCCAAGGGCATTAGGTCTCATTCCACCAGAGCTGCAACTACTTCAGCAGCCTTTCTCAGAGGAGTACCAACCAAGGACATTCTAGAGGCTGCTACTTGGAGTTCATTTCACACCTTTACAAAGCATTATCATTTGCCTCTCTACTCTAAGTCCATGGCAGGCTTTGCCACTGCAGTTCTGCAGGGCCTTATAGCTGCACCTAATGCTGTTTAGCTCCAGCCTCCCATCCATAGCTTTGGGATTCTACCCAAATGTAATGACTGCAACAGTGAAACACGAAGAACATAGTACATTTATGTACACTTACCATAAATGTAGATGTTACAGTTTATTCACTGTTGCAGTCCAGGTTACCCGCCCGCCATCCCCCTGTCATTCTGGAGTTTATCCTCTACAACCTATGTGGTGTATTTGCTTGTAGATGAAGGTAATGTTGTATTGATGCATGTTTATATATATATATATATATATATATATATATATATATATATATATATTTTTTTTTTTTTTGCTACCTTTTTGGGGGCACCTGACATCTGGGGCAAGAAAAACTAAAGAAAATGGTATCGCCTGCTTGTTTTATACCCCTGACGACCTGACGTCATGGAAGAGGAGACAGCAACCGACGCAGGACCCAAGACTTTGGAATTCAGGCCGACTGAGGGCAACCTGCCAGCAGATTACCCTAATGTAATGACTGCAACAGTGAATGCACTCAAACATCTACATTTATGGTAAGTGTACACAACTGTACTTTATCTCTAGTCTTATTGACAGTATATATGAAGGTTATAAGTGCAGTGCTAATACTATGGGCTGGAAGAAAGCACTGCTGTGTGGGGGATGGATGTTCTTCGTGTTTCACTGTTGCAGTCATTACATTTCAGTAATCTGCTGGCAGGTTGCCCTCAGTTGGCCTGAATAACAAAGTCTTGGGTCCTGTGTCGGTTGCTGTCTCCTCTTCCATGACGTCAGGTCATCAGGGGTATAAAACATGCAGCCAACGCCATTTTATTCAGTCTTTCTTGCCGCACGGTGCCTGAAGCAGAAGCAGTTCGCAAGTGCCGGTCGGCCAACTCCTGAAATTTTCGCATTCGAGTTTCAGAACCAAAGTCTTCAAACTAAAGCTAAGTACCACAATGGGAAAACTTTTTCTTGCACCTTACCAATGTCAGTAAAAGTTAATAATTGCATTACTTGTGGGAAGCAAATACCTCATAAGGATTTTCATTTATACTGTATTCCTTGCCTAGGCCCAGACCATAATGTGGCTTGCTGTCGGTTTTGTGCTAGATTTAACCAACACACTATCAAGCGTCGGTATAGTTTTGCTTCTAAATATTTTGGATCAAGATTTAATTATCCTGAAATGTCATTGGTTAGTAATCCGACTACCGGAGTTCACAAAAAACGCAAAGAAAAAGACAGAGACAGACCGTTGAGGTCCAAAACCGACGAAGCTTCTCCTAAGCCAGTCGCCGGTACACAGTGAGGTGCTTTCGTAGCCCCTGATACCCGCTACGTTTGAGTCGCAGGCCTCTACCAAGACCCATTCAGAGTCTGGTATGCCGCGAGATTCTCAGAGTATTGAACCCGCGGATGTCTTTCCCTTGAATGGGTCCGGAGCCGCTGAGCAGGCACCGGCTTCTGAGGGTGTTTTCAGGCCTCAACATTTTTATATAAAACCAACGCCAGCCTCAAAAACAAGGTCAAAAGCATCTTCTATTTCTAAAAAACTGACTCATGAGCCACGTGCTCAGGCCCCTATGCCTAAAAAACAGATGATCAAAATGACTGAGGACTTAATTACCTTGATCAGGGGTTCCCAACCTCCCCCTGCTAAGAGGCGTAGGCAAGACACTGATTATGACTCTTCAGATCAGGTTTCCATTTCTTCTGATACCTCTTCTGATCAGGAATTTTCCATTCCACCCTATGAGGATTCTGATGCAGAGGAATCCATCCTATCTGCATCTCCTCCTGAGGATTACTCTTTTGGAGAAACTTTGCATACTTTAAGGGAACATTTTCACTAGGAGAGTCATGACTTCTCTGAATCAAAAAAGAGGCTTAGGGATTTCCTCCTTCTTCCTCAGCATAGGCCTTTGGCTATACCTCCTGTATTAGACATTGTTGATGAATAGTTTTCGGAATCAAGCATGGCTCCTGATTCCCTACCTCCGGCTCCTAGTAAGCCAGACAGATATTACAGGGTTCCTGACTCCCACAAATTTCTATTCAACTGCTGCTGACCCTGAGACTATTTCACAGGGTCCCAAGTGTGTTAAGGCCTCTACAGCCAAAAATCCTACCCCCTCTGATAGAGATTCCAGGGCGCTGGATAGATGGGGACAGAAGGTTTATACGTCTGCTACCTTGGCAATCAGAGCCTTAAACTGCTAGTTTCATATGCTTAAATATCAACAGCATGTTATGGGCCTACTGAAACAGAAAATGATGTTGATTTCTGATTGTGTGGAAAATAAAGAGTTACAGGAATTATTGCATTCAGCAGAGCAGGTTGGAAAGCATACTTTGCAATGTGGTTTTGATTCCTTGGAGGCCTCTTGCAGGGCTGCAGTTACTGGATCTGTGATTAGAAGGCATGCCTGGCTCAAGGAGCAAAATCTGCCTGATCATGTTAAAGCTAAATTGTTGGATGCCCCCTTGCAGCATGACACTCTGTTTGGTAATAAGGCAGAAGAGGTTTTAAAGAAAATGGAAGACAAAGCTAAATCTATGCAAACTGTAAAGATTTCTTGCAAGTGCAGCCACCCAGGTTCAGTAGGCACTGGCCTACTAAAAATTGGTCCTTTCCTGTGTCCAACAGAGCCACTCAAGGCAAATCCAGGCGCTCAAAAGGCTCCAGATACCAATCATAGGGTTCTTACAGGTCAAAGCAATGGGGTGCCTCCACCTCCAAATCTGGAGGAAACAAAGGACAACCCTACAGTAAGCAGTCTCAATGACTTTCCTCTACCATCACCAAGCACTTATCTTTTGGCAGCCCCCTTGGGGGGAAAACTAGCACTTCATGCTCAAAATTGGCAGTTAATTACCCAGGACAAGTGGGTATTGAACATAGTATCCCAGGGGTACAGATTTAATTTCCATGCTTTGCCAATTCCAAATGGATGGCCAGATCTGCCACAAAATCAGTGGGCAGAGGCTCAGAAACAAGTTATGTCCCTCATGGATATGAGGGCTATTCAACCAGTACCAGAAAAGGAAAAAGGACAAGGTTTTTATTCATGACTTTTCCTGGTACCCAGAAAAGACAGTTCTTGGAGTCCAGTACTGGATTTATCGAATTTGAACACGTTCCTGGACATTCTAATATTCAAAATGCTGACTTTGCAACAGCTACTGCCTATGCTGGACAGGAACGCTTGGTTAGTGACTCTAGACTTAAAAGAGGCATACCTGCATATCCCAATAAGGGAATCATGCAGAAGATACCTCCACTTCAAGGCAGGTTTTTTGCATTACCAATTCTCTGCACTGCCCTTTGGCTTATCTACTGCGCCCAGGGTCTTTACAAAGTGCCTGGCACCAGTAATTGCATTCTACAGACAAAGAGGCATACAGATTTATCCTTATCTGGATGACTGTCTCATTCAAGCAGAGGACAAGGACACTCTTCTTCAACATCTGGCATTTGTGAAAAGGCTTCTAACATGCCTAGGGTACACAATAAACGAAAAGAAATTCCAACTGGTACCCTCTCAAATAATTAGATTCCTGGGTGCAAGCTTGAATACAACTGCCCAGATGGCTTACCGTACGCCAGACAAACAAAGGCAACTGACAATATACTTCAAACAAATGGCAACAAAAACCCAGTTATCTGCAAGACAAATTCTGCAGGCTTTGGGGTTCATGGCATCCTGCATTCTACTAATTCCATATGCAAGGCTGCATGTAAGGAAACTTCAGTGGTACCTAAAAAGTTTATGGAGCCAACATTGTCACAGTCTGGAAACAATGATACCTCTCATTCCCTGCCTACAACAGGAGTTTCTTTGGTGGGCGGAGACATGTCACCAAAACAAGGGACTGTCTTTCACTCTACCCCCTGCCACCCAAACCCTAATTACAGACGCATCAGACTATGCTTGGGGGGCCCACCTGGTGGGGAGATGCATTCAGGGCAAATTAAGCCCAAAACAAATGCATTTGCATATCAACCAGAAAGAGATGCTAGCTGTTCAGAATGCTCTAACAGCCGTCAAGGACTTACTTCGCCCAGGACAACTACTGATAAAGACAGACAACAACATGGTTATGTGGTACTTAAACAAGCAGGGGGATACACATTCCTACTCCCTTTGCAGACTAGCCATGGCATTGTGGAACATGGCTTTGACTTACCAAATACATCTTCAAGCTCAAATCCTGCCAGGAAAACAAAATAGTCTGGCAGACGACTTAAGCAGAAATCTTATGGACCCACATGAATGGAAACTGGATCCACAAATCTTCAGCATGTTAACACAGAAATGGGGGAGCGCATACATAGATCTGTTTGCCTCTCCTCAAAATTATCAGCTGGATAAATTCTGCACGAGTTCATCACAAAAAAGCATGGAAAGTGGACGCTCTATCCTTCAGTTGGAAAAACCTGTCAGTCTGTGCCTTCCCCCTCTGCCTCTTCTCTCCAAAGTCTTACTAAAATTCAGACAGGAAAAACCAAAAATGATCCTAGTTGCTCCGAACTGGCCTCAACAACACAGGTACCCACTTCTAAGGAATATATCTCAACTCCCCCCTAGGTACTTGCCTCAGATACCTCATCTACTGTCTCAGCAGAACAATCAAATTCTGCACACTCTGCTCCAAACTCTGAACCTTGCAGCATGGCTGATCATTTAATTATTCAAACAACACCTCTCAGTAAATCTGTGATGGATGTCATTTTGGAAGCCAGAAGGCCTAGTACTAGAAAATCTTATGCTGATAAATGGAAGAGATTCTGTGCTTGGAACCAAGCACATGGAACAGACACAGCAAAGCCCAATATTCCTCAGATTTTACAATATTTGACTGAGATGCTTGACAAGGGCCTATCTTTTTCTTCAATAAAAATCCATGCCTCTGCCATCTCGGCTCATTACAACACAGAGCCTCCCCTCTTTTCTCATCCTCTGCTTCAACAGTATCTTAGAGGGGCCAAAAATTTAAGGCCTCCCAGAAGATCTCCAACTCCTGCATGGGACCTCAATTTTGTGCTGGAAAAAAATCACCCTGCCTCCTTTTGAACCAGCAGCTACTGCAGATATAAAATTTCTATCTTGGAAAAAAGCTTTTCTCTTGGCAGTCACTTCAGCAAGAAGGGTTTCAGAACTACAGGCTCTCATGGTTGTGGAGCCTTTTATTACATTTTACCTGCACAGGGTGTCCCTCAGGACCAATCCTTCTTTTATGCCTAAGGTGGTATCCAGTGTGGCTCTTAACCAGACAATTCACCTGCCAACCTTTTACCCAAATCCGCAGAACAAGTGGGAGTGGATTCTGCATTCATTGGACATACACAGACAACTAAGATTGTACTTGAACAGGACCAAATCTCTAAGAACGTCTAAGCAACTACTGGTAGCATTTGCTGCAGGGTCAGAGGGGAAGGCTATATCAAAGCAGACTATTTCTAAGTGGATAAGCCACTGCATTCGTTTCTGCTACCTGCACCATGGTAAACCTGTGCCCAAGGGGACCAGATCTCATTCCACCAGGGCTGCCTCTACCTCAGCAGCTTTTCTTAGAGGGGTTCCAACCAAAGACATTCTATAGGCTGCTACTTGGAGCTGTGTTCATACCTTCACAAAGCATTATCATTTGCCTCTCTTCTCCAAATCCAGGGCAGGATTTGCCACTGCAGTTCTGCAGGGCCTTATAGCTGCTCCTAATGCTGTTTAGCTCCATCCTCCCATCCATAGCTTTGGGATTCTACCCAAATGTAATAACTACAACAGTGAAACATGAAGAACATAGTACAGTTGTGTACACTTACCATAAATGTAGATGTTCGAGTGTATTCACTGTTGCAGTCTGGGTTACCCACCCGCCACCCCCCTTTTCTATACCTTTTCTTTCCTTCACTATATACTAAAGCCTTTGTGGTGAATTTGCTATTAGATGAAGGTAAAGTTATGTTGCTAAAAGTGCATTTATATATATATTTCTGTTTTATATATATATATATATATATATATATTTTTTTTTTTTTTTTTTGCTCCCCTGACATCTGGGCAAGAAAAAACTGAATAAAATGGCTTCGGCTGCATGTTTTATACACCTGATGACTTGACGTCATGGAAAAGGAGACAGCAACTGATGCAGGACCCAAGACTTTGTTATTCAGGCCGACTGAGGGCAACCTGCCAGCACATTACCCAAATGTGATGACTGCAACAGTGAATACACTCGAACATCTACATTTATGGTTAAGTGTACACAACTGTACTTTCTTTCTGCAGGAAATGGTTTCTCAATTGTTTTTAATACATTTTCAAAGGAGATGTGGGAATAGGATTGCTGTAGGTCTAAAGTTAGTGAAGTCTGTTGAATTTCCTCTTTTGTGTAGTGGGATAATATGCATTTTTTTGTCTTCCAGAGAGAGGAAATATGGGATTCCAGGACTGACCTATTTATAAGGATAGAGACAGGATAGGCAGTGCTCTTTGCTGCTACTTTAAGGTACTCACTTGGAAAGTCATCATCTGAAGTAGAACGTGGTTTAAGTTTTTTTTAATTTTTTTTTTTAAACAAACCATATTGACATAATTTTAGTTGCAAACATTATACATCACAAAGCATATTGGCGCAATTGTAGTTGCAAACATTATACATCACTTATAATTATCCAGTCATTGTCAGTCAGACATTACATAGCTCATTCATATCCTGCCTTCTTATAAACCTCTTTCCTCCTCTGCGTGTTTTGTTCCCACAATTCCCGTTTTTCGTATGTAATTTGATCCTACCCTTTTCTAAAGATCCCATTTCAATTGTTTTATGTCTCATTATATTCACTTCTTCTTGTAAAGCTGGTTTAAATTTTGATTTCCATTTTCTAGTAATTGCATTTTCAGCAGCCACTGTAATTAGACTCAGCAAGGGCTTACTAAGTCTAGGCAATTCCAATTCTGTATCATAACTCAAAAAATCATTTCCTTAGACCAATTTGCTCACCCAGTACTTTAACAGAGAAGTCTGCAAGGAATCTTTAAAGTGCGCCAGCTCCTTAAACTCCCAGAAAATATGTACCAAGTTACCTCAAACTCCCTGGACCAGATGGTCAGTGCACCAACCAGGGGTGCAACCATACTGGATTTGGTCCTCACTAATATGGGAGACTACTGTACACCCCCTAGTGTAATGCCTTCCCTGGTAAGTTCAGACCACAAAATGATCTCCTTTGAAGTAAAAATAAAACCTGGAATATTCAGGAACTATTCTAAGGTTGACCTCCTGCTATTAAGTGAGAACCTGGCAAATTTTCAAGCCCCCATAAACCCTAAGAACACTTCTGCTTATGCAGAACTGTTCACAGAAACCATATACAAGCATGTTAATAGTTGCATAGAGGCAGCTGTACCCATAAGGAAGAAATACAGAACTAACTCAAAAAATAAGCCTCCCTGGTGGTATCACAGAATCAGTCAGCTGTATAACAGAAAGAAGAAATCATGGCAAAAATTAGGAGGTGCAGCACCCAGCAGGATAAAAGCACTCTCATCAAACTAAACAAAAAACTCAGAGGACAAATAAAGTCTACCAAAGCCAAATTTCAAGTAAGTTTGGCCTCCCAGGCCAAGGACAACCACAAAGCATTCTTTAGCTATGTCCACAACCTCAAAGGCAGTACACAGTTGTGTGCAGAGTTCATTGTAAATGGAGCCACCTATAGTGAACCAGAAGATATAGTAAACCTCCTGACTGATAAATTCAGCTCCAACTTTACCCGTGTCCCCTTCAACCTTTCCTCACGAAATATCAAATATAACTCCCACTACTCTCACTAGGGAACAGGTCCTTAATGCTGTCTCTAAGACCAAGAACACTGCATCAATGGACCCAGACGATATCCCAGGATGCCTTCTTAATAGCATGAAACATGGCCTATCAGGGTCTCTGAAATTACTATTTAACTGTAGCCTCCAAACAGGCTTCGTGCTTCATGAATGGAGAATGGCAACAATCATCCCTCTACACAAAGGTGGGCCATCTACAGACCCTGGAAACTACAGACCCATAAGTCTCACTAGTCGTGTATGTGAAGCCATAGAAAGAATTGTCATGGAGATGATCAACAGAGATATAGTAAACCTCCAGACACTGGACTCAACCCAGTTTTGTTTCGTAAAGGGCAGATCATACCTACTCAACCTGATGGACTTCTTCGAGAAGGTCACCAAAGCAATTGATGAGGACAAAGTTGTTCACACTGCCTACCTTGACCTGGCCAAGGCATTTGACACAGTACCCCACTCAGGTATTGTTGACAAACTCAGGAGGTCAACCCATATGTCACCCGGTGGATAGCCAACTGGCTCACAGACAGGACCCAGGAAGTTAGAATTGGGGAGTCCACCTCTACAAAGAGGCCAGTCACAAGTGGAGTCCCTCAGGAATCAGTCCTTGGACCTCTCCTTTTTGGCATTTATTTCTCAGAAGTCAGGGTCAGTGTCAGTAGTCTCTGGCTGACTAAAGTTGCAGATGATTGCAAATTAGGAGCTGTCACTGAATTTCACACTGACACAAATTTTCTCCAGGAGGGGCTGACACAGGCAAACTGGTGTCAGAGCCACTGACTAAAACTAAATGCCAAGAAATGCATAATAGTATCCTTTGTGGTGTCATCCATCATATCCTTGGTAACTATCATATTGACAACACACCACTTAGAGTTGAGCAAGTAGTCAGGGACTTAGGGACACACTCAGATAGTAATCTAGCCTTTGATCATCACATGTTTACAGTGGTGAGGAAATCATTCTATGTTGCGCAATTTATAAACAAAGGTATGGCATCTAAGTCCAAGGAAGTCATTGTTCCACTGTATTCGGCATTCATCAGATTTGTCATTGAGTGCAGTGCCCTCTTTGGTATGTATCTAACCAGGCATATCCAACAATTCCAACGTCCACAGAGGTTCCTCACTTAAAGAATACAGGGCGTAAGTAATATGTCCTATGAAGGCCTCCTCGAGGCCCTATCTCTTTATTCTGTGTCCTACAGGCTTTTGAGGGGAGATCTATGCCTGGCATACAGGGCATTGTCAGACCCCACTCTGATGGACCTCCTGCATATCCACATAACAAACAGCACCAGAATTACCCGTTCTAAAGACATAAACCTTATATAAACAGCACCTGCTGGAGAGAGAGGTATGTATCCCAGAGACTACCCGTCTATGGAACAGGCTCCCCATCCATGTGAAGCAGAGTTATTCCCTAACCTAATTCAAGTGCAACCTGAACAATTGGATGGGAAACCGGAAATTCATCCCTGGTTTGGCACCTATGTCTCTAATGGACAGAGGTAACCTCTAAATGGTTCATCTCCCAGGCCCATGCTTACACTTATCAAGGGTATCTGAACTTGTCAGTGATTTGGGATGCATGGCTAGGCTTAAAAAGGCCCTTGTGGTCGTTAGCCTAGTAAACACCTATGAACCTACGAACCTCTTTCTTCCCCATCATACTTCCAGCATTTGCTGTCTATATGAGGGAACATTCTTTTGAATCTACTTGGGTTATAAAAATACCCGTGTTGTGCTTTTTTTAATAAAGCCTTTTTCCCATTGTTGTGCTCCTCGTTTTTTGGAGGGGCCCTTCCGAATGCCTTTTGTGGCCCTTCCGAATGCCTTTTGTGGTTTTTACTAGTTTGATTTGGCACTGGGCTTCAATTTTGTTGGTATAAAATACCAGTGTAAACACTTCCAAGCAAATATCCTAAATCTTCTAAACTTTGTTGTATATTTGGGACACATACAGATATCTCCCATTGTTTGTTTGTCAGTTGCTTATCCAATCTCTCTTCCCAATCCTTTCTAACCTCCTGTGGTTGATTCTTACAGTTATCATGCAATATTTTGTATGCTCCACTAATTATTCCTTTTTAACAGCAGCTTCTGTTCTAGATTCTACTTAAAACTCTACCAGTGCTGGTCTTTCACTTAACATCCTGCTATTTCTTCCCCTTTGCTTATGCTGTGATATCAATACTTGATAGGGAAGGCAATCTCTATCCTGCAATCCAAATAAATTCTTGGTGTCATCCCATTCTATTAGCTTTCCCTCTCTAATTATTAGCTCTCAATACCTTGGTTCTTTTACCAGTTTTCTCCAATAAATTCCACCCCTCTTGCCTATTGTCTGTATCCCTAATTGCAGTCATCCCTATCAGCAGAATGTCTGTTCTCCTTTCCCATGTTGGTCTAGTTCTTAGAATATTTTGTGTTACTTTATGAATCTAATATTCTGCATGGATATTGTTTATTTCCTTAAGCATCTGCATCCAAAATCCCAGTTTCTTTTTGTTTCTTGAGCTTCCCCCCCATTTCATCATTTTCCCTTTCCACTTTGAATTATAATTTTCTGCTTGTGTGTTGTATAGGAGCCTTAACTGTTTAGCTCTGAAATACCCCTTCAAATCAGGTAATCCTAAACCACCTTGTTCACTTGGAAGAATCAGCTTGTCTCACTTGACTCTTGCCGTCTTC
This sequence comes from Protopterus annectens, assembly GCF_019279795.1. NCBI lineage: Eukaryota > Metazoa > Chordata > Ceratodontiformes > Protopteridae > Protopterus > Protopterus annectens. Next base: position 89,260,509 of record NC_056738.1, on the reverse strand, counting down.
CTCTCCCAGATAAAATCCTTCAGCTCTTTATTAATTGCTAACCACAACTTCTCCTCTGGTTGATAAAAATATATTTGACCTGTGTATAAAACTAAAGGGACTAAAAACATTTTAACTGCCTGTATTTTGCTATCCATATCCATATAACAGAGCTTCCAATTTCTCAGTTTTTGTATTATCTTTTGTTTAGTCTCTTCCCACATATCCTTAGCTGCCATATCAGAATCCTTTTTAATCCATACTCCAAAGTACTTCATTTTATTATGTCCACATAAATATGGATATTACTGAATCAGTTCATGTGTGGGTACATAATTTACAGCTATTGCCTTTGTTTTAGCTTCATTAATTTTGTATCCCAAAAAGATTTGAAACTGCCTCAAAATGTTCCACAATACTGAAATGTCCTTTTCTGGTTTTATCAGGTATAAAAATAATCATCTGCAAACAGAGCCAGCTTTTCTTGACTACCATATTTTCTTTGCCAGTGGTTCTAAATATAGTGTGAATAACAAAAGGGAAAGAGGACACCCCTACCTAGTTCCTCTGCTGAAACAGAAATTATCAGAGAGGAAACCACACACTTTAATTTTCACCTCTAATCCTTCATTTATCCTCATAATCAGCCTTATAATTTTATCAGGGAGTGAAAATGCTTCCATACCCCTGCTCATAAACTCCCAACTTACTCTGATAAATGCTTCCCCTGCATCAAGACTCACCATCAACAGAGGTGTTTTCTTACATTCAGCTTCCCTCTGGATCATCAGTGCTCTGTTAATGTTGTCAAATGTGTACCTCCCCCTCCATAAAACCACATTGATCCATGCCTATCAGTTTTGGCATCATCTTTGCCATTCTTTTAACTATTACAGATAAAAATATAATCATGGTTTAGGATTGAAATGGGCTTGTATAAAACTGGTTTGATGGGTATTTACCCTGTTTAGGTATTACAGCCACCATGATGTTGGTTCTTCTCCTCCTTTTAAAATACTGTTAAACAAAACTTTCTAGAGCTTTATCAGTTTTTCCCTCCTAGCTTTCAAATGTCCACAGGGATACCATTTCTTCCTGGGCACTTTCCTGTTGATTGGTTATACATTTTGAACTCATCTCCTGTCCTTAACTATTAGTAATTGAACCTCATCTTCCTCTAAACTTGGCATATTTAATTCTTCCATAAACATTTCTATTTATACCTTTTCTTGATCTCAGTATTTCTCTGCTTTATACAAACTTTCATAAAATGTCTGAAATATTTCTAGTACCTCTACAGGATCTCTTGGTTATCTTCCTTGTTGTAGGCTCCCTTTGTTTGATGACAACCCTTTCTACTTTCTGTTGCCTAAGTCGTTGAGCTAAAAGTTTATGTACTCTGGCATTGTTATCTAAAAAACTGTTGCTTAACAGCAATCTTTCTAAACTCATGCATATTATCGAGGTAATCCTTTATTTTCTGCTTAGCATTCTGTAATTACCAGTCAGCCCTTAGTATTACATTATCTTTTTTTATCCTCTTCTATCACTATTGGAGCATCTCTTGCATTTAATATAAGTACTCCTCTTTTCCTTTGTCCCAGGTATTCCTCTGAATAACCGTCTTGAAAACCTTTGTTTATCAAATTCACATGTTCAGTTCTTTCCAAATGTGTCTCCTATAGCATAGCTATTTGGACTCCACATTTTTTTGATGTAGTTCACTTTTTTTTCTTTTTTTGTATTTATCTGTGAGACCGTTGACATTTAAAGACATTACAGAAAGCATCGTTGTATTAAAAAATATTATTCCCACCTTTTATGTATAATATTTGTTTGATAAATGTTTAGTTCCAGCTTTTCTGTTACATGTGTACACTTTTTGGCAGGTTCAATTTTTATATAGTTTTTCTTGTCATATCCATTTGAGCCTATGTCACATTTTTCAAAGTTTATTGTTTTACTGAAAGCCCTCAAAAAAAAAAAAAAAAAACAATACCCCCTAAAACCTATTAATTTAGTACCAACACACACAACTATGTATATCTTCAAATGTTGAAGTTTTTATCCTTGCTAAGACGTATGGTGCATCCTGTGCTTTTGCTAAGTGATAACTGTTTTTTTGTTATCTTTGTAGCTCTACCAGCACGGAAAACCCATGAATGCTTTCAGAGAACATTATCTCCTAGCCAGTTTATCATTTCTTATTTTTCCTTAGCCAATCACTCTCCACCAGACTGTAACCAGTTTCTCTTTATCAGATTGTCTCCATGGAGACATGAGAACCAGGCAGTGAATTTATCAGGTTATGTCTATGGAGACAAGAGGGCCAGATACAGAACTACTACTAAGCATACATTCATTTGCTAGGAAAACGCCTCATAATGTTCAGTATTCTTTTTCATTTACTTGCTTTGCGTTAAAACTTGTTACTAAATCAATCTAAGGTCAGTCCTTAATGTAGTCATTCCCCCATGCAAGAATGAGAAAAAAACACATTAATTTTTCTTTTGGCATGCTCTTTTAACCAGGCTTTATTTTTTTTCTTTTATTTACATTGCTGTGCCTACATTTCTTAAATCTGAACAAGAAGAAAGAGAGACGGGAGAAATAAAAAAAAAAAAAAAAGAGCAGCACCTATTTTCAGTCCCCATTATACTTAAAAATAACTGAGAAGACTTTAATTCATAGCATGCAAAGAAAACCATTTAACACAATTTTTCTTTTAAATATAATTTTTCTTTTGCAATTGTGCATGATAATCTTTCTGTGTTTTACTGTTGGAGCTTTTCTCCCCAGGCCTCTGCTGAAAATGGAAATATATCCAGTTGGACTAGCCCAGTTAACAAATGTAAAATAAAAATAAATAAAATATACCACAAAAACAGTATTATTAAGGGGGAAAAGTTTTATTTCCTTACAGTTAACTTTCTCCTTTCTCTTCCCCTCCCCAAAGGATTTTTTCCGAACATTATTGACATGAAGTAGGGCATATACTTTACAGTCTCCCACAAGTCCAACAAATTCTGAAAAAGTCCAGTATTTCCAGATTTCTTGTTCTGTCATGTTTCACAAATATAGTTATTGCATTGTAATCCCACATTAAGTTACTGGTTTCATTACTGTTCATCTCCATCAGAGAGATCCTATCTCTGCTTGATTTCCAATATACTCTCAATTTTTTAGTCAACTTTTTTTGTCCCTTCATTCTGTCCAACATCTTCTGTTGAAACAATGGAAACAGTTTCACAGGTACAGTCTCTGCCTGGTCGTTATTACCAGAAGAAGAAGAAGCAGAATCTCCTTCTGTTTCACAGCTCACTTTTTGTTGGACAAACCTTTGTATTTCCTCCTTAGCATGCACCTCATCAAAAAATGATTTTGTCCCTCGAGGAAAAAATAACTTGAAGACAGCTGGGTACAGTAGTTTGAGTCTCACACCTCCATCTCAACATTTTTTAAATAGTGGAATGAATTTACTCCTCTTCTGCCTGGTTTACAGTGAGTAATTATTCTTCGCAGACACTCTGCTGTCTCCCACTTTTAGTATTTTGTCCTTCTGCCACAGTTTTGTCAGAATCAACTCCTTCTGGTAGGATTGCAGCTGTGCTATTAAAAGTCTAGGTTGATTTCTCATAGCCAGGTTTGTAGCATACACACGATGTGCCCTTTCAACTAACAACTCATGCTGTGGAATACCAGTCTAGTTGCTTAGTTGTGCTTTCATAAAATTAATGCAGTTTGTTCCTTCCAGCTTCTCTGGTATAGCTGAAAATCTCAGGTTTTCTCTACGTGCTGTATCCTCTAATTCTATTATTTTTTTGAAGGATCTCTTTCTGAGCAGTCTCATTATCAGACAGCTTTTTCTTCATTTTAACCTCTGCTTTTTGCAGCTGTAGCACCTCATCTGAATATCTGTTTAAAGCTTATTCCATTTTTCCAGCCTTTTGTTATTTGTATTGATATACTCCATCAGTGTTTTGTTTATTTTAAGCAGGTCAGTGTGTGCAGTTGTCTTATTTCTTCCTGTAGATTACTGGAATTCATGTCTGGAGGTTGCATTGCTTTTTGCTGAACAGCTGCAGTTTCCCCATTCAGTGTTTCTTCCTTACTTTTTGTAGATGATTTTTTTCCCAATTGCTCTGTATTTCCTTTTCCTGGCATCCAGACAGTGCACTTACTAACCAGTTACTGAAATTTACCCATACACACAAAAGTCTGTTGGCCTTCTCTGTTGTCTTTCTGTTTTCACACTGGGAGAACTAGAGTTAAGCTGTTATTCAATGTGCAGCCATCTTGGAAGTCCCCTTCTATTCAACTATTATGCTTTTTTCTGTCTCTCAAGCATTTTCTGTTGAAACATTGGAAAAGGTTTCATTGGCACATTCTCTCTGTGGACTTTATTACCAGAACAACAATAAGCAGAATCTCCTTCTGTTTCACAGCTCACTTTTTGGTTGACAACGTTTTGTATTTCATCCTTATCATGTTCTGTATCAAAAAATTATTTTGTCCATCCAGGAAAGAATATTATGGAGATAGCTGGATATAGCAGTTTGAATCTCATTCCTGCTTAACATTCCCTGATTAGTGGAATAAATGTACTCCTCTTCTGCCTGGTGTTACAGTAAGTAGTGATTTTCCACAAATACTCTACTGTCTCCCAAGTTTAGTACTTTGTCTTTCTGCCATGGTTTTGTCTGAAGCAACTCCTTCTGTTGATGGGATTGCATCTTTACTATTAAAGGTCTAGGTTGCTTTCTCATGGCCAGGTTTGGAGCGTGCATACAGTGTGCCCTTTCAATTAACAACTTCTGCTGTGGAATACTAGTCCAGTTGCTTATTTCAGTTTTCATAAAATTAATACAGTCTTTTCCTACCAGCTTCTCTGGTACAGCAGAAAATCTCAGGTTTTCCCCTGTGTGCTCTGTCCTCTAATTCTCTTATTGTTTAAACATCTCTTCTTGAGCAGTCTCATATTCAGCCAGCCTTTTCTTCATTTCGACCTCTGATTTTTGCAGTTTTATCACTTCATCTGAATATCTGTTTAAAGCTTCTTCCATCTTATCCAGCCTTTTGTTATTTGAGTTGATATACTCCATCTTATTTTAGTATTTTGTCTATTTTAATCAGCTCTAAGTACATTTGACTTGTTTTTCCTCCAGGTTGCTGGAAGTCATGTCTTGCACCAAAGCTGGAGCTTGTATGCTTTTTGCTGAACAGCTGCAGAATTCTTCCCATTCAGTGTTTCTCACACCTTTTGCAGTTGCTTTTCTTTCTGGTTCTTTGAATTTCTTTTTTGCTGGCATCCAGGCAGTGCACTTAATTTACCCCCCCCCCAAAAAAAAAAAAAAGTTCACTGGCTCTCTCTTCTGAGTTTCTGTTTTCACGCTGGGAGAGCTGAAATTAAGCTGTTACTCAGTGTGTTGCCATCTTGGAAGTCCTTCATGGTTTGAGTTTGTTTAACAGTATTTTATATAGGATGTTGGTACAGGTTTGAAGTTGAAACTGGATGTGGTATCATATGGCTTTTTGGCAGGGTTGGGAGTAGATATTGTGGAATCCTTGGTTAGAGACGCTATACAATTACATATTAAATAAGAGTTGTATTGTTTTGCAATTTCGAATGGTGAATTTTTGGGAGAGGGGCCAGGATGTAAGATTTCTTTAATGGTTGACCAGGATTCTTTAGGGTTATATTAACTGTTGTTATGAATGTTGTTATAGTATAGTTTTTTTTGTTTATTTTCTTTTTAGTATGGTTTTGGTGCATTCTGAAGTTTTCACGATATTGTGGTGTTTTATATTTTTGCCATTCTCGCCATGCTTTTTCTCAGTCCTGCATTAGCATTCTACTTGTTTGGATAGCCAAATTGCATTATTTTTAGTCTCTTCCTTCTAGGAGGTGCAGGGCTATTTAGGATATTTAGAAAAATTGTATTGAATTTATTTATAGCATTATCTAAGGGGAGGATTTTAGGATGTTGTAGTTAATGGATGATAGGGTAGTAATGAATATGTCTGTGTTAAACTTGGACAGATTGTGTGCTGTTGTATAAACATGCTGTTTAAGTGGATATGTGAGATGTCTGGTTGTATAGATTAGGAGATAGTCATTGAGAGAATCTGACACGGTACCTGTGGTGGTGAATTTAATAGGGTCTGATATTCGGATCTCGTCTAATATGTAGTGTGATGCCTTGCTATAATGTGTGGGGCTATTAATTAGCTGTGTGATACATATAAGTTCACACACAAGTACCAAAAGACAAACTGGAAAAATGTATCCCCAAAGAATAGTCCACAAAAAATATGATACACACAGAAGTCCGTGGATCATATACCAGGCAGGAGAACACTTGAAATAATCCTATAATACGAAAGTGCATTCAATCACAGACTGGTTGTATATAGTTAAAAACTCGGCGTTATTGCAGTAGGTAAGCGCTTTCATGGGAATACCTCCCACTTCATCAGACCATAAAGAACATAAAATTACTGCTTCCTTTTATAATAAGCAAGTTACTTGACAATCACTAATTAAATAATCAGCATATGCTTATCTTAAAGATGTATTCCACTGTCTACCGTTCACTATGTATTGCAGATACCTTGTGCTGGCCACCAACATTGAGCCATTTCTCTAACAATATTTAAACTGCAATCACAATGAATGTCAGCTAACACATCTTTAAGATAAGCTGAGCTTCAATTATATTCGCCTTCTCATCGACAATGCTGATAATGAAGAGGGCCTGGTTATGGACAAAATCAGTGAACAACAACAAACTACCCCAAAGATTTAGTGCACGATAAACTCAAAACTGTGGTAGATTCAGTAGCACTATTTGAGAAATGACTAGTAAGACAGAAACTAAGCAAGCTGCAACGGGACAGAAATGATTTTAAGGTGGGCCATGTATTTGTATGGCTGAGAACAACCGTGGATCAACGCGAACAGAATAATACGACCTTAACTGGAGAGCAGCCAAGCGAGGAACGAAAACTTCACAAAGCAGCTGTAGGGGCGAGGCCTAAAACCAAAACACAAGCTGATATTGAACAATACACAACTCCCCACCACACGATTGAATGGGAGCAATGTATGTTCTAAACAAAAAAACAATGATAACAGCAAAGTGCCAGATAAATCTGACATGACCCCTAGTATACAGCTTACAAAGGAGACACCGGGTAATCAATCTTTTTTAACGGAACCACCAATACTTCCCATTTAACCCATCAAACTAGTATCGGGGCAATATGGCCACGAGCGAGGGAGATCACAGAGCAGAGGGTGAGTGAAAAGGAAAGGAGTGCAAGACAGATCAGAGACTCGCAACATGAAGCGCCAGTGGCATTTCTTCCAGAGTATTAACAGACCATGAAATGGAACTGTTAGGGAAGGGTCTTTCCTTCATCCCCACCCAGAGGACTGAGGTAACTAATAATAATTTGGACATTAAGAAGTTTGCAAGAAATGTAGAATTGAAGTTACTGTTTGGCAATGAATGTGAGCGTGACAAGTCGCTATTAAATAAACCAAGTACATTTATTCCCCCGAACAACCCAGTAGTAGAAGTTTTTAACAGTCTGTGTGAGAAAGAGTTGTATGATAAATCATATATAAACAAAAGTAGAATGAGAAAAAACAATTTATCTAAAAGTGAGTGCATGGCTATGCAAGCATTGAAAAGTGATGAGTCTATAGTGATAAAAGCAGCCGATAAGGGAGGCCCTACAGTCATAATGGCCAGATCATTTTATGATTTGCAAATGACATCTTTGTTACAAAATCTAGATGTATATAAACTTATCAGTATTATGGATGTTGAAAGTATAAAGCGAAGATTTAATGCACTTCTATAAGATTGTTTGATTGAACAGCGGATTACTAAGCAACAATATGACTATTTTTTGGTACTGCATCCACTGATTCCCTTAATTCAAGGCATACCTAAAATTCATAAAGACCCCATAAATCCCCCCCCGAGACCTATAGTCTCAGGGAGGGGATGGATAACAGAACCCATATCAATATATATAGAAAAATGTTGAGACCTATAGTCAATAAGAATGAAGTAATTTTGACTGACACCAAGCAGTTTCTAACTGAATTGTTCGAATGTACAGAGGCTTTGTTTGTCCCTAGTGATACAGTATTGATGGTCACATTGGATGTCAACTCCCTATTCACTTCCATCCCAAATGATCTAGGTATAGAAATGTTACGTGAATACTTGACACAAGAAGGAACATGTATACAGCCAGTAAGGTGGAACTTATATGTTTATTAATGGAACAGGTACTAGTAAATAACATAATGATATTTAACCATAATATCTGCAGCCAAAGAGAAGGTGTAGCCATGGGCATGTCTAGTGCGAATAGTTACGCTAACATAGTGATGGCTAACTGAGAAAAGAAAAATGTGGTAGATGGAAAATGGCAACAGATTAGATTCTATAAACGCTTTATAAATTACCTCTTCCTGTTGTGGCAGGGCACTGAATTAGAGTTAAAAAGCTTCTATGGGAGTTTAAATGAAAGTACAACCTTCTTAAAATTTGAGATGAATTACTCAAATAATACTGTTAATTTTCTTGATGTGACAGTAAGTAGAGACCAAGAAGGGAGCGTCTTGACCCAAGTATACAGGAAAGAGTGTTATAAGAACACATATGTACATAGAGGAAGCATGCATCCCCAACACATCTTTAAAAACGTAATAAAAGGACAAATTTTAAGGATATCCAGATTAACAGCAGAAGAAGCAACATTTGAACAATAAGTGATAGACTTGAGTAACAAGTTTATACAGAGGGCCGGGGGGGTACAATGAAAGTGAAGTAAGGAAAGTAATGACTGAAGTTAAGACCTACCAACGGTAAGCCCTATTTTTCACAGGGAGGGCGTCAAATAGCAGAGGATACAGGAATACACTGCACCAATAACTTAAAGATATCGACAGATCATTTTATGATGTTAAAATCATGAAAGATACTGTGAGGAAATACTGGTCCATACTTACAAGTGACCCACACATTAGAGACCTAGTGGGAGAAGAACCTGAATTTTGTTATAGGAATAAAAAGTCATTGAAGGGACGCCTATGTTATGGTAACCATGTGAATCATAGTGTAGATGACCATATAGGAACAGTACCATGTGGCAACTGTAACCAGTGTAAATGGATAGATCATAGCAACAGATTCAAACATCCTGACACTGGGAGAGATCATGTATTCAAAGTTTCAGCTAGTTGTATCACCCAGCATATAGTATACCTAGCAATTTGTAATGTATGTTCAAGATACTATATAGGAAAAACCAACAGGGAGTTTAAAATGTTAATAAGGGAACATCTGTTAAGCATAAGAAATTCTGATAAAACTAATGCCTTGGCTAGACATGTGTTAACTGAGGGTCCTACACATACTTTCCATTTTATGGTCATCGAAGTGGTCAGAGAGTGAGAGGGGAGGTGACATAATTAATAAAACGGAGACGTCAGAGGTAAGGTGGACAGTTAGGTTAAGGGGTAATAAAGGCAAAGGACTCAATGACAGGATCCCATTAAAGTCTATATTGAAGAACAGGTCCCTTATGCTGAAGATGAAATAGGTTATATTGTTGGATAGGAAATCAAGCCCTTATAAATAATGGCACTAATCATAATACAGTTGCATTAGAAATGTATATAATTTTAAAGTATAAGCCAACATTTTGTTTTAGTTTAAAGAGCATTTGTAATTAATAGTTGGAAGTTTACTTTTTATAAGTGGTTATTAAAATGTTAAATATAAGTATTATATATGTAAGTTTTTATGTATATAAAAATGTTTTACGCAAAAATATTTTATGTATAAATCACAAAACATTTATTAATGAGCCCAAACTGATGGTGTTAGCCGACATTCATTGTGATTGCAGTTTAAAATATTGTTAGAGAAATGGCTCAATGTTGGTGGCCAGCACAAGGTATCTGCAATACATAGTGAACGGTAGATAGTGGAATGCATCTTTAAGATCAGTGTATGCTCATTATTTAATTAGTGATTGTCAAGTAACTTGCTTCTTATAAAATGAAGCAGTAATTTTATGTTTTTTATGGTCTGATGAAGTGGGAGGTATTCCCATGAAAGTGCTTACCTAGTGCAATAAAGCCGAGTTTTTAACTATATACAACCAGTCTGTGATTGAATGCGCTTTGTATTATACGATTATTTCAAGTGTTCTCCTGCCTGGTATATGATCCCCGGATTTTTGTGTGTATTATACATATAAGTTCATGTGGTATGTAGGAAAGTTACAGGTTGTGTCCACAACCATGATACTGATATCACCTAGTAGGATTTTGTTCTTTTGGAACTGTTTTGGATATCCAATATAGGATGTCTTCCAGTGTAGCTGTATTGTCGCCAGAAGAGGTGTAAAGGACAGTGATACATAGTTGTTTATATTTGTTTATTTTTCAGGAACGTAATAAGAAATTCTGTTGAACAGAATTTTGGTTCATAGGTTGGTACTAGGCTATTGGCCCTAGGGCCTATACAAGCCTAGCCATAACAATTCCCTGGATATTTCTTCCCACAATATTTACTTCTCTGGACCCCTGTCTAGCAGGGTGACTGACATGATCCCCGGGGTGAATTTCCTATCTCCCATCCAATCATCAAGGTTCCTTTTGAAGAGGGCCAATGAGGTGCTTTACTTGACATGTATGGGCAGTCTGTTTCAGAGTATGGGGAGTCTCTGGGTCAGGAACCTATCCCTCCAGCATGTTTTGTTCATTGTGATGACAAGGTTTAGATCCCTGGAGCGTGTGGCTCTGAGGGATTGGGATTTCTTTAAGTGGAGCATGTCCAACAGCTCAGGGTTTGACATGGCCTTGTATGTTGAGCAGAGATCGCCTCTGAGTAGACGATATGCCACAGAGTATAGCTGGAATTCTTTTACAGGGTCAGCATATGGCATCTGCTTTAGGCCTGTGATTCTTTTAGTGAGGTATTTCTGTGGCCTTTCCATCTGTTGCAGATGTCTTGTGAGGTACATACCAAACGGGGCATTATACTCTATTATGGGTCTAATGAGGGATGAGTACAGTGGGACACTGACCTCCTTTTTTCTGGATGAAAAGCCCTTAGTGATGAGGTGTGCCACATAGAAGGATTTCCTGACTGTTGTGGCGATGTGGTTATCGGAAGTGAGACCACTGTCCACCTTTGTCCCTAAGTCTCTCATCACACTTTCGATGTTTAGTGTACTGCCATCTATGTGTTATTCATGGGTACATGTTTTTTTTCCAAAGGGGATAACTATACATTTCTTGGCATTAAGCTTGAGCCCATGGCTCTGGCACCAGGCATCTGTTTCTGTAAGGCCCTTTTGTAGAATATCCACATCGTTTGGGGATTCAATAATGGCTCCTAGTTTGCAGTCATCTGCGAGCTTTGTTAGCCAGAGTCCCTTAATGTTGGCCTGTACTTCAGAGAAGTAGATGCCAGACAAGAGTGATCCCAGGACTGAACCCTGAGGTACTCCACTTGTCACTTGTCTGGAGCTGGATTTGGAGTCAGCTACTTTTACAGTCTGAGTTCTGTCAGTAAGCCAGTTGGCAACCCATCAAGTGACGTAGGGATTTATGCCCAGCTTAGTAAGTTTATCTGTGATTCCAGAGTGGGGGATGGTATCAAAGGCCTTGGCAAGGTCCATATAGGCTGTGTGGACCGCCTTACCCTCGTCCACAGCTCTGGAGACTGATGTGAAGAAGTCAGTCAGATTCAGGAGACAAGATCGGCCCTTCACAAACCCAAACTGTGTGGGGTCCAGTGTTTGAAGGTTGCCAATGTCTTTGTTTATAAGTTCCATGATAATGCGTTCCATGCCCCTGCAGATCAGGCTTGTCAGACTGATGGGACGGTAGTACCCGGGATCCAAGGTGGATCCCCCCTTGTGGAGTTGGATAACTGTAGCTGTGCGCCACTCAGTGGGCATGAAGCCTGAGGCTTGGCTATGATTAAACATGACTCTTAGGTGAGGTGTCAGTTCATTTTGTAGTTCATGTAGTACACAGCCTGGGATGTCATCTGGTACCATGGATGCTGTATTCTTAGCTTTGGAGAGTGCGGTTTCTAGCTGTGTGGCCATGATTACCGGAATTTGCCAATCTTTTGGTATTGAGATGGGCCCATTAGGGGGTGAGAGGGGGGTGAAGTTGGCACTAAATTGATCTGCCAGGATATTGGCAATATCCTTGATCAGTATATTTAATGCCGTTCTATTGTAGCTCAGAGCAGATCTGAGCATTGCCATTTAGATTCTTGACATAACTATAGAATGTCTTGTGGTTGTTTTTGGAATCTTTGGCAATTTTATTTTCGTAACTAGCTTTTGAGGATTTTATGCGGGATCTCAGCTTCTTACTGAGGCTGGTGAGGGAGTTTTTTGATCTTGGGATTTTCCTCTTTTCTGCAACAGTTTCTTCCTTCTGTTGTATGGTTTGTTTATAGCAGGGAACCACCAGATTGGCTTGCTTTTTTTGGAGAAGAGCATCTTGGTTCTATTTGGGATGGCACGATTCATGCACAAGTGGATGTGCTCGTACAGTGCCTTAGTGTAGGATTCTGCAGTCGAACTTTCAGATCCCGTCTGCATGGGTGTCTTGAAGTTTGTCACTTCTGACTTCAGTAGCATGAAGTTGGCTTTGGAGAAGTTTTTTAAGGAGGTTTCCTTACTGGGGGGTGGGGGTGGGATGTGGATGTCAAGGGTGATTTGCTTATGGTCAGACCTGACCAATGAGGGGGTGACCACTGGTGTGCAGCATCTATCTCCCATGTTGGTAATGACCAGGTCTAGGAGATTGGAGCCCCTGGTGGGACCATGGATTAGTTGATCCAGGGCGTTGGAATTTATAAATTCCAAGAACCGTTGGGAAAAGGAGTTGGTACCCGAGTAGTTTTCCCAGTTAATGGCAGGGTAGTTGAAATCACCCAGTATTAGGGTGTTTGGTTTTATCTTAATATTTTCCAGTATGTTTAGAAAGATGTAGTGAGACTCTTGGGGCATAGTGGGGGATCTGTAGCAAGCTACAATTTGGATTGCAGTCTTACCTAGTGTTAGTTGCACCTGGAGAATTTCAGATGCATTGTGTTGGGCAACTAGCCTGGAGGTGTGAATATCCTTGGTGAATATGGACACTCCTCCACATGTAGTGTTTTGGTCTTGGTTTTGTGGCCGAAAAGTGTGGTAAGAGTTGTAGCCTGGTATTGCAGGGGTGCTCTCTGGAGCCTTGAACCAGGTCTCAAATGTTCTTCGTGTTTCACTGTTGCAGTCATTACATTTGGGTAATCTGCTGGCAGGTTGCCCTCAGTCGGCCTGAATAACAAAGTCTTGGGTCCTGCGTCAGTTGCTGTCTCCTCTTAAATGACGCCAGGTCGTCAGGGGTATAAAACATGCAGCCGATGCCGTTTTATTCAGTCTTTCTTGCCGCGCGGTGCCCGAACCAGAAGCAGTTCGCAAGTGCCGGTCGGCCGTCTCCTGAAATTTTCGCATTCGAGTTTCAGAACCGAAGTCTTCAACTAAAGCTAAGTACCCCATTGGGGAAACTTTTTCTTGCTCCTTACCGATGTTAGTAAACGTTAATAATTGCATTACTTATGGGAAGCAAATACCTCATAAGGATTTTCATTTGTACTGTATTCCTTGCCTAGGCCCAGATCATAACATGTCTTGCTGTCAGTTTTCTGCTAGATTTAACCAAAGCACTGTTAAGCGTCGGTATATTTTTGCTTCAAAATATTTTGGATCCAGATTTAATTACCCTGAAATGTCGTCGATTAGCAATCCGACTACCGGAGTTCACAAAAAAACACAAAGAAAAAGACAGAGACAGACCATCGAGGTCCAAAACCGATGACGAAGCTTCTTCTAAGCCAGTCGCCGGTTCGCCGGTACTCAGTGAGGCACTTTCGCAGCCCCTGATACCCGATACTTTTGAGTCGCAGGCCTCTACCAAGACCCATGCGGAGTCTGGTAAGCCGCGAGATTCTCAGAGTATTGAACCCACGGATGTCTCTCCCTTGGATGGGTCCGAAGCCACTGAGCAGGCACCGGCTTCTGAGGGTGTTTTCAGGCCTCAACATTTTTATATAAAACTGACGCCAGCTTCAAAAACAAGATCAAAAGCATCTTTTAAGTCTAAAAAAACAACGCATGAGCCACGTGCTCAGGCCCCTATGCCTAAAAAACAGATGATCAAAATGGCTGAGGACTTAATTACTTTGATCAGGGGTTCCCAACCCCCCGATAAGAGGCCTAGGCAAGACACTAATTATGAATCTTCAGATCAGGTTTCTATTTCTTCTGATTCCTCTTCTGATCAGGAATTTTCTATACCACCCTATGAGGATTCATATGCAGAAGAATCTATCCCATCTGCATCTCCTCCTGAGGATTATTCTTTTGGAGAAACCTTGCATACTTTAAGGGAACATTTTCATTTGGAGAGTCTGGATTTCTCTGTATCAAAAAAGAGGCTTAGGAATTTCCTTCTTCCTCCTCAGCATAGGCCTTTGGCTATACCTCCTGTATTAGACATTGTTGCTGATGTGTTTTCAGAATCAAGCATGGCTCCTGATTCCCTTCCTCCGGCTCCTAGTAAGCCAGACAGATATTACAGGGTTCCTGACTCCCACAAATTTCTATTCAAAAATCCTGCTGCTGATCCTGAAACTATCTCACAGGGTCCCAAAGGTGTAAAGGCCTTTTACAGCCAAAAATCCTACCCCCTCTGATAGAGACTCCAGGGCGCTGGATAGATGGGGAAAGAAGGTTTATACGGCTGCAACCTTGGCAATTAGGGCCTTAAACTGCCAGTTTCATATGCTAAAATATCAACAGCATGTTATGGGCTTATTGAAACAGAAAATGATGTTGATTTCTGATTGTGTGGAAAATAAAGAATTACAGGAATTATTACATGCAGCAGAACAGGTTGGAAAGCATACTTTGCAATGTGGTTTTGATTCTTTGGAGGCCTCCTGCAGGGCCGCAGTTACTGGATCTGTGATTAGAAAGCACGCCTGGCACAGGGAGCAAAATCTGACTGATCATGTTAAAGCTAAATTGTTGCATGCTCCTTTACAGCATGATACTCTGGTTGGTAGTAAGGCAGAAGAGGTTTTAAAGAAAATGGAAGACAAGGCTAAATCTATGCAAACTGTAAAAGATTTCTTACAAGTGCAGCCACCCAGATTCAGTAGGCACTGGCCTACTAAAAATTGGTCCTTTCCTGTGTCCAGCAGAGCCTCTCAAGGCACATCCAGGTGCTCAAAAAGGCTCTTGATACCAATCACAGGGTTCTTACAGGTCAAAGCAATGAGGTGCCTCCACCTCCAAATCTGGAGGAAACAAAGCGCAACCCTACAGTAAGCAGTCTCAGTGACTTCCCTCTACCATCATCAAGCACTTATCTTTTGGCAGCCCCCTTGGGGGGAAAGTTAGCACTTCATGCTCAAAATTGGCAGTTAATTACCCAGGACAAGTGGGTATTAAACATAGTATCCCAGGGGTACAGATTTCATTACCATACTTTGTCAATTCCAAACATTTGGCCAGATCTGCCACAAAATCAATGGGCAGAGGCTCAGAAACAAGTTATGCCCCTCATGGATATGGGGGCTATTCAGCCAGTACCAGAACAGGAAAAAGGACAAGGTTTTATTCAAGACTGTTCCTGGTACCCGGAAAAGACAATGCCTGGCATCCAATACTGGACTTATCGATTTTGAATACATTCCTGGACATTCCAAAATTCAAGATGCTGACTTTACAACAGCTACTGCCTATGTTGGGCAGGAACGCTTGGTTAGTGACTCTAGACTTAAAAGAGGCATACCTGCATATCCCAATAAGGGAATCGTGCAGAAGATACCTCTGCTTCAAGGCAGGTTTTATGCATTACCAATTCTCTGCACTGCCCTTTGGCTTATCTACTGCATTCAGAGTCTTTACAAAGTGCCTGGCACTAGTAATTGCATTTTGCAGACAAAGAAGCATACAGATTTATCCTTACCTGGATGACTGTCTCATTCAAGCAGAGAACAAGGACATTCTTTTTCAACATCTGGCATTTGTAAAAAGGCTTCTAACATGCCTAGGGTACACAGTAAACGAAAAGAAATCACAACTGGTACCCTCTCAAAAAATTACATTCCTGGGTGCAAGCTTAAATACAACTGCCCAGATGGCTTACCTTACACCAGACAAACAAAGGCAACTGACTATATACTTCAAACAGATGGCAACAAAAAACCATTTATCTGCAATACAAATTCTGCAGGCTTTGGGGTTCATGGCATCCTGCATTCCACTAATTCCATATGCAAGACTGCATATGAGGAAACTTCAGTGGTACCTAAAAAGTTTATGGAGTCAACATTGTCACAGTCTGGAAACAATGATTCCTCTCATTCCCTGCCTACAACAGGAGTTTCTTTGGTGGGCAGAGACATGTCACCAAAACAAGGGACTGTCATTCACTCTACTCCCTGCCACCCAAACCCTTACTACAGACGCATCAGACTATGCTTGGGGGGCCCACCTGGCGGGGAGATGCATTCAGGGCATATGGAGCCCAAAACAAATGCATCTGCATATCAACCAGAAAGAGATGCTAGATGTTCAGAATGCTCTGACAGCCTTCAAGGACTTACTTCATCCAGGACAACTACTGATAAAGATGGACAACACCACGGTTATGTGGTACATAAACAAGCAGGGGGGTACACATTCCTACCCTCTTTGCAGACTAGCCATGGCATTGTGGAACACAACCTTGACTTACCAAGTACATCTTCAAGTTCAATTCCTGCCAGGAAAATAAAATACTCTGGCAGATGACCTAAGCAGAAATCTTATGGACCCGCACGAGTGGAAACTGGATCCACAAATCTTCAGCATGGTAACACAGAAATGGGGGAGCCCAGACATAGATCTATTTGCCTCTCCCCAAAATTATCAACTGGACAAATTCTGCACAAGGACTTATCACAGACAAGCATGGAAAGTGGATGCCCTATCCTTCAGTTGGAAAAACCTATCAGTCTACGCCTTTCCCTCTCTGCCTCTTCTCTCCAAGATCTTACTAAAGGTCAGACAGAAAAAAACAAAAATGATCCTAATTGCTCCGGACTGGCCTCGCCAGCACTGGTACCCAATTCTAAGGAATATGTCTCAACTCCCTCCTTGGTACTTGCCTCAAATACCTCATCTACTGTCACAGCAGAACAATCAAATTCTGCACACTCAGCTCCAAATTCTGAACCTTGCAGCTTGGCTGATCATTTAATTATTCAAACAACACCTCTCAGTAAATCTGTGATGGATGTCATTTTGGAAGCCAGAAGGCCTAGTACTAGAAAATCTTATGCTGATAAATGGAAGAGATTCTGTGCTTGGAACCAAGCACAAGGAACAGACACAGCAAAGCCCAATATTCCTCAGATTTTACAATACTTGACTGAGATGCTTGACAAGGGCCTATCTTTTTCTTCAATAAAAATCCATGCCTGTGCCATCTCGGCTCATTACAACATGGAGCCTCCCATCTTTTCTCATCCTCTGTTAAAACAGTATCTTAGAGAGGCCAAAAATATAAGGCCTCCCAGAAGATCACCAACTTCTGCATGGGACCTCAGTTTTGTGCTGGAAAAACTCACCCTGCCTCCTTTTGAACCAGCAGCTACTGCTGTTATAAAATGTTTGTATTGGAAAACGGCTTTCCTTTTGGCAATCACTTCAGCAAGAAGGGTTTCAGAACTACAGGCTCTTATGGCTGTGGAGCCTTTTATTAAATTTTACCCGGACAGGGTGTCCCTCAGGACCAATCCTTCCTTTATGCCTAAGGTGGTATCCATTGTGGCTCTTAACCAAACTATTCACCTGCCAACATTTTACCCAAATCTGCAGAACAAGGGGGAGCGGATTCTGCATTCATTGGACATACACAGGCAACTAAGATTCTACTTAAGACCAAATCTCTAAGAAAGTCTGAGCAACTACTGGTGGCATTTGCTTCAGGATCAGAGGGGAAGGCTTTATCAAAGCAGACTATTTCTAAGTGGGTAAGCCACTGCATTCGTTTCTGTTACTTGCACCATGGTAAACCTGTGCCCAAGGGAATCAGGTCACACTCCACCAGGGCTGCCTCTACCTCAGCAGCCTTTCTCAGAGGAGTTCCAACCAAAGACATTCTAGAAGCTGCTACTTGGAGCTCTGTTCATACCTTCACAAAGCATTATCATTTGCCTCTCTTCTCCAAATCCATGGCAGGCTTCGCCATTGTAGGTCTGCAGGGCCTTATAGCTGCTCCTAATGCTATTTAGTTCCATCCTCCCATCCATAGCTTTGGGATTCTACCCAAATGTAATGACGGCAACAGTGAAACACGAAGAACATAGTACAGTTGTGTACAATTACCATAAATGTAGATGTTTGAGTGTATTCACTGTTGGACTCCGGGTTACCCACCCGCCATCCCCCTTTTCTATAACTTCTCTTTCCTTCACTATATTCTAAAGCCTTTGTGGTGTATTTGCTTTTAGATGAAAGTAAAGTTTATGTTGCTAAAGTGCTTTTACGTATATTGCTGTTTATATATATATATATATATATATATATATATATATATATTATTATTTTTTTTGCTCCCCTTTTTGGGGGCACCTGACATCTGGGGCAAGAAAAACTGAATGAAATGGCATTGGCTGCATGTTTTATACCCTTGACGACCTGACGTCATGACGTCATGGAAGAAGACACAGCAACCGATGTAGGACCCAAGACTTTGTTATTCAGGCTGACTGAGGGCAACCTGCCAGCAGATTACCCAAATGTAATAACTGCAACAGTGAATACACTCGAACATCTACATTTATGGTAAGTGTACACAACTGTACTTTACTGCACATATATCGATGTTATCCATTTTTAGGAGTGCCGTGAGAGAGTGCATTTTGAGGTTTAGACTTCTAGCATTGAGTATAATTACCTTCAGATTTTGCAAGCTTGTATCTGTTATGGTGGTGGCTTTATCCTTTGAACCTTGCCTAAAAAAGTCACTATAGGGGTGGCAAGAGCTTTAGCCAGTAACCTGAATCCCAGGGGTGACAGGTGCAGACCATCTCTGGCAAAGCATCGTGGTTTGTTGATCATGTCTTCCCAGGCAGACAGATACTGGATCCCCTTTGAATGACACCAGAAGCTTAGCCAATTGTTGAAGTCAATCATTTTGTCCTTATACTGTGGTATCATTCTGGGCGAAGGCAGGATGCTACTCAGGGCTAGGGTCATACCTGCCTGGGCCACATGATCCAAGAGCTCTTCCATGTCTCTTTTCATGTAGTCCAGGGAGGTACGTCTGAAGACATTCACTCCAGCATGGACAATGACAGAGTCATATTTGTACTTGTTGTGGAGTGACTTGAGTGCATGCGTTATGTGGCGGATCCTGGCACCTGACAGGCAGCTGACTGTAATTTTCTCCATGTTCAGCCTGGTGAGTGGGACATCAGTGTGCCTGACTATAGAGTCACCTATGACTAAAGTGTTGGGTACATTGTCTTGCCTTGTTGGGTGGCACACTGGTGTTGTGCACTATGTGTCACTTTGGTTGTGACTGGTGTTTGTTTGCATTTCAGCTTCAGAGGTCCTTGTTGCTTGGGCAGGTTAATGTTAAAGGCCTCCGCATATGTGTGTTTAGTGTTGCTATGTGTGGGTGTTGATGGTGTGGGTTTTGAAGGGCTGTGAGTTGCTTGAGGTGTAGTGCAGGTGTTAACTTTCTCCTCTTGACTGTCTCACACAATCGTGGCTGGAGAGAGCTTTGCTTCCAGTTTGGCTATGTAAGTGCATCTCTCGCAGGTTGTAGTGTTGGGTGGTAGGAGGAGAAGATTGTCTGTGTACATGAGGCAGTTGCCGCATTGTCCAGATTCACCAGGTAGACAGGAGAAATCACCGGAAGCTGACCCTTGGACATGCCTGTTTAGGTGCTTTTTTAGTAAAGTTTAAGAGCTGTTTTCCCTTACCTTTGCAAGGTACTTTGCAATTTCAGGCTGTTTAGTGCCTACGATTAATTTCTCCTTATTGACAAGGAGATTCGAGTGCTTGTATCAGTTTCAGACTTCCTAGTGCTTTCCAGCAGGTTCTAGAGCAAGTGCTAGTCACAGGGGTTTAGATTTTAGTGCTACTACTGAGAAACCAGCTAGTTCTAAGGGAAAATTTGAAGAGCAGACTTTCTGGCACCTGGAATATTTTAACTGTAGCCTCGCAGTGCTGCAGTTGTAGTTGGAAATGTGGTGTTTGTTCGAGATATTGTGGTGTTTTATATTATATTAATTACCTGTCTTGAAGTCAACCCCAATAATAACCGCCACCTACCTACTGTAGAAAATCTATTTTCATGGGCAGCCACTAAATTCACCCAAGAAACTATTGTTCTTGGTGACTTCAACTTATATTGGCACTCCTGCACTACTGATAACCCTTCCAACTTTATTAATCTCTTCAACTTCACCCAAACAATAAACTTTCCGACTCGTGTTGACAAACGCTTTAACAAGCAGTCAAAATTAGACTGGATCCTAACCAACAAACCTAACCTGGGCTTTTTAGCCTGGTGCCTACCTGACTCCCTCAGTGACTACTTCCCAACCTTTCTTTACAGGAAATCGTGTATACCCAAAGTAACATCCTCTACAAATACATCACTTCCAAGAAGAATTTCTCCCCCACTACTTAAAACCTTCTACTACAACAATGTAACTGGTCCCCACTTAAGCACCTACAATTAGATGATGCTGTTCAGTACTTCATTGAAACCCTCCTTACAGTTCTTAATAATCTTGCCCCTATCAGAAAAGTATGTACCAGGACTAAAGACACCAAACTACTAATGACACGTAGAGACAAAGCCTGGTCACCTTATCATACATCCAAAGACAAATCTGACCACCTGAACTATCAACAAGTAAGAAATTTGACAAAAACCAAATAAAAAGAGACAAACAAGTATACTTTTTATCCTGTCAGCAAAAAAACAAAACAACCCTCAAAAATTCTGGCTTTCCATTAACCAACTCCTAAACCCAGAAAGTACCTCTATCCCCCTCCTGCCACCTCAAACGACCCAGTCCCTATCGCATCTCAATTTAACACATTTAACACCCACGTCATCAACACCATCACCTCCCTTCTAGGCAAACAACCAAACAACCTAGCCACTTACTGTCTCCTCCCAAGCCATAGACAATTACAGCCCCTTCTCGTTCTCATCCATACAAACTAAGTACATAAAAACTCTCTTGTCCAAACTTAAACCATGCTGCACAGCTGCAGACAAACTCCCAAATGAATTTCTAAAACCTGCTGCCCCTTCAATTGCATACCCCATTTCAATCCTGATCAGCCGCTCTGTTAAAGAACATTATGTCTCACTCATTTGGAAATCATTTCATATTACTCCTCTCCACAAAGGTGGCCCCTTCAAAGAACTCACCAACTATCGTCCCATAGCCATACTCCCCCCCCTTGCAAAAATTCTAGAAAAATGCATCCACAACCAGCTCATAGATGACTTCCTTAACAGTAACGTCCTTTCCAACTCTCAGCATGGTTTCAGACCAAAGCACAGTGCCAGCACAGCCCTCCTAACCTTCACTAACACCATCCACCATCTCATGAATGAAGGCCAACATGTCTCTTCCATATTTCTCGACATATCTAAAGCCTTCGACACAGTATCCCACCAGCTTCTACTAAATAAACTATCTTCCTGTGGCCTCAGTTTATCCTCACTAATGTGGTTCCACCTCTATCTTTCCAACCATCAACAGGCTACAAAGTGGGAAAACTCTGTCTCCCCCCCCTACTCCCCATCTCCGTGGGTGTACCACAAGGTTCTATTCTTGGCCCACTTCTCTTCATCATATTCACAAACAATCTCACTACAGCAACCCAACATGCCTCTATAATACAATATGCAGATGATGCTACCCTTATCTGTTCAGCACCCTCACCCCAAGAACTCTAAGTAAAAATGCAATCTTTTTTTAGGACATTGAAACCTTCCTCTCCCAACACCAACTCATTTTAAATCCCAACAAAACCAAAATCATAGTTTTCAGTAACAAAAACCCAGGACTTCCCACCTCCCTCTATCAATCGTCTCTGCAAATGGTACCAAAATTGCCCCTACAAACCACACTAAACTTCTAGGTCTTACCATAGATGACAACCTCAAATTTGACATACATATTGCCCAAACCATCAAACAAGTCCACATAAAACTAAGCACCCTTTACAGGGCCAAACCATTCCTAACCCCCAACCCCAGGCTAGCCACTGTTCGCACACACCTTCTGTCTACCCTTCTCTACAGCTCTCTCATATTTACTAACCTTCTGAAATCTGACCTCAACAATCTAGAATCATGTTACCATAAAACTGCTAACTTTACTACTAATCACCCACACAGGTCCCACCACTGCTCAGCCCTGTTAATACTAAACTGGCTAGAACTCCCCAACCTTCTATCTTTCAATCAACTATCCTTAGCCCACAAAATAATCTACCATCCCAAAAACTGTCCTGCTATCTCCTCTTTAGTTCAACCTAATACTAATAGCAGATCCCTCACATCTTCCATCAAACTCCTACTAATGGTATCCAACTCCCACAACCATCATGGCGGCTCCCTCTATTCACACAGAGTAGTCAAACTGTGGAACACCCTTCTAGACACAATAACAAAAAATCCATTACATGTTCAGTTCAAATCACTCCTAAAAGAACACCTTACCAGTCACTGACTATGCTTCTGCCACTCCCCAGGTTAATCTACTTCCCCGCTCTTATTTCCTTTCTCACCCGAGCTTCTAACATCCCTACTGTAAACTTTAACTTATATACTGTCTAGTGTTTGCTCTTTCTGTACAGTAATTTGTACAGTTCTCTGATTACATTACATTTACTACTACATGGTTGTTACTACTACAGTAATTGTACAGTTCTATGGATTGTATTACATTTACTTCTACTTGTTTGTGTTGTACTACTGTTGAGTTTCCCCCTGGGTCTCCACTTGCTAATAGGACCTTCCTTGTACTGTTCATTGATGCTGTAAAATAATTCTATTGCACTAAATGTTGCTGTTAATATGGTTTGTTTTTCTTTATTTTGTTGTTATGTATCAATGTGGAGCTTTTCTCCCCGAGTCTCTGCTGAAAATGGGCCTCTGACCCAGTTGGACATACCCGGTCAACAAATGTATTAAATAAATAATAAATTGTTGGGAAATATTAAACCAATACCACCACCTTTCCTCTTTATATGGTCATTACAGATGATGATATAGCCAGGGAGTATAATTTCATAGTTGTTTATCTGGGTTTAAGCCAAGTTTCATTTATAGCAAGAATATCAGGTTTGTGTTGGGTAATCCAGGTATGTAGTTCAGTAGTTTTATTTATTATGCTTCTAATATTTATGGTGGCAAAAGTTAGATTATTGGGGTGGGGATTACAGTTGCGGGGTTAGAGTGGTGTATAGAAGGGAATGGTCTTGATGTTGGTTGTGATAGGTGGGACCAGGATTAAGGTGAATGTCTCCTCCTAGGATGGTATTGGGGTATTAATGATTCTTGTTTTTTGGAGAGTATTTTCCCACTTAATTTTATTTTGATTTGAGTTGAAATGGAGTTAAATCATTCTAAGTTTGGGGTAAAGGTGAGGAGTGTTATTAAATAGGTTTGGAGTGATATGTAGAGGGTTTAAGGAGGTACTATGGATAGGTGATTGGGACAGAGTTGGAACATATTGAAAACTATTATTGAATCATGGTAGGATGAGAGTTGGCTCAGTAGGAGAAGAATAGAGGATAAGTCAAAGAATAGCATGATTAATTAAAGGGATCTGTATTTTATTAATGGCAGGTAGTACAGAAGTTGGAATCAAGAAGGAAGCAAGAAGTCATAGAGCTGTAGGATATACTTAAAAGAGTATATATCTAAAAGACAGGGCTCTAACTTCCCTTACTGTGAGGCAAGAAGACACAGAAGATTTGGTGCCCTTACCACCAGTTTTATACAGCACTCATTGACCCCTTCAGCAGTCAGGGTGCGTGAAAGGTGTCCAAAAGCTTTGGATGGTGGCTGGTTGTCATATCCGTATAGCCTAGGCTAATTCAATAGTCATCTGTTTCTATATGAATATCAAATGTTGTTGTGTCTTTCGGCTTTTCCCGGTTAGGGGTCGCCACAGCGGAACTCCGGTCCGCTAATGATTGGTAGTTGATTTTTACGTCCCGATTTACCAGCACTGACGCACAACCTTCCACGAAGGTACACCCATTCACGCATGTCTCCACGCAGAAGACGCTGTAGCTGAGAATCGAACCGGACAGCGTCTTACTGTGTGGAGACAACATATCAAATATTATGATAAATTAACCATCACAAGTGTACTTTGCTCTGTGTTATTTGGCTATATGGATGATTCTCAGGTAAACCATGTCCCATAACATTTATGTTATGGATTATTATTTTAGTTTTGATAACGTTATATTTGACTTTTGTGGTTTGAATTTACTTGTAATTTAACTGTTTTTTTCTTATGTTACTTTCTTAGTTATACCTCCTTTTTTTTGGGATGACTATGCTAGTTGCTTGATTCAGCAGGTGACAGAACACTAGTGCTGTCAGATACCTCTCCATTTACTACAAGTATTTGTTTCTTTTTCTTTCAGGCTAGTCTAACATTCAAATATGTATACTGGAAAAATAGATGTAAATTATTACATTTGGTGAATTAGAAGCAAACAAACTATAATGCTTATTTGTACTGCAGTAGACATACTCTGCATTATTAAATACAACAAACAGTTACCCTTTTTAGTAATAAGAAAATAATGCAACGGTACTTCATACAAACCTTAACTGCTTCTTCTTTTTCAGGGATCATATGCAGTGGACTGAAGCAGAAGTAGCAGCTGCTAAAAAGAAAGCATTGGAAAATTCAAGTCCCAGAGTTCCTCATCAGGAACAAGGTAATGCGAAAAAAAAGAGAGATTTTCAACTGTGGGTCATTGCTGGACAACTTCATCATATGTCATTTACATTATAAATGTTCAGTGTTACATTTTCTTTATTAGTCTCGCCTTCATCCTTAAAATGTTTTTTGTTATACTGCCTTCTCTTATAGAGTAACTAAAAAAAATTACATTTACAAGATTCCAGTTAAGTTAGTACAGTTGCGTAAAGAAACTTAACATAGCATTAGATGTTCATATGATCACTTCTGCAGTAGCCTTAGCTATATGGGTTAAATCCTGCTAAGGATATAACAGCTAGCTAGCTTCCATAACTTTTAAGGCACCTTCCATATGCCCAAACAGTTTGTCAGCTCACACTGAACTGACTCAAAAGTCATGTTTGGGTATCAAGCCCTTCAGAGCTTTCCTTCCAACAGAGAGAGAGGCTAAAACCTTGAAAAAAATAATGCTAGTAAAACAAAAATAAAGGTCCTCACCCTGGCAATAAAAACATACAAAAATAAGGGTGGGGTGGGGGGAATAGAGTGGCTACTGCACCAGTTGTGATTTGAACATCTACTGTTAGGGCAGGTTTATAGTCAAGCTAACCAAATGTTCTTCATATGGATCACTGCTGCAGTAGCTCTAGCTGTAATCTTCTTCTTTCGGCTTTTCCCGGTTAGGGGTCGCCACAGTGGATCACCTGTCCGCTCATGATTAGCTGTAATAATATATGATTACATTACCATAGCCTAGCTAACTGGGAGGAAGAGGAAGGATGAGGATCCAGTAGTTCCAGGAGAATGGTCCTAACAAAGCCTGCCCTAGATCTTGATAAAGAAGCTAGTTTTTAGTGCTTTGTAAACATAGCCGGCCTTAGGCATAAGCCAACTAGGCGGTCGCCTAGGACACCGCTCTAGCAGGGGCGCTTTTCCAGTATTTATTTGGTGTAGGTAGACCAGGATGGGGGCATCGGGTAGTGTAGTGGGGGGCACCGTGGAGCCCTTTAGCCTATGGCACCAGCTGACCTAAGGCCGCTCCTGTTTGTAAAAGTATACACAGAGCTCTAAGTTACTGCTTTTAGAATCATTCTAGAATCCACCCATTTCCAGAAAGCTGCAAATGAAGCCAAGGTCTGGTAGAATGAGGCTTGATCCTGCTTGGAATTGTCTTATTGTGATGAGCATAACAAAAGGTAATAGCATGAGACAACTACTTGGAGATAGTCTGCTTTGACATAGGTTTTCCTTTTTTCTTACCTTCACCTAAAATGAACAACTGATCGGAGTTCCATAAAGATTTTGTTTAGTCAAGATAGCATCTGAATTGTATGAGGACATCCAAGGTATGGAGTATCCTTTCTCCCTCATTTTAGATTTCTGAAGAAGACAGGGAGCTGGATAACTTGGCTCAAAGTTAACTTAGATATCACTTCAGACATAAACAAAAGTTTATATCTCAAAGAAACACTTTCTTTGAGGAAAATAATGTAATGTTGACCCACCAAAAGAGCTTATAGCTTTGATATTCTACTTGCAAAGGTCAAAGCAATAAGTTCATCTGTTTCTCATGTTAATAACCTCAGGTCAGCCTGATGAACTGGTTCAAATGGAGCAGAAGTTAGATTTCCTACAACAAAACTTAAATATCCCACAGAGGAACTGCCTGTTTCTTAGGAGACTTAATAAGCAACAACCCTTTCAAAAGCATTTTCACGTGATATTGCAGTGAAAGAAGAGGATCCATGGATAAATATGCTGAAATGACTGACAAATGAATCTTGATCATAGAATAAGACAGGCCAAAGGATAGTAACTCTCACAAATAATGGAGAACCGGGGGAAAAGCCCCGAATTGGTGCTAACTCTTTTCTTGAAACCAGGTAGAAAATATGTTCCATTTACTAATATATGATTTTCTGGTACCAGGTTTCTTGCCACAGTTAATATCTGAAGCATGTTCTTGGGGGGAAAAAAGTTGCCTAAAAGGTATTGATATTCTGTCATACAAGCAGTCCGTCGAAATTGTTCGGGGTTGGAATGTATCAGATTCACTCTGTCTTGTGTGATTGCATTCAGTCTGTGAGGAAGCTTCTAGTATTTGCCCCTGGCCATTTTCAAAAGAAGGGAGAGCCACTGATGTTCTTCATTCTCACAGCTGCTGTAGCTTTTGGTTATTTGGGTTGTATCCTGCCAAGTACCCAACAACCTGACAATCCTGCCTCCTTCCCACATTTACACCTTGACTGATGATTGGCTAGCTTCTTGGAGGGAAATCAGTAGCCAACTTAAATACTCTCTTGCCACTTCAAATGAAAACAACTCTGAGGCTTCACAGGAGCAGAAATTGGCTACAAGCTTCATTTCATCTAGATAAGTCCCCATAGGGGAACCCTTCCATACTGAAAAATATTGGCTTTTTAAATATTCTTGATACATTTTTAATTTTCTGAAGAATACCGGCAGATTTATTAATGCCAGAAACTCCTAATTTTAGAACAGTGTTTATTATAGAATACTTGGGCTGCTTTTGTGAGAAAACATGTAGTACTGCTTTTCAGAGATTTTAAAATTAGTAAGTGTTATGTACTTCAAACACTGTGTGGATTGGTGCTTGTGTACACTTTGTGACAACTTGCCTTCATTTTACTGCGTGAGACATTTTGCTTGAACGTGTTGTATTTAAAGGAGAACCGCACCCAAAAACTGAAAAAAAAAAAACATACCCTTTTCAGCAAATCTTGAACTTTTCTGCATTACTAATGCCTCTGCATCAACGTAAATGGTTACTGTTACTTTCTAATTTGTTATACCCCAAAATGATCTGAAGAAGGCTGCCATAGCTAGCATTATTTTGTTTTACAGACAATGGCTTTGCCTTCCTTATGTCATGTTAGAAGGACAGAAATAAATCCTTTAGATGATGGGATCGTTTAATGTAGTTTTCTGTCTTATCAGTTGACTTGCTGTGACTGCTTACTTTTCACTGTCAGCATCGATCCGTATTTTTAATTACTTTGTTTCCTTTGATTTTCATTAGTGCCCATTTCTGTTACAGCATTTTAAGAAATGTCGTTGAGTCAAATGTTCTTTTCAGAATAACAAATGTAGCGCTGAAGTGTGAGAAATCTGACCCTTGTGAGTAATAGGTATTACTTAGACTGAAATAGTTTGTGTTGCATTCACAGTTTTAAATATTGTAGATAGAATTAAAGTCTTTAATGGTAGTCATCTTTCCCCAGCTCCAGAAGAAACATGCACTTTTGCAGACATTACAGTGTAGAAAAAATGCAAAATCATATACTGAGAGAAAGCAAGAAGTTAGATTAACATATTTGCTTTCCTTCTTTGTGGCACTGAGTTTTATTACAGGGAAAGACATTTGTATCTGAAAACTAAACTAGAAACCCCTGACTTTTGTTCGGACTCCAGCCTACACTATTTAGCCGAGGTGTGATGCTGGCAATTTGTAATTGATAAAGCACATTTAAATGCCATTGTTTTCTTAATGGCTGTATTGTTGTGTTAGCCCTAACTTATTGTGCCACTCTTGGTAGATGTTGTGATGTAACAGATGAGATGCAGGGAAGAAAGACAAATATAATTGTTAAATTATGTTTTTTTTTTCTGAATACGAAGTGTTTAGTCTTGAATTACAAGGAAGTTAAAGCACTTTTTGGAAAGAAAAAACTTGACTTTTGAGCAGAGTTCTTTAAGCACCAGGAAGTATATTTTAGGTCTAGAAATGTATTTTATGTATGGTGCTTGTGTACACTTTGTAACAACCTGTCATCATCATTTCTTGTTTTTTTTTTTTTTTCTTCTTCTTCTCATACACTTTCTGTGAAAAGGACTTAAGAGTTCTGATGGGGTTTGGTGTACTGCATGTGCTTTTACTTTTGAATTTTGAGGGACTCTCTGGGGAAGTATAAGTGTGCCTGCTGCTTGTGAACACTTACCTGGCAATTTTCCTTCCGAGTTACTCTTCCCAGCACCAATTACTGGCAATCCAGGCTTCTTCCTCAGCTGCGGCATGGATTCTTACACTGGACCTGCTGTTTTTTCTGTCACTGTACTTTAAAAGGAAAAACAGAATAGGAGCCTTTGCCTATACTGCGGTCTCAAAGTGCCACTGCTGCTAGAGTGTGGCACTGCAGTGGCCATTTTTTGTTTTTCAGATCACTCTCAAATTTTTCCAGATTGCATTGGTGTAGCCCCTTCCACCAGCATGGGCCGGGGTTAGTGTCTTCCTCTCCTACTGTTCCGGTGTCCAGTTTGGGCACAGGAGAATCATTTTCTGTGGGTCTGGGAGTTTCTCTGGGAGGGTCTTCTCAGAGGGGCTGGAGAAAGATACCTCTTGCCTGTGATGAAGTGTTATCTCTCAGCTGGTCTCCTTCTATGGATGTCCCTAGAATAAAGAAACAAAAAGTTAGACATTCCTCATCCAAAGACATTTTGTCTATTCATAAGGATGATTTTCTTACCTTAGCCAGGAATGTTTTGCAGGCTTTAATTCCTGGAAAGCAGAATTCCATACCAGAAGACTAACTAGGTCAATATATTGTGGAGGAAAATGTCAGTGGATTCTGACCTAGACAGGGACAGGACTTTTTCTATGGTTAATTTAGAAACCCAAGACTCTGATTCAGAGGACGGTTTGTCCTCTCCAGCTCCTTTCCTTTTCTAAGACTAATTCCAGGATGATGGTGTGTATTTTTGGGATAAGTGGATGTCTCCCCCTCCCAAACTGAAGAGCTGTTGTGATGTGCTGCAAATGGATTTACCACTTGCTGCACCCATTTTTCTTATCATGCCACCCTTGGAGGATGTGTTGTTATATACTTGTTTGCATTAACCCTACAGGAAAGGCAAAATACACATTAATACCAACCCTTTCCCTGTGAACAAGAAGATAAGGTATTAGACAGATTTCAAAAGAGAATTTCTTTCTTCAAGTTTATTCTGTCAGGTGTTGATGGTTTGTGGAATTGTTCTGCCACACTTCCTTCAGAAGGTAAGTCCTGTCTGCTTTGTACAATTTCTGACTTGTCTCAAGCACCTAAATACACTTTGAAGAGTTTGTAAGATAGTGCCAATACTATGTTTAGGGCCATTACTACTGCTACTGTTTTGAGAAGATATGCCTGGGTATGTACTCAGAAGTATTCTGATGAGGTACAGCCTGAGATTTTAAACTTTACTGTAAACAATGAGGTTTTGTTTGGCCATGCTGTTACTTCGGTTCTCAAACAGTTTGATGACAGACAGAAATTAGTTCAGAGAATTGCTAAGATTTTTCAAGGCTCACATTATAAATCTTACAAACATTTTGCTTTTTCTTAAGACAAAATAATCAGTCCCTGCCATCTTCTGGCAAACAGAAAAAAGAAAATAGATAGCAAAATGAGTGCAATGAAAACAGGAATCCTTTCAAAAAAGGAACAGACTACACCTTCAGAATGACTATGCTTAGCATTTTGTGCCCTTCCCCTGTTGTGCCTACATTTCTAAGTCTGTCTCGTGGACTGCCTTTCTATATTTCCCTTTGGCAACAGATTGTTTCAGGCTCTTGGGTAATAACACTGGTTCAGGAGGGTTGCAGTTGCTACTGAATACATGTACCTCCTTTCAGGGGAATTCCTCCCTACCCTCTGAAACAAAGTTTTTTCCTTTGGCCATAGATTGTTTCAATCTCCTAGGTTCTAATAGTGGTTGGGGGTGGGGTTAGAATTGGTACTGAATGCACATACCTCCTTTCAGGAGAATTCCACTCTACCCCCAAACCAAACTGATTTTTTTTCTTCAATACATTCATATCCTAGAAGTCATACTACTAGAGCCTTTATACCAAAGAAAGAAAAGCTTCTGTCACTCTTATGTGCATTAAGAAGACGTTGAGGCTTGGGTGTTCGTTTAAGTAGTTTAGTACATAGAAATACATCAGGATGGATGGCAGGAACATCAAACATAAACTAACTGTCTAACTAACTGACTGACTACATACTGGCATGATCACACTCTGGCTGCTTATTCAAAATGGCACTCTTGCTTGCACATGCTCCGTACTTATATGCATGTGCTGATTCACTAGAAAGGTTCGTAAAAGTATATCACAGTCTGATCTACATCCTCCCTCTTAATGAGCTGGCTTATATAAACAATGACATTTTACTAAGCATGCAATTATACAGACAGCAATAAAGAAAAAACAGTCATGTCCAGGTTGCCGTGTATCTGCAACTAGGTTTCGAGATGCGATTTGATCTTGTTACATAATAGTTAGGTCTGGGTTTAGCAACAGGGACAGTCACTTGTGCACTCTCAGGGATTTTCTCAGGAACAGGGATTGCTGACAGAATGTCCTCTGGGACAGGAACATTGGACAAGTCATTATGAGAACTTGAGTCTTTGTCACAGGCAAAATGCTGTAACACTGGTTTGGACACAGGTAACAAATGCTTCAGATTTCATCTGAATTCCACTCCTTGTGATTCCACAGTGTACAGTCTCGGCTCTTGACTCAAACTTTTCACAAATCCAATGCGATCAAAACCTTTTGACGTCTGCACCCTCACTATCTCCCCTTTTTTAATGAACTGAGCAGTTTGCTGGTTTTATCATAGTTAAGACTTCTGGGGCAAACACATTTTCAACAATTGGGCTTTTTCTGCTTTGTTGTTCTTAGCACATGGAACCAATAAATTACTGCTTATTGGTAATGTGGTTCTGGTTTGTCTTGACGTAAGTCTCTGGGCAGGTGAACCAAGATAATTATCACAAGGAATGTTTCTGAGATTTAACAAGTTTAGAAAAACATTGGTATTGTCACGTCTGGATTTCACTAACAGCTGTTTTACACTTTGAACTGCACATTCAGCCAAGCTGTTTGACTGAGGGTATTCGGGACTACGCTTAATATGAACAAAGTCCCATTCATCTGCAAATTTCTTGAACTGCTGACTTGTAAACTGTCCACCATTGTCAGAAATAACTGTATGGACTACCATGGACAGAAATATGTCGCTTCAGCTTAGTAATGACAGTACTGGAAGTTAGGTCAGGAAGTAGGTCAGTCTCAAACCAATTTGAATAAGAGTCTTTTAACACCAAATAATGTTGACCAGTCCACTCAAAGATATCTGTGACTACTGTCAGCCAAGGTAGTTCAGGAATCTGGCTTAACTGAAGTGGTTCCTTTTGTTGATGCGGCCTTGTACTATTACATACTGAACAAGATGAAAGTACTTTCTCGATATCGAAGGCCAAAATACTAGACCTCTTGCCCTTCTTTTGGTAGAATCAGTTCCCGGGTGTCCATGATGCAAGATCTTACTATACTCTTGTTGCAAGGATTTTGGAACAATCACCTTATGACCTTTCATGATAATACCATTGTCTGACAAAAATCTTAACTCTGCATGGAAAATAAGACTGCACTTCTACTAGTAAACAAGATTGCTTGGAAGGCCATCCTTGACTGATAAAGTGGTTTAGCTTCTGGAGAATTGGATCTGAAGCTGTGTGAGCTCTGAGCACATCAAGATATGTGGAAGAAAAATTACTCTCTTCCATAACCTCAGAATCAAGTTGTTCATTGTTATGCTGTTCAGTGTTTTTTCTGGGTGATCTGGATAAAGTATCAGCAAGATAAAGAAGTTTGCCTTTTGTGTAAATGAGTGAAATTGTACTTTTACAATTTGAGCATCCTACTTTGCAATCTAACTGGAGCTGTATGCATAGGCTTTCTCAAAATAGTAACTAAAGGTTGGTGGTCAGTTTCGATCTGGATAGGTCGACCATAAATATAATCATGCAACTTTGAACATGCAAACACAATTGCCAAACACTCTCAGTCTGGGCATACTGCATCTCAGTCTGGGTAGGAATTCTCGATGCATAGGCTACTGGTTTACCCACTTGAAGAATGACTACACCTAGGCTAAATTTAGAAGAATCACTGGAAAGAGTAACTAGTTTGTGAACATCATAGTAGCTGAGGTGGTGGTGGATTAATCACGCGCTCTTTCCCAAACTTTCTTGAGGTTTCTGTCATGTTCGACTTCACTATTGCCTCCTACTAGAATATTATGTACTGTAATAGCAGAGGGATATCCTGAAAAAAAATTGCTCCATTGCACACTGAAAGACTTCTCTGGCAGAATTTATTCCAAATGCCATTCTCAGAAATCTTTATCTTCCAAAAGGTGTACCGAATGTGGTTAACAAGGAAGATTTTCAGTCAAGCAAAATTTGACAAAATGAACTCTGCATCTAAGACAGAAAAAACGTGCATTGGATGATGGGGTCTTTTTAATGCTTTGTTCAAATCTCTTGGATCAGCACATATTCTGATATCATCTGAGATTTTCTTATGAGCCATTATCATGGAGGATACACATTCAGTAGGTTCTTCTACTGGACAAATTATCCCTAGCTGCACTATTTTGTCTAGCTCGGGTTTGACTCTTTTCTGCATAGATACTGGAACTTTCCTTGCATGTCTGATAACTAGGGTGACTTCTGGGTCTAACTTCATGGAGTATACAACTGGTTGTTTGCCTAGCTTTTTCTGCACAAATATCAGCATGCTCAGAAAAAGTAGTTTGGGTGAAATTTGAGCTGTTGTCATGCAGGCTTACATGGTGAACTTCTTTATTAAGTGAATGCAGTCCCATTTTCAAACTGTCTCTGAGACCTAATAATGACTGCACATGCCTCTTGACTATGAGAAATTGCAAGGCATAGCTGTTCCCAGCAGAGTAACATGAAAACACTACTGAGCCCACGGTTTGAATCTCTTCACCACCATAAGCAACAAGCTTTGCACACTTTGTCAAATCAAGTTGTTCTGCAGCTTTTACTCTAGCAAATGTTTCTGCTGACATAACATTGCACTTTGAGCCAGTATCTGCTTTGAGCTCTACAGGACTGCCATTAATCAAAACAGTACAAAAGATTTCATTCTTTGCCCATAAATCTACTGCATCGACTGTTTCACCAAGCACAGACACACCATTAACATAAAAAGTAGGGTTTCAGCTTTCTAATTGATTAACTTGCCTCCTGAAATGCCCTCTTTTAATAAAAGAATGTGCCTTATTTGATTTCCAAAACCTGACATGATTCCATTTATTGCAAGAGTGACACTGCTGACCAAAATTAAGCACTTTTCTCTTTTAGACTCATGATTTCACCACAATTACGACAGTTGACTGTAAAGCTGGATGGGGGCACACATTTTGATTTTGGTGACTCACCCTTATGCTTCACTGAGCATGCTCTGGAATTGGCTGGAAATGCTTGCAGTTTCCCAGGGACTGTTACAGGACCTGCAGTAGCTGCCATGTGCTTGGGCCTGTTTATTTTTAACCACATGCTGCATACTATCAACATGAGCTTTGTCACTGTGCCTCCCACAGCTATTCTCATTTGTAAGCATACTTGTGTGCTTTTCTGTAAGCTCATATATCTGACAAGTCTCAATGGCCTTATTTAATGTTAAATCACTGCCTCAAAGCAAAATCTTTCTCACTGTATCATTATTAATGCCACACACAAGCCTGTCTTTTATCAACTCATCTCTCAGATTACCAAATCTGCACATTTTAGCCTTGTTTCTCAAGTCAGTTATACATGCTGCAAAAGTTTCACCAGGCTTTTGATCCCTTACATAAAATAAATGCCTTTCCATTGTAATATTAGTTTGGGAGTTACATATTAATCTAAATTTATGTTTTAAGCACTCTGGGTCTTCCCTTGTTTCAGCTGATACCACTATTTGGCGTTTTTTCTCCTCCCCTGCATACACAGCAGGTGCATACACAACACAAGAGAACGCTCTCTTTTAGTGGCCTCTGAATCATCTATATTAAGCAGAATAAATGCTTTTGCACTTGCGTCTTTGTCAGAAAACGTAGTCTGTATGAAAATATTGTATTCCTGCTCAAACACACTCCAGTTTTCTGCAGTATTATCAAAGTAAGCAGTGCGGGTCTGCGAAAACATTCTGCCATGCCCACAGAATATAGTAAAACACATTGCAGAATGGCCCTTGTAATTATGTATGAACATTCACACACACCAGGTACTTGTAATAATATTCAAATGCACAATAAACTCTTCTATATACTGTACTCTGCAAAATAAGCTTTGAAATAACTGTACTTTGCGAAATATTCTTTGAAACAACTTTACTCTGTGAAATAACTCCATTGTAATATTGCACACACTTGAAAACACTTTGCACACTTCAAATATTTTGAATAGCTTTAGTTAATACAAAAAAGTAGCACATAACGAAAAAATATGGTCATTTTCCCTTTTTTGTACATCTTATGCGATTTGGATATTGTTTCAAACATTTTTGTAATTATTTTGAATATTTTTATCAATATGTCGAAGTTTCTGACATTTCGTTTAATAAGAAATTTGTTTTTAGCATTCTGAGTGCTTCGTTTTATATTTGTAACAAAATAAATAATTTAAGCGAGTTTTAGTACCTAGAATTTGTTTCTGACCTGTTTTGCAAGTCGTTTGAGCAGTAGGGATGATCTACTCCTGTATATTCCTGTAACTTTAACCAGTTGCTTCATGGCTGTAACTCTGGATCCCATTCTGACACCATGTTGCACTTCTTATGTACATTAAGAAGA
Organism: Protopterus annectens; assembly: GCF_019279795.1. Classification (NCBI taxonomy): domain Eukaryota; kingdom Metazoa; phylum Chordata; order Ceratodontiformes; family Protopteridae; genus Protopterus; species Protopterus annectens. The sequence goes on along the minus strand of NC_056738.1, from coordinate 89,224,796 downwards.
TGTTGAGGCTTGGGTGTTCGTTTAAGTAGTTTAGTGTATACAACTACATCAGGATGGATGGCAGGAACATCAAACTTAAAAGAGCTGTCTAACTGACTGACTACATACTTGCATGTTAACACTCTGGCTGCTCACTCAAAATGGCAGTCTTGTTTGCACATATTCAGTACTTATATGCATGTGCTGAGTCGCTGGAAAGCTTCTTAAAGGTATATCACACACACTAGATATACAGCTTCTACATCAAAGAATGAAAATTCCTGGAGACCAGTTCCAGAGCTTTCCTTTCTCAACCGGTTTGTGAAAGTACCAAAATCTTCATAGTTTGTTAAAAGACATTGCTGTTCTGAGTTTTATGGTAACATTAGACCTACAAGATGCTTGCCGTCACATTCTCATAGCCACAGGCTTCAGAACATTTTCAGATTCTATGCTTGGATCACATTATCATTTCTCTGCATTACCCTTTGAGTTAGCTACAGCTCCTGAGGTGTTTATAAAGTGTCTAAATGTAGGGATACCCCATTGCAGATTGCAAGGCATTCACATTTTCCATATTTAGACAACTGACTGATCTTTGCAGTGTCTTTTGGTCAGATGTTAGGAGTCCTTAACTCATTCACTCCAGTGGAGCTCAGGAAGTTTGCAGTGTAACTTCCAATGGGTAGAGCCTAAGTCTTTTGACATAATCAAATTATGTCCTCGCATTTTAAACGAATGTTCATATTTTTGGAACCATAGGTGCTATGAAATAAGTATAAATGGCAAACTCTTCAGCACAAACTATTTTTATAGTGGTAGTTTTCTTTAGGTTCTAGGTCTTAAATCGAATTTTATGCCACAGTAAGCACAGTAACTTTTACATTTGTAATATTTTGTAAACAACTTACAATATTTCAGCAACCACTCAAGTTACATACATACTGTCATCAGAATTTTATTTATCTACCTGAGAGGTTTCATATAAGGCTAAGGAGTTCTGTCTGTGTTACATGGTTTTTGAGATATTTAGAAAAATGTGAAAATTATATCTATATAAATTAGTATTATAAAAACAACAGTTAGTATCTGTTTACTTGCACCAGATTGAGGCTAAATATTAATGCAGTTGAGTTTGCCATTTTGTAAGCTTTAGGATGAATTTTTTTAAAACCTTGTACATAGCATGGTTTTGGAATTATTGATGCAAATATGAATTAGCAACATTTGACGCGTAGAGGTGTCAGTAGGAGTTAACTACAGATGCACCTGGTGGCGTCACTCGAATGTAATAAGTTAACATGGACTCTGATGTTGTCAGTCTTCATTCATTCCTTGACTGTGGTCTTGGTTCCGAGCCTCGGAACAGACTCTGCCATTTTTCTAGCTCACGTCTTCCAAAACTCTTGAACAAGGCTCTACCCGTAATGCTCCTCACTAAATTGCCTCAGATCTCATTTCCCGCTTGTGGTGTCAGATGCGTTCAACCAATCTCTCGAGCCTTGGCAGTATATTATTGTGAGTTTCTTAACTTTTTTGTCCTTATCTCCATCTTTCTATAATTATATAATTTTTCTATATTTCTACCTGCTCTCTTTCATTATGTAGTGCTTGTGTGACTGTTTTCTTCCCATTACCTCACTTTTTACTGTTAAGTAATCTAACGTACCATTGTTGGTACTTCCTTCCCCTGCTTCATTTACCATGGGTAATCTGTAATTGGTAATTTTTCTCTTTTCTGTTCTTGCGCAAAAAAGAGACTTTCTCTCTCTTTCTGTGTGTGTGCGCATGCGTGCGCTCGCTTAGGCCTCTCTTTTTTTGACTGTGGCTGATATGTCTACTAAGAGCACCTCTTGGTTTAAGAGGTGCCAGAAATGTAACAGAAAAATGCCCAACTCAGATGGACACACCTTTTGTGTTTACTGTCTAGGTGCTGTCCATCTCCAGGAGGATTCTGCTATTTGTCATGGTTTCTCCATCAGAACCTTGTCAGAGCAGAGAAACAAGCTTATTTTAAAGGGACTACTGAAGGGTGATTTTGAAGAGGAGATATCTGGTCCCAAGACTGAAGCCAGCTCTTCCTCCTCTTCATCCAAAACTAAAAAAAATGATTACATTCGGTTCCGACAAGTTCCTCATAACTGCCTGCAAAATTGACCAGACCTCCTCCTGTGTGGACTGCATCTTCAGCACCGACAGGTAAAGATGACTTGACTTCAGTGCAGACATCTGAAGCTTCGATACCAGCTGAACGCTCAGTACCGAAGCAGCCTCAGCTTATTACATTACCAAGGACCTCTTACTTCCCATCTATGGACCCGTTTGCTGACCATCCACCAAGTCCTTTTTTGGAACCAAGAATACCTTAGGTCCCCATCAGCCTCCTCTATTCAGTCTACTAAGAGCCTTTCCGAGTCAGATATTATGAGACTGGTCGACCAGCTCCTGACAGCGAGGGGATTGCCTCCATCCTCTGTTCCGGAGACGGTCCTTCCTTGGCACCCATTCAGATTCCTCCTCTGACTCCAGCTGAGATTTCAGAGCCCCTGATACCGACTTTCCTGGCTCTGACTCCCTTGATGCTAGTTACATCTCCTTCTCCAGCACTGATGATTGCCATGAGCTCTTCCAGTCTGTTGGAACTGGAGACCTCCCGGGGTTGAGGCTTGATTGCTAGTTCTGAGGTTCAGGGTTCACCTTTGATATGTTTGGAGCTCTCCATGCCCTTCAGGGCCGCGGCATTTGAAGCTAGGCCTTGGCTTCTGCCTCAGAGGTGACTTCCTCGGTGCGGGGTGGGACCATGGTTCCAAAGGAGTCTATTTCGGTTCTGGGCTCCCATCCCTCTCCGGGGGGGGGGGCTGCCTTTCAGGCCATGGAGAAGACTTTATCCATTGTGGACTCAGTCTGTGCCATCCTTGTTGGGTCAAGTATCCTGTACATCTCCTCAACTGGAGCTTCCTCCAGGCTCATCCCTGGACAGAGGGCACAGAAGCCTCAGGAACGATCCACCATGGTGATTTCTTCTTCGGATACCTCTCTGGAACATCCCACCGAAGAGGTACCTTCGAAGAAAAAGTGCAAGAGGAAGCACTTGGACTCCCTGGAAGAGTATTTCACAGAGGATACTAATTTCGATGAAGGTTCCCTTAGGTCGCCCCTGATGATATTTCCTTCAGGGACGTCCTAGAAATTCTGTAACGGACGGCTAGCTGGACTTCCCTACAACCTTTCTCGGAGGAATTGGTATACCTGGAGGCTTTTCATGCCCAGCCCTCTACCTCTTGGAGCTCTCCACCTGCTAACAAGCTTATTAAAATGATCGCTCAGCAGGCCTGGAAGATTCCTGACTCCATCGAGCCAATCCCTAAGAGACTTGACCAGATTCTGTCTGCCCCTAAAGATGAACAACACTGGGCCAAGGGTATTCCTGTACACACCATGGTGATAGTGGCAGCCACCAAAAAGGAACTTGCAGAAGAAAGTCCTACTATTCATCCTCCTAACAAGGAGTCTAGGACTATGGATACAGTGGATATAAAAAGTGTGCATACCCCTGTTAAAATGCCAGGTTTTTGTGATATAAAAAAATGAGACCACAATAAATAATTTCAAAACTTTTCCCACCTTTAATGTGTGACCTATAACCTGTACAATTCAACTGAAAAACAAACAAATCTGTTAAGGGAAAAAATATAAAAAATAAAAAAGTACGATAAGCTGGTTGCATAAGTGTGCACACCCTTAAACTAATACTTTGTTGAAGCACCATTGACTCCATTCCAATGAAATCTTGTCGGGCCGTGCCTTTGTTCTACCTCAGCCCCAAGCCATAGTGACCACAGATACTTCCAAGATTGGGGGGGCATTATCTGGGAAGGACAGTCCAAGGCACTTGGTCCCAGATGGAGGCTTTATTCCAGCAGGCTGCCATGTCTTCAGGCATGCAACACTTTAGAAATTCTGATCCAAAAAAAAAGGAAACATACACTGTGAAGAGTCTCTGAGACAAAAAACATCAGGAAACTAGGAATATCAATCTCTAGAAGTCTCCCTAGGCTTAAGAGAATCAGATCCAACGAGGCACTTTTACAGCACCTAGGTTTGTCATTTGTAATCTCTAAGGCCTGTAGCGATTTCCCTACAGATGCTGCTGGATTCCAGTATATCTTGCCAAGCTGAAACATTTGCATCCAGCATCAGTTAGGACACTTCACCATGGGCATCTAAAGTTGATATTTATGATAACCAAAGTAGAGGATGGTATTTTCTTGGTTCTTGTGTACAAGGATGTCCACTGTTCTAAAGTGGAGGTTCTAGATGGCCATCGACATACCCAGGCTACTCTGTCTAAATCAAGGACTCACATATCCAGCCTCCATGTCAGCTTTTTCATGTTCTTTCAGTTCACAGGTGAATGCTGTTATCTGTCTTCTATCCAGACTCCCCTCACAGGACTAGTTGGCCTTTGTTCAAAGCCTGATATCCAGGATTAGCCATCATTGTCAGGAATCCCACCTTAGAAGAGGAAGTAAAAATAGTCCTCTTCATGGGAATGGTGATCTGTAGACTCAGAGGCAGAAAATCTGGCAAACACTTCCCAAGTGTCTTCCCCAATAGGCTGTGATATTGACGTCAAGGGTGCCTTGTCGTGGCTTGAATGTGAAGAAGTAGAATGCATCTTACAAGTAGCATGCTGATCAATCATTTGGTGTTATTTTATCTAGGATGAAAAATCATTTTAAATGGAAAGTCAAGGAGGTCTCAGATGCCCAGGAAAAGCTACACTGGACTTCTGTGTTTGGAAGTGACCAAGCCTTTTGCTGTTTCCCTGCTTTTAGAGACTTGACAGGACATCATTATAGTGGCATTACTGGAATCAGTATTTCACCTCCCACCCTGCTCCTTGGGAACCAGCTACTTCTATAGGTCCAAGGTTTCCTACAAGCACCTTTATAAGAACACAATTGCAGATACTTTGCCTCTTGATACTGAAAAATGGTCCAGATTTGTTCCAATCACTAATACACTTTCCTTTAACCAGGAGAGAAACACCTTGGACCAGTTTGGGAAGAAAGTCTGTATAAAAACAACTCTGGGCTTCAGAGCTGTCAGATGTCAGACTCATATGATAAGGTGTAGGATAGAGCTCCTTAACCAACTGAAGGAGAAAACAGGGAAAATCTCTGAAAGTATATAGAAGGTAAAGATTATGGATTTAACCACGCTAGCCACTTAGGTGGATACATTTGTCGTTAAATTTGGCTGTGGTGCTGTGGTTACATCATGCAGGACTACTGCCACAAGATATGTTATTAGGAGACATGCCTGTCTGAGGACACAACTCCTGCCACATCTCCTTAATGCCCATATAAAAGGATTTTCTGTTTGGACGTGCTGTTCAGGAAACATTTAAAAAATACACATGTAAAGAGGAGGACCATGCACACTTTTAAACAGATGTTTCATCCCCTAGTACCAGGCTACCATAGAAATACCCATCAAAAAGTTGACCCTGCTACTGTCACTAGGGAAAAGCAAGCAGATGAAGGGGAAAAAGATGCATTTAATAGAAAATGTCAAAGAGGTCAAAAAGGGAAGACTGAGTGCCAAGACTGAGACAGGAAACAGCCTTAACAACCTTATTTGTCTCTTGTTTACCCTTCCCTCACCCAGAATCCCACAGCAGCCCTCCATACCCCCAGTGCTTCCCTTAAAACTTTAGTAAAAATAGGGGGCTGACTGGCCTTATTTGTACAACAATCATAAGAAATAAGAGTTCACCATACCCCTACTGTTTTCTTGCCCTTATAGTTGCAACAAAAATAGGGACCACTTGGCCATATTTACAGAAAAGTGAGAAGAAATAACAGAGTGCATATGGGTTCTGCAGGTGGTGTATAGAGGTACAGAATACAGTTATTTTCAAGACCAGAGCTCCAAAAGATTCTTCCAGTTCCAGAAAAATCAACGGCATTTGGTGCAGCACCTATTGGAGCGCCTTCAACAATATGAGGCTATAGAGAAGGTGCCAAAAAGAGAAAAGGACACATGCTTCTTCTCAAGATGTTTCTGATGCCTGTGAAGAATGCCTTCTGGAGGCCCAGTCTAGACTTGCCAAGACTAAATAGATGCTTGAAAGTGCAGAAATTAAGTACATCATCCCTTTATGAAAGCTGTGGTTGTCATCCTGGATCTTGTGATTGCCTGTCTGTATATTCCTATGCACAATGACCACAGATGCTTTCTCTGTTTCAGAGTGGGGGTGGGGCATATCATTATCAGTTTACCTTTTTGCCCTTTGTCTTGGTTACTGCTACCAGGGTCTTTACCAAATGCCTGGTTGCATCATTTTCATACTGCCAGACCAAGGACATTCACCATTACCCTTGCTTGGATGATTGTCTGAATCTCACCCATTCCAAAAAAAAGGAGTATAGAGGGCACTCAGTTTTACCCTGAAATTGTTTTCAGAAAAATGATCACTTTGTCTGTCTTTCTCTGTCATTCTCCAGAATCCAGTTTATACCCACCATACGGAGCAGTAATAGTACTGATGGTCATGGTGAATTCTGCTAGCCAAAAGGCCTTCTTGCCTCAGGACAAAATGTAATATCTGCCAAAGTACTTCTTCAATATGTCCCGAAAGAGCTTGGTATCTCTGAGGGAATCTTTGTGCATCCTTAAGTAGGTCCAATAAATCCCTTATCGGTGCATCCTTGGGTATGTTGTATCCACATTCATCATGGGTGTTTTAACAAGACTCCACACGAGGAAGTTACAGTGGTACCAAAAAGTATTTGGCATCAGCACGATCAGTTCCTAAAGGAGTTGATTTTTCTTCTGCCTTGTATAAGGCAGAAGCTTGCATAGTAGGTCTAACAAGGTCATACATATCAGGGTTTACCTTGATACAACCTTGAAATCCCACACAGGGAAATTAGGTGTTCAGAGCACCTGGAACAACAAATAGTGCAAAAGGCATATGAGCACATCACTTTAAAGAAGACAATAGCAGTGATCCAGATTGTCAAGGCCCTCAGCCCCATTTGGAAGCTTGGAATTTTCCATCTGATAACAAACACCACCATGGTGATGTAGTACATAAGCAGACACAAAGGGACCCACTCCTACTCCCATTTGCAGGCTGGCAGTGAAAGCTTGGGAGATAGTCATAGAGCCAAGTATGTACCAGTAGGTCTCTTACATTCTTCCATGCAGAGCTCCCTGATGGATCAGTTGAGCAGAACAGAAGGAATTCCTCATGAATGTATGTTGAATCAGAATGTATTTATGTAACTGGTCCACAGATGGGGTCTACCAGAAATAGACCTATTTCCTTTTCCCGGCAATGGACAACCAAAGAAATTCTGCTTCAAAACCCCACGTAAAAACTTAGATTGCAGACTCCTTCATCACCTGGGTGGGTTTGTTTCTGTATACTTACCCTCTGATCTCCCTAGAGTGATCCAGAAAGTAATGGAGGAAAGACCAGAGATGTTCCTAATTAGCATAAATCAACAAATGGCAAATATATCACATGAGATACATTGCAACAAAAACAATTTGTTAAATCCAAGCTGTAGTGCCTTGTCAGAAAGCTTTCTAGGGACAAGATAAAAAAATAAAAAATTAACAAACAACCGTTATTTATAGCAGCAGTTCATCATTAATTATAGTCCACATTTTTATGAAGCATGCTGTAGTAATTCATACATACACACATATCCTAAGAAACTGGGGTACCATTGTAATTCATAAACATACGTGCATTTAAAACACATTTCACCATGTACAGCTATAGTCATAAAAATTAATTAACAATCATTAGTCAGATGTCACCATCCACATCCCAAAGACATGCTGCAGGTGGATTGGATACTCTAAATTGGTCCTAGGTGTGTGTGTGAGTGTGCCTTCTGTGGAAGGTTAGAAGAAGAAGAAGTCAGATGTCACCATGGAACTTATTTGATTAATCATGTGACCATAACTGTATCAAATTATATGTGATTCTAATATGAGTCCTTTATTTATCATCCCCTTGTGGCAGATAAAGGCCCTTAAGGACAGCAAATTTAAGATCAGTAGCTCTGCCATTATATAATGTTGTAATGCGCATAAACTTGCATCTAGCACTAAATAATCCACATTAAGAAGACAGCTAACACAAGCTTGTTGTGTTCCAGTATCCCTGGTAGCTGCTGCCTGCAGGACAAACTTCATATTAGATCAAAGTGAAGGTCTAGTGCTTGTGTAAGAAATAATCAAATGCATAAATGGAGACGGCTAACCTTAAAGAGTTCTCATTTCTTCTATATGTTTAAAGAGCTCTTTAATTGTACTTAACAACAACAGACTAGTATATGGAAATGTCATTTTTACCGATCTTATAAAGAAGAAAATGCACAGAGGCAGTTTACCATTTGAGTTTTATTGACTAGATCAGCCTTCCTTTTAACTATTTTTTTCTTGTGAAATGCTTATCAAATTGTTCCTTATAGCCATTACATGCATACAGTTTTAAACCTAATCTTTTTATCTGGAATGCCTTATATTTATCAGCTAATTTTTCCAGATATAGTTGTAAGCACTGCATATTCAGAAAAAACTGAAGAAAACTGTTAACAGAACAGCATGCAATAATACGTCATTTACGTATTCAACCCCCCCCCTTTCCAATGACAGCATTGGCTGTTTGCTGCCATCATGCAAAACTGTGTCATTTCCCCAGATAAGATTTGGTATGCCTTCATACCATGTAAGTTTCATTTTCATTAGGATGAAATATGTCCCCTCCCCCATTCCTGGAGATTCACTTGCAGCTCATGTCCGTTTCACACCAGGGACAGTTTCCAGTATTAAACACTGACTTGAAGTTTTACACTTTCATAATTCTTTCTATGTTAAGTTGTGGTGCGGTGTATACATAAAGCCTCTCTCTGACACATTTTCCTTTTTAGTATAATTTGTTTAATATTCACTAGGAAAGCTCAGTACTCAATTATCCCAAACTATGACCTATAAAAATGGATGAACATATTTTAGGTAATGGGCAAATAGCACATTGATACTCTGTTGGAGAGCAGTCATTCTCCAGTAGGGTATTAATATACAGATCTGATGTTGTCCATTTCACTATGCATCATAAATGAGTCCTCAGGTCCATCCTGGGATCCGACTTGGCCAATTCTTCCAGCTACATATGATCCAAACCTCAAACTCCTCCCACTCCCAAAATGCCTTACTCCTTTCAAACCCTCAGACCTAGTTTTCTGCCTTCCAGTACAGACGCGATTTCCAAGCCTCTTACATATAATTGAAATTTTCTTTTTCAGTAAATTTACTTCTTCTAGTGGTTTCTCCTAGCTCTTTGTAACTTGTTGATAGTTCTTTCTATACTTCTGTTAACTCCCCTCCTGCATTAAACTTTTCTGTTGATAGTTGCCGCTGACATTAGGGTTTCTTCCCATGCTATCATCTAACCCCTTCTTCTCTGTTAATCTTTCACTCTCTCTTTTCTTTTATTTCCTATTTTAAAAAAAATATTTCCTGGTATTTTTTAGTTAACTTAGTGTAGTAGTGTTTGCTTGTAGACTGTATGCATGTGTGAGTGGCTTGGGTGAGTGCGAGCGAGCATGTCTGACAGGCCAGAAAAGCCCTCTGGTTTTAAGAATTGTGCCTGTTGTGGGCATAAGATCCTACATTCTGATGCCCACAAGAGGTGCGTATATTGCTTGGGTCCTTGGCACTTGGAGATGCCATGTGACATCTGTTCAGCCTTCATCCCCTGAGCCCTCGCAGACCAGTGAAACAAATTAATCCTACGAGGTCTTCTTCTGGCTTCTGGAGCCCAAACCACAGTAGCTAAGAAGCCTGCCCCATCTGTTTCTCAGGGGACGACATCTTCCATTCCCAAGAAGAGAAGGAGACTCTCGGCTCCATCTTCCTCAGATCCTTAGGGTTGTGGCTTCTCTCCAGATCCAAGAGGACCCTCAGTTCCGATGGAGCCTCCCTTGACTGCATCATCTCCGACAGATCCTCAGAGCTCAGGTCCAAGCACCCTGTCAGAACTGGTGGAACCTATCTGGATGTACAGCTCCTCTTCTCTGGGGCAGACCCCTAGTCAAGTTCTCCAAGATCGGAGGTCTCTGAGCCATACTCCGGGAAGGAGTAAATCCTCCTTTCCAGTCCAGACTGTCCAGCCCACTGTTGCCGGCTAGGTACACTTACTTGTCCGTATCCTCCAGATCCTCTTGGCTGTCCCACACTGATATGGATCAGATGATGAGAAGTTTCCTAAAAGCTCAGATCCAGCTGGGGATCTTGCCTTCTCTGACCCATGCTGGATCTGCGAGAACTCCGTCCCCATACTACAGCCTCCTCCTCTGATCTGATCTTCAGTTTCAGAGCCACATGGCTTGGCTCTCCCAAGTGGACTGGCATCAGTGTGAGGAATAGCTTTTTCCTCAACCCAGACAGACCAGCTTGGTTCCGCTCCTTTCAGAGGCAAGCTGGTCCTGGACCCAAGAGGTTGGCGCCAAATCCTTGGGCCCAGTGTCGGCTCTAACCTTTTTGGAGCTGTCCCTTCCCCTGGGGACCTCAGCCTTCAACAGCTCAGGGCTGGTGCCTTCTGTAGGTGTCAGATCCAGGATGACTTTGTCCTTCTCTCCCTTGGTGGTCTCAGCCACTGGGGAGGGGGGACAGGTCCTTTTGGCATCGTTGGACTTCCAGGTGGCAGAGTGGGCATTCTGTTCTCCTAGAGATCTGGTCCCTCCTCCACCAGGTCCTACCCAATCCTTGGCGGATCAGATGTTTGCTTCTTTTCCACAGCTCCATGGTCAGCCTTTCCCAGAAAGCCTTCAGCCTGTCCCTCAGTAAGGGATCCTCCTGTCCTCCGAGTTCTTCCTAGAGTACCCAGTGGAGGAGGCTCCTTGGAAGCATCAGTGCAAGAAAAAAACATTTAGACTCCCCCTCGAAGTCATTGACAGAGGACACTGATTTCAATGAAGGGGAAGGGTCCCCCCGATCTCCATCCGATGTTGCTTCTTTCTGGGATATCCTAGAACTTGTAAAACAAAAGGATGGATGGTCTTCCCAACCCCGTTCCTCAGAGGAGTCAGTGTTTCTGAAGGCATTCAGGATGGGCCCATTGACATCCTGGGTGACCCCAACAGAGGACAGACTCATTGACCTCATCACCTGCCAGGCCTGGAAGGAGCCTGACACAACAGAACCAATTCCCAAACGTGGGGATAAGTATCTTAGCCCACACAGTAACCACCTCTTTTGGAGTAAAGGTGTCCCAGTTGATGTCATTGTTGTGTCAGCAGCCACCAAAGAGGAGCTAGCAGAACAGAGCTCCACTGTTCACCCCTTGAACAAGGAGTCTCAGGCTTTGGACAGGCATGGGAAGCACGTGTATACCTTGGCCACTTTCTTGCTGAGAACATTGAATTATTTGGTACATTTCATGCGCCTTCAGAGAGATTTGTTTAAGGAAATCTCCACCTCTCTGATGCAGTCACTGTCTGAGGAAGATTATAAAAAAGTCTCCTCTCAGCTGACCACTTTGTCCTCTATAGCCAATTCCTCAATGAGGTTAATTTCTCATGTTGGAGAAGGTACCTCCCAAGCAGCTTGTTCAGGCATAGCCCTTAGGAGATATGTCTGGTTGAGACTTTGTGGTTATGCAGAACCCTTTAAGGTGTTGTTCATTAACATCCCTTTTGACGACTCCACTTTGTTTGGAACCTCAGTTGAAGAAACCCGTACCTGCAGTGAACAGGAAGGCAAGACCCCATCTGCTGTAGGGATCAAGTTTTCTTACCCCCAACAGATCTTCTCCAGGAGCCACTGGAGCAGGAAAAAAATGTAGTTCTGTAAATCCCAGGGGTCTTTTCCTGACTTGCAGGGTGAATCCTCTTCTCAAGACAAAGGGAGGGGGTTCAATGGCAGGCACCGTCCCAGAGGGCGAGGATGTCCGCAAAATCAGGGCTTCAGGGAACCTTTCTTTGACAGGTCCTCCCAGCACTCCTGAAGTGCTGCCCAACTGTCTTACTCTGGAGGCAGTCAGGCAGACTTTCTTTACACCCAGAAGCCTGGAGAAACATACCGAGAGACGCCTGGGTGTTAATCATAATTTCCAGAGGTTGTTATATTCCCTTTTCCCTTCCTTCTCCGAGTTCTGACAGGTGTCTCCCTGATGTCCCACCCAGTCAGAGAGAGAGAGAGTGTCATTCTAGAAGTTCAAAAACTTCTAAACAAGAGAGTCATCCAGCAGGTCCCCACCAAACAACAAGGGTGCAGAACTTACTCCCAGTTCTTTTCGGTGCCAAAGAAGACAGGGGACCTTCGACCCATCTTGGATCTCAGCAGTCTGAATTTATTCATAAAGAAGTTGAAGTTCTGCATGGTGATGGTGCAGTCTGTTCTGCCGCTGCTGTGCAAGGATGACTGGATGTGCTCTGTAGATCTCCAGGACGCATACTGTCATATCAAAATAGATAGGCACTCCCAGAGATATCTGCTCGGCTGGCTCATTATCAGTTCAGAGCACTGCCCTTTGGCCTCACCACAACCCCCTGGGTGTTCACCAAATACATGGCAGTGGTTGCAGCTCACCTTCGACTGTGAGTATTCCAGGTGTTTACTTACCTGGACAGTTGGCTCCTGATGGCACCATCTTGGTATCACAGTACATATAACAAAATCCAAGCTGACTCCAGTACAGGAAATAGAGTTCACAGGAATACAGCTAAACACAGTAACACAAGTATCAGCCCTTCCCTTTCAAAGAATATTATCCCTGAGACAGCAGGTTCAACTCTTATTAGACACACCCAATCCACCAGCTCGACTAGTCCTCAAGACCCTTGGATCCATGTCAGCTGCCATTCTGTTGCTATCTCTGGCCAGGTTCTTCATGCAAATTCTTCAGTGGACCCTAGTGGTCTTTTCAGTATCATCACCTGTCAGCTCCAGCTAGGCTAACTCCAATTTGCAGGCACCTTCTCCAGTGGTGAACATTAATGGATGATCTCCAGCTAAGAAGGCCATTTATTCTTCCCACCAACGGACGCTTCCCTGTTGAGGTGGGGGGGGGTCATTTCCAGGGAAGAATGGTTCAAGGCACATGATCCACTACAAACACCAAGTTGCACATAAATGTTCTGGAGATAAGGGTGGTCCTCCTCATGCTGCAAGTCTGGACTGCCTTCCTCTGGGAACAATTGCATTTATGACGGACAACATGTCGATGGTTTGGTACATCAACAAGCAGGGGGAAATATGTTCGTACCCGTTGGGCAGGGAGGCCATGAGGGTTTGGGAATGGGTGATTTCTTCAAACCGCTTTCTGATTGCAATGCACATCCTGGGGGAATCCAGTGTTCTTGTGGACAGATTCAACAGATTGATCTTGAGTCCACATGAGTGGTCCCTGAACCAATCAGTAGCAGAGCAGATATTCAGCCTTTGGGGCCAGCTTTGCTGTGACCTCTTTACCTCTCCCCTAAACAACAAGTGCAGCAGGTACTTTGCTCTGATCCCTCATTTGGAGGAGTCACCCAGGGATGGTCTAGTCCACAGTTGGCCCCCAGGTCATCTCTATGCTTTCCCATCTATACCCTTGATACCCAAAGTTCTTCAGAAACCCACAGGTTGAAGACCAGTCTAATCCTCATTGCCCCTTATTGACCTCACCAAGTACGGTTCCCCTTCCTACGATCTAATTGCAGGTATCCTCCATAGGTAATGGATACCCAACAGGATCTGATCTCTCACCTGTCGGAATGCCAGACTCCCAGTCTACAATCCCTCAAACTAACCACTTGGTTTCTCCACTTCCGGTGATTTTACAAGAGCCCAGGCTAGCTTCCCCTGTCTGTGAAATCATTCTTGCCTCTCAAAAGTCCTCCACTATGAAAGTATATTGTAGCAAGTGGAAGAGATTTTCTGTTTGAGCCTCACAGAGAAATATTGACTCTCTTTCTGCTTCTGTCCCTGACATTTTGCTGTTTCTTGCTTCACTATTTCAGCTCAGAGCTAGTTTTTCCACCATCAAGTTGCAGCTTGCTGCTATCTCCAACTTTCATGTGGGGAAGGACACTGGTTTTCCATCCTCTCTTTTTGTGTCTAAGTAATGCAGGGCCTTTATGAAAGGTATTTTTCACATTAGGTCCCTGATTAAGGATCCTTTTCCCCCTTGAGATCTCACTTTAGTGCTTCAAGAACTGACCCAGAAGCCTTTTGAACCTACTAGCTTATGTGACTTAAAATTCTTGTCGTGGAAGACTACCTTTCTGGTGGCCATTACTTTGGCCAGAAGAGTATCAGAATTGCAAGGTCTGTCTTTTCAACCTCATATCTCATTCTTCAGGGATAGAATCTTGCTTAGAACAAACCCATCTTTCATTCCAAAAGTAGCTTCTGAGTCAAATATTAATCAGACTATCCACCTACCTGTATTTTTTCCTAATCACTCCAATAAAGGTGAGTACATGTTACATACTTTGGATAGTCATATATGGCTGTGTTTTTGCGTACATAGAACTACAGATCACAGGAAGATGGACCAACTGTTCATTGCCTTTTCTCAAAACAGGTTAAGACCGGCAGTATCTAAATTTACCATAACAAAATGGATTGTGAATTGTATTGCTGCAGCTTATGCCCAGCAGGGAAAGCAACTTCCCCGTCCAGTGAGAGCCCATTCTACTAGGTCCATGTCTACTTCATCTACCTTGTCTGCAAGTACCTCAGTTGATGAAATTTACTTTGCAGCTACTTGGTCCCCAGCTCACACTTTTGTATTTCACTACAAACTGGACATTGTTTCTAGGAACAGAACATCATTTGGTTCTGTGGTGCTCAGGCATATCCATCCATAGGGTCCTCCCGGGGATTTTATGTTGCTGGGGACACCAACACATTTGTGATGGCATAGAGAAATGGACAACATCAGATTAGAAGTTATGTACTTACCATAACTTGGCATCTGTGTTGTCCTATTTCACTATGCATCACATCCCACCCTCCTTCCTGCTTCCTATTACAGCTGAGAGCGATATGTAGGCTGAGGGAACCCAGTGTTTCCAACTTGAGCTTCTGCTGGCCATTTTGTTTGCTTTCTACATATCTCCTTTTTTAGATACTCTTCAGGAAGGGGCAGCAAACTCGATCTGAGGGTTTGAAAGGTTTGAGGCATTATGGGAGTGTGAAGAGTTTGAGGCTCGGATTGTATTTAGCTGGAATAATTGGCTAAGTTGGATCCGAGGACAGACCCGAAGACCCATTCATGATGCATAGTGAAATAGGACAACACAGATGCCAGGTTATGGTAAGTACATAACTTCTAATTTCACCCAGTAAAAAAAAAAATAAGTCCACCATTTCACAGCATAATGTTAAGCTGTTGCGAAGTGTGTGTGTGTGTGTGTGTGTGTGTGTGTGTGTGTGTGTGTGTGTGTGTGTGTGTGTGTGTGTGTACATATATATATATGTATATGAGTCTGCCTGAGCCTATGCATCTGTATTTTATTAAATACTTGCATATATTACATTATAGTTATAAAATACTTCCTTCAACAACAATTGTGTATGCTACAGTAAGTTTGAAACATTAGTCAGAGAGACTATTGTACATCAGAAGTATATAAAAATAACTAAAAATGTATATACTAATAAAAAAATAGCCTATTAGCCAAGCAAAATTATGCCATCCAGAGTGGGTATTACAGGTAATAACAGACCTTCCAGGAGTGGTGAGGCTGTCTGCCTGCAGTGTCCGGCCTCGGAATACTCCTGTGTGTTCGTTATTTCTCTTATAATGCCTTCTCTGTCAGGTATTGTTGCTTATTGTTTCAGTGATTCAGTAGTAAAAGTGTACAATTCAGTACTTAAACATTTGTTAATTACAGCTGACTTGTTACTTATTCAGTCTCTGCAGTATAGCTTGTGCTGTACAGCATGCATGCCAATTTAAGAACTTATCTTTTTTTGAATGCTGCCTGGCCTGCAAGACCAATCTGTGCCTTCAGCTACTACCTTAATTGGTTCATTCAGCTGTTTCTAGTGAAGTTCACATTTTGTTTGCAGCTTCCCTGGACTGTAGACAATTGCTAAGTTTTCATGTCCCTCCCATATTGGATTATACTCTTAAACTCTCCTTTTCCATTCAGCATCATATACAGCCCCTCTGCCTCCCAACACACACATTTGCCATCATATTCTGCTTTCCCAGATTCCAGACAGCCTTAGAATTCATTTTTGACAAGCTAAAACACTTTTGCTCCTGCTGCCATTACTGCTAAGCCACCTAGATTCTTGGATTCAATGTTTGTGTTTGGATTCAACCTGTGGGACTTCAGACCTGACTCAGATCCGACACCAGCCATTTCTATAGCTTTGCCCATCTTGCCTCCTCCTCCCTTACCATAACTCCCTGCTCCTCCAGCAACTCTCCACATCTATTTTTCCGCCATTCATGGTCTGCAGCCTGGTCCTTGGCTTCGCTGGGTACTTTGTTTTTTCTTGAACTTGGTGAGAACTTTTTCCCTTACCCATTAAAATAGTGTTAAGTCTTTTTCTGTTAGCTGTAGATAGTGTTTGAGGTAGTTTTTAGGTTAGGTTGCATAGATCCCTTTTTCGCCTGTACCCTGCCTGCCCTTTTTCCCCTCCTGTCTTGAGTCTGTTCTGTTTTTACTCTGTGTGTGTGTGTGTGTGTGTGTGTGTGTGTGTGTGTGTGTGTGTGTGTGTGTGTGTTTAAGTGGTAAGGATGGACAAGGAGTTTAAAAAGTGCATCTCCTGTGGGCACAAACTGCCCTCACAGGATGCACACCTCAAATGTTTTTGTTTCCTTGGTCTGGAGCATTTAGACTCTGGTTGCTT
Source organism: Protopterus annectens (assembly GCF_019279795.1). NCBI lineage: Eukaryota > Metazoa > Chordata > Ceratodontiformes > Protopteridae > Protopterus > Protopterus annectens. The sequence continues at coordinate 89,207,933 of NC_056738.1, read as the reverse complement.
TATCTGCGAGAGCTTTGGCTCTCATGCTGTTAATGAGTGCAAGGCCAAGCTTGTTTTAAAGGGGCTTTTGCCATTCAACTCTTCTTCTGTTCCTGCTTGCAACGCTTCTCCCTCAGATAACAAGACCTGGGTTCAAGAAGCCTCAACTATGAGACTCCAGGCACTCCAAGAGGGAGTCTTCCTCAGCCTCCAACTACGAAAAGACTCCATTATGTTTACCGGGTTTGAAGGTCCCTCTTCATTTGATCTCCTTGGGTACAACAGCACTGATTTCTCATAGGTGATCACCTTCACTGCAGAAAGCTTCACAAAAGACAACTCTGGCTCTGAGCATTCTGAGCCCTTTTCTGCTCAAGGGGGCACCTTCGGGCAGAGTAGCATCCTCTTTTTCTCCTTGCGCTCCTCCTACTTGCTCGCCGGAGTCCTCCCTGTCTCCACCCTGGTTTAGAGCTTCTCCAGCTCAGTACCAGCATGTAGGCCCTTGTCACATTGACCCTTTAAGCCATCTTCAGTGGCCTCATCTATCCAGTCATCAAGGTTGGTGAGCAGCATCAAACACTGATTTGGAGCAGCTGATGTGGTCCTTTTTGCAGGCACGGATGCAATTAGGGCTTATCCCCTTAAGTCCACCTCAGACTCAAGGATCCTTGGCTCCATCATTCCGATTTCTGTCTCTACCCCTTCGGATCTGAGGTCTTTGGGACTGGTTGAGTTTCCACCCTCCAGATTGGATCCAGCAGCCTGGCAGTCTTCACATCCATCCTGTTCCTTAGTAGCCTCAACCTTGATTTGTTCAGGGCTTTTGGCACCTCGAAGCTATGGTGTTGAGGCTGGAGTTTCTTGGTCAGGGTCGACGGTTCCTGCTTCAGGATTGTCACTACATCTAAGAACTTTATTTTTAGACAGCTTAGCTCCGATGTCATTATCAGGTCTAGGTGCTACCCCTTCAGGTTTGAGGTTGTCTGAGGTTCCAGGACCCTCAGATCTGAGAGGCACACTTGGGCCTCAGCTTTTGACATTGTGGAGAGGATGTTCTCAGCTAGAGAGAAGGGTTAGATGTCTCCAACCGGCAACCCTTCTCAGTTTTCATCTGTTCCTCTTTCTAATCGTCAGGCTGCTCCGGGACAGCCTGTGTCAACTAGCCTCTAGGCTACCTCACTCTTCCCCCTCTTCTCTAGCTTCATCAGAATGGGAGATTTTGGGGAAGAGAAAGTACAAGAAGAAGTAGTTGGATTCCAGTAGGAATCCTTCACCAAAGGTACTAACCTCAAGGTAGAAGAAGAAGTTCCCTCAAGTTCCCGTTTGATGATTCCTCTTTTGGTGATTTATTGGAGCTGCTTTGCCAGTGCACGGCCTGGACGACTGAATGTCCCTCTCCAGAGATGTTAGATTTTCTGGAGGCCTTTGGTGTAGACCCATCCACACCCTGGGTGGTTCCCCCTTCAGATGCCCTCATAGATCTAGTGTCCCGAAGGGCATGGAAGGAACCCGACACAGTAGAACCTATTCCTAGGAACCTTGCCTCCCCCCCAAAGCGGAAGCCACCAAAAAAGGAGATTTATGAAGAGAGCTCCTCAGTTCACCCTCAATCAGGGAGTCTTGGGCACTGGATTAATTAGGGAAGTGATCATATGCCTCATTCAGCCTTGCTTTGAGGGCACTTACCTACTTATTGCACTTGACAAGGCTTCAATGAGGTCTTGTCTTAGAAGTATCAACCTCACCTTCCAAGTGCTCTGGATTATGCGGAACATGCCACATTTATGGCACAGAGCTCAAAAAGTTCTGCTGTTCCACATTAAAAGTGTTGGCTCCACTTTGCACATTGTGATTGGTTCATATACAGCAAAAATAGCCAGTCAGCATACAGGGGGCGGGATTCTGACAGCTCAAGTGTTTTTTGTTGACAGGAATGCAGCTCGAGCTCTCCTTTCCCACTGCCTGTAGAAGGGCAGTACAGCTTGTTAGTAACTTCAAGTAGGAGCTCACAGGATGGCAAAAATGAGTTACTTTATACTTACAAGTAATTTTTGTGCATTAATATGATTCAGCATGTACTGTGAATATCTGCTAACATTGTTTTAACACTGATTGTGTGATTGACCCCTTCAATGTGGAACTTCAAGGAACATGGACATTTTAAGACTCAAAATGAGGAATATTCCTTATAATGAAGTACACTTGAGAGGTTTTGTTTAATAAGTCATGTGAAATGTAATTGCTCAGTGGAAAAAATGCATAGTTGTGAGAGCTCTGTCTTATGCAGAATTGCTGCTTTTGCTTTCTGATTGGAAGTGCATGATTTGTCATTGATTGCATGAATAGTTATGGTAGTGTTTTTCTGATTTTACAGTACATGCTTTATTTCAGTTTTCCGCTGTTTTTTATAAAATAATTTTACATGTGCACAGTGTTAACTCTTGATTGATATATACTTCAACTTACTGATTTTGCTGAAAACACTACTTTAGCTTGGCACTGTAGAAATGCTGAGTTTTCGAGCAGTGCGAAAATTAGGGTGTTCTACATTTTCCTGTTTGTCACACATTGTCAGGGTCTGTATTCCACATTCACCTGTTAAGAGGTTGAGACCTATGGTGTCAAACACTCTGAAGATACTGCAGTCTCCGGATACCCAAAAGAAGTTGGAGATTATTTTGTCCACCTTGACTTCTATCACCGACATTTCTTTGAGACTCATTTCTAATGAGGCTTATAGACCATCCAGAGTGGCATGTTCTGGTATTGCTTTGAGGTGCTACACCTGGAAGCGGCTGTACAGCTTTGCGGACTGCTTCAAAGCATCTTTCATTTATGTCCCTTTTGACAGGTCCTCTTTGTTTGGACCCAAGGTTAAGAACACGTTGAAAAGCAGCAAACAAGGTGATAAAACACCGTCCACCACTCGGTTTGCTTTTCACCCCCTAGTGATCCTTCTCTAGGAATCAGAAAGGGGGTAAGTGACTCTTTTTCAGGAAGTCATAGTTTTCTTTCCAGGACTCTCCCCTGAAAGGTTTCTCCCAGAGGGGGGTAATAATAGGTACCACCCCAGGAACAGAGGAGGTCCACAGAATGAGGGCTTCTGCAGGGCTTTTTCTGGCAGGAAGATCTGACTATTGCATGATGGTTAATAGATTGCTTTCTAATAGTGAAGAATACACTAAACTTGATGGGGACCCTGTAAAATTCTATAACGATGAACTGTTAACTTTTTTGGAAAGGGGAGAACGATTAGGATTTTTCTTGCATGCTGATATTTAGAAGATGTATATAAAGGACCCTCGTACACCTATATTATACGCTCTTCCTAAGATCCACAAAGATCTAATGGAGCCTCCTGGTAGGCCAATAATATCAGGGATAGGCTCTTTTTTGGAGAATGTTAATGTTTTTCTGGATTTCCAGTTGAAAATTTATCTTAAAAGAGTGAGCGCTCACATTAGTAACACTCAAGATCTGATTAATGAAGTATCTAAAATTTCTTGGAACAGTGACTTTTATTGGGTGACTATTGATGTCAAGTCATTATATACAAACATTAATATCAGATGGGGGCTTGAAGCCATTCATAATATGTTAGGTGAAGGTCCTAGGACTAGTTTTTTGATTTCCCTATTGGAATTTTGTTTAACTCACAATTACTTTGCATTCAATGATGAGTATTTTTTACAAACTAAGGGGACGGCTATGGGAGCAGCTTATGCTCCCACTTATGCCATTATATACATGGACTCCTTTGAAAAGAAATTTATTTATCCTTCAGATTTCTTTAAACATAAAGTTATATTGTATAAGCGTTTTATTGACGATTTAATTTTCATATGCAAAGGGGATGTAATAGAATTTTGTGAATTTTTTGAATCTTTGAATGAAAATGAACATGATTTGTCATTCTCGTATGAGATTAATAGGAATCAAATTAATTTTTTGGACCTGACACTATTTGAAAGAAACAATATTATTGGATTTAGACCCTACAGGAAAAGTACGTCAGTTAATATGTTTTTGCATGCTACCAGTATGCATCCCCCACACCTGTTAAGAGCTTTGCCTCATGGAGAATTTAAAAGAATATATCAGCATACTAGTATAGAATCTGAGTTGGATTATGAGTTAAATTAGGTATTTCTTAGATTATGTGAAAGAGGTTATGATAAAAAGCAGTTATTAACAAGTATGAATAATATTATGAACAAGCAGAAAACATTCAGGAAATTAGAAAGGAATGTTTTAGATTCTAAGAAAAAAGATAGAGACGTGGAAGAGGTATTTTTTGTAACAAGGTACACTGCCTTTTCTGAAAAATTTGTCTCTATAATCAAGAGATTTTGGCATTTGGTTAGTGAGGATGATTATATAGGTGAGCTTTTTCCTGATCACATAATATTTTCTTACAAGAAGGGAAAGAATTTAAAGGAAATACTGAATAATAACCTCTTAATCAAAAGAATTTCTAATACTACTAATATGGGATCTTTCAGGTGTGGTTCCTGCAGTTTATGTGATAGAATTTTTGATGTCAGGTCTATTAATAATGTTAACCACTACCCTAAGCACTGTTTTAACTGTAAATCTATTGGTGTTGTATATACACTTACTTGTAGTTGTAATAATGTATGGTATATTGGACAAACCAAAAGAATGGTTAGGGTTAGAATTCTAGAACATTTAAGAGACATTCGAAATTTAAATTTATCTAGTCCAATTGCCAAACATTTTTTTGAAGCTCACGAAGGAAAAGCTGATAGTTTAAAATTTAGTATTTTGGGCAAGCCCTTCTGTTGCAAAGGTGACAATATTTGTGATAGATTACTGGAGCTAGAGACTAGGATGATTTTAAAGTTCAATACTTTAAAACCTTTTGGACTTAATTTGGAATTAGGTATATGATAAATTGATGGATTATTTAATATGTCAGGAATATTTCTTGATAATAAATTATATAAAATGTTTATACTTTTATACATAATATTATTTAATAAATAATATAACTAGTATAAAATATACTTAGTTTATGTGAATATTTATTTAAATATAGGAAGATCACTTTAAATATGTTAGAAGCTTTTTTCCCTCCTTTTTTTGTAATTAAATTATGTAATGAATTGATTAATTGATCCAATTAATGTTTATATAAATACTGCTACTATGCCACATTGAATTGTGATCCTTTGAAGGCGAATTGCCGAGGTACCAGATCTTTTGGGAGGAAATAAAGAGAATTTCGCTGGATTAAGTATTGGCTGTTTGGTGTGTTTCAGTATACTTTTTCTGGCAGGCCCTTTAAGTGATCCTGAAGGGCTGCTCAACTGCTTGCCGATGGAGGCAGTTGGAGGTCGTCTAGCTCTCCACCCAAAAGCTTGGGAGATCATCACTTCAGACACCTGGGTGTTGAAATTCATATCCAGAGGTTATGTCATTTTCTTTATAGAAGTTCCAAAATATCTCCCAGATGTTCCACTCCATCAGAGATGCTTTTCAGTGGCAGAGATACAAAAGCTGCTCACAAATGGACTCACCCAAGAGGTCCCACCAGACTGGATAGAATCTGGGGTCTATTCCAGATTCTTTTTAGCACCAAAGAAAACAAAGGACTTCAGACCAATCTTGGACCTAAGCAAGCTGAATCAGTTAATCAAAAAGACCAAGTTTCATATGGTGATGTTGCAGTCCATATTACCTCTTCTGAGAAAGTATGAATTGATGTACTGAATAGATCTCAAGGGCGCCTACCATCATATCAAGATAAAATGACATTTCCATAGGTTCCTTCACTTCTGGTTGGGAGCTAATCATTATTAGATGTTCATCGTGTTACCCTGCTGCAGTCATCACACTTGGGTTATCCTGTCATCAGCCGGTCCCGCAGTTGGCCGGATTTCCAAAGTCTTGGTCCGACGTCGGTTGCTGTCGCCTCATCCCTGACGTCAGTGCACCAGGGGTACATATACTGCAACCGACGCCATTTTCTTCAGTCTTTCTTGCCGTGCGGTGCCCGAAACAGAAGCAGTTCGCAAGTGCCGGTCGGCCGACTCCTGAGATTATCGAATTCGAATTTCAGACCGAAGTCTTCTATAAAGCTAAGTACCCTGTTGGGGAAACTTTTCTTGCCTCAGACCGATGTCAGAAAAAGTTAACAAGTGTATTTCTTGTGGGAAGCAAATACCTCATAAGGATTTTCATTCTTATTGCATACCTTGCCTAGGCCCTTATCACGACGTCACTTCTTGTCGTTTTTGTGCTAGGTTTAATAAGCGTACTATTAAAAGGCGATTTGATTTTGCACAACACTTTTTTGGTAGAAAATTTAACTATAACATGCCGTCGGAGCTACCGACTACCGGCGTGCACAAAAAATGCAGGGACAAGGACCGACAGCCAAGGCCTAAACCCGATTCCGAGGCCTCGATTGATCCGGTCTCTGGTTCTCCGGTTATCAGTGAGGCTCCGACGCAGCGCCCGACTACCACAGTCCTGGAACCCGAGACCGCTACGGATATTCTGACGGAATGTACTAGGCTGACGCAGCCTTTTACTTCAGGCCCTTCCGACGATATACCTTCTCAGGACGTTGGTGCTTCGGAAACGCCATCGGTTTCTGAGGGCGTTTTCAGACCGACGACTCTTACAGTCAAAACATTTTCTAAGTCTAAGACTCCTTCTAAAGCTAAAAAGACTACACTTCAGTCTCCTGTTCAAGGCCCTATGCCTAAGAAACAGATGCTCAAAATGGCTGAAGATTTGATTTCTCTTATCAGGGGTTCACAGCCTCCTCCTGACAAAAGGCCTAGACAAGAGGAAGATTCTGCTTCTTCTGAGCAACTGTCTATTTCTTCGGATTCCTCTGAAGACCAAGACTATTCCTACTCTCCTTATGAAGATTCTGATGCTGAGGACTCTCTTCCCTCAGCTTCCCCTCCTGAAGATTACTCTTTTGGGGAAATTTTACACACTATGAGGGAACATTTCCACTGGGAAGGTCAGGATTTCTCAGATTCCAAGAAAAGGCTCAGAGAGTTTCTTTTACTCCCCCAACACAGACCTCTAGCCATCCCACCTGTTTTGGACATTGTGGATGATGTCTATTTAGAATCCAGTTTCAACCCAGACTCTCTCTCTCCTGCTCCGGCTAAGCCTGACAGATACTACAGAGTACCTGATTCCCACAAATTTCTTTACAAAAGCCCAGTAGCTGACCCAGAGACTATCTCCCAAGGCCCCAAGGGGGCTAAGGCTTCCATGGCTAAAAACCCAGTACCTTCTGTGAGGGATTCAAGAGCACTAGACAGGTGGGGGAAAAAGGTTTACACCTCAGCCACATTAGCTATGAGAGCACTAAATTGTCAATTTCATATGCTCAAGTATCAGCAGTTTCTAATCTCTCAGTTAAAACAAAAGATTACCTCCCTTCCCCAACAATCTGAATTGAAAGAAGTACAGGATTTATTGCACGCCACCGAGCAGGTGGGCAAACATACCTTACAATGTGGGTTTGATTACTTTGGAGGCCTCCTGCAGAGCAGCTGTCACTGGATCAGTTATATGTAGGCATGCCTGGTTAAAGGAACAAAGTCTACCTGATCATGTCAAAGCAAAACTACTGGATGCACCCTTACAGCAGGATGTTCTTTTTGGAGTTAAAGCAGAAGAAGTGCTAAAGAAAATGGAAGATAAGGTGAAATCAATGCAGACAGTCAAAGATTTCCTACAGGTACAACCCCCTCGCTTCAGCAGAAACTGGCCAACAAAAAATTGGTCCTTTCCAGCCACTGACAGACCTCAGAGGGGTAAATACAGGCGCCCAAGGGGCAGAGGGCAACCACAAGCCCAGTATAAACCTCGCCAATGGGGCACTCCAACCCAGAAAGGAGGAGAAAACAGGTCTCAACCCACCAGAAGGCAAACTCAATGACTTGCACCTCGACTGGCTAAACAAAGCTCTTTTGTTAGCCCCCTTGGGGGCAAAACTAGCACTTTTTGCAGACAACTGGCACATGGTCACAAAGGACAAATGGGTCCTAGACATTATTTTACGAGGATACAGATTCTACTTCCACACCTTGCCAATGAAAAGAGGAATGCCAAACCTGCCACTAAATCAAAGGGCAGAGGCTCAAAAACAAATTACAGCTCTCATGGCCATGAGAGCCATTCAGCGGGTACCGATTCAAGAGCAAGGCCAAGGATTTTACTCAAGGCTCTTTCTAGTACCCAGAAAGGACAGTGCTTGGAGACCAATTCTGGATCTTTCAATTCTAAACACTTACCTACAAGTCCCAAAATTCAAGATGCTAACACTACAGCAGCTACTTCCCATGTTGGGCAAGGAAGCATGGCTGGTAACTTTGGACCTCAAGGAGGCATACCTGCATGTCCCTATCAGACAAAGTTGCAGAAGATACCTCCGTTTCATTGCAGGTTCAACCCATTACCAATTCTCTGCACTGCCCTTTGGCTTATCTACTGCGCCCAGAGTTTTCACAAAATGCATGGCACCAGTAATTGCATATGCAGACAAAGAGGAATTCAAATATATCCATACCTGGACGACTGCCTCATCCAAGCAGAAAGAAAAGACATTCTCTTACATCATCTGGCTTTTGTGAAGCATCTACTAAATTGTCTGGGGTACACAGTAAACGAAAAGAAGTCAAAACTAGTACCCTCACAAAAAATGACATTCCTGGGTGCCAGCTTGGACACAACGGCCCAGAAGGCTTATCTTACACCAGACAAGCAACTACAACTGACTCAATATTTCGAGACAATGGCAACAAAGACCCAATTAACTGCAAGAAAAATTCTGCAGACTTTGGGCTTCATGGCATCTTGCATTCTGATAATACCATTTGCAAAAATTGCATATGAGGAAATTACAGTGGTACCTAAAAAGTGTATGGTCTCAACACAGCCACAGCTTGGACACAGTGATATATCTCATTCCCGGCCTTCAACAGGAATTTCTATGGTGGGCACAGGCATGTCACCTCAACAAGGGTCAGTCTTTCACCTTGCCCCCAACCAGGCAAACTATCACAACAGACACTTCAGACTATGCCTGGGGGCACACATGGCAGGGCAATGCATTCAAGGCCTATGGACTGCAGAACAAAGAAAACTGCACATAAATCAAAAAGAGATGCTAGCTATACATAAAGCTCTGACAGCCTTCAAGGATCTTCTACATCCAGGACAACTTGCAATAAAGACGGACAACACCACAGTAATGTGGTACATAAACAAACAAGGGGGCACACATTCCTACCCTCTTTGCAGGCAAGCAATAATCTTATGGAACACAGCTCTGGCTGAGCAAGTCCAGTTACAAGCTCAATTCCTGCCAGGACAGAAAAACACATTGGCAGATGACCTAAGCAGAAACATCAAAGATCCCCACGAGTGGAAGCTAGACCCACAAATATTTACAATGATAACTCAAAAATGGGGCCTACCAAATATAGACCTGTTTGCCAGTCCTCAAAATTACCAACTGACAAAATTTTGTACAAGGACATTCCACCATCAAGCTTGGAAAGTGGACGCTTCTCCTTCAGTTGGAAAAACCTGACAGCATATGCCTTTCCTCCATTACCTCTTCTCACAAAGGTTGTTTTGAAGGTCAAAAAGGAGAAACCTCGACTGATTCTTATAGCCCCAGACTGGCCACGCCAGCACTGGTACCCGCTATTGAAGAATATGGCTCACAGCCCACCATGGATATTGCCTCAAATACCTCATTTGCTCACGCAGCAAAACAAACAGATTCTACACAGCCAGCTAAAAACCTTAAACCTGGCTGCATGGCGAATCTTTTAAACATCCAACCAGCCCCTCTTTCACAAGCAGTTCTGGATGTTATTCTGGAAGCCAGGAGGCCAAGCACCAGGAAGGCTTACTCAGACAAATGGAAAAGGTTTTCTGCCTGGAACCAAGCTAAAGGCCAAGACACAACTCAGCCTCATATGCCTCACATTCTGCAGTATTTAGCAGAGATGTTGCACAAAGGACTTTCTCCTCAATTAAAATCCATGCTTCAGCTATTTCAGCTCACTACGACACAAATCCACCTTTATTTTCACATCCTCTTCTAAAGCAGTTCCTCAGAGGGGCAAAAAACATTAGACCACCTAGAAGAGCTCCTACACCAACATGGGACTTCAACTTTGTTCTGGAAAAACTAACCTTACCTCCCTTTGGACCAGCTTTCTCTGCAGACCTTCAGTTCCTATCTTGGAAGACTGCCCTGCTCCTGGCAATAACTTCTGCTAGGAGAGTCTCAGAATTACAGGCACTAATGGCAGTGGAACCTTTCCTCAATTTTAATCAAGACAGAGTTTCTCTACGAACTAATCCTTCCTTCATGCCTAAGGAGGTTTCCAGTGTAGCTTTAAATCAAACCATCCATCTACCCACTTTCTTTCCCAATCCACAGAACAAAGGTGAGAGACTCTTGCATTCCTTGGACATTCACAGGCAGCTTCGGTACTACTTGGACAAAACTAAGGCTTTCAGAAAAACTGACCAGCTCTTTGTATCCTATGCTACAAACTCTCAAGGGAGGGCTATATCCAAACAAACCATTTCTAAATGGATAGGCCATTGCATACGGTTCTGTTATACCCATCATGGGAAACCAGTTCCTACTACCATTAGATCCCACTCTACCAGGGCAACAGCTACCTCTACAGCCTTTCTCAGAGGGGTTTCTACCAAGGAAATTTTAGAAGCTGCAACTTGGAGTTCAGTACACACCTTCACCAAACACTATCACCTACCAGTCCAGGGCAGGCTTCGCCACTGCAGTTCTGCAGGGCCTCATTGCCTCCACTAACCCTCTATGATACCTCCACCCTGCCTTAGCTTTGGGACTCAACCCAAGTGTGATGACTGCAGCAGGGTAACATGATGAACATAGTACAGTTTTGTACCTACCATAAATGTAGATGTTCGAGTGTTCACCCTGCTGCAGTCCAGGTTACCCTCCATCCAACCCCTCTGGTCTTTTGGCTAAATCTCTGTTATGCCTTACTGATGTATTTGCTTTTAGCTGAAGGAATTTTGTGTTTGTACAGTGTTCACACCATTTGGTACTAATTTTGATCACCTTTTTGGGGGCACCTGACATCTGGGACAAGAAAAACTGAAGAAAATGGCGTCGGTTGCAGCATATGTACCCCTGGCGCACTGACGTCAGGGATGAGGCAACAGCAACCGACGTCGGACCAAGACTTTGGAAATCCGGCCGACTGCGGGACCGCCTGATGATAGGATAACCCAAGTGTGATGACTGCAGCAGGGTGAACACTCGAACATCTACATTTATGGTAGGTACAAAACTGTACTTTCAGGTCCCTGCTATTTGGTCTCACTACAGCCCCCCCAGATGTTCACCAAGCACTTGGCAGTGGTCACAGCCTGGCTCAGGCCACAGGGATTTCTGGTCTTTCTGTAGCTGGACAATTGGCTCCTCACCACCCCACAAAGGCATCATTGATCTTGGCCATGGATTCCTTACTCCAGCTATTTGACAACTTAGGCATTACAGTCAACTACCCCAAGTCAAACTAGTTTTAGAGTTGGTCCGTCAAACTGCCAGGCTGCAAAGCCCTAGAGTTTTCAGTCTTCTAGCTCAGACCATGGCAGTGCTTGCAACTCCAAAACCTCCAGCTCATGCACTTCTAAGACGTCTGGGTCATATGGCAACGTCAATAGAACTGGTACCCTTAGCCCGATATCATATGAGGACCCTGCAGTGGACTATGGCCATTCAGTGGTCCCACCTAATGTACCATTTTGATTTCCCTATACAGTTGCCGAGAGTGTGAAAAGAGCAGATTCAGTGGTGGTTACAGCCTCCAGTAGTGGAAGAAGGGCATCCATTTGTAATTCCTTCTCTTTCAGCCATGGTCACCATGGACACCTCCCTTTTGGGGTGGCGGGCATTTTGAAGGGAGTACAGCTTAAGGGTCTCTGTCTTCCACAGAGACTCACATTCACATCAACTTCTGGAGATGAGTAGTCTACCTAGTATTGCAGGGTTTTCACAACATCCTCTCCAGAGGTGTGACTGCAGTACAGACAGACATGTTGGATATCTGGTATCTCAACAAATAGGGGGAACAAGTTCTTACCCTCTTTGTGAAGAGGCCATGAAGGTTTGCCAGTGGGGGAGCTCCTTTCACTGGTTTCTTTTAATAATGCCTATCCTGGGGAAGTCCAGCATTTTGTCCAACAGCCTCACCAGGAGCATCATTTTGCCCCATGAGTGGTTCCTAAATCCACCAGTGATAGCTTGTATTTTTTGGCACTGGGACACTCCATGTTGTGACTTGTTTGCATCCCTGTCCAACACCAAGTGGGACAGTTATTACACCATTATTCCCCCTCCAGGACAGGCACCCAGGGATGCTCTGATGTTTGCTTGCCCACCACTTCTCCTTTACACTTATCCTGCAGTTCCCCTTATGGTGAAGTTTCTTCAGAAAGCAGCCCTTTGCAGAGCTTCAGTGATCCTCATTGCCCTCTTTTGGCCTTGCCAGCTGTGCTTTTGCCTTGGCCTCTTCTGAAGCACACCTCCCTGGAGTGTTAGATCCCACTCGGGATGTCATCTTTCATTCAGCTGGGCTGGTTCTCTCCAGTCTACAGTCCCTGAGGTTGACTGCATGGCTCCTCCAGTTCCCTTGATGGCCAGGTATCCCAAGCATTTGCAGGTGGTGGTTCATATATTGTCCTGTTCTCAGAAATAATCCACTAGAAAAGTGTATACTAGTAAATGGAAGCGATTTGTGTTGTGGGTGGAGACTTGGGAACTCAATCCCTTCTTGGCCAGCTTGGTGTCAGTTTTGGATTTTCTAGCTGGGTTGTTTGGCCCAGGCTCTAGCTTCTCAACTATCAAGGTAAACTTGGCATCCATTTCGAACTTTCATACTAGTAGAGATAGCATCCCCCTGGCTTCTGTCAAGATTTCTGAGGTTTTTCTTAAAGGTACTTTTCTCCTTCATCCACCAGTACAGGATCTGGTCCCTCCTTGGGATCTTTCTTTTGTTCTTCGGGTTCTGACTGGCCCTCTTTTTGAACCTTCAGCCTCCTAGGATTTAAAGCTGTTGTCTTGAAAAACTTTGCTTTTGGTGGTGATTACCTCTGCCAGAAGGGTTTCAAAATTGCAAGGACTTGATTCCTCCCCTCCTTACTTTTCCATAAGGATAGGGTTTCTCTTCATACAAATCCTTCCTTTTTACCTAAGGTAGTATCTGAGAATAACCTCAACAGCTCCATTCATCTTCCTGTGTTTTTCACAATTTTTCCAACAAAGTTGAATACCTTTTGCATTGTTTGGCTGTGCATGGGCACCTAAGATTTTATCTTGACCGTACCAAGTCTTTTAGGAAATCTAGCAAGATGTTTGTCTCCTTTTCATAATCTAGACTGAGCTTATCTATGTCTAAAGTAATTTTATCCAGGTGGCTATCAGTTGTATTTTGTTTGCTTATTCTCTGAAAGACAAGACTGTTCTATAAAAGCCTTAAGGTCATTCAGCTAGAGCTGTAGCTGCTTCTACTTATCGATGATATCTTGGCTGCTGCTACTTGGTTGGGTTATCATATTTTCATGTTGCATTATAAGCTGGACATTCAATTCAGGTCCAAGGCTTCTTTTGGTTCTACTGTGTTGCGGGATAACCTTCCTTAGTTCCTCCTGTGAAATGGTCATGGCTGGGCACTGTTTCTCACAGGCTGAATCCATATGGAGCAGAAAACATCAAATACGAAAGATGTAATGTGATCCTATCTCGCCTACATTCTGTACTGATGGGTTCGGAGCCGATCCTCGGCTCCGACTCGGCACGCTATACTATAGAACGAAGTCTCTTATTGGCTGAGCTATCCCACATCCCAGGATGCACCACCACTGCTTCCCCAGATCTCGTTTGCCGCTTCTACAGCAAAGACGTGGTCTCGGACTTGGCTGAGCTAAGCGCTTGTTACTTAAAAAGTTTCTGTCAGAAATTTTTTGCTAACCTACCCAAAAGCTGTTTTAACAGCTATTCGTTGTTGTGTGACTGTGAGATTGTGTTTTTTGTGGTAAAATTGTCTTAGTTTGAGGGAAAGGATCCCGTTTAAGTTAGAGGGGCCTTGCCCTCGTGCTTTGTTGAAGCTTTTTAGTGTGAGTCTTTCTTCAAGTGTTCCCGTTTGAGTTAGAAGGGCCTTGTCCTCAGTTTCTTTAAGCTATTCGTCGTTGTTAGTGTACTTGAAAGAATTTTTCTGTGGTAGTTATTTGTGTGTCAATATGTCGAAAGAGCACAGACCTTCAGGATTCAAAAAATGCTCTAAATGCAGTTACAAAATGTCCATCACGGACGACCACTCTTTGTGCGTTTATTGTTTAGGCCGTAAGCATCTTCAGGAGTCATGTAGCGTTTGTCACGCTTTTTCCTCCCGCATCCTCCAAGAGAGGAAAAGCAAATTGATTTTAAAAGGGCTTATCACCCCTTCTTTTGAGGAGGCTTTATCTTCTTCCTCTTCACCTTCAAAGAAGAAGAAATCGTCGGCTCCAACCAGCCCGTCGGAACCGGCTACAAAAAAATCTCGGCAGGCTTCTCCATCGGCTCCACGGACTTTGGAGCTGAGGGTGGAACGGTCTGCCTCGATGCCTCCAGCCTCGACTCCTCTGTCTTCGGAGCCGAAGGCTAGAGCTTAGAGAGGCGGGTCACCTTCATCGGCTCCACTGTCTTCGGAGCCGATGAGAGTTGCCCGCTCAGACTCTTCCTCGGCCAAGTCCACTTTGGCTCCGAGGGAAATTGCAATGGTTGTGGAGTCTCCCTCGGCACCGATATTTATCGAGACTATTCGGAGCCGGTCCCCCAGTCCTTCAGAACCGGTGGAGAAGTCGACTTGAATTCGTTCGATCTCTTCTCGGTCTTCGAGAATGTCAGATTCGGACATAGACAGGGTACTTCAAAGGATGTTTCAGTCTCCGGTCTTCCAAAAGTTGGTTTCGGCTCCAGCCCAGTCGGCTCCGGAGCCGGTTGCCCACCCTGTTGTCTTGGTTCCTCCTCCAACAGCCTCGGCACCATTGGAGTCGGTGCTGGTGGAGCCGGTGGAGGGTTTTGGGTCGGTTCCGACCCTTACTCCAACCCCGCCCTTCGGGTCGGAGTTCGGTACACGGACCTCCTCTGTCGGCCCCGGGGGTCACGCCGGGACCGATGTTTCGGTTCGAGCCTCCCTCTCGGTGCCGGCTGGGAGTGCCGTCTACTGTTGTGGCCTCGGGGGTTGGACCTTCCCAGGACTCTGGGGGTCCTGCCTTCAGGGCCATGAGGAGTGCTTTGGCCAAATCTTCTTTGGTCACCTCCACCGTCTCACCGTCACCTTCCCTTGGCACGGAGACTGGTTCCTTTGTAGTCCCCCTGTCTCAAGACAGTGGAGCCCTGGGGCCTGAGGCCACCCCCATCGGGGGTTCCCTCCTTCCTGAAGGTCCCTCCGAAGCATCTTCGGAGGAACCTCCAAGGAAGAGACAGTGCAAGAGGAAACACGTCGACTCCCCTGACGAGTCTCTCACCTCGGACACCGACCTCGATGATGCGGAAGGGTCCCCCAAGTCGTCCTCGGATGATGTCTCCTTTGCGTTCATTTTGGAGATCCTGAAGCAACGAGACGACTGGCAGTCCAAACCCCCTTCCGCTGAGGAGTCGGTATTCCTCAATGCCTTCGGGGCTCACCCCTCCGCCTCCTGGGTGTCTCCGCCCATCGATGAGCTTCTGGATTTGATCTCTCGAAGGGCGTGGGAACACCCGGATTCTGTGGAACCGGTGCCAGCTCCCCCCAATAAATTTCTCTCAGCACCCCCCTGAAAAGGATTTTCTCTCCAAAGGTGTGGCTGTAGATGCCCTGGTGGTGGCATCTGCTACCCAACAAGATGTGGCAGAGGCTTCAACGTCCGTCCATCCTCCTAATAAAGAGTCTAGGAGCATGGATCGGTACGGGAAGCGCACCCTTACTTCAGCAACCTTTACTTTAAGGTCTCTGAATTATTTGACGCACTTCACCAGACTTCAGAGGGATCTGGTCAAGGAACTTTCAGATACCCTCTGTGGTAACTTACCTGAGCAGTTGGCCCAGACGGTTAACTCTCAGCTGGCTACCCTATCATCGTTATCAAACTCGTCCATGAGGCTCATTTCATATGCAGCCGAGGGGGCGAGCAGAGCGGCGGGAACAGGCGTTGCTCTACGGAGACAAGCCTGGCTCCGCCTTTGTCATTTTGCGGAGGCCTTTAAGTCTTCCTTTGCCGACGCTCCCTTTGATGGGTCCTCTCTGTTTGGACCCAAGGTAAAGGACACCTTGACTTGCTGTGAACAAGAGGGTAAGACTAACTGCTGTAGGGGCATGGTTTTCCACTCCCTTCAGGCCTTATCCCAAGGCTAGAAGAGGGGGGGGGGGGAATGTGGTTCCGTAAATCTCAAAAGCCTTGCTCTTCGCAGCAGAGCGATCCCCCTTCTAGAGGCAGAGGAGGGGGAAATTTTTCAGGAAGACGCCGTCCCAGAGGCGGCGGAGGCCCCCGCAACACTGGAGACCGCGAGTCCTTTCGTGGCTCCTCAACCTTCCAGCATCCCTGAAGGAGTGCCCGACTGCGCAGCTCCGGAGCCAGTCGGGGGTTGTTTTTCGAAGCAGCTAAAGGCCTGGGAGAGTATCACTCAGGACCGATGGGTGCTCCGAATCATCGCCGGAGGTTACACCATCCCCTTTTCTCAACCCCCTCCTCCATCCCAAAAAATCCTGGACCCGGCACCCAGTCAACGGGATCTTGCAGCCAACGAAATATCAAAGCTGCTTCAAAAAGGCGTCATCCAACCTGTCCCCGCAGGCCAGATCGGATTAGGGACTTACTCAAGATTCTTTTTGGTGCCAAAAAAGACCGGGGACTTGAGGCCCATTTTGGATCTCAGCAAGCTAAATCGATCAGTGAAAAAGTCCAAGTTCCGGATGGTCACGTTGCAATCCATTCTCCCGCTACTGGAGAAAGGTGTTTGGATGTGCTCCATAGATCTCAAGGACGCCTATTATCACATCCTGATAGATCAGGTGTCCGGGAGACACTTGCGCTTCAGCCTGGGAGACAGTCATTTCCAGTTCTGTGCACTGCCCTTTGGTCTCACCACAGCCCCCAGGGTGTTCACCAAATGTTTGGCGGTGGTGACTGCTCACCTGAGAAGTCTAGGATTCCAGGTGTTTCCATACCTAGACGACTGGCTCCTCACTGCCACCTCCAGGCGTCTACTCTTGAAAAATCTAGCAGCCACTATATTTCTAGGCAACTCCCTAGGAATCACCTTCATTTGGACAAAGTCCATGTTGCTGCCATCTCAGCGCATTCGGTTTATCGGAGCAGAGATAGACTCAAAGCAAATGCGAGTCTATCTTCCTGCAGAGAGGATAGAAACACTACAGTCTCAAGTTCGAGCTTTGCTCCTCAAACGTCGAGCCCCAGCGAGGATGGTCCTACAACTGTTAGGTTCCATGTCGGCCACCGTTCTCCTAGTCCCCTTAGCAAGGTTACGTATGAGGATTCTCCAGTGGCTCCTGTCAGTCCAGTGGTCTTATCAGGATCTCCCACTCAGTCACCACATTCTGATCACAGAGACGTGCAAACAGGACCTTCGTTGGTGGCTTCTTTCC
This sequence comes from Protopterus annectens, assembly GCF_019279795.1. Taxonomy (NCBI): domain Eukaryota; kingdom Metazoa; phylum Chordata; order Ceratodontiformes; family Protopteridae; genus Protopterus; species Protopterus annectens. The sequence continues at coordinate 89,190,261 of NC_056738.1, read as the reverse complement.
TCCAACCTGGATCAGGGGCGACCCTTCGTTCCACCACCTCCAGTGGCCACATTGACTACAGACGCCTCCCAGACGGGGTGGGGGGGACATTACCTGGGCAGGTAAGTCCAAGGCAAGTGTCACTCCGACGAGAGTCTCCTCCACATCAACATACTGGAAATGAGGGCGGTGCTTCTATCGCTGCAAGCACTACACAGTTACCTCCCCCAGGGCATGATTGCCATTCAGTCCGACAACATGTCAGTAGTCTGGTACCTGAACAAGCAGGGAGGGACCAGATCCTACCCCCTTTGCAGAGAGGCCATGAAGGTATGGGATTGGGCGATTGCAACCAAATGTTTTCTGGTAGCAACACACATTCCAGGGAGATCCAGTGTGATAGCCGACAGACTGAGCAGAACTATTCTCTCCCCTCACGAGTGGTCTCTGAACGACAGAGTGGCAACTCAGATTTTCAGAAGATGGGGAACTCCTTGTTGCGACCTTTTCGTAACCCTCCTCAACACGAAATGCCAACAGTTCTTCTCTCTCACCCCAGTTCCGGGGGAGATTCCCAAGGACGCCCTAGTCCAAGCTTGGCCCACCGGTCTGCTATACGCCTTTCCACCGGTTCCCCTTCTTCCCAAGGTGATCCAGAAGGCGATTCGCTTGGAGAGCAAAATGATTCTAGTTGCCCCATACTGGCCTCGTCAAGTCTGGTTTCCCTTTCTTCGGAAATATGCACTGGACTGTCCATGGTTCCTGGACCAAGTTCCGGATCTCTTGACCCATCAGTCGGGACAGCTTCATCAGTCCCTCCACTCGAAGTTAACAGCTTGGCTCCTCCTCTTCCGACCATAGTCAGGAACCATGCTTTGGACCCGGAAGTCATACATATCTTGTCCTCGGCCCACAAGACTTCTACTAAGAAAATGTATAGCAGCAAATGGAAGAGATTTGCTATTTGGGCCCAACTCCGGGGATTAGACCCCATGACAGCCCCGGTGTCAGAGGTTCTGAAGTTTTTAGCTTCTCTGTTCAATCAAGGTTGTTCGGTCTCTACCATCAAGGTTCAATTGGCGGCTATTTCCAATTTTCATGAGAGCATAGAACCACCTTTGATGAGCAACAAGTTGTGTAAAGCCTTCATGAAAGGTGCTGGGCTGCTACGGCCCCCGATATCTCATCCCGCTCCACCGTGGGACGTTAATGTGGTGTTAGGTGCTTTGACCTCTTCCCCCTTTGAACCGGCAGCAACTTGTGACTTAAAATTTCTTTCTTGGAAGACTGCTTTATTAGTTGCAATTACATCAGCCAGGAGAGTTTCGGTACTTCAAGCCCTATGTGTCAAACCACCATACCTGGTTTTTCACAAGGATAGAGTATCCCTCAGACCGAACCCATCCTTTGTTCCTAAGGTTTGTTCTAAATTTTGTCTGCAACAATCACTGGAACTTCCAGTTTTCTTCCCAAAGTACTCAAACAGAGCGGAATACATCTTTCACACCTTGGATGTCCACAGACAATTACGCTCCTATTTGGATAGGACGCACCAAGCACGAAAAACAGATCAGTTGTTTGTGTCCTTTTCGGACAATAAATTGGGCAAAGCCGTCACGAAAGTCACTATTGCCAAGTGGATCAGAGACTGTATCAGTCATACTTACTTCATTTCTAACAAAGAGCTTACAGCTACAGTGAAAGCTCATTCTACCAGGGCTATGGCTACTTCGGCAGCTTTTCATTCCAAGCTTGCTATTAGTGACATTTGTGCGGCGGCTACGTGGTCTTCTCCTCACATCTTTATTTCTCATTACAAATTGGACGTGGCATCTCGGGGGCGAGCTTCCTTCGGTTCCACAGTTCTCAGGAGTGTTTTCCAGTGAGCCACCCAGGAATCAGGTGCTAGGAACGCTGTCCCATCAGTACAGAATGTAGGCGAGATAGGATCACATTACATCTTTTAGTTATGTACTTACCATAACTTTAGATGTATGGGATCCATCTCGCCTACATTCCTAATAACCCACCCTCCTTCCCCCTGCCTTGGAGATCAGAAGAGACCGGACGGTCCGAGTTCAACTGTTTCATCTCTTGAAACACCTGGCAATATTATATCAACAGTCTATGTGTGTGTGCATGTGTGCGGACAAACAAGATCTGGGGAAGCAGTGGTGGTGCATCCTGGGATGTGGGACAGCTCAGCCAATAAGAGACTTTGTTCTATAGTATAGCGTGCCGAGTCGGAGCCGAGGATCGGCTCCGAACCCATCAGTACAGAATGTAGGCTAGATGGATCCCATACATCTAAAGTTATGGTAAGTACATAACTAAAAGTTATGTACTTAAGCATAATGATAGGCTTATGTTGTCTGTCTCTGTCTGGTTCAACCTTCCCGCCCTTCTGCCCCTAACCTTCTTGTTGATTTGGCAAGTCTTCCATCTGATGACCGGACAGCAGGAGTTCTTTCATTCAGCTTACTTAGAGTCTTGCATTTTGCCTGGATATTTTCCATTATCTATGGAGGAAGTGGGGAATAGTTCATCGGTTGGTACTAGGCTATCGGCCCTAGAGCCTTTACAAGCCTAGCCATAACAATTCCCTGGCTATTTCTTTCCACAGTATTTATTTCCCAGGGCCCCTGTCTAGCAGGGCGACTGACATGATCCCCGGGGTGAATTTCCTATCTTCCATTCAATCATCAAGGTTCCTTTTGAAAAGGGCCAAAGAGGCGCTCTGCTTGACATGTATGGGCAGTCTATTCCAGAGTCTGGGGAGTCTCTGGGTCAGGAACCTATCCCTCCATCATGTTTTGTTCATTGCGATGACAAGGTTTAGATCCCTGGAGCATGTGTCTCTGATGGATAGGGATTTCTTTAAGTGTAGCATGTCTAACAGCTCTGGGTTTGACATGGCCTTATATGTTAAGCAGAGATAGCCTCTGAGTAGATGATATGCGACAGAGTATAGGTGGGATGGTCAGCATAGGGCATCTGCTTTAGGCCTGTGATTCTTTTAGTGAGGTATTTCTGCGACCTTTCCAGTTGTTGCAGATATCTTGAGAGGTACATACCAAAAGGGGCGTTGTATTCTATAATGGGTCTAATGAGGGATGAGTACAGTGGGACAATTACCTCCTTTTTTCTGGATGAAAATCCCTTAGTGATGAGGATTTTCTGACTGTTACGGCGATGTGGTTATCGAAGGTGAGACCACTGTTCAGCTGTGTCCCTAAGTCTCTTATCACAGTTTCTGTGTTTAGTGTACTGCCACCTATGTGGTAATTCACGGGTACATGTTTTTTTCCCAAAGGGGATAACTATACATTTCTTGGCATTGAGCATGAGCTCATGGCTCTGGCACCAAGCATCTGTTTCTGTAAGGCCCTTTTGTAGAATATCCACATCATTTGGGGATTCAATAATGTCTCCCTGTTTGATATGTTGTATCTTTATATTTTCACTCATGGGGCAAACTCGATCTGGGGAGTTATTGGAGGAGTGGGGAGTTATGAGTAAGGCAAGTGGAGCCACGAAGGGCTAAAGGCTTTAGAATCAACCATTGTCATATCTGATGTCCCACAGGTTGAACCAGAGATAGACAACATGGATATATGGTTATGGTGAGTACACAACATTTGTTTTCTCACCATGCCAAAAGAAGCCAGCAGCCTGTTTTTGTTTTGTTTTTTTTAATTTAGACAGAAAACTTTAGTCAAGTAGACCTTGCTTATCTTACAGAGACACTGGTAAAACAAACCACTGTCAAACCTACTTTTTGCATCATGTCCAAACACATACCTTTCTGTTTTCTAAAACAATCCATTTTTGTAAACAGTCCAAGCTTTTATCTAAGATGTCTTTATAAGCTGAGTCTACTGATACATAGGAACTAGTCAATTTTATGTCCATGTATATAATATAATTAGAGTCCTTCAAAAATGTGCATCCCCTCATTATTTCAAGACCTTGTTTATAATTAATTAATTTAGAATTTTTGTCTTTGGATTAATTTTGTATCTCAAGATCTGCCCAAATTTGTTTAATTTGCGAAAACAGCCTGTAAATCATCTTCTGGATCAGACTGAAACCAACAGATAGCCTGAGTATAATTAAATTTTGTGTAGCTTAGCTCCCACTGTGTACCCCTTAAAATACTTTCTTAGTGTTTTGGTTAGAGGTTCTAAATATAATGTAAACAGTGAGGAAGAAAGCAGACATCCCTGTATTTATACGTCTGCTTAAGCCTAATGTCCCTGATACCCTTGTACCCATTTTTATTTTAGCCTTAGCATCCCTATGAAGTAACATCACTAACTCCAGAAATGGCTGAGGGAACCCCCCCCCCCATATGCCTTAAAACTGCAAAGAGAAAAGTCCAGTATACATGATCAGATGCTTTTTCTGCAACTGTAGTAGGCACCAGTAATGGTGTAGATGATCTGGTAGCTTCCTTTGTAACCAAAGGAGTTATAATCAACTTGTCAGAAAATGTTCATCCAGAGATCAACCCAGTCTGATCATGGTATATAAGTTAGGGAGTATACTCGCTATTTTTTTAGCCAGTAGTGCTATAAGTCAAGAAAAGGTACTAATGGAAATGTTTGTGGAAGAATTAAATATGCCAAGATGAGAGGTAGATGAGGCTCAATTACTAACAGTTAAGATAAGAGGAGATGATATAAAAATGGTGATGTAGAACCAATCTACAGGAACGTCCCCAGGAATAGATGGTATTCCTGCGGAAGTGTGGAAGCTAGGAGGGAAACAACTGATAAAGAACTGGAAGGTTTTGTTTTAACGGTATTTTAAGAGTTGGAAAAGCACCAACATCCTAGAAGAAAGTGGTGGTCGCTGTAATACCTAAAGAAGGTAAAGACCTATCGGATCCAGCTTCATACAGGCCCATTTCAATTCTAAACCATGATTATAAAGTACTTATGTATATAATGGGTAAAAGAATGGCAAAAGTGATGCCAAAATTGCTAGATATGGATCAGTGTGGTTTTGTGGAGGGAAGGCAAACATTTGACATTAACTGAACATTGATGATCCAGAGGGAAGCTGAATGTAAGAAAATATGACTGTTGGTGGCGGGTATTGATGCAGACAAAGCATTTGACAGAGTAAGCTTGACGTTTATGAGCCTTTTATCAAGGGATGCAAATGCTTGAAAAAAAGTATACTGTTGATTAGGAGGATATATGAGAGATCAGAGCCAAAAATTAAAGTGGGTGGGGTTCCTCGGAGATAATTTCTGTTTGAGCAGAGTAACCAGGCAAGTGTTTCCTCTTTTCCCTTTGCTATTTGCACTATATTCAGAACCATTGGCAAAGAAAATGAGACTCAAAAATTCAAGGATATAATTGGTTTGGTAGTCAAGAAAAGCTGGCTGTGTTTGCAGTTGATATTATTTTATACCTGATAAAACCAGAAAAAGGACATTTCAGTGTTGTGGAACATTTTGAGGCAGTTTTACATCTTTTCAGAATACAAAATTAACAAATCTAAAAAAAAAGGCAATATCAGTAAATTATGTACCCACACACAAATTGGTTCAGCAATGTCTATATTTATGGGGACATGATAAAATGAAGTACGTAGGAGTATGGATTAAAAAGGATTGTGGTGTGGCAGCCAAGGATATGTGGGAAGAGACTAAAAAGATAATACAAAAACTGAGAAATTGAAAGCTCTGTTATATGGATATGGATAACAAGATACGAACAGTTAAATGTTTTTAGTCCCTTTAGTTTTATTCACAGCTCAGGCATATATTTATCACCAGAGTGGATAGCAATTAATAAAGAGCTGGAGTATTTTATTTGGGAAGGGAAGATGGCAAGAGTCATGTGGGATAAGCTGATTCTTCCAGTTCAGCAAGGTAGTCTGGCATTACCTGATTTGAAGAGGTATTTCAGAGCTACACAGTTAAGGCTCATATAAACAGCACAAGCAGAAACATATAATTCAAAGTAGAAAGGGATGATGATTTTGAAACAAGGAGAGGCTGAGATTTTGGATACAGATCCTTAAGGAAAATAACAGTAACCATACAGAGTATTACGTTCATAAAGTAGCAGAAAGTATTCTAAGAACTAAACCAACACAGGAATGGAGAAAGGAGATTCTGCTGATAGGGATGACTGCAACAGGGGATACATACAGTAGTCAATATGGGCTGGAATTTATTGGAGAAAACTGGTAAAAGAACCAAGGTATTGGGAGCAAATAATCAGAGAGGGAAAGGTCATAGAATGGAAAGAGGTCAAGAATTTATTTGGACTGCAGGCTAGAGTTTGCCTTCCCTATCTAGGATTGATATCAGAGTATAGGCAAAGAGAAAGAAATAGGGGGATGGTAAGCGACCAGCACTGGTCGAATTTTTTGTAGAATCTACAACAAAAGATGCCTTTAAAAAGATGAATAATTAGTAGAGCAAACAAACTGTTTCATGTTAACTCTTAAGAATCAATCAGAGGAGATTAGATGGGATTGGGAAGAGATATTGGATAAGCAATTCACAAAGAAACAATGGGGATATAGGTATGTGTCTCTCTAATATGCAGCAAAGTCTAGAAGATTTCAGATCTTTGCTTGGGAGTGTTTACATAGGTATTTTATACCCCAAGTAGACTCCAAAGAATTTTTCCTCAGGTAAATAGCAAATGCTGGAGATGTGATGGGGAAGAAAGGTAATTAGGAACATATTTTTTGGGAGAGTCATGAGTCGGCGGACTTTAAAGATTCTCTGCAGACTGCTCTATCAGAGATACTGGGTGAGCAAACTGGTGTAACCAGGTAAATTATTTTTTGAGCAGTGGTGCAGAATCAGAATTGCCTAGACATAGTAAGGCCTTAATGAGTCTAATTATCGTGGCTGGCAAAAAGCAGTTGCTAGAAAATGGAAATCAAAGTCTAAATCAGATGTACTAGAAGTAGTGAATATATTAACAGAGATAAAACGGGAATTGAGAACTTTAGAAGGGTTCATATATGATCGAACGCTCCGATCTATTATCGAACCCAAATGCATGCAACCACAAAATTTCGAAGGAAAGGATCAGTGAATCCCCCCCCCCTCCAAAAAAAATGTACAGGCAACATAAAGTTGGGGGCTTCACCCCCCACAACCCCCCACCTTAAATATACCAACTCTGAGATCGTACCACAGTGAAGAAAACATCAAAGTCTGGAGAAAGGCCCAGCAAATTTTTTCCCTGAAAAAAAATTTGCTGATCCATTCCTTCGATATTTTGTGGTTTCGTGCATTTGGGTTCGACATATGAGCGTTCGCTATTTCTAGCATTAATAGGAACTCTCTTTAGAAAAGTGTAGGAGCAAATTACATAGAAAAAAAGGGTTAATTGTGGGATCAGTACATGCATAGGAGGAACAAGGTTTAAAAGAAGGCAGGATTTGAATGAGCTATGTAATGTTTGACAATGACTAGATAGATATAAGTGATGCATAATGTTTGCAACTAAAATTTGTGTTAGTATGGTTAGTGATGTATAATGTTTGCAACTAAAATTAAGTCAGTGCGTTTTTTTTTATTTATATAAATGCATTATTGTCTATGTCATACATGATGATTTAATAAAGATGTTTCTTGTTTAAAAAAAAAATGCTTAGAAGAAGGGGGCAAGTTAATGCAGGCTGTAAAACAGCTTTTTCTTTCGCCATTTGTTATAGGTGTATAGATGCAGAGTATAAGGTCATTTAGAAAGAATCTTTGAACATTTGATGGTTAATCGGCTCAGAGACCTTAGAGGGTTATAAGGAGAATCTGCATAATAAGAATGGGGGATTTATACTTGTCACTTTCTTGAAGCAAGTAGTAGTGTGGTCATGTAACTTAGATTATACACAGGGATTGCAGGATTTAGCACCAATTAACTCTAGACAGATTCTCAAAGCCAGACTATTTTTGGGCAGTGGAAGCAAAGGTGAATGACCCTAAAATATTGAGATCAGTTGATTAAAGATGGCAAGGTAAGAAGGAGGAGGCAAACATTTTATATGTATTAATGCTAGAGGACAAATACTTAATTTTGGCTGTTAGCTGTGGAGGCAATGACTATGATGTGATAACAAATGAGAATATTGGACTGACTTTGTTCAATTAATTGCTTTAAACAAGTAAGAACAGGGAATATTTGAAGAATGAAAAGACTGATTATTAGATGATACAGGAATTTGCTGGGCGTTAAACTGAGAGAGGCAGAGAAGGTATCTGGAGTTTATGTCCAGCATTGAGACATGGGGGAAATATGTGGTTTTGTCAGGGTTGGTATGAAGCTTAGGAAGCTTGAGACACCTGACAGTGTCTTTGCCAGAATTCTTTATAACAACTACATTTCACTCCCAACATTATACAGATTTCTCAGTTCCTCCCTTTCCTTAAACCTCACTTATCCTCCCAAATATTATTCTGTGTGTATTGTTCCCACATATTCCATTTATTTCTGTGTAATTTGCTCCTTCTCGTTTCTAAACATCCTACTTCCAATTCATTTACCTCTTTAAAAGTATTCAATACTTTAATTACACATAGTAAATTTTGATTTCTGTTCTCTAGTAATTGCTTTTTGGTAGCCAATCGTATTAAACTAAATAGGTTAGTTCTAGGCTAACTGCCCTTGTGAGCCATTTTTAAGCCTAGCCAATTAGCCCCATGTGAGAATCAAACCCTATCCCTTGTGTCTGTAAGGTAAACACCTTAACAGTTACATCATCAAGGCCTTACAATGTCTGCTCAATTCAGATCCTGTGTGCCAGCTTAAAATAATCATTTGTTTAGTTATATATGTTTGCTCACCCAGTAGTTCTGTCATGAGTACTGTGTAGGGAAGTTTTAAAATCTGCCAACTCATTACCCTCTCCCCCCCCCAAAAAAAAAAAAAAAACATGTCCATGGTTACCTCTTCATTTCCTATCATACTTCCAGCATTTGCTATTTACTTAAGAAAAAAATTATTTGAAGTCTGCTTTGGGTATAAAAATATCTATGCAAACACCTCCAAGAAAAATCTTAAACTTTCTGGACCTTCTTGCATACTTGGAACCATCCATCCATCCATTGTTCCTTTGTAAATTGCTTTTCCAGTATTCTAACCTCCTCTGATTGATTGTTTTAACATGTAATATTTTGTATACCCTACTGATTATTCCTTTTTGAATAGCAGCTTCTGTTCTAGACTTGAATAAACAACCTATCAGAACTGGTCTTTCACTTAGGACTACCTTATTCCTTCTCTTTGCCTATACTCTGATATCAATATCTGGTAGGGAACGCAATTTCTAACCTGCAGACCAAACTTCTGCTTGGCTTAATCCCACTCTGTTGCCTGTCCCTGTCAAGTTATTTGCTGCCAGTACCTTGGTTCCTTTGCCAATTTTCTTCAGTAAATTCCAGCCCCCCTTGTTGCCTGTTTTCTGTACCCCTACTTGCAGTTATCTCTTATGGCAAAACTTCTTTTTCCATTCCTGTGTTGACTTAATTCTTAGAATACTTCCTGCAGCTCTTTATGAATATAATATTCTCCATGGTTGATGTTGTTCTCCTTAAGGATCTGTATCTAAAATCTTACACTCTCCTTATCTCTTGAACCCCACCCCCTCACTTCAGCATCATCATTTACACTTTGGTTTATAACCTTCTGATTATTGAAAAAGAAGAAGAAAATTGTCAAAATAAGCCACAAATACTTGTACAATTGCCAGTAGAAGTAAAAGCCACAGAAACATGGAAGTAGTCAATAAAACACCTCTTCAGGTCACTTTATTCCAAGACAAACGATACACACATTAACACTCCCTGAAAATTTGTGTTTTTGTTTAAACCAACTTTATCAGATGCGTAATAACATTTTCAAGTCTGTATGACCTTATATATACCTCTGGTACTTGTGTATATCCAATAGGATGCAGACTTTAATTAAAGTGTTTCAACTTTTAAAACAACATTTCAAACCCTTCTGATTATGTTATGTATGTGAGCCTTAACTGTGTAGTTCTAAAATATCCATACAAATAAGGCAATACTAGACCACTTTGTTTTATGGAGAAAATCAATTTATTCCACCTCTTGCCCTCTTCAACTCTTTTTTTAATTACTGTCCACAACTTCTCCCCAGTTTATAAAAATATGACTGGCCTATTTATAAAACTAAAGGGACTAAAAGTATTTCACTGTTTATATCTTACTATCCATATCCATATATAAGAACTTAAACTTTATCAGTTTTTGTATTACCTTTTGTTTAGTCTCTTCAAATATATCCTTAGCTCCCATAACAGAAGCATTATTTAATCTATACACTTAAATACTTCATCTTATTGTGTTTCCATAAATGTGGGTATGTATGTGTGGATAAATAATTTACCTCTATAGCCCTTGTTTCATCTTCATTAATTTTATGTCCTGAAGAAACTGTCCCAAAATGTTCCACAACACCAAAGTGTACTTTTCTGGATTTACCTAGTATAAAATAATGGGTCTATATTATAACCACGAAGGTCCTTTTCAGAGAATACATAAACAGCGACACATATTGCGTGAACCGCGAATACACCGAACGCCCTAAACCGTGAAATTCAAAATGTCATAGTTGGCCAACCCCACTGCCCGCTACATACTACCTACCCAAACAAAATAAATAAACCACATACATACACTAACCAAAACCCTACTTCTAACCCTAAAGTAAAGGTTGCATATACTACCATGTATGCACTTACCTTAACTCACACCCTAACCCTAAGGTCTGTAACTATCGCACACTTACCTTAAGGAGCTACACCCAAAAAAAATAAATAATCCACACACATACACTTAACAAAACCCTACACTAAACCTTGCATACATTACTATTTATGCACTTATCTTAACCTGCACCCTAACTTCTAAGGTCCATAAATATCGCACACTTACCTTACGGAGCTATACCGCAGAATGGCCAACTATGACGATTCGACATTCCGGATTTTGCGCTTCAGGACGATCAGTGTTTTCGCGGTTCGTTGAATACATGTCGCTGTTTCCGTATTTGCATAAGTGGACCTTTACAGTTTTAATAGGGAACGTAAAATAATATCATCTGCGAATAAAGCCAGCTTTCTTTTAATTACCTTACCAATTATATCCTTGAATTTCTGAGTCCCATATTTTCATTGCTGATGATTCTAAGTTCAAATCAAAAACAGAAGAAAGAGAACACCCTGTCAGGTTCCTCTGTTCAAAAACAGTTTTTGTTTTTCAGAGAAGAACCTACCCACCTTAGCTATTGCCGCCAATTCTTCAGATGTCCTCCTAATTAATCTTTTTATTGTATCAGGGAATGCAAATGCTTCCATTACATTACTCATAAATCCAACCTTACTCTATCAAATACTTTGTCTGCATCAGGACTCACCAACAACAGTGGTACTTTCTTACATTCTACCCCTCTCTGGATCATCACTGTTTTGTTATTGTCAAATATTTGCTTCATTTTCATGCAACTGATTGATCCATATCTATCAATTCTAGCAAAACCTTTACCTTTTTTTAGCTAGCATAAACATAAATACTTTATAATCGTGGCTTAAAATTGAAATGGGTCTATATCAAGCTGGGTCTGATGGATCTTTATCCTGTTTGGGTAATGCAGCTACGACAGCTTTCTTCCAAATTGTTGGTGCTTCCCCTCCTTTTAAAATACTACTAAACAACACATTCCGTCTAGATATTTATTACATTCTTCTCTCCTAACTTCCAGACTTTCATAAGAATTCCATCTGTTCCTGGAGACCTCCCTGCAAATTGATTATACATCACTAATTTTATCTCATCTCCTCCTGTTTTAACTATTAGTCTTTGAGCCTCATCTTCCTCTAACTTTACATAATTAATTCTTCCATAAATATTTTCACTTGTGTTTTTTCTTGGTTTTTTTGCTTTCCTCTGCGTTATAAAAATTTCGGAAATGTCTCTAATACCTCTATAGGTTCTCGGGTTATTTTTCTTTGCACAAGCTCCCTAACTTTGATGACAGTTCTTTCTGTTGTTTAAATAATTGTTCTAAAAAGTTTTGTGCTTTGGAGTTTTCTAAAACATTTGCTCAACAGCAGTCTTTCTAAACTTCTGCATTTCATCCAAATATTTCCTAAGTTTTCCTTTAGCACTTGATCCTCTTCTTGTTCTGTGAGATTTTCTTTATTCTGCAGTACTTTAACCTTTGTCAGCTACCCAATAACTTGTATCACTTCTTAACCATATCTCTTCCTCTTTTATTTCAACTTTGTTTTTAAATTCTATTTTCATTTTATCCTATTCACTATCTATCCCTTTTGAAGAAATTTCTGTCTACCCTAATAGCTCTCTTATAATTGTCACTACCATTCCTTAAATTCTTTTCTTTTTAACAGGTAAGTAGGAAAGCACCAGTGACTGTCTCATGTTTACTTCATTGCTGTGTATTTTGATCTCGGTGTTTATTTACGTATGATCTAAAATAGCTGCTGAATATGTGTTGAAACTTTCACTTAAATGCACATGTTCCTCTGAAATATAATTTCTATCCATCCTAGCCCTGTTATTGTACCTCGAAGAATAGTATGTAAATATTGTCTGAGTTCCTATTACTGAATCATAGGATCATAGGAAATTACTAGGCTATTGGCCCTGAGGGCCTTATAAACCTACCCAAGAATTTAGCCCATGTTTAGACAAGTCATCACCCAACGCCCCTGTCCATCAGGGACACAGGTGGAATCCCAACTGTGTATTTTCTGTTTCTCATCCAGTTATCCAGGTTGCTCTTAAAAAGTGATAATGAGAAACTTTGCTTGATGTGGAGAGGGAGTCTACTCCACACATGGAGGAGTCTCTGCAACACAAATCTTTCCCGCCAACAAGTCCTATTGATGTCACAGACCAGGTTGAGGTTGCACATGCAGGTTACTCGAGTGGAGTTTGACTTGCGGATATGCAGCAGTTCCATCAAGGCGGATTCTAAGATTGCTTTGTATGCTAGACAGAGGTCATCTCTGAGGAGTCTGTATGAAACTGAGTAGAGAGACAGGTCTTTATCTGTGTAGGGTAGATGTTTGAGGCCCTGGATTCTCCTGGTGAGGAACCTCTGTGGTCTCTCCCAACTGCTGCATGTGGTTTGCGAGGTACATGCCGAAGGGGGCGCTGTACTCCATAATTGGTCTTATAAAAGTAGAATACAGGGATGTTCTGACCTCCTTATCCCTGGATGAGATACCCTTACTAATGAGGTGGGCCATGTAGAAAGCTTTCCATACAATGGAAGCAACATGGTGGTCAAAAGTCAGATTGCTCTCTACCTGGGTCCCCAAATCCCTCACGACTGATTGCATGCTTAGGACATTGTTATTAATGTGACAATATGTGGGGATGTCAGTCTCCCCAAAGGGGATGATGATGATGATGATGATGCATTTTTTGGCATTCAGCTTGAGGCCATGTTTCTGGCACCAGTCATTTGTTTGAGTGAGACCCTCTTGGAGGACGTCCACATCCCTTGGGGAATTGATGACCACGCCTAGCTTGCAGTCATCTGCAAATATGGTCAGGCATAGCCCACTGGTTTTGGCCTGCATCTCAGAGATGTATATCCCGAATAACAGAGTCCCCAGGACCGATACCTAGGGTACACCGCTCATTATGGGACTACTGCTTGAGGTGGCTTCCCCTATTTTGATTAGGTGGGTTCTGTCAGTGAGGCAGTTTGCTACCCATCTGGTAACATATGGATTGATGCCTAGTTGAGAGAGTTTATCTATTATGCCCGAGTGATTAATAGTGTCAAAGGCTTTGACCAGGTCAAGGTAGGTGGTGTGCATATTCTTCCCGTCGTCCATGAATTAACATCTCAAATACCAAATATTCAAAAATCTGCTCTGTTTTGTTATATTTTCCCTTCTAGGTCCACTTGATATATTTTCACTATTGGAAATCAAGTTCTACTCCCCCCTATAAATACTCCCAAAACTCTCTTAAACTTCACATTAACAGTTTTAGGTGGAATATCAATATATGCCAGCATAATTCTCCTCCCTTTCCAATAGCCATTTACTACTAGAAATCTACCACTATTGTCTTTTTTTCTTCTATCACAATTGCAACCCCTTTAGCAATCAGTATTATTGCTCCCTTTTCCTTTGTCCCTCATATTCTGCTGTATACCAACCCTGAAATCCTTTCTTTGTCAAATTTACATGCTCATTTTATCCAAATGTGTCTCTTGCAACATTGCTATTTGCATCCTACATTTCTTAATATAATTCAATACTTTTTTCTTTTTGTTTATGGACAGAGTAGAATTGTGATAGAAATACATTGCTACCATCTGTTATAAATGACAGCTTTTTTCACTGTGTATTTCCATATTTTATCTTGTATGCACATGCTGTTTGGCTGGCTGGTCTTTTATGCCATTGTTTCTTCTCATGTCCATTTGAACCTCTGTTGCGTTTTCAAGAATTTTGCTTTCATGAAAATCCTTGAACAAAAAAACTAAATACATTTTCAAGACCCCCATCCTTTTCAACTTAGAACAAACACACAGAACTATGCACATTTTTAATAAAAAAAAGTGTAAATCTCCAAATGGAAGCAATTGCTTCAAATTGATTGCAGTACTCACAGTTATTACCTAATCGAAAATTAAGGATCCAATGTCTTTTTTTCATCTGATTCTACATGTGGGTTATCAGATCTGAGTGGATCCAACTACGTTGCCTCGTGCCAAAGCATTGGATCTGAGATCTTTGACTCCTCCCCTACCCACAATTCTCCATCATGCCTGAGCCACCTCAGATCTCATTTGCCACCTAAGAAAGCCAGATGTGTGGAGTGAGAGCTTAACTTTAAGTCACAATAAGTGAATGCTTTTCTCCTCCTCCCTTGTTAAATATAGTTGTTATATTAGGTTTTCAAATGTGCTTGGAGTAGGGTGTTTTCTTAGACATTTTGTGCAGTTCTTTCTTTTTCATGTGTTTGCTTAGTTAGATTAAAGTTTTTTTTCTTAGTGTAGTAGTGTTTTTCTAGTCAGTATAGTTAGTAAGTTCTCATGTCCTCAGGCTTCAAAAAGTGCTGTTCTTGTGGACTTAAAATCTACCTCCAAGATCTACACTCTTTAGTGTGTATACTGCTTAGGGCATTCATACTTTCAAGCTTCCTGCACCATTTGTACTGCCTTTGGCTCCAGAACCCTACAAGGACATTTCTCCTCAGATGCAGTCTGTAATGTCCTCAGACCCAAAGGTGTCAACTTCCTCTTCTCCCTCCGATAAGAAGAAAGATAGAGAGGGATGGATCTAAAGAGAAGGATGAATCCAAGCATCCTGAAGATCTTCAGGAAAGATCCAAGAAAAGATATCCTGGCAGGTGCAGTACCTGAAGTTCTGAGACAGTTGGATGCAACTGTTTCTCTGATCCAGAGTCTGTCTTCGAAATCTTCTTTTACTCCAGCTCTGATCAGTCTTATGCTCCATTCTCTGTGATTTTGAAGAAAGGACCTTCAGTGCCTGCTTCAGTACTGTCTTCTTCCAGATCTGGCAGTTCCACTCAAAGTCTCACTGAGTTTGATGCCAAGCAGATGATGATAAGATGTCTGAGGACTCAGATTCAGATGGAAGTCCTCCTGGCTCCATCCCCAAGGAGGGTTCCAGGATCAATCCTCCCCCCTCCCAGGCTATTCACTCTTCTTAGCTCTCTACCCCGCTCCTATTAGTAGAGGTCGTATGTGCCAGATCCAGTCATCCTGCAGTGCCGGCGTCAGAGTGTACAGCTCTTGAAACTTTGTCTTTGACTTCAGCCCTCACTTACTCAACTCTGATATTTTTGGGTCCAGCAGAGTCCGAGATCCAGGGTGTCAGGTGTTGGGGCTCCAGCAGTTGAGTTGACGCTTGAGATTTTCAGAACCATCGCTACCACTTCGGGCCTCGGCACTTCACAGCTCAGTTCCGAGGTCCTCCTCGGATCCAGCAGCCATTGGATTCAAGAGAGCATCTGACCTTTCCAATTTGGCTGTATCAGCCTTCAAAGCTGTGCAGAGGACCTTGACTGGACCAAAATATCTGGTATGCTGCCAGATCTCAGCTGGATCAATACTCCTTTTGAAAGCTGTACCCTTCTCCTCTCATTCTGGTAGACAAGGGCAGGTGGATCAATTAGGCTTCAAGACTTCTTGACCCTCGAGTCCCTTGTCTGTTTCCAAAGTGTCTCCTTCGGGGTCCCAAGGTGCATTCCTTGGAAAAGGACTTCTAAGAGGAAGCATACTGACCCCTGTCTTGAGTCTGTCTGCAAAGATACCAACATAGATGAGGGAAAAGGTTCTCCACAACCCATGCCCACTCCAAAGATGTCTTCTTTGGAGACATCATAGAATTGATGAAACAGCATGGGGGTTGGTCCACCAAAGCCCCTTCTTCAATGTGTTGGTGTTTCTTGAAGCCTTTGGGTCTGGCCCTTCAACATCCCTAATTCCAAAAGAAAGTACATACTTACTGTCCTGTTCACTTCTGGTAAGCGTGTCCTTGACTTACAGTTCAAAGTGGAACCATCATAAGGTCCCTCCTCCTGACCCATTAGTCGACCTCCTTACTCAAAAAGCTTTAAAGGAGCTTGATGTGACAGAAACCTTCCCTAAAAAAACAGGATGTTAACTGCTCCAAGGGATAGGAAGTTCTGGGCTAAGGGTCCCCTTGTAGATGCTATGATGGTAGCAGCAGACATGAAAAAGGAACAGTCTAAAGAGAGTTCCTTTGTTTTTATCCCTAATAGGTAGTCTAGGGCTTTGGACAGATTTGGGAAACAGTCATATGCTTCAGTCACTTTCTCTATTCGTGCGCTGAATTATATGGCTCGCTTGACACATTTCCAGAGGGATTTGATTAAGGAGCTTTCAAATTCCCTGATTGGTAACTTACCTGCGGACGTAAAAAAATTGTAGAGTCCCAGTTTTCAGCCCTTCAAGCTACTATGAATGTATCCATGAGATTGCTTTCCAGTGCAGTGGATAGTGCACCCTTGCAGCTGGTACTGGCATTATAATGCATCATCATGATTGGTTGCAACTATGTGACTTGTGGAAACCTTCAGAACATCCATCATTAATGCACCTTATGATGGTTCCACTTTGAACTGTAAGTCAAGGACACGCTTACCAGAAGTGAACAGGACAGTAAGACCTTGTCTGCCATTGGAATCTGTTTTTCAGCCCCTCAGACATCCTTCTCCAGGAATCATAGAGGAGTTAGAAAGATGTGGTTCAAAAAATCTCAAAGATTTTACCAGGACAATTCTGGGGATAGATCTCCCAGAGGCAGAGGTGGAGCCATTTCCACAGGACAACGCCCCAGAGGCAGAGACGGTCTGCAAAATCAGTGTTTCCATGGTACATTCATTGACAAGCCTTTCCAGCACCCCGGAATGCTTGCCTGACTGCTGCACTCTGGCAGCAATCAGGGGACACTTCTTCTTACACCCTCTAACCTGGCAATACATAACTTGAGATTCGTGGGTGCTAAGGATTATTTCCAGATGTTATACAGTTCCCCTTTTAGAAACTCCAAGAATAAAATGAAAGATTGATAATATTCCACTCAGTCAGTTGGAATCTGCAGCAACAGAAGTTGCTAGTCAAAAGAGTCATCCAGCCAGTTGCCCAAGACCAGTTAGAATCCGGAGTCTACTCAAGGTATTTTTTAGTTTCAAAAAAGACGGGACCTGAGACAAATTTTGGATCTCAGTGAATTAAATCAATTTGTAAAATAAATAAAAATCCAGATGGTCACAGTCCAGTCCATTCTGCCTCTTCTCAGAAAGGACAATTGGATATGCTCTGTAGATTTCCAAGATGCCTGCTGTCACATACAGATCCAGGGGCAGTCAAGGAGATTTCTCTGTTTCTGTATGGGAGCCAGTAATTTCCAATTCAGACTGCTGTCTTTCAGTCTCACCACAGTCCTCCAGGTGTTCACCAAGATAATGGCAGTAGTGAAGTTTTTCTCAGGCTTCAGGGGATCCAAGTATTCCCATATCTGGACATTTGGCTTCTAGCTGCTACCTCCAGGGATGTACTTCTAAAACACCAGTCATTCCTGCTGGAACTGTGGTCCACCCTGGGTATTTCCATCAACATAAAGAAGAACAAATTACAGCCTATTCAATGCATAGACTTCATAGGCTGCCAGGTAGACACTGCTCATCAAATACTAAAGCTATCCTCATCGTCGATCAGCTCAGTCAGATCAGTGGTTCTTCAAGTAATAAATCATCCCCATCCCCTGACATGACTGATATTAAGACTTCTCAGGCTAATGGTTTCCTTCATAGTGATAATCCCATTGGCCAGATACCACATGAGAGTGCTACAGTGGACATTAGCAGTACAGTAGTCCCAGAGATTCATCCCCTTCACCACAAAATTTTTACTCATGCAGGTGTGCAAAAACCATATCCAGTGTGTATTACATCTGGGTCATTCTGGACAGATACTTCTCTCTTCTGGTTTGTAAAGCCACAGTGACCACGCACACTTCCATTCTTGTGTGGCTGCACATTTTGAAGGGAGAACAGTTCAAGGAATGTGGTCTCCATTAGAGGCCAACCTTCACAGAAATGTCTTGGAGTTAAGAACGTTCCTCCTTGAGTTGCAGGCACTTTAGGACCATTTAGTCAAGGATGCGACTGCTGTATATTCAGACATGTCATTAGTTTGGTACATCAACAAACAGGCTGGAAAGAGATCATTCCATCTTTGTCGAGAAGCCTTGAGAATCTGGTAGGGGGCTATGTCTTCAAACCACTTTCTAGTAGCAATGCATATACCTGGGACATCCAACATCCTAGTGGCCAAGCTGAGCAGAACTATATTGCTGCTTCATGAGTGGTCTGTCAAGAAAATGGTGGTAGCAAAGAACTGGAGCCAACCTTGCTGGGAGCTTTCTGCTTCATACCTGAACAACAAATGCAGAAATTAGTTTGCCCGCTTCCCTCCATGAGGTCAGTCACCAAGAGATGCTCTAGTCTTTCATTGGCCCCTAGGTCCCCTTTACACCTTCCCCCCATTCCCCTTATTCCTGAGTTCATCCCAAAAGCAATGGAGCGCAAGACCAAAGTAATCCTCATTGTCCCCTTCTGGTCTCAACAGATATAGCTCCCTTTTCTTTGGCCTCACTTAGTTCACCCGCCATGGGTGCTGGATCGCTTCCTGGATATCCTCACACAACCCTCCAAAGATGCCTCTACCAGACCTGCAGACTCTAAAACTGACCACATGATCTCTCCACTTTTAACAATTGCCAGAGATGGCAAGCTTTCTTCCCCAGTAGTGTAAATAATTTTGTCTTCGCAGAGGAATTCTACTAAAAATTCTACTAAAAAGACTTACAAGAGCAAATGGAAATGCTTTTCTGTCTGGGTGTCTGATAATGGTTTAGACCACTTTTCAGCTCTTCTTCCACAAATCCTCAAATTCCTTTTGGAACGTTTCATGCCAGGGTCTAGTTATTTGACAATTAAAGTACAACTGGCAGCCATCTCAAACACTTCTGTAGCTTGTCTTTGAATCTCTAAGGCTTTGTTGAAAGGTACCTTTTTATTGAGGTCTCCAGTTTGTGATTCAATCCCTCCCTAGGACATTACCATTTTGCTACAATCTTTAACTCAGAAATCCTTTGAACCTGCAGCATCCACACATATGAAGTTTTTGTCTTGGAAGTTAATATTTTTGGTTGCCATCATCTCTGCCAAACGAGTATGAGAACTTCAGGCACTTTCATGCAGGGCTGCCTTCCTTATGTTTTGTAAAGACAGAGTGTCATTGAGGACCAACCTATCCTTTCTTCCAAAAGTGGCTTCCGAATCAAATTTAAATCAACAAATTGATTTACCAGTTTTCTTCCCCAGTTTCTCAAATAAAGGGGAACATATATTACATACATTAGATGTGCACAGATAACTCAGATTTTTACCTCCATCACACCAAGACTTTCAACAAATCTGACCAATTATTCATATCTTTTTCCAGGACAAAAGTTGGGTTAGTCTGTTTCTAAAGTTACTCTTTCAAGATGGCTAGCTAATTGCGTTTCCTTTGTCTGTGATTCACTAGGCATGCCTCTACAGTCAAAGCCTAGACTGTGTTATACAAGGGCTATTGCAGCATGTACAACCTTTGCTAGATGAGTTCCTATTAGTGACATTTGCACAGCAGCAACTTGGTTATCAACTCACTTTCACGTCTCACTATAAATTAGATGTACAGTCCAGGATGTGCACATCCTTTCGTTCTGCCATTCTGAAGAAAATCCTTCCTTAAAACCACCCAGATACACACAGGGTAGCTTGGGAATCTGCCTCACATGTTGAATCAGACAAAAAAAGACAACATCAGATACAAAAGTTATGTACTCACCATAATGATCAGTGTTGTCTTATTTTCATCTGGTTTAACTCCCCTCCCGCCTTCCCCCTACCAAAACTGTCATTCTGCTTTTATGGAGTGGCCAGATCCCATGTGGACCCTGTCTGACTTCCTTTTGTCTTGTATACCTTATAGTGTTTATTCCTTTCTGGTTTTCCTATTGGGTAAAAATATATATATATATATATATATATATATATATATATATATATATATATATATATATGTGTGTAGGTATATATTCTCATAATAACTTTTTATGGACAGTCAACAAACTCAATCTGAGGTGGCTCAGGCAGGACAGGGAATTGTAAGTAGAAGAGGAGTCAAACCTCTGGCATCCAGTGCTTTGGCACAAGGTGCTGAAGTCAGATCTGATTAAATCCAGCTACCCACATGTTGAAACAGACAAAAAGAAGACAACACAGATCTATCATTATGGTGAGTTCATAACTTTCATTTACCCATGCTAAAGCACATTACAGCCTGTGATCCCACTTACAGTGATTGCTGTCTGTACTTTTCTTTTCTATCTTCCCCTCCCAGATGTGAAAAACAACTTGCTTTTTCCTGTCTTATATATTTGTGTAATTTTATGAGGTGTAAGTAAGACTCTATGCAGAACTTTCTATGTATAGATTTTTCTATAAAGTGAGGACATTGTCTTTCCTGCAGATTTTAAGAATAACATTTTACTTCTGAAAATGGTTCATTGTTAATTTTGGGTGACAAGTTCCAGATTTTCATATCTGAGGTAACAAATTCTGTTCTAATATTCTTGTATGTAATTGATAAATATGACTTCCCCTTGGGTGGCCAACTGTTAACATTAGAGAATGGATCCAAGATTTTTGGAGCAGGTTTAGTTTGAAGATCTAGTGATATTTTGATTTTATCCCAAATATATTCTTTATAGGTATGTATATCTAACCAGCCTTTTTGCTCTGTGCTGTATCTTGCTTTTAAATATTCAACAGGATGTATTTTGTTTCCATTAAGAAATTGATGGCAAAATATTAGGTTACTGTTCTTGAAAGCTGTCATTATGTTTGCATTAAAAGATACTAAGCATCCATTAGTGAATGCAATGGGGAATAAGCACTGATTGCAATGGGGAATAATATGATTAGTAATTCCTTGACTAAGTAATTTGAATTCATAAACCTTTTTAAGATTGAAAGTATTTGATTAATAAAAGGCATAAAAGTATAACTGTGTCTTTCATTCAGAACAAGAGCCCAGTCGAATATATTGATACCCAGTTTCATGTAAGAATCTGTGATAAGTTTGTGTCTATTAATATTTTCTGATGTAGAGATTTCCAGCAAGAGACATATGAAGAATCTAACCACAACAATATTATTTTAATAATTACAGTATTTGTACATTGATCAGTGTTTGGAAAGCTAGTGCCACATTCCTCCCATATTTGACATGCCAGTCTAAAGATATCCTTGTTTTTTAGGGTCCCAAAAGAATTTCTGTAAGGTAGAATTAATTTTTCTTATATTTTTTTTCTGGGGGGCGTTACTGATTGACTATAGTATAAGATTTTTGGTAAAATTATCATTTTAATCAGACTGAGTATATTTTCCATTATAAAGAATAACTTATTCCAATTGTCTGTTAACTTAATGATTTCATCCGTTAAGTTTTTATGCTTTATGAATATGGAATCTTTCTTCTTAGATTCAACAGTGATACCTAAATATTTAATTTGAGAATTTTCCCAGTTAAAATTTTTATGTGATTTAAAAAAAATGTTTTTTTTTGTTTATAAGTAATGGTTTAGATTTATTATGATTAAATTTCAAACCTGAAACCTTTTCAGAGTAATCCAAGGCTTTGAGTATATGATCTAACGAGTGTCCTATATCACTACATGTCAACAGTATATCAGCATAAAGCTGGATTTTTGATGAACATTTTTCATTTATTTTGAAGCCTTTAATATTTATGTTAGATCTTATATAGTTAGCTAGTGGTTCTGTATTTAGAGCAAATAATAAAGGGGAAAGAGGGCATCCTTGTTTCGTACCTTTTGCTATATTAAATGGTCTAGATAGAAAGGAACCTATCTTGACAGAAGATACCGACTTGCTACAAAGTGTTTTAATTAATGTTGTAAAACTAGAGGAAATGTTATATTCATTTAATATTTTAAATAAATAAGGCCAGTTCACTGAATCAAAAGCTTTATCAATATCTAGACTTATTATTGATAGTTCTTTTTTATTTTCATTTGCTATATCAATTAATGAACAAACTCTAATAATATTATCTTGTACTGTTCTGTTTATTATAAAGACATCTGGATCTTCATTTATTAATCCTGTGAGTATGTGGTTTAACCATTTTGCTAGTATAGACATGAACATTTTGTATCCTACATTCAAAAGTGAGATAGGGCAATAAGAAACATATGCTATAGGATTTTTTCTGATTTTAAAACGGGTGTAATTATAGAGTATCTCCAATGGGGGAATATTAACAGAGGTTTTGACTTCTTCAAAGATGTTCAGTAAGGTTTTTAAAATATTATCAGGTAACAGTTTATACAATCCTGGGATGATACCATCTAAACAGCAGAAAAAGAAGAAGTAGCCCACTCAGTTAAGGTTGGAGTAAACGCAGCAGTCAAATCCAAAACAGTATCAAAAACTCTTCCCAAACACAGCTTTAAATCACTATATATAAAAGCAATTTTATTAAAATAGAAGGTAAGCGCTTTCGCAGAGTAACTTCTGCTTCATCAGGCCATGACAGAATACAAAATCTAGGTACTAGTTAAAATAAAAACTCAACAATCACAGAAAGTTCAGCAATCATGTGATGACATTTAAAAAAAACCTCCTAATCAGTAAAAGCAGCCTACCATTTGTTAGATATAACAATAAAAACAATATTCCCATCATCAAATATAAAGATTTGTTAAACTTATTCCAAACACAGTAATATATCATAAAAAGCATCGAGCAGGCTCTATATGTTGCTTCAAACCTGACCATACACATAGGTAAATGCATTAAATGTAGAAACAGAAAGAATATCAGGAACTTGCTTAAATGTACATGTGTAACAAATAAAAAAAACTAATAAATGCCATGCATAAGCTCTGCACACTCACTAAAAGCAATATCACAAACATTAAGACGTATTAAAACTAGATATGCAATGGTATATAAAAATAATGTTCTTATTGAAAACTTAGGTAGAAACAAAAGCTGTATAAAAGTTTTTGTATAACAAACAAAAATAAACCACTGCACATCAGTTTGAGCAAGGAACAAAACAGAAAAAGAAATTTATGTATCAAGACCTATCAGTGTTGCAATGGTCTTTTCTTTAAAACACGTTTAAGGGAGACACTCTCATTTAAACCTGGTTCAACAAGTGCTTTCAGCAGTAAAATCCATCTCTGTTCACATACTTCAGTTCTGTTCTTTTTATCAAATCCCCTAGGATTGTGACTCATTTACTCTAACACAAAAAACTTGAAGTAATGGCTAGTTCCTTTCAAGATAACGTGCTTGGCTAAAGCAAAAGTGTTTTTACATCTAGCTATGTCATTCAAATGTTCCGAAA
Organism: Protopterus annectens; assembly: GCF_019279795.1. NCBI lineage: Eukaryota > Metazoa > Chordata > Ceratodontiformes > Protopteridae > Protopterus > Protopterus annectens. The sequence continues at coordinate 89,166,253 of NC_056738.1, read as the reverse complement.
TCTTATCCTTAAACAACCTGTTGGTCTTCCCAATATAGAAGGCACTGCATGTGCAACAGGTAGCAAAATATGCAAGGTCCTTGCTTTTGCAATCAGTGTAAAAGTCTAAATTGATGGTGGCACCAGAAATATGTGTAAACAAGGTACATGTAAAGATGTAATCACAAGCCTTACAATTATGGCATCTAATGGTCTCCTTCCTTTCTGACTCAAGTATCACAGAAGTGTTATAGCTCCTATAACATAATTGTCTTTTTAGGGACAAGTTATTTCTAAAGTAGAACTTCGGTTCAGAGTCGGTGACCTCTCTAACCTCAGGATCTGCTAGTAAAATAGGCCAATTCTTCTGTAGCATGTCACAAACTAGCCCAACATTACTGAAGTATGTGAATGTAGGTCTGTTGGTAACACAATGCTGTGAAGATGTAGAATTATCACGTCTGTGTTCAGCTCTCCTTGAAAAATAAGATTTACCTTTAGTGCTTCTAAGGGCTAAGGTTGTAGTGGCACATTATTCTACAGTAGACTGATTTTAACCCCTCTCTACACAATCTGTTTTAATTGTGCAAAACGCTAAATGAAGATAATCAACTTTGTTATGTAACCTCATTACTCTTAAAAACTGGCCTTTCAATGTATTCCACATAAGATGACATGGATGCCTACTACTTCTCAGTAACAGTGTTCTTTTTACAGGGTTTCTTGTATATACATGTTGAAATATCATGTAGATCATGTCTGCATACAGAGATCTCTAAGAACTCCAAAGAATGTCTAGAAACCTTATTGCTAAATCTCAAAAAATCAGTTGTGTTGTGTAGAAGGTCATCAAATGCCTTAAACTTTTGTTCATTATCTTTCCACACGATAAATATGTTGTCCACAAAACGCCTATAAAATCCAGTAGAGGAAGAAAATGTATTATCATTTAAGACCAGACTATTTTCCCAGTTTGCAAGAACCAAGTTGGCAAAGCTTTTAGCATATGCAGTGCCCATAACAACACCAGTTTTCTGCAGATAAAAATTGTTCTCAAAATTAAAGACATTCTCAAGTATAATCGCAATCAAAGAACACAATAACTCAACCTTAGTGGTGGAAAAATCGGTATGTAAAATCAGAAGCTGCCTAACATTATCAACTCTAGCATCATTAAGAATAACAGTGAACAATGAATCCACATCAAGTGTGGCAAAAAGAAAAGCTTCATCATGCAAATTTGATTCAGCCCAAACATAAAGGTCTTCCAGAAAGCTTTTGGTATCTTTCAACACTGTGATAACAGTATCTAAAAGGAGTCTAACTGTTTTCTCCACATAAATGGATAAGAGCTCAGTGACCCATCCTCTACTAGAGAGGATAGTTCTCATAGGTGGCTTCTCAAGAGTCTTATGAATTTTAGGGAGCCCGTATAAAATAGGGATAATGGGATTATCAGCAGTAAAATAGTCAAACAACTCTTGAGTAATCAGTCCTGTCATCAACAGGTCATAGTCCAAAAAACTGACTCTGTTAATAAAGCCGTCTACTCTATGTTTAATAATATTAACATTAGTAGTAAAGTCACTCAATATAGTAGACATCTGAGTCAGATAGTGAACTCTATCTTAAGACAACCACACCTCCTCCCTTATCTGCAGGGCATATTTCTAGATGTCTAGCTGCCCGCATTTCACGCAGTGCCTTCTTCTGGCTAGGAGTCAAGTTATAAATACTGTGTTTATATTTCTCAGTTAATATGTCTGTGATATTTTTATCCCATACTTCAATAAAAGCTGCCACCAATGGATGTAGATCTGGGGTGTACAGACTGGGTTTTTTAAAGAAAGTGTAAGTAGACTGATAATTATTGTTCAGCAGAGACAGGGTGACATTATGGGCAAATAGTCTCAGATCAAAAAGGACATCTGTTAAGTCTGAAGCTTGTGAAGGTATGAAAGAGAGCCCTTTATTGAACAAAGAAAATTGATCAGATGTAAGGTTATATGATGAAATGTTGAAAACAGGTTTACTCATTGCCTTTTCCTCGTTCTCACTGTGCTGGTATTGTGATACTGCACCCCCCTCTTCTCACATGACTGCATGATCGATTCTGTTGAGAGTCCCTTGTTATCAGTAAAGGGGATGGTAGGGGAATAGGGGGAGTGTTGGACTCGCTTGTACTTGGAGGTATGAGCTGTAGGGGTGATTGAAACATCTGTATTCATAACAGTTACAGCTGTAGATGAACTGGAGAAATTGTTGCTAAAGCCAGTTTCAGTTGAAACATTAACTTCAGCACTATTGCCTTCAACAGCCATTGCCCCATTATCCTTGGTGATTCTATCATCTGGTCTCTCAGGCCTATTCTGTAAAGATTGTTGAGGCCAAAAAAAAAAACATGGCCCTGTCAAAAGTCATTCAGATCACGCTGTAACTTCCTCAGTTTTATGGCCTGAAGCTTGTCTCCATAATGAGCAACATTAATCAAGACTTCACATATCTTTGCTTCACAAGATTCTGACAGGAACTTGACAAGCATATCATGTTGTAAATTCTTGATTTCGGTGCCTAACAAAAGTTCCATAGGATAAAAAAAGTCACTCAGAAGTTGTAAGATAGTCCAGCCCCAGCTGTAGATTCAGGGTCTGCCATTTCTTAAGTAGTTCAGGGCATGCATCATTATAAGTGGGCATTTTTAAAACTTTCATACCTCTAGGCATAACCTTATGTTGAATACGTGCTTCTAAATGAAGCCTCTGCCACTGTTACCTCTTATATCTATATAAATCATTTTCAAGCTTCTTCATCTGGGAAACAAAAAGTTCACTTAGCTAAGTCATGCTGGGTGTCTTCCAGCTCTCAGTCAAGTGTGTTACAGATAGGAGTGATTGGTATCAGTGCTAAGAACCCATAGCAATTTTTCCATACTTGAATCTGGATTATAATCCAACTCAATGTTATTGTCAGCCATGCCCATGTGGACTCGCACAAATACAGGCCAAACAGCAGAAAAAGAAAAAGTAGACCACTCAGTTAAGGTTGGAGTAAACGTAGCAGTCAAATCCAAAACAGTAACAAAAACTCCTCCCAAACACGGCTTTAAATCACTGTATATAGAGGTAACTTTATTAAAACAGAAGTTAAGCACTTTTGTAGAGTAACCCCTGCTTCATCAGACCATGACAAAACACAAAGTCTATGTACTATTTAAAATAAAAACTCAACCAATCACACAAAGTTTAGCAATCATGTGATGATATTAATAAAAAAGCCCTCCCAATCAATAAAAGCAGCCTACCATTTGTTAAAGACATAGCAATAAAAACAATATTCCCATTATTAAATATAAAGATTTGTTAAATTTATTCCAGACACAGTAATCATAAAAAACATCAAGCAGTCCCTATATGTTTCTTCAAACTTGACCATAAACATAGATAACTGCATTTATTGATTGGAATGTTTTTTTTATTAATGTCATCATATGATTGCTGAACTTTCTGTGATTGGTTGAGTTTTTATTTTAAATAGTACCTAGACTTTGTGTTCTGTTATGGTCTGATGAACCAGAGGTTACTCTGTGAAAGCACATACTTTCTGTTTTAATAAAGTTACTTTAATATATAGTGATTTAAAGCTGTGTTTGGGAGGAGTTTTTTTTTACTGTTTTAGATGATACCATCTAATCCTGTAGCCTTGTTGGTTTTGAGACTTTTAATTTGGTCTTTCAATTCTTTAAAACAAAGACATACATTTTATTTTTCTGTTCATTAATTAATTTATGATGCATATTTCCCTTTTAAATATATCAGTTCATTATTATCAAAGTTTGTCTTCTTTTTATGAACTTTTTTATAATGTTTACTAAAACATTGTAATATGTCGTTTAGAATTGTTATTTTGATGTTTTTCCTCTCTTTTTATACAATCTCTTTAATGTGATTTATTTTGCTCATATTTTTTATCTAATGGCTATTCTTTGTAGATTCTTTGGGTTTACTGAATAAAACTGTAGTTTTTTTTCCAGCTTGATTGAGATCTTGTGTTGAAGTATTTCCTGATATTCCTGATTCACCTTTTTTAACTCCATATTTACATCCTTATCATTGGGCTTTAAGTTTAACTTTAATGTATCTATGTTAGATTGCAGAGCAATTAAGTCCTTGTCCCATTCTTTCATTTTATATATATATATATATATATATATATATATATATATATATATATATATGTACCAGTGTTTAAATTTACCAAATAAATAGGCTTTTAGGGTGTTCCATATCTCCTTCTCCTGTTCGAAAACACAGTTTACCGAATACAAGATAGCCGACTCCACTGTAGCAAAAACGCATTTAAACAAACACTTCAGCAAAGAACGGTTGGCGGTTCTGGGATCTTGTGGTAGTGCAGGTGCATTGATTTATAACTGGAGTATGGGAGGGAAGCCTTTAATGTTGAGAGAACTTGTTATAGATCGCGGTACAGTGGGAATAAGGAAATGTACCCTTTCCTCCACTGTAGTGTGATCTTGGAGTTGGTATATATAAGTAGTGGGGGTGTGCAGGGGGGCTTGCTCCCCTGCAGAAATGTTTGCTACATTTGTTTTGTTTTTGTATTTTGATGTAGTGTTCTTGACGAAAGTGGCCTTTCGTTTAAATGCACTTTCTCTAAAGTGGAGTCAGCTGTCTTGTATTCAGTAAACTGTATTTTCGAACTGGAGAAGTAGACCTATTCCATAATATAGCATCTGCCACCTCCCCATTGTTATTAAACTCCATGAAATAATTTTTCTCAAAAAACAATCATTAAATCCTTTTATTTTAATTGTGTATGCAGGTAACGTTTGACAATAAATTAAGATATTTTAGCTAAAGGTTAGAGTGAATGTAATGGCATTATGGTCAGACAAAGGGCATGAGACTGTTACTACATCTTCTGTTTTTGAAAAAAGCTCATTTGATACAAAAACTTTATCAATATTGGTTTGTGTTCCATATCTGAAGGAATAGTGTGTATACTTTAAGAGCTTTGTAGGTTTTAAGTCTAAAATAGTCCTTATATTCATTAAACCTGTATAGTGATTTAAATGTTTTGCTGTAGGAGATAGTCTGATTCTCTTCTAATTAGTGGTGTCTTTACTTGATAAAATACAGTTAAAGTCTGCAGCTATCACCACATTTCCTTTTGTATATACTGTCATAATGTCCTCATACTTCTTGGCTGTTTTAGATCCTATTTCAGGAATCCAGTAAGTATTTATGAGAGTGTAATGCTTTTTATCTATTTCTATTACCACCAGTCCAAGCATACCATTCTTATCAGAAAAAAATGTCAACTGTTTAAGGTAAACCTAGTGTTTTCTTCCAAAGGATAAGAATACCTCCTCTTTTTGAACTAGAATGAGAACTTACTAGAATTAAATACTCCGTTATTTGCAACCTTTCTAAATCTTTAGTCAAAAGATGTGTTTGTTGCAAGAAGACAATATCTGCTTTATGTAATATTAAATACTCATTTAAACAGTTTCTTTTTAAAGGGTTATTCAACCCATTAACATTTTGTGAATGACATATCTTGGCATCTTTAAGAAGAAATGGTTTAAAAACTAATGAACAATGGTTTAGTACAATGAATACAGATCTAACATATGTGCAACTTGATATGGACAAACATTCTAAAACTAGTATTAAAAAAATCCAAAATAAAACATTTTTATCCTGTAACATGGAATAAAAAAAAAATCCTGGTTTGATGAAAATTATATACAAACCGCATGCTAACAACCCCATAGCTCTACCTAATCACAAATCTTTGCTACTGCTTATGTAGATATAATAAAAGAACGTGAATAAATATAATTCATTCTAACTATATAAATTGTGCTTCTAACAGACATAACAGAGAACTAAACAATTAGCTTAATCTTATAAAATCACATTTGAAATAGGAAGCCAGTTTACTTATAACAGTTGTCTTATTTCTTTGTAAGTGTGTTTATATTACTTATTTACTAAGGTGTTATTCATTACTTTCTTAAAACACAATTCCAGTAATTCTAGGACTTTTTATAATTTATTGCTGAGCTGTTATTTAGGGTATGTGGGATAACCTTTTACTTAAGCAGTCCTCTATATTGTATATAAAAGCTTGCTGTTCATGTCAGTGTTATCAAGCATACCAATATAAAATATCTGTAATAAGTGTTATCTTTATTACTGACGTTAGCTGGGTATACCAGAATGAAACTCTTGGTGAGATAATTTAATTACTTGTGCTTACATTTAATCAATTATAGGCAGCCATATTGCATATGTATCTTGTCATTAGGTTAAAACATTATTTATTTTATGCAAGCTATACTACCAAGGGATTTCAGGTTTATGTGTGCACGCTCCTTTCAGCTCCATACTGTCATACAGAACTGCACATTTCTGTTCCTACAGCTATGTGACCTCATACATATATGTATCTAAACCTCACCTTCTCTATATAGCTGCAATCAAATGTGAGTATGCAAGCATAAACATACACACCCACGTCTAGTAGTCATCATTACATAATATAGGATAGGTTTTGAGGCGTCTGTTACAAAGCTGGAATATTGTTTACTTTAAAAAAAAAAAAAAAACCTGTTAAATTTATTTTCATTCAAACAGTATACTAACAGCAGTTTACTATCATGTTCCTGAGATGGACTCAGTCGAATTAACTTCTTGTGAAACCCAAACCTCAAATGCTGGCAGTCTAACACCGATAATGCAGAAGTACAAATCTCAACCCCATGCTGGCCCATGTTAGCACTCGTCCCAAAATCGCATTCAATTTTTATTTCAACATTACCGGATTTCGACATTGTCAGTTTTCGCAGACGTGAGTTTTTGTTACGACCATTCGACCGAGTCTGTCTCGGGATCATGATAGTAAACCACTAACAGCTTATACTTTAATATTCTATTAAAAAATAAGTCACGCAGCAGTTTATTTTTTACAGTTGTTTTAAAACTTAGTAAAGTTGCTGTTTAAAATGAGGGTGGGGAAGCTCTTTGTATTCAAAAATAAATAAAACTTTCTGTAATTTAAAATGTATGCAGACCTTATTAATGAAGCTTTCACACAATCCCTTTAGAGCTGCATTATTTAGTTTATAAAGGTTGCTTTTGAGTAACCTACTTTAAAGATCTTTTCCCATGTGTATCATGTTCCTCCCATCTTGCACTTCCTGTCACAAGTTTCCTTAGTGCAGAAGCTTCTTTTGTTTCACTGAAGTAGTAATATTGAATATAAAGTTAAAAAGCATGTTTTATCTTACAAAATTATTTCTAAACTTGATGATTAATGTAAAGAAGTCTTCAAAACCTTCCAATAATGTCAGTTTTAATGTTCCCTTTGTTTCCTGTTTCTGGAGGTGTTAAAGGTCATGTAGCACTTCCTTTCTCACAAGCTGTTCAAAGTGAAACCAGGCTGCTGTGGAAACTCAAATAAATTTGTACCATTAAGAAAAACATTTTTGAAACACTTTTAGACTTTCAGGCGAGAAAATGAGGTAAAGGAAAGATGATAAAATTAAAAGGGCTCATGAACACGCTGGGATAACCACAATCTATGTAAAAAAGACAGCTTAATAGTTTTATTGAAGAAATAAAGAAGAGAGTTCAAATAAACCCATTTAAAATAAAATTCATTAAGTAAGTTATTTAACCATTTCCCCAACATTTAATAAGGCTGCTGTTGATTATATAAATATTTAAATTTAACCGACAGAACATATCTGCACATTTTATTTTAGTACAGACTTTAGTGCAGACTACTACAGCACCAGAAATGAGAAGGAGAGACTTTTTGCTGATCTAAGTACCTTTTTGGCTTTCTTTTAACTGTTTTAAGCTAATCACACTTTCAAAAGCCGTTTTTTACTGCCTTTTGCTTATTTCTGCTGCATTAAGAAGAAGAAGAAGATACTGTTAATTTATTTTTACTGTCTGTGCACTTGTTTTACCTGTTTAAAACTTAAAAATTAAACTGAATGTATAACTGTAAGCGTCACACTCAAGTGTGACAGCCTTTTCTGTGCATTACTACTGTTTTAAGTGCTGTTTTCTGCTTAATTTCAAGAAAAAACAAAAACTACAAAAATACTATCTGTACTGCTCATTGCCCACCCTTTCCTATACTAGAATAGTCCGGATCCCAGATCTGCTGGTTTCAGGACTTTAGTTTGTGTTTCGGAGTGGTCCAGACCTTGTGCCACTGGGAGGTCTTTCTGCGTATTAGTGAGAGTTGAAGCACTAGAGCAGCCTATCTGTCGCAAGAGGAGTGGTCTCCAGCTCTGAAATTTACCTTATTGGCCATTTTGGGCTAATTCCTATCCCTTTCAAGTTTCTGAGTTAAAAATCCATGTTTGTGCAAGTTTGCGCATCGCACAGCGCCGCTTAGCTAAGGTTAAACTATTCCCGGCACCATAAAGTGTGCATTTCAGTTTTTCCCTTAGAACTAGCCAGTTTCTTATTTGTAGCACTTGAATCTGCTTTTTCGTGCTTGGCACTGGTTCAGAACAGCTGATAGCACTAAATAAGCCACAAATCTTTGAAGCACTCAACCCTTCTCATTACCTAGTGGCTAACAGTTCTTTTGTTACTTATCTTCCTCAAAGTTACCTTGAGGAAACAGTCTGAGTACTTACTACCCTCACTGTCTTGAGGAAAAAAATGATTACCCAGGCATGTCCAAGGGACAGCTCCCGGTGTTCTCTCCTGTCTACCTGATGAATCTGTGCATCTTGGGGCAATGTAGCAATTGGCTTATGTACACTGACAGCCCTCTCTTCCTACCACCCAACACTACAACCTGTGAGAGATGCATTTATCTAGCCAAACTGGAGGCAAACCTCTCTCACCCCAAGACTGAACTTGTCAATCAGGAGGAGAAGGCAAACACTCCACACCACACTCACCACATATTCCCAGTACATCTACACCATCTACACCGTAACACATAGATACACAAAAACATTCTCGGAGGCTCTCAATAAGAATCTACCCAAACAACAGAGACCTCCAAATCAGAAACACAAGCAACCTCCAGTCCTCATCACAACCCAAAAGACACACAACACATAACACACAGGCTCAGTGTGCCACTCAGCCACTGCCCATAAGGCATAACTACGTACCGAACACATTGGTCATAGGTGACTCTATAGTCAGGCATATTGTTGTTCCACTCACCAGAATAGACAAGGAGAAGGTTACTGTTAGCTGCCTGTCGGGTGCCAGGATTCGCCACATAGCCCAAACACTCAGGTCACTCCACAACAAGTACAAATATGACTCAGTCATTGTCCATGTCGGTGTGAATGACCTAAGACGTACCTCCCTGGATTACTTGAAAAGAGACATGGAGGAGCTCTCTGATCTTGTAATCCAGGCAGGAATGACCTTAGCCCTGAGTACCATCCTACCTTTGCCCAGAATTATACCGTAATACAAGGACAAAATGATTGACTTCAACAATTGGCTAAGCTTCTGGTGTCATTCAAAGGGGATCCAGTATTTGTCTGCCTGGGATGATATGGTTGACAGGCCATGATGCTTTGCCAGAGATGGCCTGCACCTGTCGCCCCTGGGATTCTGGATGCTGGCTAAGGCTCTTGCCGCCCCTGTAGTGCCTTTTTTAGGCAAAGCATAAAAAAACCACCACTGTAACTGATACAGGCAAGCAAAAACTGAGTGTAATGCTACTCAATGCTAAAAGTCTAAACCTCAAAATGCACTCACTCGAGGCACTCTTTAAAATGGAGAATATCGATATCTTTGCAGAGACTGAAATCTGGTTCAAGGCGCCAGAGAGCACCCCTGCATTACCAGGATATAGCTCATACCATACCTTTTGGCCATCAAACCAGGTTCAGAACGCCAAGGGCAGAGGTGTGTCCATATTCATTAAAGACAACCACACCTCCAGGCTAGTTGCCCAACATAATTCATCCTAAATTATCCAAGTGCAACTAACTGTGGGCAAAACTGCAATCCATATTGTAGCTTGCTACAGATCCCCCACCATGCCCCAGAATTCCCACTCCTCTTTTCTCAATATAATAGAAAACATCAGAGTCCAACCTAACACCTTAATATTGGGTGATTTCAATTACCCCACAATTAACTGGGAAAATTACTCTTGTACCAACTCCTTTCCAGAACGCTTCCTAGAATTCATAAACTCCAGTGCCCTGGATCAACTTGGCCACAGCACTACCAGGGGCAATAATATCCTGGACCTGGTAAATACCAACATGAGTGACAAGTGCTCCACACCTGAAGTCAACTCCTCGTTGGTCAAATACGACCATAAACTAATCGCCCTAGATATCCACATTCCGCCCCACCCCCCATTAACCACTGTAAAAAAGTTCTCCAAAGCCAATTTCATACTTTTTAAGGCAGAAGTGGCCAACTTCACGACACCCATGCAGATGGACAATACAGGTACCACTACCGAATCTTATACAAACGCACTCTATAAGCACCTACACGGATGCATGATCGTGCTATCCCTAATAGAACCAAGACGCAGTCCTCTAAAAAAAGCAAACCAATCAGGTGGTCCCCTGCTATAAACAAAGTCTACAACAGAAGGAAGAAACTGTTGCAAAAGAGAGTAAAGTCACATGAGTGGAAGAGCCCCCTAGTCAGCCTCAGCAAGAAGCTGAGATCCCTCATAAAGTCCTCCAAAATGAACTATGAAAATAGGATTGCCACTGACTCAAAGAACAACCACAAAGCATTCTACAGCTATGTCAAGAATCTCAATTTCAACACCCAGATCTGCTCCGAGTTACAGCACAATGGCACAAAAATCATGGAACCAACTGATGATAGGTACAGTGCCAGTCTTACCCCCCCCCCCACCTCCTAAAGGGTCCATAGCCATACCGGAAGAATGCACTGCCCCTGCAATCACAACTGAACAGGTGAGAACTGCACTATAGAAAGCCAAGAACAGAGCATCCATGGGACCAGACAATATCCCTGGCTGCGTTTTACATGAATTCCAGAATGAATTGCCCCCCCCCCCCAAGCACAATGTTCAATCATAGCCTCTTGACAGGCTTTGTACCCACTGAATGGCGCATGGCAACAGTTGTACCACTCCACAAAGGGGGAGCCACCACGGACCCCCGGGAACTGTCACCCTATTAGCCTGACGAGCCTGGTCTGCAAGGCCATGGAACGTATCATCATGGAACTCATAAACAAGGATATTGGTAACCTCCAAACTCTGGACCCCACCCAGTTCGGGTTTGTGAAGGGCAGATTATGTCTCCTGAACCTGATTGACTTCTTTGAAACAGTCACCAAAGCCGTGGATGAGGGTAAGGCAGCTCACACAGCCTATCTCGATCTCGCCAAGGCTTTTGACATCATTCCCCATTCTGGTATCAGCTTTCGACACCATTCCTCATTCTGGTATCATAGATAAATTGGGTATAAATCCATACATCACAAGATGGGTCGCCAACTGGCTCACTGACAGAACTCAAACTGAAAAAATTGCAGACTTCACATCTAACTCCAAACCTGTGACAAGTGGAGTACCACAGGGTTCAGTCTTGGGTCCTCTCCTGTTTGGGATCTACTTCTTTGAAGTACAGGCTAACACAGAGGGCCGCTGGCTGACAAAGTTCGCAAATGACTGCAAATTGGGTGCCGTAGTCGAGTCCCCAAATGACATGAACATCCTGCAAAAGATCCTCACTGAGACTGATGGCTGGTGTCAGAGCCATGGCCTCAAGCTCAGCACCAGAAAGTGCATTGTCATCCCCTTTGGTAAAAACCCTCTACCCATGAACTACCACATAGGCGGCAGCCCACTTAACTCCAAAGGCATGATAAGAGACCTCGGGACTCTAGTGAACAGTAGCCTCTCCTTTGATCACATTGCCACAGTAGTCAGGAAATCCTTCTATGTGGCACACCTCATCACGAAAGGGTTCTCATCCAGGAAAAAAGAGGTTCATAGGTTCATACTAGGCTATCTGCCCTAGGGCATTTATAAGCCTAGCCTGAGTATGTTTGGCTTTCGCCACCCATTTTAAATTAATTTTGCTATGCCCTTTTTCAAGGTTAGTATACTGTGCCTCTGTCTAACAGTGACACAGAAGTGATACCCGGGGTAAACCTACAATCTCCCATCCACTCATCAAGATTCCTCTTGAAGAGAGTCAATGAGGGACTCTGCCTAACCTGGACTGGGATTTTATTCCAGAGTGAAGGGAGCCTCTGGGTTATAAATCTGTCCCCCCAGCATGTCCTATTTATTTCAGTGCTGAGGTTCAAGTCTCTCGAGCGTGTAGCTCGATGGGATTTGGATTTTTTGAGGTGCAGCATGTCCCTTAATTCCAGGTTGGACATGGCTTTATACGTCGGGCACAGGTCGCCTCTGAGCAGGCGGTATGCCACTGAGTAGAGCTGGAGTTTCTTTAACCGGGCAGCATATGGCATCCTCTTGGTGAGGTACTTTTGGGGTCTTTCCAGTTGCTGCAGGTGTTTGGTAAGGTACATCCCAAAAGGGGCATTGTACTCGATTATGGGCCTGATGAGGGATGAGTAAAGAGGTACAATGACCTCCCCTAATCTAGATGTGAATCCCTTCATGATTAGGTGGGCTATATAAAATGTTTTTCTAACCACTTTGGCCACGTGGTTGTCAAATGAGAGATTGCTATCAACTTGGGTCCCCAGGTCCCTAATTACTTCTTCTGTACTTAATGGATTACCACCTATGTGGTAATTTGTGGGCACTTTGTTTTTGCCAAAGGGGATGACTATACACTTTTTGGCGTTTAGCTTGAGGCCATGGCTCTGGCACAAGTCTGTTTCTATGAGGCCCTTTTGGAGGATGCTTGTGTCGGCTGGAGAGTCGATTATGGCGTCCAGTTTGCAGTCATTTGCGAACTTGGTCAGCCACAGTCCTACTGTGTTGGCCTGTACCTCAGAGAAATATATACCGAACAAGAGAGGTCCCAGGACTGAGCCTTGTGGGATGCCACTTGTAATTGGTTTGGAGTCTGACATGGCTCCAGCAATTCTAACCATGTGGGTTCTGTCCTTGAGCCAGTTTGCAACCCATCTAGTGACATAGGGGTTTATATTTAAGCTGGTGAGCTTGTCTATAATGCCCAAGTGGGGTATTGTATCGAAGGCTTTTGTGAGGTCCAGGTAGGCTGTGTGGACCACCTTCCCTTCGTCAGTGGCCTTGGTGACTGTTTCATAGAAGTCGACCAGGTTTAAGAGGCAGGATCTGCCCTTAACAAAGCCGAACTGGGTAGGATCCAGTGTCTGTAGGTCCCCAATATCTTTATTTGAGGTCCATGATGATCCTTTCCATAGCTTTGCAGACCAAGCTAGTCAGGCTTATGGGGCGATAGTTTCCAGGGTCCGTTGAGGCACCACCTTTGTGGAGAGGGACTACTGTTGCTGTACACCACTCTTTGGGTACATATCCTGTAGTAAGGCTGAGATTGAACAGTAGTTTTATGTTTGGGTTTAGCTCTTCTTGGAGTTCATGCAGGACGCAGCCCGGGACACCGTCTGGTCCCATTGATGCTGTGTTTTTTGCTTTGGAGAGGGCAACTCTTACTTGAGCATCTCAGATGTCAGGGGGGTAGCACTCTGCTGGGATAGATATTTGCCCTTTTGGTGGGGAGTTTGCTGAACCTGTCAGCTAGGATGTTGGCAATGTCTGTGGGTTCGGTGTATTTTTTGTCATTTTGGACTAATTCTGAGCATATCTGGGAATTCCCACCCAGGTTCCTAATATAACTAAAGAAAGCCTTGTGATTTTCCTTAGTGTCCTGTGCAGTTTTTCTCTCGAAGCTGGCCTTAGACGGTTTTATGAGTGCCCTTAGTTTTTTGCTAATCAGAGATGCCTTCCCTTTTTGGGATTTTGCTCTATCATGTAGTAGCTTCCTCCTTCTGTTGTATAGTTTGTTTATGGCTGGGGTCCACCAGACAGGACGTCTGCCTTTGGAGGATTGGGTCTTGGTTTTATTTGGGATTGCATGATCCATGCATTCCTGAAGGTGTTCATAGAATGCATTTATAAAGGATTCTGCGGTCTGGGCCATATTTTCCACAGGCCCGGGGGCTTTGAAGGATTTCACCTCGGTTTTGAGGAGTGTGAAATTTGCTTTAGAGAAGTTTTTCACTGTGGTTTTCTGGGCAGGGGGTGGGGTTGGGATGTGAATATCCAGTGAGATCAGTATATGGTCTGATCTTACCAGTGAGGGATACACTTCTGTTCTGGAGCAGAGAGTCCCCATGTTGGTGATGATCAGGTCCAGTATGTTTTCCCCTCTTGTGGGAGTGGTAACAAGTTGTTCCATAGCATTTGAGTTTATGAATTCTAGGAACCTTTGGGCTAGGGTGTTGGAGCTAGAGTAATGCTCCCAGTCTATGTTTGGGTAGTTGAAGTCGCCCAATATAATGGTGTTTGGAGAGACCTTCATATTTTCTAGTGTTCTCAGGAAGGCCGAGTGGGGTTCCTGGGTTTGGGAGGGTGGTCTGTAGCAGGCTAGAAACTGGAAGGCAGTTTTACCCACTGTTAGCCGCACATGGATAGTCTCTGATGCTTCGTGCTTTGCCACCAACCTGGAGGTGTGGGTATCTTTGATGAATATCGATACTCCCCCTCCTTTTGTGGTTCGGTCCAAGTTTTGGGGCCGAAAAGCATGGTATGAGGTATAACTTGGTAGTGCTGGGGTGCTTCCGGGGGCCCTGAACCAGGTTTCTATTACTGCACAGATATCGATGTTCTCCATGCTAAGGAGAGTTTCAAGTGCGTGCATCTTGAGGTTTAGACTTCTGGCATTGAGTAGCATTACTCTTAGTTTCTTATCCCTTGTGATACCTATGGAGGTGGGTTTGTCTTTTGAGCCTTGCCTAAAAAAGGCACTATGGGGGTAGCAAGAGCCTTTGCCAATATCCGAAAGCCCAGGGGTGACAGGTGCAAGCCGTCCCTAGCGAAGCATCGTGGCTTGTCGAGCATATCATCCCAGGCTGACAGGCATTGGATCCCCTTTGAATGACACCAGTACTTAAGCCAATTGTTGAAATTGATCATCTTGTCTTCATATTGTGGCATCATTCTTGGTGAGAGTAAGATGCTACTCAAGGTCAGGGTTCATTGTCCCCCTCTACTCAGCTCTCATCAGACCCATTATAGAGTACAATACCCCATTTGGAATATACCTTACAAGGCATCTGCAAAAGCTGGAAAGGCCACAAAAATACCTCACAAAGAGTATTATTGGACTCAAACTGTTACCCTATGCTGACCGCCTCAAAAAAACTCCGACTTTACTCCATAGCATATCACCTACTCCGAGGTGATCTCTGCCTAACATACAAAGCTATGTCAAACCCAGAGCTGTTGGACATGCTATACCTAAAGAAATCCCAATCCCTCAGAGCCACACGCTGTAGAGACCTAAACCTTGTCACAATTAACAGAACATGCTGGAGGGATAGATTTCTGTCCCAGAGACTTCCCATACTCTGGAACAAGCTACCTATCTATGTCAAGCAGAGTTTTTCCCTACCACTCTTCAAGAAAAATCTTGATGAGTGGATGGGTAATAGGAAATTCACCCCAGGAATCACTTTGGTGGCCCTGCTAGACAGGGGCGCAGGTAAATAGCATTCTTGGGTGGCGAAAGCCAGGGAACCTTGTTGGCTAGGCTTACATAGGCCCTAGGGCCGATAGGCTACCTACCTATGAACATATGAACATTATTTTAAATAAAACTTTCACTCTATATCAAACCCAGACCAATTATCATTACTTGCTTGTCTTCTTATTGTTATTTAAATAAAGTGAACTAAATGTTTAAACTCAGATTATATATTTTCAGATTGCTAACTGTTAATATAACTATTACTTATACTTTCTCCATCTAGTGGAGAATCAGATGTATTTCAATAAGCAGGAAATTAGTGCTTACTGAAACTTTATTTTAATATGAAAAAAATTAAAATATGAAAAGTTTTACCTTTTGATGAAATCCATTCAGAAATGCTTCAAAAACAAGTTATTATAAAACCATGCATTGTACAACATGTAGTATTTGTATTTGTCCCTGAGTTTATTTTTGTCTTTTACTGTTCATTCATTTCTTATAGTATTTATTTTCAGAGATGAGGTCCACTCCATTTCTTCAGTGGGAATAAGTAAGTTGTTTTTTCTTTGCAAATGAAACAGCATATTCCGAGGTTTCAAATGTTTTTTCTTCCTTCTGGCAAAAAAGCCTTAATTTTGCTGTGTAAACTAGAAGTTTTTTTTTTCCCCTCCAAACATCTTTATTAAACTTTCACATATGACAAAGACAATCTTACATTTTTATAAGTGAAAAGCATACAAAATGATATCACTTTAGTTGCAATTTACATCACGGACACCATTGAAATAACTGTAGTTGCAAACATTATACTTCACTTATAAACCATCCAGTCATTGTCAGTTAAGCATTATATGGCTCATTCAAATCCTGCCTCTTAAACCTCTTTCCTGCTCTGCATAGATTGTTCCAGCAATTCCCATTTTTCCTATGTAGTTTGCTCCTTCCCTTTTTAAAGATCCCAAATTCCTATTGTTTTATATCTCTTACTATATTAACTGCTTCTAGTAAAGTTGGTCTAGACTTTGATTTCCATTTTCTAGTAATTGCTTTTTTGGCAGCCACCATAATTAGACCCAGCAGGGCTTTACTGTGTCTAGGCAATTCCGATTGTGTAGCATAACTCAAAACGTCATCTCCCCAGTCAGTCCAGTCTCCTCACACAGCCTCTCCAACAGAGCGGTCTGCAAGGAATCCCTAAAGTCTGCCACCTCATTACACTCCCAAAAAATATGTTCCCAACTATCTCTTTCTTGCCCGTCACACCTCCAACATCTGCTGTCCACCTGAGGAAAAATTCTTTGGAGTCTACTTGGGGTATAAAAATACCTATGTAAACACTTCCAGACCAAGATCCTAAATCTTCTAGACTTTGTTGCATATTTGGGAGATATACATATATCCCCCCATTGTCTCTTTGTGAATTACTTATCCAATCTCTCTCTCTTCCCAATCTTTTCTAAGCTCCTCTGATTTATTGTTATAATTATCTTGCAATATCTTATAGGCTTTACTAATTATTCCATTTTTAACAGCAGCTTCTGTTCTAGATTCTTTTTAAAAACTCTACCACCGCTGGTCTTTCGTTTAGGACCCCCTTATTTCTTTCTCTTTGCCTATACTCTGATATCAATCATTGATAGGTAAGGGAATCTCTAACCTGCAATCCAAATAAATTCTTGGCCTCTTCCCGTTCTGTTATTTTTCTAGTTATTTGCTCCCAACACCTTGGTTCCTTTGTCAGTTTTCTCCGATAAATTCAAGCCCCCTCATGCTAGGTAATCCTAGTCTGTTTTGTTCTGTTGGTAGAATCAGCTTAGCCCACTTGACCCCTGCTGTCTTCCCTTCCCAGTTAAAATCCTTTAACTCTTTTTTAATTGCTATCTACAACTTTTCCGGTTGATAAAAAGTATGCCTGACCTGTGTATAAGACTAAAACTGGATGTGTTTTTATTCAAAATGTCTTTAGACTTTTAAGCAAGGGGAATACATGCTTTCCTTTTTTGAGATACGTAAAGAAGAAAGGTCATTGTCAAATCTAATAAGTTTATCACATATTTTGATGGGTGATACAGACTAGGCAGTGTTTAGAACCAAGTCTTTGTCCTGACTGAAAATTAATTTCACTATTATAGATCTTAGATTTGAAGATATCTTGTTTGAATTTGTTGTTGATAGGGATCTGTGTGTCCTCTCTATAACATATGATATGGCTTCAGGGAGGTTTAAAGTTTTTGGAATCCAAGTAGTTAAAAAGTTTACCATATGTTCTCCCTCTTGCTTCTCAGGCACTATATATCATGATATTATTCCTTCTTGCCCTGTTTTCAAGAACATCTATCTTCTCCAGGAACTTGCTGTTTTATTTTAAAATGAATTCAGTGTTACTTTCTCCTTCAGTCGGTCTACTATCTAAATCAAAGAGTGAGTTTGCCTTGGCAGATAACTGACATTTTTGCTGTTTAACTACTTCATTTATTAATTGTATCTGCTTTTTACAGTCTTTTTTGATTGTGTCTACCTTAGAGTCCAGTTTATCCAGTTTGAACGATAAGTCCTGAATACTGTTGATGATAGATTGTAGCTCCTCCTTGACAGTGACTTCTTGAAGTGTTGCCTTAAAGTGACTCATTTTCATTTGATATTTTCAAACTGAAGTTTTGACAGGAAAATTTTTAAAAAGAGTGGATTTTTTCCCAGCCATTCCCAGATAGTTTTCAATTCTTTATTTCACCTTTTTAGAAGGTTTTTCAGTGAAATTAAAAATTAAATCCTGTCAAAAATGCATAGGAAAAACAGAGCAAAATTCTTATGTTAACTGCCATGCCCCCTTCTGAGTTATACCTTAATTTTTCTTAATTTTGATGTGTTTTCAGGACTCGTGCACTGCCATTAAATATGTTCAACACTGGATCACTTTTGAAGTTGCATAATATGTTTGGGTTAGGTCCTGCCCAGGATATGACAACTGACCAATTTTTAAAGTTTCAGGACACTTTCCATGCATCACAACTGCCATTGGCTCATGCAAAGTCACATAAAGAGAGCAGTTTGAGTGCTTAAAGCTTCAGAGTTTTCTTCCCACTGACGTATACTCCCTCTGTGGACTTTGTGGAACTGAGAGTAGATTAGCAACCCTTCAAGACTGGACAGATAAGTACTCTTCAGGGGTAAATCTTCCACAAATTCATTATTCTGAAGAAAACCTGTATTTTTCCTGTGAATTTAATAACTTCATGGAAGGAAAATTATTTTTATGCATTGCCATGCCTGGAAGGGGACTTTTTACATTATGATTGCTTTTATGAGAAAACTGATTAAAATATGATTTTTATTCTACTCGTTTTCTACATAATAATAATGTAGAGTTAGTGAACTAGGGGCAGGACATTGGGCTTTTGTGGACTGTCATTTCTTTTTTTACCAGAAAGTCATCCATTTTCAGTCATCCATGTCACAGGCTTCACTGTTAGTCTTTCAGGCTTCTTTTTCAACTAAACATTGAAGCAGTTACCACTCTCTGCAGTTCTTCCTTTTCTTCTTCACAAGAAGAAGAAAACTGCTAAGGAGTCTCCCTCATTGCCTCACTGACTGATGGATGACTCTGCTGCATCTGTAATTGGTTCCTAAGACCATCAATCCCTCTTGGTCCATTTGGTGTACCTTCTCAGGATACTAAGACAAATCTTCTGCAGTTTGACCTTCCCAGACAAGGGAGAACCATTCTTGTCAGTCTCGAGAGAAGGAGAGGGTGATAATTTACTATATAGTCAAATTATAATACCTGATTCACAAGATGGTGCCCCTAACACGAGTCTGTCTTCTTCCATATAGTCTGTTGGAAAGGAAAACAAAAAAATTAAAAAATGTTATTGCTGTTTCTATTACTGTAGACATGGTAGTCTTGCTGGGATTTGCTACGGAATAGCTTTCTGCTTTTAATGTTTCAAATCCCATTTTTTCAAAAACTACAAACAGAAAATATTTCCCTCATATTCTGACACTTATTCTCAGTAGAATGGAGGGAGGATGTTTTTATTCAGTGACTTCTTCTGATTCTGTGGAAAGCGTTACTTCAGAAGTCTGTTCAGAAGAGCTGTGATTTTTCTGAAACCTTAATTAAAATGAAATAGGTTTTTCAGTCGAAACTGAATAAAAAGGTTACTCTACTAGTGGACAAAGATTGAACGCTCAAGCTTCAATTGTCCAAGGTTCAACCTGATAATAAGTGGAATTCCTCCATAAGAAATCAGTGTCACTGAGTTCTGTCTGCAGTGATGCCTTTTTGAGGAGAATTTCCCCCTTCTTCAAGTTAGTGCAACTGTGGAGTTGGTAAATATCAGTTCAGGGGTGTGAGTAGGTTACCGCCAAATCGGGGGAGTACAGGGAGGATTGCCTCCTTCAAAAGCACTTATAAAAGTGTTTTTCTGCCGTTTTTTTTTCAGTGAATGTAGTTTAGGAGTCAAATGCTTGGTGCATGCAGTGTTCTCTACTTATAGTGGAAGTAACTAAAATCCCTAAATTCCAGCAAACGTTTTGCAATGTATTTAACTTGTGTACTCCACAGCCTGCAACTCTCCCTTCCATTTAATCATCTTTAGAGAGTGTTCTCTTAACACCTTGCAACATGCCTGACAGTCAACCTTCTACTCCCAAAAAATCTGATAGGTTATGCAAAGTACATCATACTTTTAAGTATCTTATCTTTAAATATGTTATTTTTCATTCATTCCTCAGGAGTTGGGTTCATATCTGACCCTTGGATCCAACTCAGATGTTATTTTAGCTCGTGGCCACTAAAGAGCTCTCGAGCTCCTCCCGTGTCCATAATGCACCAACCAACATACCTCAAATCTTGTTTGGCGCTTTCATATATGGACATGGTCACTTTCAGCTCTTGAGCGTTTCAGTAGAGTGGGAGATAAGTTTATTCTTTTTCTTATTCCCTACAAAATCTAAAGTTTTTCTTATTATTTCCTATTGTTACACTGTTTACACATTTTACTGTAATCTTCATACCTCTCAACCTGGAAACATCAAAAATCTGGACAAGGCCCATGAAAAATAGGTACCAATCTGTACGCTGATTAGCATACAGTTTGCATACATAATTACATAACCCCACCCACTCCAATGGAATTGTGGGATACCAACTTTTCAAACACAAACTGAAGAACAGACAACCAACGTATGGCACCAGAGTGCCCCTGCAGCCCTTCCAATGCCCCATTACCTGGCTATTTCATCTCATTTACCATAAACACTAATGTGTGCATACTACTTTATTTCTACAACTTTTGCCCTTGAAACTCACATTTATTAGCCTCTAGCCACCAGGTGTATTTAGTTGGGGGCATTTACACACAGTTTCAGATAAATACAAGGTGCTAGACCCCTGCAGCCATGTCTATCAAGGGCTTTGGCCAAGGCCAAGCCAGCCCTGCTAAAAGGCAGTGCCTGTTAAACCTCCCTCACACAGCCCCACTCTAGTTCACAAATGCTTACTCTGGCAGAAGATTCCAGACAGGGCCTCTCAGCCCCCTGAAAAGAGACCTAGGACAGAGCCCCGAGCCGAGTGTCCTCTCTGGCTTCTGATGGATGACTCTCTGACATTTCCAGAGGACCCTTTTTACCATTTTACAGATATGAAGACCTGATGCTGAAGAATCCCTGCCTCTCTCCACCACCACCAGGAATTTTCCTTTTAAAAACCGCACACATGACAGAGAACATTCCAAATGGCAAGACTTCAGAAGACAAGCAGAAAAGGCTTAGGACAACCCTACACACACCACAACACTATAGGCCCTTAGCTATACCTCCTGTTTACCTGTGGATGTTCCTTAGACAGATGGGGAAAAAGTTTACACCTCTGCTACTCTCTCAAAGCTACTTTAAACTGTCAATTTCATGATGATCCAATACCAAGAGTTTATGCTTGATCCAGTTAACTAAGAGCCTCCTCTGATGAATCTTTAGACAAAATATGTATTAGAAATGGTAAATAACATACAACAGGTTAGTAACCATTCCTTAAAATGTGGCTATGATGAAAATTGGTCCTTTCCTGACTCCACAAGATCCCAAAGGCGAAACAACAGATCATCCAGAGGCAGAAAATCAAGAGAGAGGCCTACAGAGGGACAGTGCTGGCAGGGTAAGGTAATAACAGAGACACAACAACACCCACTGCACCAACACAGGACACAGTGACTTGACCTAACTCCGCCTCTCAGGGAGCAAATAGCAGCACCATTAGACCAAGGCTACGGTTCCACACTTCACACCTTGCCAGTAAAAAGAGGGAATGCCAACCTGCTGCAAATCAAAAAAGATAGAAAGATCTACAGCAGATAAGATGAATTATCCAAGATGAGCTGTGGAAAAGACCACAAACAGAGTTCTCAGGCAGATTCTACTCACCAGACTCTTTCCTAGTGAAGAGAAAGAAGAAAAGGAGATACAATTTCCGATCATCTGTCCATAAACAATTGTCCCAAAATTGCTGGGCAAGGAGTGTTGGCTGGTAACTCTAGATCTCAGGAGGGCATAATTCCTGCACGCCCCTCTTCACCCAATTGCAGAAGAGGATTCAGGATTTCTTGCAGGTCAGAATCATTGCCATTTCCTCAGCATTGCCCTTTGGCTTATCTATCATGCCTAGAAATGCCCCACAAATGCCTGGCATCAGACTCCAAATTTATACTTGGCATTACCAAGACAGAACAAACTAACAGCAAGAAAAGTCTGCCAGCCCCTTGGGCTTCATGGCATCATGCATAATCTTGGTACCACATGCCAGACATGATAGAAAACTACAGTGGTACCTAAAATAAATGTCTCAACACACACAGGCACCTAGAAAGAAAATATGCATTAATCAGTTACAGGCAATATTTGTACCGGAAAAGAGACACCCTAGCAGACATGTTAGCAGAACCCCTGATGCCTTTGATGTTAACTCAGAACAACTACAGCATCATGCATCAAAAACCTAAACTTTGCAGCTGACTGCCTGGAACATCACACATAGCTGACACTAAGCTGCCATCCAAGGTAAAAAGGGTTAAGATCATGAAGCCCCCCAGACCTTCAACAAGAAGGAACTATGCAGGAAAATGGAAAAGGTTGCTACTACCTGGACAGAACCAAAAGTAACAGAAAACTGGCCAGCTTTAGGTAGCCTATGCAACAACAGGACAACCCAGTGTTTATGACTGCAGATGCTATCCAGTTTGGACATCTCTATTTTATGGGTAGGTACAAAACTGTACTTTTCCTGTATTTGTTTTTATTTATTAATTGTCATAATGTACATGTAGTTCAGATTTAATTCCAAAATATTATACTGTTCAAGTAGATATGATGCTCCTAAATTATGGGCTATGCCAAGAGGTATTAAAGGCTTCAACTCAAAGCTGAACAATATCAACATTTTCATTGTTAACTGCTTTATAAAGTTCTATTTGATTCCCTGCATAATGTGTGCTGTTTACTGACATGGCCAAGACATCTGTTTTCATATCTGAATCAACATTATGAAACAATACTGGATCCATTCCAAAACAGAAACTAGGCAACCAGAGATATATGCATTTAAAATGAAGGATAACACATTTCAAGGGACTGAAAGACCATTTAAAATCCTGGAGGATATTCAGCTTAAATTATCTAGACATACAGCAAGAAGTCAACATTTTAAATAGTTAACATTTATATAAAGCCAAGCAGATCAATCACCCCTCCAAGTACCATCACCAGAAGCATAAATGATACTATATTTATCCAGACTGTTTCTAATGGGTCAGCAAATAAATGAATACATAGCAGTTCATTTTTAACATACAGAAAATATAAATGCATGTATGTGCTAAGAATAGTATACATGTAACTTAAGGTTTACAAAACTTTACATGAATATTAACTGTATTTACTGTCACTTGTGATAAAGTAGAATACATCTTATAAAACTGAATTTAAAACATTATGGCATCACATTATATTTAATGCTAGTTAATTCAATGCCTTTGAATCCTTACTTGCAGCATTTGTTATAATTAAGTAGTAAAACATCTTCTCTTTACTCATCCATAGAGTGATATATGTGTATAGCTCATTGCTTCCAAAGCTAAACTGTTGCTTGAAACAAGTCTGTAGGAGTCTAAGAGAGCACCTAACATTTTTTTTATTAAAATAGAATAGCACTTTTGTCTCATCTTTAGTTTAATAGAGACTTTATCTGTATTAAACTAAAGACGAGTCACAAGACAAAAGCGCTTATCTATTTTAATAAAAAACGTGAGTTGCTCTGACTTACATCATTAAATAAAAAATAGATTTTTTTTAAGGAGAAAAATAGACTGTCAAAAAGCAGTGTAGCTGAAAGGTACATTATGACTGCTGCAACTTACAGTTTGGGTGACACGCACACATGCACCGTTTCCTTAAGCAGCTCACGCTCACCTAATAACTCCAAAGTAGCAGCCATCGTTGCCTCAATGCAGAACAGCCAAAGCCGAGCCATTTCCTCTGGCCACCAAAGCATTAATTCACCAGGCATCAGCGACCTCCGCTTCATACAAAATCAAGCCAAAGTATTAATCAAGCCACTATCCCGAGTCCAACAACAAACGCACAGCCAAAGGTCTGCAGCAGTTGCTTGTTCCATTTCTGATTCCGCGCTAAATGTTTTCAAACAGCAGGAATGGAATTTGAGAACACACAGCCAAACCTCTGTAGAAATCAGTACTTTCAGCCAACCGGAAAGCACATGAGCCCTTGAGCTCAATTCCGACAGGCTGACGGCGATGACATCAGCTCAAAACGGCACGAAATAAAAAAATTTGAAAAGAGCTGGAAAAAAATCAGAAATGAAGGGGTGCCACTCGGGAATCGTGGCACCCCATTAATTGGACCCCAAAACTCGGTAAAAACCAAGTAAATCGGTACGGTTGGGAGGTCTGGTAATCTTCTTACCATAATTGGTAAGCTCTTTCCGTCTTACACACTTTAGTGTTATTCTGGTTACCATTACTGGTATTTTTTCTGTTTTTGGTACTTTTGCTAGTTGTATGTTAATTAAAAAAAAAAAAAAACTTCTTTCTAGATTTTTTATATAATTTCAAAATGTCTGAAAAGGGTCCTTCTGGCTTTAAAAAATGCCAGAAATGTCGGTACAAGTTGCTTCTTTACAATGTGCATGCTTCGTGTGTCTACTGTTTGGACCTAGAGAGAGGGTTTGTCTGTAAGTGTCCATTCTAGGATTGATTATTTTTTGCTGTGTTTGTCAAATCTGGTAGGGGATTGTATAATTTGACAGAAACCATGAAGGTTAATAAAATAAACATTTTATGAGAAGCAGGTGGACCAGTCCAAGTTGAAATCCCTTATTATTATTGTTTCTTGACTAAAAGGTGAGGTACACCAAAAATGGAGGTGTTCAGTAATGGCTGGGCCGTTACCTAGGGGTATATAAATAGCTATTATAATGATGTTTGTTGGAGTTTAATTGAAGGCGGGTGATTAGAATTTCTGAATTCAAGAGGTCTGGGGGTTTGATTTGAAGTATTTTTAGTTTGGTAGTATTTTTATATATTATAGCTATGCTACCACCTTGTTTATGTGTCCTGTTGTGCCTATGGATTTTATAACCATGACTAAGAACTTCACTGTATGTGGAGTTTTAGCTATGTTTCTGTTAGGACTGCTATTTCGGGGGATTGCTATGTGATAGCTGCTTGAAATTCATGAGTTTTGTTTAGGATGCTTCTTAGGTTCATGCTTAATATTAAGAGATCTGAGTTACTACGTGGGAGATTAGTGATGTTTGGAGTGAGGGGGGTTTGACTAAGGGGTTGAGGTCCCGGATTTGGATGTATGTCACACTTAGTTTGATTAGGGTAGAATTGAATAGAAATGGGTATGTGAGTTTTGTAACTAGTTTGACATATTTGCACAGTAATTGTGGGGGTTAACTCTGTGTGTGTGTGTGTGTGTGTGTGTGTGTGTGTGTGTGTGTGTGTATCTAAGTGTGAAGAGTTCTGTATTGGAGCTATTGGAAAGGTACAGAGATGTGATGTTTAAAAAGGTATGGGGTGGGGTATTTAGTGGGTTTGTGGGGGACTAGGTAGTTATAACTTGTTGCATCTGATAAGTAGATAGGTAAGAAGTAATTAGTAGAATAAGTAGTACAATGTGTTGGAGTAACATTGTGTTTATATTTAATTTGGAGTTAAGTGCTGTGTTGGTGAATGTTGTAGGGAGTAGCTTACAAGAGTGTGGCTTCTATAGGGCTGGGTTGTGTTGAGGTTAAGATAAGTAATCTGCGTTATAGTATAAGGCTAATTGTCAATTATGTGTATGACTGATGTGACTGGATGATTAGTTAATGGGTGTATTTTGTGGATAAGTTTAAATTTAGGGGTAGTGGAGATGTGTGGGATTTGGGAGCAGGGTAGGAGAGTGGTGTGAGCCCGAGCAGAGCAAGCAGAACTGTAGCTACTAGGAATGAGAAAATATCTGTTAGAATAGGATTGCAGGTAAGTGCCACAAAGTTGGCAAAACCTAATGCTACTATTTCAGGGATTCATATTACAGTATATTTTACAGCACGGCATGGATGGAGATTAATATATGTATGTATTAGGATTGCTGTGTACAACAGTTTGGGATATGCTTGCCCTATTCAGCTTACTTTACTCATATGTTTGGCAGTGCAGCACCACCTAGTGGCCAAAGGGGGGCAGAGCAAGAGAGGGAGGGGAGGGGAACTAGCAGATGTTGTCCCGGTGAGTGTGAACACCACTTCAGTGTTAGAGAAAAAATCCGGAGTTTAACTATGCATTAAGATCAAGAACTTCATAGGGAAACCTACATTTCTCTGCTTGTGTGTTCTGTCCTCTAATCTTTATTCTATAGGTCCCATGGACACATGTGGAAGGGAGATATCAGCAATTTGTTTGGACCATTTGGTGGGAGGGGAGCACTTGCTAAGTGAATTTAGTTGATAGGGAGAATGGTGAGCACACAACGCTGAGGAAAGTGACGCGCATCCATGATCTAAGGCATGTTTTAGAAGATTTAGGGTTCTGACATTCTCACATCTGAGATCTCTTAGCCTACTATCGGATCTGAAACCTTCATCGAGTCTGAAGGTTTTGGCTCCGATAGTTATTTCTCCCTCTCCATTGAATTCTTTGCTGGAGCCTAAGTTTTTGGTTCCAAAGCCAAGTGCATCAATTAGTAGCAGAACTTATAAGTATATGGTAAAGCCCATTTTGCTCTCCTTGCCTGCACATTTGTTTCAGACACCTAAGAAACATTCCAGGCCCCCTTCTACAGCATCTTCTAGGTTCTCCAGAAGTTTATCAGAGGCAGATGTGCATAGGATGCAAAGGTTTCTCAGGGCTCAGATCCAGATGGGGGTCCTGCCAGCTCTATCCCCTACCTGATCCATGAGTGCACTCTTGAAGTCCATTCTATCTCCTTCTCCGATCCAGCCCATGGTTTTGGAGACCTAGGATCCAAAATCCCCAAGAGGTTTGGTGTCAGATCCATACGAGGTTTCCCCCCTTCGCTCTGACTGTTTCCCTGGTGGGTTCTGCTCTGATACCTTCAGATCAGAACAGGTCTCTGAGCCAAAGTGTCAGCCTCGGGTCTGAAGGGGGGTGGATTCGGCTCCAGCATTGTCGGATCCATCCCTTCCCTTTGAGCCTCGGCCCTAGACAGTTCTGGTCTGATTCTCCCTTCTAGGCTTGGCTCGGAGGGGTGGGTGTGATCTACTTACCTAGGAAGCGTCAGCTCTGAGGGGAAGAGTTGGGTTTTCTCCTGGGCCCTTGACCTTCGAGGTGGTAGAAAGGCCTTTTTCTCTCCCGAGAGGACCATCCTCCCTTATTTTGGATCCTACCCTCTTTTGCTTCTATTGTTCCAAGCTCTGAGTAGATCAGGCATATTCCATAGGGACAGCCAGTTCCAACAGGTCTCCAAACAGTTCCAGTAGAGGAACTTCCTTTCATTTCCAACACCTCCAGAACATTCCATGGAACGGTTCCCCCGTAAGAGGACATGTAAAAGGATACACATAGATTCCCCCTTGGAGTAGTTCATGGAAGGTATCGATTTTGATGAAGGAGAAAGATTCCCCCAGATCACTGCCAGATTACATCTCCTTTGGAGATATTTTTGAGATTTTGTAGCAGAAAGGAGGTTTGTCATCCCAAGCTCATTCTCCTGAAGAATCTGTGTTCTTGGGGGCTTTTGGTTCTCGCCCATCTATGTATTGAGTCACTCCCC
The DNA here is from genome assembly GCF_019279795.1 of Protopterus annectens. Classification (NCBI taxonomy): domain Eukaryota; kingdom Metazoa; phylum Chordata; order Ceratodontiformes; family Protopteridae; genus Protopterus; species Protopterus annectens. Next base: position 89,138,310 of record NC_056738.1, on the reverse strand, counting down.
TGGTGGATGAACTAAGTGACCTGGTTTCCCATCTGGCATGGAAGGAGCCAGATACTGTCAAAGCCATTCCCAAGCAAGGGGTCCCAGTTGATGTTATGGTGGTGGCAGCAGCCACTAAGAAAGAACTAGCAGAGCAGAGCTCTACTGTCCATCCACCTAACAGAGAGTCTAGAACATTGGACAGATTTGGAAAACAAGTGTTTGCCTCAGCTACCTTCCCACTGAGGTCACTTAACTACCTGGTGTGCATTTTAGCAGACTTCAGAGAGACTTGACTAAGGAACTTTCATACAGTCTCTCATAGTCCATGTCTGCTGAGAATTTCAAAAGAACACCCACTTAACTGGCCACTCTTCTGTCAATATCAAATGCTTTGATGAGGTTAATCTCTCACATGGCTAAAGGTACCTTATGAGGAGCCGGTTCAGGCATTGCCATAAGGAGGCATGCCTTGTTGCGACTGTGTCTTTGCGGAGCCTTTTAAAATGTCTTTTATTAACATCCTATTCGATGGCACTTTCTTGTTTGGGTCATCAGTAAAGGATACGCTTACCTGCAGCAAAAAAGATGAAAAGACCCTGTCTGGCATAGGCATCAAGTTTTTTATGTCTCAGCGGATCTTCTGTAGGAGCCAGAGAGGCAGTAAGAAAATGTAGTTCCGCATATCTTAGGAGCCATTCCAGGATTCACGTGGGGAAAATTCCTCCAGAGGCAGAAGGGAAAATTTTAATAGCAGACGTCATCCTAGAGGCAGAGGAGGCCTGCAAAACCAGGGCTTTAGATATTTTTTTTTCGGATAAGCCCTCTCAGCTCTCCTGAAATGCTGGCCAACTGCCCTTCTCTGGAGGCAGTCGGGGGTGTCGATTTCTCTTTGCACCAAGATGCATCAGAAAAGATTCTTGGGTTCTAAGTATTATACCTGGAGGCTATTTCATACCATTTTCCCTTCTTTCTCATCATCAAAGGAAAAAACTTCCCCACATTCCACCCAATTAGAGAAAGGCCGTAGCACAAGAAATTCAAAAGCTGCTACAAAAAAAGAGTCCTCCAAAAATGTCCAGCCAGACCAAATCAGATTCAGAACTTATTCATGCTTCTTTTTAGTACTAAAGAAAACAGAGGACCTCAGACCCATTTTGGATCTAAGCAAATTGAGCCAGTATGTAAAGAAAGCAAAGTTCCGAATGGCCACGGTTCAGTCCATTCTACCTTTTCTACACAAGGATGATTGTGCTATATAGATCTTCAGGATGTGTACTGTCATATAAAAATGGCCAGTTGATGCAGAAGACATCTCCACTTTTGGCTGGGAGCCAGTCATTACCAATTCAGTGCTCTGCCCTTTCGACTCATCACAACCCCAAGGTATTTACCAAATGCACGGCAGTAATTGCAGCTCACATGCGATTGAATGGATTCCAGGTGTTTCTGTATCTAGACAACTGGCTTCTGACTGCCCCATCCAAGCATCAACTTCCGCATGCCAAGGACTCTTTGCTCCAGATTTCCGGCTCCTTGGACATTACGATTAATCTCACCAAATCATAACTTGCACCAGTTCAGAGCCTGGAATTCATCGGGACAGTTTTAAACACATCTACCAAATAGCATCCTTGCCTACCCACTGCATTACTTCCATCAGGAATCAGGTTCAGGCTATTCTCTCTCATTCATCTCCTCCCAGCAAGATTAGTTCTTCAAGCTCTGAGGTCACTAGCAGCTGCTATAGTACTACTCCCTCTGGCACACTTCTTTATGTGAGTTTTCAAGTGGACCCTAGCTGTACAGTAGTTAATTCTACATCAGCCCATGTCTTTTCAAGTAAAACTCTTCCCGATTTGTGAGCAACACATTTGCTGGAGGATACAGTCGGACAATCCTTTTCTGGGTAGACCTTTTGTCCTACCAAACCCAATAGTCACAGTGACCACGGACACTTCTCAACTGAGGTGGGGGGTATTTGGTCCCCCAAGAGACCAAGGTGCATATCAGTGTCCTAGAAATGAGAGTAGTTCTTCTAGTGTTGCAGGCATTTCAAGATGCTCTTCCACTGAGGACTATTGCATTTCAGACCGACAACATGTCTGTAGTCTGGTACTTCAGCAAACAAGGAGGAACCCTATCTTACCTCCTTTGTAGAGTGGCCATAAGGGTTTGGGACTAGATTATCTCATCAGACTGCTTTCTTATTGCAACACACATCCCAGGGAGATTGCAGACAAACTAAGCAGATCCATTCTGATGCCTCACAAGTGGTCTCTCAATCAGTTGGTAGCAAATATGATTTTCAGGCATTGGGGCCAACATTGCAGCAAGTACTTCTCTCTTATCCCCCTTCAGGAGGTCTCACCGAGAACTGCTGTTCTTCATGCTTGGCCCTCCTTTATGCTTATCCACCTTTTACCCTGATTCCAAGATTTTTGCAGAAACCAAGTAGGCTGAAGAGCTCAGTAATCCTCATTGCCTCCTTCTGGCTTTGGCAAATGTGGTTCCCCTTTCTACTGTCTCATCTTCGTTATCCTCCATGGATACTGGAACCACAGGATCTCCTCTCTCATCTGTTGGGGATTCAACACCCCAACTTTCAGGCCCTCAGGTTGCCTACATGGTTTCTCTACTTCCAGTAATAGTCCAGATTTTCTTCCCCAGTTCATGACATTTTTTTGGCTTCGCAAAAGAATTCTACCAAAAAAGTTTATAGAAGCAAATGGAAAAGGTTCTCTATTTGGGCATGAGATAAGGACATTGATCCTTTTTCTGCTCTAATTTTGACTATTCTTCAACGTTTGACAACTCTTTTCAAAGGTAGTGCTAATTTCTTTATGATTAAACTCCAGTTGGCAACAATTTCAAATTTCCACACAGAGAATAAATATTTTTCCTTAGCTTCTTCTAGATTATCTAAAACTTTTATGAAATACATTTTTCTGCTAAGACCTCCAGTAAAGGATTCCTCACCACCTTGGGATCTTGCTGTAGTACTTGACACAAAAACCCTTTGAACCTTGAGACAAGTCTGACCTAAAATTTCTATCATGGAAGACATTTTTCGTGATGGCTATTTCAGCTAAAAGGAATTTCTGAACTCCAGGCTCTTTTGGCAAAAATCTCTTACATTGTTTTCCAGAGAGATAGAGTTATTCTGCGGACTAACCCTTCTTCTTTTACCTAAAGTAGCTTCTGAAAATAACATTAACCAATCTATTCATTTGTCAATATTATTTCCATGTTTTGCAGATAAAGGAGAGTACATGCTGTATCTCATTCACATACACAGTTACATTTTTACCTCCAACAGTTTAGAAAGTTGGACCAGCTTTTTGTATCCTTCTCTCCAAATTGCCAAGGCCAATCAGTTTCTAAAGTCACCCTAGTTAAACGGATTATGGACTGTGTCTCCTGGATTTACTTTCAGAAGGGTATGACATAGTGAAAACTTCCATGAACTCACTCAGCTAGATCTATGGCTGCATCATCGGCTTTTTGGTCAGGAAGATCTATTGATGATATTTGTGCAACAGCTACATGGTCCAAGGGTCATAACTTTGTTTCACATTACGAATTGGACATCATATCTGGAAACAGAGCCTCCTTTGGTTTGGCAGTACTCTGGAATATCCTTCCATGAGGGGCACCCAAGGTAAACGTAGCTGGGATCTCTGTCCCATAAATGAGGAAGAATGAAAAGGACAACATCAGATTTATGTGAGGAAGAATGAAAAGGACAAAATCAGATTTATAAGTTATGTAATCACCATAACTAGGCATCTGTTATTTCCATTTTAATTCTTCCTCATCTCCCCTCCCATCCATCCCCATCCATTTTCTTCTTCTGGATGGACCTATTAGACTGTTTTTTTTTTTTTTTTTTTGGAACCCACAGTTCCAGGTTTGAACCCTATCTTTTCTATATGCTGTATCTGTTCTTCTTCTATTATTATTAAGAAGCAGAGCAGCAAACTCAATCTGAGGTATTGGATATGGAGTGTGGCATTATGGGTAGAGGTAGGAGCTCGAGAGTTAGATCCGAAATCTGTAGTATGCGGCTGATTTGGATGACCCATAAGTGAGGAAGAATGAAAATGGACAACACAGATGCCTAGTTATGGTGAGTATATAACTTAAATTACAACAAGTCTTACTTCAAACTGTTTCAAACTTTGGAATTCATAAGAACAAATTTCAGCATGGTAGACAGTGACAGCTTCTGTTCCTCTCTCAAGAGCACAAACTATCAGATTCCATGTTAGAAAAATAATTCACAATACCATTGTCTCAGCTCTATTGATTCTACAAGCCTTGAGATCAATGTCGTCGGCTATAGTCTTACTTCTTGTAGCAACATTTTACATGAGAATTCTTCAATGGATATTAGCAACACAATGGTCTATTCTTTACAAAGCATATCAGTCCAAATAAGAACCACTCAGGCATGTAGCAAATACCTTTGTGGTGAATTCGATCAGATCAGGTTCTACAAGGCCACCCTTTCATTCTGCCTTAGCCCAAGGCCATAGTGACCATGGACGCATCCCAGATTAGGTAGGGGGAACTTCCTAGGGAAAACAGTCCAAGGCACTTGGTCTCCCGAAGAAGCCAACATGCATATCAATGTCCTGGAAAGGAGAGCAGTGCTGTTAGTGCAGCAGGCCTTTCAAGACTCTCTCCCTTTCAGGGCAGTTGCGATTCAGACAGACAATGTGTCACTAGTTTGAAGCATTAACAAACTATGAGGAACCGGGTCTTACCCCTTATGTCGAGAAGCCCTCAGAGTGTGGCAATGGATGATCTCATCCAACTGTTTTCTGATAGCAATGGACATTTGGGGAAAGTCCAACGTGATAGCAGACAAATTGAACAGGTCCATTATACTACCTCTTGGGTGGTCTCTCAACATGAAGGTGACAAATGATTTTTCACCAGTGGGGCTGGCCTTGCTGCAGTCTCTTTGAATCTCCCCTGAGCAAAATGTGCAGCAGTTCCTTTGCCCTAATTCCCCTATGGGGGGAATCACCAAGAGACACTGTGCTCTACAATTGGCTCCCCAATCTCCTGTATGTGTATCCCCTCCAACTCCCTTGATCTCCAAATTTCTGCAGAAAGCTTTCCGTTTGAAGAGCAAAGTCCATTGTCATTGCACCTTACTGGCCTTGACAGATCTGGTTCCCCTTTCTTCGACCTCATCTAATTTACTTACCTTGGATTCTGGATCTGATTCCAGACCTATCTCACCTGACAGGCATGATTCACCTGGATATCTCAAACCTAAAGCTAAAAGTGTGGTTTCTCCCCTTCCTTTAATAGCCAGACAACCCATGCTCTCGTCCCCTGTCCATCATATACTTTTATCTTCCCATAAAGCTTCTACAAGAAAACTTTACAGAAGTAAATGGAAGAGGATATTTTTTGGGTGGGTGCTTCAGAAACATATTGACCCTTTTCAGCCCTTGTACAAAGTCTCCTTATGTTTTTGGCAACAATTTTCAACAATGAAGCTAGCTTCTCAACCATTAGAGTTCATTCAGCAGCCATCTCTAATTTCCCATTAGATTTGAGAATGCCACCCTCGCTTCATCTAAAGTTTGTAAAGCCTTCTTGAGCGGTACCCTTCTTTTGAGAACATATTATAAAGATCCAGTTCCTCGATGGGACTTAAATTTGGTACTGCAGGTCTTGATTCATTCCCTGTTTGAATCAGCAGCAAAATGTGATCTTAAGTTTCTGACCTGGAAGACTATCTTTCTGGTGGCTATCACCTCAGCTAGAAGGATTTCAGAACTTCAAGCATTGTATTCTGAACCTCCCTACTTGATTTTTCATAGGGATAATGTAACGTTATGAACCAATCCTTCTTTCCTTCACAAGGTGGTGTCAGAATCTAATACCAATTAGTCCATTAATCTGCCAGTTTTCTTTCATAATTTACAAAGATGATTATATGTTGCACTTATAGGATGTTCACAGACACATTTTTACTTAACGTAGCACAAAAGAAATTAGAAAGATGGATCAATTATTTGTCTCCATTGCAGGTTCTTAATTGGGTAAATCAGTTGGATAGGCAACTTTAGCCGTATGGTTGATGGATTGTATATCATTTGTCTACAGTCAGTTGGGTCTGTCCTTACCATAACATTTAAGAGCCCATTCAACTAAGTCCATAGCTACTTCTTCAGTGTTTCTGTCTAGGGATTCCATGGACAATATATGTGCGGCTGCCACTTGGGCCAATTCTCATACCTTTATTACTCATTACAAACTGGATCTGGTCTTGAGGGGAAGAGCAGCCTTTGGCTCAGCTGTGGCCAGGAATATCCATCCTTAGAGTCCACCCAGGATTTTAGGTAGCTGGAGACTCTTTCCCAACTGTTGAGGAATGAATGAAAATTGACAACATCAGATAAAGAAGTTATGTACTCCCCATAATGTTCCACCTGTGTTGTCCATTTTCATTCTTCCTCAACTCCCCTCCTACTAACCCCCAACCTTTATCACAGTTGATTTCTGGAAGAACATGAACTTATAAGGACACTACTGTTCCTTATGTTGAGCTCCAGATAATGACTTCTTCTCTCAGGAATATTATTATAATATTTCTTACCTTACGTCAACCAGCAAATAATATCTGAGGTATGTTAGGGGTTGGTGCATTTTGGCTAACAGAGGAGCTCGACAACTCTTTAGTGGCCATGAACTAAAATAACTGCTGAATCAGATCTGAGAGTTGGATCTGAACCCAGGAAGTATAAAAATGGGCAATACACATGGAACATTATGGTGAGTACATAACTTATTTTTTCCTGTCCCAAAGCAGACCCTGCAGTTATTTCATTATCTAAAACTTTTACTGCTAAACAGATAGTTAATGCTAAACCCCTGTTCCTGTGACAAGGATAGGAAAGCATTTGATAGATTTATAAATAAAATGTGTTCACTACTTTAGCTTTCACATTTTTGAACTACCAGACTCAATGTTAAAATATTTAATGGCTTCTTTTGCGAACATGAGAACTGTCAGTGTTAATATCCCCTCTTTAGGGGTTAAAAAATTCTTTAATTGTAGCTAATTTGCATGTAACTAGACTCTGTTTAAAGAGTACTTAACAATTCTGCTGATGCTGACTTCAGGGGTGCTGTAGTAGGATCAGTTATGAGAAAATTTGGTGGGCTACATTTTTAAAATTTATCAGAAGATGTTAAAACTGAAATTTTAAATTCTCCCTTAGACAAGGATGTTCTGTTTGGCCCTTTTGCTGCTGAGGTACTTAAAAGATATGATGAAAGAGGGAAACCGATTCTAGGGTTACCCAAATTTTCCAACCCTCCATTTCTTTCTAAATTGGAACCCTTTTACAAAAAACAGTTTAAGCAACAAGGTGCTGACACACAGGAATCTAAAAAGCATTGGCAGGGAGGCTCAGGTAAGCCTTCCAGAACTTAGGACAATCCAAAAAGTCTGAATGGACTCTCCAGGTCCTCCCACACCTACCCTGGTAATTTATACCTTGAAAACTTGCCTGAGTATCATCTTCTTATTCCCATGGACAGGAGTATTCTACTGTGCTTTTCCACCCTTCCCACCGATACCAAGTGTTCTTCTAAAGATCCAGAAGGACTCTACAAAGTTTGTGATGGTGACCTCCTGTTGTCTTAGGCAGCAGTACTTCTCTGTTCTTTGAAAATTGGCCAAGGGCAATCACTACAAGCTTCACCATAGGCTGGATTTACTCACAATAGAACAGCAGTTGTTTGATACACCCCACTGTGAAACCACCTCAAATGACTGCCTGGATGGTACAGTTTTAATACCTTTTAGACATCTATTTTTCTGAAGATGTGCGTCATGTATTAAAGGAGGCCAAAACACCTGCTACTAGACAATCATATATGAGTTGGTGGAGAAATGTTCTAGTTAGTGCCATGCTAAGAACAAAGACCTGTTTAAGGCCTGGATTTCATTAGTTCTAGATTATTTATGTGAGTTGTTATCCTCTGGCCTTTTTTAAACATCTTTATTAAATATGCATTAATAGAAAAGAAAACAAACTGTAATAACATGTTTTTCCATTTGCACACATTATACATTACATCCTTTATTTAATAACTTTCAGTCCAGCATTACATAAGTTAATCAGTTCTTGCCTTCCCTTAAACCTTAATCCTCCTCTTGAACATTATTGTGCATGAATTGTTCCCAAAAATTCCATTTATTTCTGTGTAATTCACTCCTTTCCTTTTCTAAAGATTCATCTTACAATTCTTTTTTCTTTTATATTACTCAGTACTTCAAATACAATTGGTTTAGATTTTGATTTGCATTTTCTAGTAATTGCTTTTTTGGCAGTCTGCAGAATTAAACTTAATAAGCCCTTGCAATGTCTGAGCAATTCATATCTTGTATCCCTTCTCAAAATAATTGTTTCCTTAGATACAACCATTTGCTCCCTCGATATTTCTGACAAAGTACACTGTATGGAATTTTTTTAAATCTGCCAACTCATTATACTTGCAAAAAACATGTTCCTAGATACCTTTTTCTTCCTTATCACACCTTCAGCATTTTCTAGTTACATGAGGAAGATTTATTTTAAGTCTCTTTGGGGTATAAAAAATACATGTGCATATACTTCGAAACAAAAATTCTAAACCTTCTGGACATTGTTGCATACTTGAGAGTTATACATATGTCTTCCCATTGTTTCCTTGTAAGTTACTTTTCCAGTCTCTCTTCCTTGTCTTTTCTAAATTCTTCTGACTGATTCTTGTATCATAGTGTATTTTACAAGCCTTACTGATTACACATTTTATCAGCAGCTTCTGATCTAGGTTCGGTGAAAACCTCTACCAGAGCAGGTCTTTCACTTAGAACTTCCCTATCCCTTTCTTTTTGCATATACTTTTGACATCAATGCCAGATAGGGAAGGCAGTCTCTAACTTGCAGTCCAAAACACTTTTTGGCTTCATCCCACTCTGTTACCTTTTCCTCTGTAGTTGTTGCCAATTATCTTGGTTCCTTTGCCAATTTTCAGTAAATTTCAGCCCCCTCTTTCTTGTTTCTGCACTCCTACTTGCAGTCATCCCTACTGGAAGAATCTTCTGTCTCCATTCACATGTTGGCTTAGTTGTTTTCTGCAACTTTATGAATATAATAATCTGTATATTATTATTATTATTATTAAGGATCTCCATACAAAATTCCACTCTGTCCTTATTTCTTGAAACCCCCCCAATCATCATTCCTCTCCACTTTGAATTCTATTTTTCCTTGTGTTATGTATATGAGCTTTAACTGTGTAGCTCAAAAATATCCCTTCAAACAAAGTAATCCTAGACCACCTTGTTCTATTTGGAATACCAACTTATCCCACTTAACTCTTGTGCTCTTCCCTTCCCAGATAAATTCCTGTGACTAAAAATATGTCTGATCTTTATATAAAATGTAAGGGAATAAAACATTTTCACTGTTTGTATATTACCATCCATATTCATAAATAAGAGTTTCCATTTTCTCTGTTTATGTATCATCTTTTGTTTAGTCTCTTTCCACATATACTTATTTGCCATCACAGAATCCTTTTTAATCCGTACTTCTAAGTACTTAATTTTATCTTGTCTGCATAAATATAGGCATTGCTGAACCAATTTGTGGGTGGATACATAGCTTAGAGCTATTGCCTTTGTTTTATCTTCATTAATGTTGTATCACGAAAAGACTTGAAACAATCTCAGTGTTCCACAACACTGAAATGTCCTTTTCTGGTTATGTGGGGTACAAAATAATATCATCTGCAAATAAAGTCAACTTTTCTTGATTGCCATACCAATTATATCCTTGGATTTCTTAGTTCCTTATTTTCTTTAACAGTGGTTCTAAGTATAATGCAAGTAACAAAGGGAAAAGAGGACACCCCTGTCTGGTTTCTCTGTTCAAACAGGACTTATCAGACAGGACCCCCACCCACCCACACACTTTAATTTTCTCCTCTGATCCCTCATATGTCCTCCTAATTCTTATTATTCTGTTAAGGAATGCAAATTCTTCCATTGGTCTTCTCATAAAATCCCAGCTTACTCTGTCAAATGCTTTCTCTGCATCAAAACCCACCAACAGCAGTGGTATTTTATTACTTCTTGCTTCCCTCTAGATCATCATTGTTCTGTTAATGCTGCCAAATATTTGTCCCCCTCTACAAAACTACATTGATATATATCTATCACTTTTGGCATCACCTTTACCATTCTTTTGCCATTGTGGATATAAATTCCACAAGGCTCGGTTTCTAGGTCCCCTTCTTTTTAACATCTTTACCAACTATCTACACCAATCTTGTCCCTTGTCCTCCCTCATTCAGTTTGCTGATGACTCCACTATTATCTCTGTTTCAGAGAACCCTACTTGTCTACTATCACACAAAAATCCGTTAACCTTACTGAATCCTGGCTATCTAACAATCAACTCATTCTTAACCCCATAAAAACAAAACTCCTCCTCTTCCTCCCAAAATCCTTCTACCATCTGAAATAATCTTTTACCATCTCCGCACTAAATTATACTTTCCTTTCCCCTGAAACTCATACTAAGCGCCTTGGTGCGACTATAGATGATCAGCTCAAGTTTGACTTAGATGTGCATCACTGTATTAAGAAACTTTGCCCACCAAAAGCTTGGCTTATTGTATAGAAATAAAAGATTTCTCACCATTGATGCTAGAATCTCACTCGCCAATGCCTTCCTTCTACCTAACCTATTTTATGGCTCATAAATCCTAACTAATCTACTGTCTTCTCTTCTTTCCAAAGTAGAATCTACCTATAATAAAGTAGCCAGATTTGCTGCCAATCTGTCTTTCATATCTCATTATTGCCTAGCTCTGAAATCACTTAACTGGTTAGAGTTTCCTAACCAACTCTTATTGTCTCAACTTCAGTTATTTATTCCATTCTAAATAAACCCCTCATCTGCTCTAGTCTCTCAGCACTTATCTCTCTTTACACCCCCCTCGATCTCTCAGAAGTTCTGATCAACATCTACTTCAAATTTACAAACCTAATAAATCTATTGGACAGTATCTCTTCAGCTCTTCTCTGGCCTCTCATTGGAACAAACTTCCTCTACCCTTGAGAAATATCTCCAATATTTATGAATTTAAGAAAACAATGAAACTGCATATTAATAGTACCTGGTCTTGTCTCTGTAATCATCCATCTTGAACTCCTCCCCTACTCTAACTCTGCTTCCTTCCTATTGCCTTTCTTTTCCTTCTCTATCTATCTTTACTTCTTACTTATAGTTACATTATACTATTATTACTGTTGATGGTATATTATTATTACTGCTGATATTGTATTGTTAACTTTACAAATATTTGCATTTTACTGTATCTCATTGTATACTTACTGTTGTTTATTTATTTATTTTTTTTTGTGGAGATTTTCTCCCCAGGCCTCCACTGAAAAAAGGTTTTGCCCAATTGGACCATCCCAGTTAACAAATGTCAAATAAATAAGTAATAAATAAAATACTTTATAATAATGGTTTTAAATAGAAATGGACCTATATGAAGGTGGTCTGATAGGTCTTCATCATCTTTAAGTGTTACAGCTACCACTGCTTTCTTTCAGGATGTTGGTGCTTATCCTTCTGTTAAAATACTGTTGAACAAAACCTTTCAGATATAGAAAACAACCTGAATGCTTTCAGAAAATATTATCTTTTAGCCATTGAAAGAAAAATGTATTCTGTTTTTATTGCCCTCTTATCAAATTGCCTCCATAGAAACATGAGAATAAGATACACAGCTGCCCTCAGCTACAAGCTTCTCAGGTTGCACTGTGAACATTTATTTGCCAAAGAATACTTTTCATTACATTCATTGTTCTTTTATTTTTTTGCATCCACTTAAAACTTGTTGCTACATCAATCATGGGGCCAAGGGACTTAATCCAGTCATTCCCCTATGCAAAATTAAGGGGAAAACATATTAGTTTTACTTTTTTATGCTATGTATACTTTTATAGCCCATGTATCATCTCAACAACCTAAGATTACAGCCTATTATCTTAAACACACTTTTGCCCAGGCTTTGTTCTCATTTACATTGCATTGCCTACATTTCTTAAAATTAAACAAGAAGAAATAAAGAAGAATGGAAAAAAGGGGGGAACATATGTTTACTTTAGTAACTCTATTGCACACAAAAATAACTGAAAAAGCTTGACTTTATACAATGCAATATATGTCATGTTTTATAAAAATACTGTTACAAACAAAAACTGTTTGACGTACAGTTATGTTTTTACTTCCTCTCTTCTTAATGTTCTTCCAAACATTAATGAGACGAACCGGGCATATGCTTTAGAGTTCCCGTCAAGCTTAACAAAGTCAAAAAAGTCCAATATATCCAGGATTTCTTGTTCCGTCACTTTTCACAAATGCTATTGATGCTTTGTAATCCAACATGTATTCATTAACTACCAAGTTGATGTTTTTTTTTCCCCATTGATCTCCATCTGCCATCTCCAGTCTCTGGTTCATTTCCAACATACTCCTGGTTCTTCTAATCAACTCTTTTGTTTTGGTTTTTTTCTGTTTCTCAAGCATTTTCCTTTGGTACATTGGAAAAAGTTTCACTAGCATAGTCTTTCTATGAGATTTATTATCATAAAAATAAGAAGCAGAATCCCATTCTGTTTTATAGCTCACTTTTTTGGACAGACTTTTGCATTTCCTCCTTAGCATGTTCTGCATCACAAAATGACTTTGACCTTCCAAGAAACAATATTCTGAAGATAACTGGATAAAATAGCTTGAATCTCATACCAGCTACTCAACATTGTCTGATTGCTGGAATAAGTTTACTCCTCTTCTGCCTGGTAATCATTTTTCACAATCTACTGTCTCCAACTTTTAGTACTTTGTCCTTCTGCCACAGTTTTGTCAGAATCAACTCTTTCTGCTGAAAAGATTGCATCTTTACTATTAAAGGTATTGGCTTCTTTTCATGGACAGGTTTGGAGCTTACATACTATGTGCCTTTTCTGTTAACAATTTCTGCAGTGGAACACCAGTCCATTTGCTTATCTGTGCTTTCATAAAATTAATACAGTCTGTTCCTTCCAGTTTCTCTGGTACAGCAGAAAATCTCAGGCTTTCCCTATGTGCTCTGTCCACTAATTCTACTATTGTCTGAAACATCTATCCTTGAGCAGTCTCATATTCAGTCAACCATTTCTTCATTTCACCCTCTGATTTTTGCAGTGTTATTAGCTCGCCTGAATAGTTAGTTAAAGCTTCTGTAATTTTCAGCCTTTTGTTATTTGAGTTGACATAGTCTTTCAGTGTTTTATTTATTTTAACCACCTCTGAGTATCTGTTTAAAGCTTTTTCAAAATTTTCCAGCCTTTTGTTATTTGAGTTGATAAATTCCTTCAGTGTTTCATTTATTTGAATCAGCTCTGAGCACATTTGACTTATTTTCTTCCTCTAGATTAGTGGAAGTCATGTCTTGTACCAAAGCTGGAGATTGAACTGCTTTTTGTTGAGCAACTACAGGACTGCAGCCAGTGTTCTGTCCTCACCTTTTGTGTTTGATATTCTTTCGTGTTCTCTAAATTTCTTCTTTGCTGACAATTAGGCAATACACTTACTAGAAAGTAACTGAAATTTACCCCAAAAGACAAATTCACTAGGTCTATATGAGTTTCTGTTTTCATATTGGGAGAGTTGAAATTAAGATGTTACTCAATGTGCAGCCATCCTGGAAGTCCTTTCTATCAGCTTTGCTGTCAGAAGAATGAGAAACAGAGTCCCCTTTTGCTTGCTAGCACATTTTTTTGTTGGATAAAAGTTTTTATTTCCTCCTTAGTCTGTTCTATATTAAAAATGTCTTTGATCCTTCAGGAAAAAATGCTCTGAAGACAGCTGGATACAGCAGCTGGAGTCTCACACCTAACTCTCAACAATCCCTAATAACTGAGATAATTTCCCACAGACAGTCTGCTGTCTCCAGTTTTTAATACTTTTCCATTTTTCCACAGTTTGTCAGGATTAATGCTTTCTGGTGGCATGATTGCATCTTTGCTAATATAGGTCTTGGCTGCTTACGCATGAATAAGTTTGGAAGATATACTCGATGCACCTTTTGATTAACAAATCCTGATTTGGAACATCAGTCCAGTGTGTGCTTTTGTAAAATTAATGCAGTCTGTTCCTTCTAGTTTCTCTGATACAGCAGAAAATCTAAGGTTTTCTCTGCATGCTCTGTCTTCTAACTTTACTATGTTTTTGAAGCAGCTCTTCTTGTGAAGATTCATGCTCAGGCAGCCTTTTCTTCATTTCAGACTCTTGATTTTTGCAGTTGTATCTGTTCATCTGAATAGTTAGTTAAAGGTTGTATTTTATTTCCAGCCTTTTGTTATTTCAGTTGGTATATTCCTTAAATGTTTCATATATTTAATCATCTCTGAGTATATTTGATTGAACCAAAGCTGAAACTTGAATTGTTTTTTGGTAAACAGATGCAGGATCTTTCCTAACCATTGTTTTCTCTTCACCTTTTCTGCATGATTCTCTTTCAAGTTCTCTAAATTTCATTTTTGCTGGCATCCAGGCAGTGTACTTACTAGCCAGTGATGGAATTTTGGCCCAAATAACAGTTTCACTTGTACTCATTTTTCTCAGTTTCTGTTTTCATAGTGGGATAGCTGAAATAAGCTGTTGAGCGGTGTGCAGCCATCTTGGAAGTCATTCTCTGGCCTTTCTTACTCATCTGTCAAAATTCATTGTTCAGCCATTTCTGTTTGTCTGCCCTTAGATCCCCTTTTCTTCTACCCATCCTCAAATCAAGCAGTTTTTGAAATGGATTTTATATGCATTTGCCTAAAAAACAGGTGGTTCCCCCTTGGGATCTGTACTTTATGCTTGAAAAACTAACACTTACTTCCTTTGAACCAGTATGTTGGGCTGATTTGGGGTTCTTGACAGTGGAAACCTCTGTTGCTTATTGCACTGACATCTGCTAGAAAAGTATCTGAGATACAAACTTTTATGGTGAGTCAACCCTTTCTCATTTTCCACAAGGGGATGATTTATTTGAGAACAAATGCATCTGTTCTTCCTTTTATTTAACAAATTCTTCTTTTATGCCTAAAGTAGTTTTAGAGCCAATCTCCCTGTAGTCTTTCCTGAAGCTAAAAATGAAGGAGGAAGAATCATATATAACTCTGGATGTCCACAGGCAGTTTCTGCTTAAACAGACCAAAATTCTTCAGGAAAGCAAATTAGCTATTTATTTTCCATGAAGGTAAGAAAAAATGGGCAACTAGTGCCAAAGCAGACAACTTATAGATGGTTTGTCTTTTACTATTTCTTTTTGTTATTCTCACCATAACAAGTCAGTTCCGGGCAGGATTAGGGCCTACTCTACCAGGACTTTGGCATCTTCTGTGGATTTTTGGAAGGGGGTGGACAATAAAAGTATTCTAGAGGCAGCAACTTAGTTCTCCTTATTTACTTTCACAAAACATTAATTAACTCAATTGCTTTTCCAAGCCCAAAACAAGGTTTACTAGGATCATTCTCTACAGGCTGCTAGATTCTTTAATTCTTCCTCCTCCATGTATGTTTGTTAGCTTTGGTAATCTACCCAAACAGCTTAGCGATCTTACGTTGAACGTAATGCAGTTATAAAAGTAAATGTATCATAACATTAGATGTTCTAATAGATCACTGTTACAGTAGCTGTCACCTCTGTCTACACCCCATTGTTTTGTTTTTTTTGATGTATTGCAAGGGTGTGGATATGTATACCCTTGTGTATATAGTTACATATGTTTTACTATTGCTTTTTCCTTTCAGGGCTATAGCCTCCTTTCACGAGGCTAGAAAGCACTGTAGCTTTTGGCACCCAAAGTGTTCTCTTTATGTGGCTGTGCACAATACACTGGCAGTTAGGGCATATGGAAAGTGTCCTGAAACTTTGAAAGCTGGCCAGTGGTCATATCCTTGGCAAGGTACAACCCAAATATCTTAGGATACTGCAGTAGTGTTCTAGTGGAACATCTACTGTTGTAGTAAGTTTACTTACACAACTGCACTTTCTGTCTCCACAAGTTCCATTAGCTCATTAACACCTCTGTGGTCTGGAATGTCACAACTCCAGCAGCTTACACATGTGCATTCCAGTGCATTTTCTGAAAAATAAACTTGAACACGTAAGATAAACAAATGTAAATATTATGTGAAAAATAAAAGCTGTTATAAGTTATACACATTGCAGTGCTACCAATAAAAAGTATTCTTTACAGTGACAATAGTCAGTGCATTCATAGTCTTTCCATAAATCCGTAATACATTATAATGTACACAAACCCCAAATTATATTTTTTATTAAACTATCACAAACAAATTGTCATATCTTGGAAACTATTCTGCCAAGATGTATTTTGATAGAACATTTTTGTTAACCAGACATAAGGTTTCACATGACAAGAAATGCCTCTATAAGTGCATGTTTATGGAAATATTTACAGAAATATGAAATCATGTACATAATTGTATAATTAGCCATATAAATAACTCTGAATTTCTCTAAAGATGTGCAGCTTACTGTGCAAATATCATAATGTTCTTCAAGAACATTTAAGGTTTCACCTGATGTCTTGCAACAGTTTGTAAGATACTTTGTTTTTGAAATATTAAGTACATATGTAAATATTGCATATTTTCATAATTACTGACAAACAGCTTGCAATAACTCTGGTATAATATGATATACATGAACATTGAGAATGAATTTATCTGTTTCCCACTATGGCGTTTCACACTATACCCCTTAAAACATGTAGGGCTCTCAGCACTGGTAGAGTTTTTAGTAGAATGTAGAACAGAAGCTGCTGTTTAAAAAGTGATAATTAGTACAGCGTGATGACTTTAAGAATTGATCAGAGGAAGTTAGAAAGGATTGGGAAGAGAGACTGGATAAGCAATTCACAAAGAAACAATGAGGGACGTATGTATGTCTCCCAAATATGCAACAAAGTCTAGAAGATTTAGAATCTTTGCTTGGAAGTGTTTACATAGTTATTTTTATACCCCAGTTAGACTCCAACAACTTTTCTTCAGGTAGGTAGCAAATGTTGGAGGTGTGATGGGGAAGAAAGAGGTTCTTGGAAACATATGTTTTGGGAGAGTAATTAGTTGGCAGACTTTAAAAATTCCCTGCAGAGTACTCTAGCAGAAATACTGGGTGAGCAAATTAGTATAACTAAGGGAATTAATTTTTGAGCTGTGATACATAATCAGAATTGTCTAGATATAGCAAGGCCTTGCAGAGTCTAATTATAGTGGCTGCCAAAAAAAAGTACTAGGAAATGGAAATCAAAGTCTAAACTATTGTACTAGAAGCAGTGAATATAGTAACAGAGATAAAGGAGTTGGAACTGGGATTTTTAGAAAAAAGGTAGGAGCAAATTATATAGAAAAAAATGGGAATTGTGGGAACAGTACGTGCAAAATAACATTTTGGAGGAGAAATTATGTTTAAAGGAAGACAGGATTTGAATGAGCTATGTAATGTGTGATGCCCCTGCACTGGCCCAGTAATCAAGGAGCCTCAATCCTTACCGCTGGCAACAATGAGGGACTTACACAGTGGGAGGATAACAAGTACACACACAGTAAAGTACAATTTCCCTAAAGAGCACACAGAGATCAGAGTCAGTCTGGGGCTGGTTTCTCCCTCTTTCTCCAGATCCCCAATGACTCCCCACTGGCACAGCTATAGGGTTGAGATCTCAGCCGAATAGCCAATCTAAAACCTCCAGCACCCTCTCTGTCCCACCAGTGCTTCATTGTCCCTGCCCGAGTAGCTGACACACACACACACACACACACACACTTTGAGATTGTATTTATATACAAACATATACCATTTGAAAGGGTGGCACAGGTTTACTAGCTATGCCCCCTTCTGCCTAGACTATAAGGTAGTACCAGCTGCCACAAGCCACCCTTACTTATCAGCTACTATAAGGTCCTTACAAAGGGTGTCTGATCCTACTGTATAATGTTACTATTATCCAAATAGTAGTTTTGACCAAGACCTACAAGGCTATTTAGGAGTGGCCTCTACAGTGTCACCAAATACATATGCAAGTACTCTAATAGCTTAAATATGTCTCACAAATATCAACCACAAATATAAGTTTAAATATATTTAATTATACATAATAAAAGAACAAGACAATAGTCAGAAAACAAACACAGTTACTTCAGAGGTCAAAATCACAAGAAATATTTTAAAACAACATTGCAGGACATTCTCAAATAAATACAGAAAACATCTAAACTAATCTTTCCTATATTCCTGTTGATATCTAAGAGAGATGCTATGCCGTAAGTCTTACTTACAGACAACATGCAGGCAGAAGTGCTGAGTGGATGTTTCTAGGTCCACGACAAGATACAAAATGCCCAGTCTCTCTCTGAGAGAGTTCTTAAATTAATAATTAACATTACTGCTGGGTTAGCTTGGATGACATCACTCTTTGTCACCTGACTTCAGTTCTCAGGCTAAACAGATACTAACAGAATTTTAACATCTCTGTGTGAGAAGTACATATCTCTCAGAAGTTTGCAGAACTTGGAAGTCGTAAAACAATAAAACACTTTTACACTTGAAACCTAGTAATTATTTCTGTTTCAAGACAATACAAAAACTTCTAGATCTAGACATTGTGTCTGCTGCTGAACTAAACTGAGAGAGAACACAATTGTAAAACACTTCAATTTCAACTTATTTTCTTGAAGTTTAAAAGTTAACTCTGTATGATCCAGCTTCTTCTATTAAAACATACATGTGCACAGGTATATAGTTCATATACATTTATGTTCTTTTCCAGTAGAGTATACTGTGGACACATCCTTGAAGCTCAGTACTGTACAAACCCTGTTCAATACACACTTCTGCACCAGTAATTATCTTACATTTGTAAGACAAGCATATGAATCATGTTGATATTTACAAATGACATATAATTATTTACAAAATTCCAAATAGCTGGGCTGGCAGTGTCACAATCCCCCCCCCCCCTTGAAAACCTAAGCTAGTTTTTCAAGTCACACTTGAGAAACGTTGCTTGAGAGAGTTGAGTCTATCTGGGAATACTTTACCCCCTTCATTGTCTTGAGAGCCCATCTGCGTTGGCATTGCTAACCCCACTGCAGGGCTGCACTGTCATATCATATGCTTGCAACCCTAGGCTCCACCTTAGTAACTTGGCATTTTGCTGGCTGGCTCAATGTAGCCATGTTAAGGGATTGTGGTCTGTAACTACAGTGAATTTCCTTCCATACAGATAAGGCTGAAGTTTTTCCAGTAATCACACTATGGCTAGGCATTCCTTTTCTTCAGCTGCATAGCATTCCTCCCTGGGTTGGAGCCTATGACTGAGATAAACCAATGGGTGCTCTTCTCCCTGTGAGAAACCTGGCTAAGTACAACCAACATCCCATGGTTTGAAGCATCCACCTGCACAACAAATTATTTGCTGTAATCTTGACTGGCTAATACAGGGTGTCCTCCTAAAACTCCTTTAAGCTTCTGGAATGCCTGCTTACATGGCTGGGTTCCACAGTACCTTATTCGGCCATTTTTTCCTTGTCAGGTCTGTAAGGGGAGCAGCTATGGTACTACAGTTGGAGACAAGCTTTCTGTAGTACCCTGCTGTCCCTAAGAATGGCCTCGCCTGCTTTTTGGCAACAGGGGCAGGTCATGCCTGAATGGTTTCCACCTGGGCAGGTTCTGGCCTGATCTTACCACTCCTCACTCTGTGTCCCAGGTAAGAGACCTCTGCCATACCCACCTGACATTTGTTGGGCTTAATGGTCAACTCTGCCCAGCAAATCCCTGACATGCTGATGGTGTTCTTGCCAGGAATGGCTGTAGATGACAGTGTCATCTAGGTAAGCAAGGGCAAAATCTCTTGCTCCTGCTAGGATATGATCTAACAGCCTCTGGAAAGTCACTGGGGCATTTTTCTTCTCAAAGGGCATCTTCGTGAACTCATACAAGCCAAAAGGAGTCACAAAGGCTGACCTCTCTCTAGCAGTGGGAGTCAAGGGCACCTGCCAGTAGCCCTTGGTAAGATCAGTAGTGGTAAGATACTTAGCCCCACCCGGCTGCTCTAGGGCTACATCTGTCCTAGGCATGGGGTAAGCATCTGACTCTGTGTGACTATTTCATTTCCTGTAGTCCACATAGAACCTGGTGCTGCCATCCTTCTTTGGTACTAGCTCCACTAGGGAGGCCCAGGGACTGCTGGACTCCTGAATTACCCCTAGTTCCAACATTTCCTGTATCTCCTCCCTCAGAGTCTGTTTGACTTTCTCAGGCACCCTATAAGAGGCCTACTTAATAGGCCATTGGGGTCCTTTATCCACATGGTGCTGCACCAGGTGGGTGCACCCTGGTTTCCCAGTGAAGATGTCCCCAAACTCCTGTAACACTGCTTGGATTTCTCGAACCTGGGTACGGGATAGCTGCTGGGACATTGCTACCCCTTCCACTGAGGTGTCAGTTTGAGCGTCACTGAGAAGATCGGTCACCAGATCCCCCTCAGACTCCTTTTGTCGTCCACTGCAAATACTCAGCACAAGGGCCTCCCTATCATGGTAAGGTTTCATCATGTTAACATGGAACAGTTTGTGCCCCTGCCTCCTGACTAGCTGTTCTACCATGTAGTTAACATCACTGACCTTCCTTACCACCTTGTAGGGTCCCTCCCAAGCTGCCTGCATCTTGTTGTGTCTGACAGGTCTGAGAACCATTACCTGCTGCTCTATAGCATACTCTCTAGCTTGAGCATTCCTTTCATACCAGACCTTTTCCTGCTGTTGGGCTTCTGCCTGGATGTTCTTTCTGTTTCACTGTTGCAGTCATCACATTTGGGTTATCTGCCTGCAGTAGCCCTCAGTCGGCCTGATTATCAAAGTCTTCGGTCCTGCGTCGGTTGCTGTCTCATCTTCCATGACGTCAGGTAGTCAGGGGTATAAAGCATGCAGCTGACGCCATTACATCAGTCTTTCTTGCCATGCGGTGCCCGAAGCAGAAGCAGTTCGCAAGTGCCGGTCAGCCAACTCCTGAAATTTTCATTTTTGAGTTTCAGAACTGAAGTCTTCAACTAAGCTAAGTACCCCATTGGGGAAACTTTTTCTTGCTCTAAACCAATGTCAGTAAAAGTCAATAATTGTATTTCTTGTGGAAAGCAAATACCTCATAAAGATTTTCATTTGTACTGTATTCCTTGCCTAGGCCCTGACCATGACATACCTCGCTGTTGGTTTTGTGCCTTATTTAAACAACGAACTATTCATTGTCGGTATATTTATGCTTCTAAATATTTTGGTACTCGGTTCAATTACCCAGATATGGCTTCAGTAAGCCACCCCGACTACCGGCATTCTGAAAAAACACAACGATAAAGACAGAGACAGACCGCTTAGGTCCAAAGCTGCCGAAGACGCTTCTCCTAAGCTAGTTGCCAGTTCGCTGATACTCAGTGAGGAGTTTTTGCAGCCCCTGATACCCGCTACTTCAGATTCGCAGGCCTCTGCTGAGACCCATTCGGAGTCCGGTATGCTGTGAGATGCTTCAAGTTTGGAACCTGCAGATGTCTCTACCTTAGATGGGTCTGGAGCCGCTGTGCAGGCACTGGCTTCTGAGGGTGTATTCAGGCCTACTGACTTGTATATTAAACTGACGCCATCTTCTTCTTCAAGGCCTAAAACTCGATCCATGCCGAGAAAACCGACGCCCAGACCGCGTGGTCAGGCCACTATGCCTAAAAACAAATGATAAGAATGGCTGAAGACCTTATTACTTTAATCAGGGGAAGCCAATCTTCCCCCTCTAAGAGACCTAGGACTGAATTTCCTTATGATTCTTCTGATCAGGATTCTGAAATGTCTGTTTCCTCTGATGACCAGGATTTACCCTTATCTACCTTTGAGGATTCTGATGCAGAGGACTCCATTCCCTCTGCTTCCCCTCTAGAGGATTTCTCTTTTGGTGAAACCTTGCATACTCTTAGGGAGCATTTTCACTGTGAAAGCCAGGATTACTCTGACTCTAAAAAGAGGCTTAGGGATTTCTTACTTCCTCACCAATACAGGCCTTTAGCTATCCCCCCTGTACTGGACATTGTTGTTGATGCCTTTTCGGAATCTAGCTTGGCCCCTAACTCTTTACCTCCTGCTCCCAGAAAACCAGATAGATGTTACAGGGTCCCTGACTCTCACAAGTTCTTCTTCAAAAATCCTACTGCGGATCCTGAGACCATTTCACAGGGACCCAAGGGCATTAAGGCTATTACTGCCAAAAATCCTACCCCCTCTGATAGAGATTTCAGGGTGATGGATAGATGGGGAAAGAAGGTATACACTTCTGCAACCTTGGCCATTAGGGCCTTAAACTGACAGTTTCATATCTTAAAGTATCAACAGCATATTATTGGATTGCTTAAACAGAAAATGATGTTGATTCCTGACTGTGCTGAAAATAAAGATTTACAGGATTTAATGCATTCTGCTGAACAAGTTGGAAAACATACTTTGCAATGTGATTTTGATTCACTAAGAGGCATCTTGCAGGGCTGCTGTCACAGGGTCTGTACTGAGAGGGCATGCTTGGCTTAAGGAGCAATCTTTGCCAGATCATGTTAAAGCTGACTTGCTGGATGCTCCCTTAAACCATGACCGCCTGTCTGGCAACAAAGCAGAATAAGTACTTAAAAGATGGAGGAAAAAGGTAAATCTATGCAAACTGTTAAAGATTTCCTGCAAATACAGTCTCCCAGATTTAGTAGGCATTGGCCCTGTAAGAATTGGTCCTTTCCTGCCTCTTCCAGGCCTTCTCAGTCCAAAAAAAAAACTTTAGTCTGTATTATACTGTGCTGTCTGTGTTTTTTCTGTAAACTGTATATTGATTATTAGCTATTGTTGTCTTTTTGGTTTCAGGATGTCTAAAGAATCCAAGGTGTCTGGGTTCAAGAAGTGTGACTCTTGCTGTCAAAAGATTTTTCTGACAGATGGGCATACTTCTTGAGTCTATTGCTTAGGTGCTGTGCACCTGCAGGACTCTTGTTCTATCTACCATGCTTTTTAGTCCAAGAGTTCTGCAAGAGCATAAGAATAAGCTTATTTTTAGGGGCCTTTTAAAGCCCCAGGATTCACCGGCCAAGACTCAGCCTGTGAAATCCCCTTTTAGGTTTAGGACAACAGACTCCTTGTGGGATTCGCACTCACCCTCCCACTCATCTTGAATCAAATCTACAGGTCCCCTCACCCTATGCCCATACAACAACTCAGTGGGTAAAAAAACTGTGGATTCCTGGGGCATCTCTCTGCAAACAAACAGATGGGGCAAATATTTGTCCCACTCCCTCATTTGTCCCACTCCCTCTTAAACTGGTCTGCAGATGCCGTAGCATCATCTAGAGTTTAGAGTTTAGCCTCTCAACAAGACCATTAGTCTGTGGATGGTAGGGGGTAATCTATACATGCTTCACCCCACAGTACTTCCACAGATAAGCCAGCAGGTCTGACATGAAATTGGCACCTCTGTCAGTCAGTATTTCTTTTGGAAAACATACCCTGCTGAAAATCTCTAACAAAGCATTTGCCTCCTTTTCTGCCTTAGTGGAGGACAGAGCCACTGCCTCAGGGTATCCGGTACCATAATCTACTACCACTAGGATATACTTTTTCCCTGTGGAACTTGGGGTACTCAGAGGCCCCACAATATCCATAGCTACCCTCTGAAATGGCTCCTCAATCACAAGCAAAGGTATCAAAGGAGCTTTAACCATATCTCCTGCTTTACCTATCTTTTGGCACTGCTCACAGATCCTGCAGTACCCTGTTACATCTCTAGAAATCCCAGGCCAATAGAAGATGTTAAGTTGTCTATCTCGCCTTCGTTCTTGCTGGTTGGGATCGGAGCTGATCCTCGGCTCCAACTCGGCCATCTTCTATAGCTCGAGAGCTGTTTACTGGCTCAAGCCTACCCCTTATCCCATGATTCCTAGCACTAGCTACCCAGATCTCGTTTGCCGCTTCAGCTGTGAGGTGTCATTTTTCTGGCTCAGGCTTGTATTGACTTTCTTATAGAACTTTTTTTCTGAGAAATAGTCTTTTTTCTTAGTGGGTATTGTTAACTTTTAGTTTTATACTTGTAGTAGTTAAGTGTATTTTTGTAGTTCCTTCTCCCCCCCTTAGAACTCATTTTAATTAGAGAGTTCTCCCCCTCCTTATTCTTTTCTTGTCAGGTTAGCCGTTTAAGTTAGAGGCTTTCCTTATACTTTCTTGTTAGGCCAGCTGTTTGAGTTAGAGGTTTCCTAAAAAAAAAAAAAAAAAAAATCCCCTAAAACTACCAAATCGTCGGCTCTAAGTTCGGAGCTGTCATTGGTTCAGATTCTACCTGCTACTTCGGTTCCGGCTGGAACCTATAAGACTATCTCCCTGTCGGCTCCATCAGAAACTTCGGAGCCTTCGCAGAGCCACAAGAGGCTGAGATCCCCTTCTCTGGAATCGATACATTCGGCTCCCTGGTCTTCCCTGCTGCAAAGCGAGCGCAGTCACAGATCTTCTCACTCCTCTCGATCCTCTAAGCTCTTGGATCACGACGTGAAGAGAGTGCTCGGTAGGTTGCTAAAGTCGCAGGTACTTGCCAAGATGTTCTCCAGCCCTCCTCAACAGGTGTCGGCTCCATCCATTTCTATCGATGTTCCTCCTCCAACTCCATTGAGCTTGGAGCCGGAGTTTGTTGGGGTTCAAGTAGTAGAACCGTCAGCTACGGTAACCTTATCTCCTTCGGGTCCGTCGTCAGCTCCGATTCCCTCAATGGTGCCGTCCGTCAAGGGATCTGGGTGCCAGGGCTCCCTCGGCTCCGAGGGGGCGAGTGGCATCGGACTCTTGTCCGACCCCGTTCTCCCTCTCGGAGCTTCGGTGCAGGTGAGCTCGGCTTCTACATCAGCCTTGCGGCCGTCTCCCTCAGTGCAGAGAAAGATTCCGATTTCCTCGGAACCAGAGCTTTCTCTGCATCATGGCAGGGATGCCTTCGATGTCATGAAGAGTGTGCTGGCCACTGAGTCAGCTCCACTATCAGCCCCATCGGCTCCGTCCCCTGAAGTGCCTGTGCCAACCTCTGCTCCTCCTCCAGACCTCAAGTGTGGGGAACCGGTGCTCCAGGGCACCCCATTGGGTGTTTCCTCTTCTTCCGAGGCCTCCCCTGATCATCCAGAGGAGCTCCTTCATAAGAAGAAGTGCAAGAGGAAGCACATTGACTCCCCTGAGTCTGTCACTTCTGATACAGACTTAGATGACTCGGAAGGGTCCCCGAGATCCCCCTCTGAAGATGTTTCCTTTTCGGACATCCTCAAAATGCTTAAGCAGAGGGGAAACTAGAATCCCCTAGCCCCTACCGAGGAGGAGTCTGTATTCCTGGATGCGTTCGGTTCCCGACCTTCCACCTCCTGGGTTCCTCCGCCTTTCGATCCACTTATATCGGTGGTGGCTCGAAAGGCTTGGTCAGCTCCGGATACAGTGGAACCAACCCCGAGGAGACCTGGAAAGTTTATCACTGCCCCCCATGATAAGCAGTTCCTTACGAAAGGTGTTCCTTTGGATGCCATGGTGGTAGCAGCAGCCACAAAAAAGGAGTTAGCGGAAACTTCTTCATCTGTCCATCCTCTTAACAAGGGGTCTAGGACCATGGACAGATATGGGAAGCGAATGTTTACTTCAGCAACCTTTTCTATGCGGTCACTGAACTACTTATGCCATTTTACCTGGCTTCAGAGGGATCTCCTTAAAGAGCTCAGAGATACCCTTCCAAGATCCATCAGCTGAGGGGGCTCAAGCTAAAGTGGCTTCCCAGCTGCCGACCATTAATTCTGTAGTCAGCTTTTCCATGAGGCTCATTTGGTGCGGGTAGAGCCGCAGGTATGGATATGGCCCTGAGGAGATACGCCTGGATGCGGCTGTGTAATTTTCGGAACTCTTTAGAGCGTCATTCACCAACACCCCCTTTGATGGTTCCTTTCTTTTTGGACCACAGGTGAAAGACACTTTGACTAGGTGTGAGCAAGAAGGCAAGACTCTCTCTGCTGTGGGAGTCCATTTTTCCACTCCTTCCAGACCATACCCCAAGGGTCAGAAGAGTGGTAAAATGTGGTTCCAAAAGTCCCAGGGAGCCTCGTCTGACACACGTAGTGATTTTTCCTCCAGGGGCAGGGGGGGAAACAACAGCAACAGACGCCGCCCTCGTGGCAGAGGGGGTCTGCAGAACCAGGGCAACAGAGAATCTTTCTTTGAGAAACCCTTTCAACATCCTTGAAGGGTTGCCCGCCTCTGGAGGCAGTCAGGGGAAGACTTTCTCTGTACCCAAAAGCCTGGCAAAATTTAACGCAAGACAAATGGGTACGGTCAATTATATCCGGAGGTTACAAAATTCCCTTCTCTCAACCTCCTTTACCTTCAAGAAAATCCATTCCAGATGTTCCACCCAATCTGAGGGACCAACCAGTCATAGAAGTTTCAAAACTGCTAGAAAAAAAAGAGTCATCCAGGAAGTCCCGGAAGACCAGCATGGATCCGGAACTTACCCAAGGTTCTTTTTGGTACCAAAAAAGACAGGGGACTGGAGACTGATTCTGGATCTCAGCAGACTAAACAAGTCTGTTCAAAGAACAAAGTTTCGGATGGTCACGCTACAGTCCATTCTACCCTTTTTGGGTCAGGACAATTGGATGTGCTCCATAGATCTTCAGGATGCATACTATCACATCAAAATGGACAGGTGCTCCATGAGATTCCTTCGCTTCCAGCTGGAAGCCAGTCATTACCAGTTCAGAGCTCTGCCCTTTGGTCTCACCACAGCCCCCAGGGTGTTCACCAAGTGTATGGCAGTGGTCACGGCTCACCTGAGACGTCGAGGATTCCAGGTGTTTCCATATCTAGACAACTGGCTTCTCACTGCTACTACCAGGCATCAACTTCTGCAAGCCAGGGACTACACAATCACAATCCGCTCCCAGCTAGGCATCACAATAAACTTCGAAAAATCTGCCTTGTTGCCCTGTCAATCTATCACCTATATAGGAGCAGACGTAGACACAAGAAACATGACTGCAAGGCTACCGCCAGACAGGGTGTCTACAATTCGCCAGCAAGTTCAAATTCTAATGCAGAGCAAAAGGATCCAAGACAGGTTCATCCTTCAAACTCTGGGTTCCATGGCAGCGGTAATTCTTCTAATCCCTTTGGCCCGCTTTCACATGAGAATCCTTCAGTGGCTTCTGTTCACACAGTGGTCTTTCCAACAGCTGCCCATGTCTCACATTATCATGATTACAGAAGCATGCAAAAGGCACCTTTCCTGGTGGATGGTCTCCTCACTAGTGTCTCAGGGCAGACCCTTCATTCAGCCCCCTCCGGTTGCCACAGTGACCACAGACACCTCCCTGATAGGGTGGGGGGGGCATTATCAGGGCAGGACAGTCCAAGGCACTTGACAGCCTCACAAGTACCATCTGCATATAAATGTCCTAAAAATGAGAGCCATGCTCCTAGCGTTGCAAGCTCTTCAGGACTCTCGCCCTTCTGGGACCATTGCAGTTCAAACGGACAACATGTCACTGGTGTGGTAGATCAACAAGCAGGGCGGAACCAGGTCCTATCCCCTTTGTCGAGAAGTACTCAGACTCTGGCAGTGGGTGATTTCCTCCCAACGATTTCTGATTGGGACGCACATCCCTGGGAGGTCCAATGTCATAATGGACAGGCTCAGCAGAGCTATTCTCATGCCTCACAAGTGGTCACTGAATCAGATAGTTGCGGATCTGATCTTCCGCAAATGGGGACAGCCTTGCTGTGATCTTTTATGCCACCCCCTTCAACAGCAAATGCATCAACTACTTCTCCCTTCTTCCTCTTCCAGGTCACTCTCCCAGAGACCCTCTAGTCCACGATTGGTCTCAGGGGACTCCTTTATGCCTTCCCTCCGTTTCCCCTGATACCGAAGCTCATACAGAAAGCTATATCGTTGGGTTGCAAAATGATCCTCATCGCCCCCTACTAGCCTCGACAAATATGGTTTCCTTCCTGCATCATTACCTTCTCAAGCAGCCCTGGACTCTGGATCCAATTCCAGACCTACTGATTCATCAGTCAGGCAGGTTGCATCAATCCCTCCAAACACTCCAGCTCACAGCTTGGTTGCTCCACTTCCAACCCTAGCCAGGCTTCCCAGCATTTCCCCGGCCGTGCGTGAGATTATTGTGTCCTCTCACAAAGTCCACGACTAGAAAAACTTATGCTAGTAAATGGAAAAGTATTTCTTGTTGGCCAGAGGCTAGGAACATAGATCCCTTTTCAGCCCAAGTGTATGAAATTTTGGAGTTCCTAGCACAACTCTTTAATTTTGGGTTCACTTCTGCTACAATCAGGGTTCAATTGGCGGCCATTTCTAACTTTCATGTTGGGTTGTCTAATTCAAACATTATGTCTGATAAGCTCTGTAAAGCCTTTCTAAGAGGGACTACTGTCCTTAGACCTCCAGTGAGAGATCCCCCTCCTCCTTGGGACTTTAATTTGGTACTAACCTCTTTAATTATGCCCCCCTTTGAAGCTGCAGTGTCCTGCTCAATTACATTTCTATCTTGGAAAACACTTTTTCTGGTAGTTATTACATCAGTCAGGTGCGTCTCTGAACTTCAGGCACTATGTGTTCGTTCTCCATACTTGGTTTTTCATAAGGACAGGGTTGCTCTGAGGACTAATCCATCTTTCCTTCCGAATGTCTGCTCAGAAAATAATTTAAACCAATCTATAGACCTTTCTGTGTTTTTCCCTAACCACACCAACAAGGCAGAATACAAATTACACCAATTGGACGTTCATAGACAATTGCGTTTTTACTTGCATAGGACCAAGGATACAAGGAAGTCGGACCAACTATTCCTTTCCTATGCTCTAGGCAAACAAGGTCTCCCAGTTTCCAAAGTGACCTTATCCAGGTGGTTGTCTCACATTATTACCTTCATTTATCAATTGAGAAACAAAGAGTTGCCTATCAAACCAAAAGGTCATTCTACTAGGGCTTTGGCCACCTCTGTAGCCTTCCAATCTAGGTTGCCCATGGATTCTATTTATGCAGCTGCCACGTGGGCAAATCCTCATACTTTTATTTCTCATTACAAGCTAGATATGGTCTCCAGGAGCAGAGCTGACTTTGGTTCCACTGTTCTGAAGAGTCTGTTCCAATGAGCCACCCAGGATTGTAGGTGCTAGGGATGCTATCCCAACCAACAAGAACAAAGGCGAGATAGACAACTTAACATAAAGAAGTTATGTACCTACCATAACGCTCCATGTTAGTTGTCTTCATCTCGCCTTCCTTCTTGTGTCCCACCCTCCATCCCCCTGTCCTATTGGATCAAGAGGAGTTTTGGTTTCACTGGCTGAGTGTTCTCTGGTTTGTTTCCTCTACTGACTTAGAGAGTATGATAGGTATGCTCAACCTGTTTCTTGGGCAGGTTGTTTCTCTAGTTAAGTCTGGGGTTAGCTATTACAAACGAGATCTGGGTAGCTAGCGCTAGGCATCATGGGATAAGGGGTAGCCTCGAGCCAGTAAACAGCTCTCGAGCTATAGAAGGATGGCCAAGTCGGAGCCGCGGATCGGCTCCCATCCCAACCAGCAAGAAGGAAGGCAAGATGAAGACAACTAACATAGAACGTTATGGTAGGTACATAACTTCTTTTTCTGCATAATATGTCTCTTTGTAAGTTTTATGCCCATATGACTTGCAAAGGGAATATCATGGGCTAGGGTTAGAAGTGCCAGATGGTAGGCTCTGAGCACTACCAACTGCTGTATTCTCTCACCCTCTAGCCCTCCTCAGGGGTCCACTCTCTATGCAGTAACCCTTTGTCCTAGTATACATATTTCCCCTTCCCCTGAGAATCAGGCGCCTCACTAGCTACCTCCCTCAGGCCTTCTAATGTAGGGTCTGAGAGTTGAGCCTGTTTCAACTCTCTCTTTAGTAACCCCTGCTCCCCTTCCACAGGAAGTCTGGCATTCTCTGATAGCGCTGCCTCACTGTCAGCCTGGGTACTACTACTCACCTCTGCCCTTGCAGTTACTCTGTCCAAGAGAATATCAGTACCCAGAAGCAGTTGTGGCTCACCTTTAGTCTCACTGCTACAGGGTAGCTCCCTCCCTGAAGTAACCACCTCACCAGTCCTGGCTGCAAGTGTCCAATCTGTCTGGGTCTCACCCAGGCTACCAGACCCACATGCTTGTCTCCAAGCCTGAATGCATGTAACTGCATGAACACACGGTCCTGCATTATCAGAATCATTCTCTATCAAGAGTTCTGCAGGGACATCCTCAAACATACCTACTTGCTGGCTTCCTTTTCCACCCCTCCCAGTCAAGGTGAACCCTAGCCAAAGGTATTTCGAATGGGGTCCCTCCTAAACTCTGACTGGAGTAGACTGCCCAAGCAAGTAGTGCTCCTCTATAACCATTGCAGGCTTTACAATGGTTAGGTCAGAGGCTAAGTCTCTCTCAGCAATGGCCTCTTTCCCATTCAATAAGATAGGATATAACCTGTTGTGGTAGTTTGGTACTTACTGCTGGCATTTTGTCATTCCTACTTACTGGCTCTCCCACCTTTTATTCCCCACCTTGCCTCCATGGACACCTATATGCTACATGGCCCCAATGGTTGCATTTAAAACATTTAACTCTTGGTCCTAGTTGTGTAGCTGGACTAGTGGCTTCCCCTGCTACTGGCAGACTCTGTTGGGGCAGTCTGGGCTGCCCCCCATGGGTTCCCTTAGACCTGTGAGCAGCAGTGGGTGTCCCTTTCCTGTGCAGTGATGCTCTGCTTGCTAGGTATAGGTCTCCCTTCTTCCCCAACTCATCTGCAGTATTGCATTGTCTTAACAACTAACCAGATTTTCATGTCCTCAGGCAAAGTGCTAAGGGCTTGTTCCCTCACCAAGAGGTCTGCCAGCCCTTCAAAGGTGGTGACTTGACATCCACTCACCCACCTATGAAAATAAGTGCTTAGTTCAACAATGTATTCACACACATTTTCATCTGCCTTGCATCTGTGCTTACGAAACTTTTTCCTGTAAGCTTCATGTGTTAACTTAAAACATTCTAGCAAACAGTTTTTTACAGTATTATAATTTAAACAATCAGTATCAGACAGTTTAGAAATAACAGTTACAGATTTACCATGGAGTAAGGGGGGGTCAGGAACCGCACCCAGAGCCCTTGGTCAGCATTATATTGTTTACATACCCTCTCAAACATATGAATGAAACTATCAAAATTATCCCCCCTCTGTAAATTGTGGAATAAATTTACTGACATTTGTTGCTTCTGGGGTTTGGTTACTCCCTTCCCCATTACCTCCCTGACTCTGGCGAAGAGTCAACATCTCTTTTTCATATTGTCTCTGCCTCTCCTCAGCCTCCAGCCATCGCAGTTTCTCATTTTCCTCAGCTTGAAGACGTCTCAAATTTCTCTGCTGCTTCTATTTCCAAACACCTGGCCTTCAGCTCAAGTCTCTTTAACTCCAGATGGATTATTAAGTCCTCTAAGGAACAGTTGAGCTGTCCGTTTTGTGAGAGTTTTACATCTCCACGGCCAGTCTGATTGTCCTCCTGGTTGCTATTCTGTATTGTAGCTGTGACTAAAGCTGCAATCATGTCTTCTTTAGTCAAGTTGGCATGCACTAGTCCTTTAGCCTGGCACATTTCAGCCAACTGGCTCCTTGTCAGCTTGCCATATTCCTCTGCTAACTGCTTGTCTGCTCTCCCTGACTAATTAAGCTAACAAAAAAATAAAACAATTGTGATATGAACTCTGAATGTTCACTGCATGGCTGATTGAGAGTAGAAACACCTTCAGTGACCACTGTACACAAACTACAGGAATTCAATATCCACACCATTACAAGCCAATTAATATGTGATGTGGCTAACTCACCACTGTCAACCAATTAAAATGTGAGTGGATATCCCACCACTGCTACCAGTTAATATGGCCCAGTAATCAAGGAGCCTCAATCCTCACCAACGGCAACAATGAGAGATGTACACAATGGGAGGATGACAAGTACATACACAATAAAGTACAATTTCCCTTAAGAGCACACAGAGATCACAGTCAGTCTGGGGCTGGTTTCTCCCAATCCCCAATAAGACTCCCCACTGGCACAGCTATACTGTTTAGATCTCAGCAAGTGGCCAAGCTAAGACCTCCAGCATCTTCTCTGTCCTACTAGCGCTTAGCTTAATATACACATAACACATAGTTCTCTTACATTTGTAAGTCAAGCATATGAATCATTTTGATATTGTCAAATGACATGATTATTTACAAAATTCCAGATATGATATGAGTAGATCAAGTATAAGTTATGTATAGTGTTTACAACTAAAAATATTTCAGTATGGTTTGTATTCATTTATATAAATGTATGATTGTCTGTGTCAGAAGTGATAATTTAATAAAGTTGTTTCTTGTTTAAAAATTAATATCTAGGGGTGTCACCTATGAAAATATAAACATAAATGTAAAAATATGACTGAGTGATAAATTGATTAATCTCTCTACTAAAGGACATCCAAGATTAACAATCTTAGTGTCATTTTGTTAATAGTTCTTCACAGTTTCTAACACTGCATTTTATTAACTGATATGTCACTTGATTAAAGAAGCCAGGCCCAAAAAAGTCTGGATTTCATAGGGAATTACGGGTGTGAACTGGTGTATACACAAAGGACATTATTGGCTAGAATGAGGTATGATTTTTTTTGTCCTTGGCAAGAAGCATTTTGCATTTAGCCAGCTCCACAGTACAGAAAAATGAAGTGCTGACAGTGTCTCGGATGACCCAAGATGAAATTAGTGATCTGATTGCTGGATAAACTTGCTGTGGAAGATGGCAATGAACAGACAATGCCGACTTCTGTCCTGAGGGATGGTGGCAGTCTGGTCTCAGGTCTTTTAACCTCTGGTAGAGACGAGGTGGGTTTCCTCTTGAGTGTAATGAGAAAGTCATGGTTCTGTCAAGCAGTATGCTGTAGGATAATATTATGAGGTCCCTAGTGTTGCATATAGGATGGTGCTGTATCTGGAACTAACTTGTCTTCTTCCCATTAAGCTTTAATAGTTAGTCTTCCACTTCTTGGGCTCATCCCCCATTATCAAGAATAGCCCTAGTCCAAGATGACAGTCCAGCCACTTGCTGGTGAGGAGGGGTGTCAGGGATTTAGCTTCTGATCAGAGTGCCACCATGGGTAAAAATGCAGATTTAAAGACAGTTTCATATCTCACAAGCAGAATTTTCCAAACAAATTGCCATTTGTATTGTGTTTTAATCAGAATGATGACAAGACATTCCACCAGGGGAGATGGCTGGCAGAAGTGGGTGTTCCAAGAATGCATATACAGTAGACAATTGTGCTACAGCTGTCAGGTGAATGATAGATACATTTGTTGAGTACTGTAGCTTGGATCTATTCTTCTGGATTAGAAGATCATTTTGAACAGTCATCTGAGGATCTTGGGGCTCTGAGCAGCCTGTAACTGTAGCATAGTAATTCCATACATAGATGCAGGAGCCTGACATTTAAAGTGGAGCTAGGAGAGTGGGCAGATGGATATAGTTGTGTGCTCCACCTAATAGAGACAGTTCTATCAAAAGTAATCTGATGCAGTGGGTACTTAAATACTGGGATACTGGACAATATTTCTTGGGCAACTGAGGAATTACTTTTCTTATACCATTATTTGGAAAATGTCCATCTCCCTGATCTGTATTTTCACATTTACGCATGAGTGTAAGTGTATCTTTTTCTTATGAAAAATTGGAATGAAAGAGATTAATCTCAATAATGAAAGAAATTATACAGATGGGGTGCTTTTGTTAAAATATTTTACTTCATTTTTGTCCTAAGGTAAAATTATGGTGTGGTCATTCCTCCCTGCCTGCAGTTAAGAGTATTTCACTTCTTTGTCAAGCTACCTGGGTCTGTCCTTACACGGTAAACCAACATCACTGTGCGGTGGATTCTACCCAACACTTTACACAGCCACCTTAGCAAAGGAAAAGCAAGCAAAAACAGAAAATCTTAGGTTGTTTCACTTCTTAATAAAGCTACCTGGGTCTGTCCTCACACTGTAAACCAACATCAGCTGTGCGGTGGATTCTACCAAAACACTTCACACAAGAACCTTTGCAAAGGAAAAGCAAGCAAAAAGAGAAAACCTTAAGGTGCATTTCCTACTTATCCTGCCAGTTGTGTTTTGTGTCTTACACTTCTACTTTTTCTTTTTTATAACTGTGTTAAGGCACGAGGTATCTCTATGGCTGATCTTTACTTGATTCTTCCTTTCAAAACACTTCTGTCTCAATAGGTACATTCCCCTTTATAAAGTGGTGGAACAACATACACTGCTTTACTCTCATACAGTTATTAGCATTGCCTCTTTCTCGAAAGCTCTTATTTCTGAACAACTCATGCATTTGTACCTACCATTTTTGAGCTCACTGCTAAACATGGGCCTTGACTAATTAACTCTCAAGCCAGTGGGAGTTGTGTCCCGCTTTTCTTCCCTCCCACTCCCAATTCCCCACCCACCCCCAGACCACAGATTATATTTGCTATGATCTCCACCCACTGTCACACCCTCAAGACACACCTCTTAACAAAATACCACCATATAACCACATAACCCTCTTACCTCACTACCCTCACAGTTAGTACTACAATATTACTGGAAGTCTTAGCTCCCACTTAACTTCCTGTATAAACACAACGCACATCCACTCAGTAATATGTTCTTCTTTCCACAACATACTCTGTTCTACCTCCTTTTTCTTTCTTCATCCTCTCCCTCACCCCCTACTACCCGTAACAAACATCTGTATAAAACCCTTACACAACCAGTTTTCATGTCACTATGTATTACCCCTATTTCCATAACTTCATCAAAAACAAATTACCACCACAACCCCCCAGTAGTCAGACCAAACATATTCCTCATCTCACCACTGTCAAAATCAGTCTTCTGCATAATTACTAAGACTCAGAAACATTTTTCTATTTGGCTAAAAACACCAAAGACCTCATTCAGACTATCATTCATAACCTTTGTACTCCTTTTAAGAATAATATTGAACCCAACTCTGGCACAACCACTCCCTTTCCTCAACATCAGAACTACTTCCTTCCTACACTGTCTTGTGCCCTCCTCAATGCACATAGCATCAGAAACAAGCTAGACCACATAAGTGCTTTTATTTCCCAGCACAACCCAAACATTCTAGCAGTCACGGAATCCAGGGTCAAAAGACTTCCCCAGCTTCCAGCACTTTCTAACCTCTTACAAGTGTGTCAATGATGCCAAACCAAGCAAAGAATCAGGTGGAGACTCTCTAATTTTTGTTTGCATTTTTTTACAGAAGTAACCTAAACCCAAAAGTTATAACCAAGGGGAAACACCTCCTTAGACTCTAGTCCTAAATGAATTCTCCTAAAAGTTACAAATCACAAAGGCAAACCACTGCTGATTGCTACAGCCTATCTACTACCCCTTTATTCCCTAAATAATTCAAATCAGTTATCACCAGCATCCTAAATAACTGTCCCAAAAATAATAACATAATCATTTTAGGTGACTTCAGTCTTAATGATCTTGGTCCTCTTTCATCTGAGATTGTACTTTCCTAGCAGACCTAGGTCTCCTTCAATGCATAAAAGAACCAAGACCTAACCTGAAGTCTGAAAAACACTCCACCCTCGACCTGATTATTACAAACATAACAAATTCCATTGCCAAAAAAAAAAAAAAAAAAGCTTATTCGGGATACCGCAGATTATGCTAATGGGCGTGCTTATCCTGTAGGCGGCCGAAGACTATATTCTACGGCGAGTTTGCAGCATGGTTTGGACAATAATGGTGACATTGGGGGGGATAAAAATGAATGTATTAATAATAATGATTGTGAATTTCAGGATGCTGATGTTTTTTTAGATTCAACAAGTGGCCCAAGGAGGTCGGAGCATCTATTAAACAGAAATCGGAGAGAGGGTCCTGTATACGACAGGGGCATGGGGAGTGGGAGGGGGCGGGGGGTGATGTGGAAGGATCATCCAAATTATTAGACTTTAGGTTCAAGGATGATTCAGGAGATGTTTTTGGTAACACAAATCAAGAGTTAACCAACGGGTCCATTATTCAGGATTATGTTTTTAATAACAATGACAATGATAATATGAATACAAGCAACGATGACAATTTAATTGAAATACATGATAATGGTTTAGGTATTAATAATATGTGTGAACATTCTGTAGACAATGAATTGTTTTTTGTATGTGTCGAAGATATGCAGGTATGTTCAGTAGGTGTAGGTCATTCAATGATGGATTCTGATGTTATTAATGAAGGAAGTGGGACTGAATTTGATCCTATTTTGCAATGTTCTACTTTGATAAAAAATGGGTTTATTATTTATAACTACACTGATTTAGAAATTGGTGATAGTTATTTTGGTTTATTTAGCAAAGGGATTAAGTTTGTCCCGAACTTTAAGTTGGATGTGGCTCAAGTTCTAACGGATTTTAAATTGTTTTTGAGAAGACTTGACCTTCAGTTATATTTTCAACAGAAGAATGTTTGTGATTATGATGTAAGAAGTTGTACAACAGTTATGCCTTTAAAAAGGACGAGCACCTTTGTTCCACCACGCAATGGGGCTTTGTTAGTGTTTGACAAATTAGTAGAATATGAGTTTAGAAGAATTTGTGCAACAAAACATTGTTGGCAGGATAACCTGAATGAAGGGGAAAGATTGGTTTTAAAAGAGCTTGTGGGGTCAGGTAAGGTGAGGTGTATGAAACCTGATAAAGGGGGCGGGATGGTTATGATGTACAAGATTGATTATTTGGCAGCAATAACGAAGCTTTTGGATGATGAGGCTGTATACACTAGAGTATCAATAAATGAGGTTAACAGAGCATATAAAAAGATTGATTTATTTTTGTTAGATGCACTGTTTCAGGGTGTTATAAATGAGAAGGAGTATGATTATTTACAGGTCAAGCACCCGATTATGCCGAAACCTGCCGGGTTAAAACCAAGGGGCCGGAACAAAAAAATTTTAAACAAAAAAAAAAAAAATTTGAAAAGGTCATTCATCTACTGCAAGCCCTGGGATACACAGTCAATATAAAAAGTCAAGGCTGATACCATCCCAAAGGATAACTTCTTGGGTGCAGAACTGGACACATCAAACAAATGGCATTCCTCACAGCAGAAAAAAAAGAAATTTCTCTATTTCATGGCATTAACAACGAACCAGCTAACAGAAAGGGAAAGTCCTGCAAGCCCTGGGTTACATGGCATCCTGCATAATATTGATTCCACATGCCAGACTACATATGAGGAAGTTGCAATGGTACCTAAGGAATTTATGGTCTCAGCACAAGCACAGCCTAGAAACCCAAATTCCAATAATTCCATGCCTGAAGCAAGAATTCCAGTGGTGGGCTCAGGCCTGTCAATTGAACAAAGGACTGCCCTTCCACAGCCCTCAACCAAGCCAGACTATCACCACGGACGCCTCAGACCTCGGTTGGGGGGCACACATGCTGGACAAGCGCATACAAGGCTTATGGACTCAAGACCAGCTGAACCTACACATAAATCAAAAGGAGATGCTGGCAGTAAAACTGGCAATTCAGACATTCAGACCTTTCTTCAACAGGGTCAATTGCTGATAAGGAAGACAACACCACAGTTATGTGGTACATCAACAAACAGGGAGGCACACATTCATACCTCTATGCCGGATGGCAATGGACCTCTGGAATGTGGCCCTGAGCTCAACATTCAGCTAGGCAATATTTGTACCAGGAAAAAATATACTAGCAGACATCCTAAGCAGAACTACCACGGATGCCACGAATGGATGCTGCATCCAGACATCTTCAAACCATTACAAGAAATGGGGACTACCAGAAATAGACTTATTGCATCCCCACACAACCACCAATTGAAAAATTCTGCACAAGGGCATACCACCCACTTGCTTGGAAGGTGGACTCCTATCTTTCAGTTGGAAAACCTGACAGCATATGCATTCCACCTCTTCCTTTGATGCACAAGGTGCTATTGAAGATCAAAGAAGACCCCAAGGATCATCCTGATAGCTCCAGACTGGCCGAGGCAACATTGGTACCCATTACTGAGGAGCATGTCTCGGGAACAAATATGGCCTCTGCCTAGTTCCCTTACTGCTAACACAGAACAACTTCAAAACCCTGCATCCAAACCTGAAAACACTGCAG
This sequence comes from Protopterus annectens, assembly GCF_019279795.1. Taxonomy (NCBI): domain Eukaryota; kingdom Metazoa; phylum Chordata; order Ceratodontiformes; family Protopteridae; genus Protopterus; species Protopterus annectens. The sequence goes on along the minus strand of NC_056738.1, from coordinate 89,099,875 downwards.
CTAGCTGCCTGGAACATTGCATAAGGCAAAATAACCCAGATTTATCTCAAAGGGTTAAAGACATTATCTTGGAGGCTCGAGACCCTCAACAAGGAAAACTTATTCAGCAAAATGGAAAAGATATCTCATTTGGAGTGCAGCAAAGGAGAGATGTGTCACTGGTAAACATAGCTAACATCCTGGAATACTTGGCAGAGCTTTTCCACAATGGCCTGTCCTATTCTTCCATTAAGATTCATGCATCAGCTATTTCAGCAGAATACAACATGGATCCTCCAGTCTTCTCATCCTCTACTCAGGCAGTTTCTGAGAGGAATTAAAATGTAAAACCACCAAGGAAGCCACCATTGCCACATGGGACTTGAACTTTGTGCTAGAAAAGTTGACACTCCCTCCTTGAACAGCAGCAACAGCAGACTTACAGTACTTAACATGGAAAACTGCTTTCCTGCTTGCACTCACTTCAGCAAGAAGGGTTTCTGAATTACAGGCATTAATGGCAGTACAGCCCTTCCTTATCTTCCATCAAGATAGAGTGTGCATGAGAACTAATCCAACTTTTATGCCAAAGGTGGTCTCCAGGGTATCTTTAAACCAAGCTATCCACCTACCTACATTCTTCCCAAACCCACAGAACAGGGGAGAAAAGACACTTGCATACCTTGGATGTACATAGACAATTGCGCTACTACCTGGACAGAACCAAGAGCAATAGAAAACTGACCAGCTACTGGTAGCATATGCAACAGGAATGGAAGGAAAAGCAATTTCAAAACAGACAATCTCTAAGTGGATAGGAAATTGCATTAGATTTTTTACTTTCATGGAAGAACTCCAGAAAACATCAGACCTCACTCTACAAGGGCTACAGCCACTACTACAGCTTTTTACGAGGATGGCTACCAAAGACATTTTAGAGGCTGCTACTTGGAGCTCCGTGCATACATTTGCCAAGCATTATAATCTACCTTATATCCAGATCCCGAGCAGGTTTTGCCACTGCTGTTTTGCAAGGGATCTAACTACACCATAAACTTATTACCTCCTCCCCAGTTTGGCTATGGTATTCTACCCATTTGTTAGGACTGCAGATGCATCCTTGGGATCCCTAAAGTGCAGGGACTGAAAATCTGTCATTCCGCCCATGTGTCAGCAATTCTAAAAGAACCGCCTTTGACATTGCTAGGCCTGCCCCGGAGAGGCTCACATCCTGAGGGATTCCTGGCATTGCCTTTTGAGGAATGTTAGAAGATAGTTATTCATCCAGAAGATGTTTTCAGTTATTCCTATAGGGCCTTGAGATGTTCTACATGTTTGAATATTAGTGATAAAGTAGATAAAGAAAGATTAATCTACTTTCTGATTTGATGAATGGTTCTTCATAAATTCAGAAAGGAGAGTTCTATCAGCAATGTTCTGGGGTAGCAATGGGTGCTAAATGCCCAATTGCTAACCTTGTTAGCCTGAGAGGTTTGTTTCCTTCTGAAATTATTCTAAGATAGTGTGATAACAGGTTTTGGATGACATTGATTATTTGGAAAGAAACTGAGGATAATGTAATTTTCTGAAATACTAAAAGTTTTGAAATTTACATATGTGTGGAATCAAGAGTGTTAATTATTTGGATATTACATATCCAAAGACAAAGGTGAATTGATTAGTAATTTTGGAAGGAGAACTATTCTGTCTTCATTTTGATATTACCTTTCATCAAAGGAAAGTGGCTTTAAACATCAAGTGTTGAGGGAAAAACTGAAATTTACAAATTGATTGGCATGCTATTAGGACTGAAGCCTGTTAAATATTAAAAAGAAGTGTATAAGAAGAGGTGGACAATTTATGTATTTTAAAACAAGGGAGTTTTTGAATACTGATTGTAGGGCCAAAGATTTATAATGGCCCGTTGTAAATATAATGAAAATTGAATTGTGTTCTGAAAATGCTGGAAAGAATTTTGAAACAAAGCCATTTTAGGAATGAGCCTGTGTTTTCTAGAACAAATTTGAAGAAGGTTGGAGAATTAGAGAACTTCAAGATGGATGGGCAAATGTTTGCAGTATGTGTAGGTTTGGAGTGCTTATGTCTGTTGGTTTAAGCTTTTCTTTGGTTGAACTAACAGGAATAGTCTATGTATGATTTCATGATGCCTTCTAGGGCATCCCTGATAGTGAGCACATTAGGTCTTAAAAGATATCCACATGCATTTGCACTAACAAATGTTTAAATTTTAAGAAGTTCATTTTAAAAGTGTTACAGAAGGTGGAGATGTGGGTAACAAAATGTTTGGTGAATATAGGTAATAGAGAAACCTGCTCAATGATTTATCATTGCTTAAAGCAATCATATATATTTATAAAATTAAATTAAATTAATTTAATAATTAATGAAATATTTAGACAATTATGTTTTTAAAAAAAAAATTTAAAAATAGAAATTAAATTTTGGAACCTTTTGAAAAAAGTGTTTTTAACAATGGAAAATTTGAAAATGGAAAGATATCTCATTTGGAGTGCAGCGAAGGAGTAGATGTGTCACTGGTAAACATAGCTAACATCCTGGAATACTTGGCAGAGCTTTTCCACAATGGCCTGTCCTATTCTTCCATTAAGATTCATGCATCAGCTATTTCAGCAGAATACAACATGGACCTCCAGTCTTCTCACATCCTCTACTCAGGCAGTTTCAGAGGAATTAAAATGTAAACCACCAAAGGAAGCCACCATTGCCCGCATGGGACTTGAACTTTGTGCTAGAAAAGTTGACACTCCCTCCTTTTGAGCCAGCGTTGTTGTTGTTAAGCAACAGCAAATTACAGTACTTATCATGGAAAACTGCTTTCCTGCTTGCAACCACTTCAGCAAGAAGGGTTTCTGAATTACAGGCATTAATGGCAGTACAGCCCTTCCTTATCTTCCATCAAGATAGAGTGTCCATGAGAACTAATCCTACTTTTATGCCAAAGGTGGTCTCCAGGGTATCTTTAAACCAAGCTATCCACCTGCCTACATTCTTCCCCAACCCACAAAACAGGGGAGAAGGACTCTTGCATACCTTGGATGTGCATAGGCAATTGCGCTACTACCTGGACAGAACCAAGAGCAATAGAAAAACTGACCAGCTACTGGTAGCATATGCAACAGGAATGGAAGGAAAAGCAATTTCAAAACAGACAATCTCTAAGTGGATAGGAAATTGCATTAGATTTTGTTACTCTTACCATGGAAAGGCAACTCCAGAAAACATCAGACCTCACTCTACAAGGGCTACAGCCACTACTACAGCTTTTTTACGAGGATTGGCTACCAAAGACATTTTAGAGGCTGCTACTTGGAGCTCCGTGCATACATTTGCCAAGCATTATAATCTACCCTTATATTCCAGATCCCGAGCAGGTTTTGCCACTGCTGTTTTGCAAGGGATCTTAACTACACCATAAACTTATTATTACCTCCTCCCCCAGTTTGGCTATGGTATTCTACCCATTTGTTAGGACTGCAGATGCATCCTTGAAGGACATAGTACAGTTTTGTACCTACCATAAATGTAGATGTCCGAGGTATGCATCTGCAGTCAGGATTACCCTCCCTCCTTCCCCTCTGTGGTACTCCTAGGGTATTTGCCCATCTTCTAGCTAGCTGGGGGAATCTATTTTGGTGTATTTGTTTGTATATATGTATATACATGTTTATTTTTATTTGCTCTCTGTTATTTGGAAACTTTTACATTTATCCAAATTTAGCCTTCCTAGAGGGCACCTGGCATCTGGGGCAAGAAACACTGAGGAAAATAGCGTCGGCTGATACTTTTATACCCGAAGAACTGCAGCTATGACGTCGGGTGAAGTGCGACATCAGCCGAGGCCAGACCCAGACTTTGGAATCCGGCCGACCGAAGGGCTGCCTGTGGACAGGACAACCCATTTGTTAGGACTGCAGATGCATACCTCTCGGACATCTACATTTATGGTAGGTACAAAACTGTACTTTCTACCTCCTTTTTCTTTCTTCATCCTCTCCTTCACCCCCTACTACCAGTAACAAACATCTGTATAAAACCCTTACACAACCAGTTTTTATGTCACTATGTATTACCCCTATTTCCATAACTTCATCAAAAACAAATTACCACCACAACCCCCCAGTAGTCAGACCAAACATATTCCTCATCTCACCACTGTCAAAGTCAGTCTTCTGCATAATTACTAAGACTCAGAAACATTTTTCTATTTGTCTAAAAACACCAAAGACCTCATTCAGACTATCATTCATAACCCTTGTACTCCTTTTAAGAGTAATATTGAACCCAACTCTGGCACAACCACTCCCTTTCCTCAACATCAGAACTACTTCCTTCCTACACTGTCTTGTGCCCTCCTCAATGCACATAGCATCAGAAACAAGCTAGACCACATAAGTATTTTTATTTCCCAGCACAACCCAATACATTCTAGCAGGCACAGAATCCTGGGTCAAAGACTTTACAGCTTCCAGCACTTTCTAACCCCTTACAAGTGTGTCAATGATGCTAAACCAAGCAAAGAATCAGGTGGAGACTCTATTTTTTTTTGCATTTTTTTACAGAAGTAACCTAAACCCAAAAGTTATAACCAAGGGGAAACACCTCCTTAGACTCTAGTCCTAAATGAATTCTCCTAAAAGTTACAAATCACAAAGGCAAACCACTGCTGATTGCTACAGCCTATCTACTACCCCTTTATTCCCTAAATAATTCAAATCACTTATCACTAGCATCCTAAATAACTGTCCCAAAAATAATAACATAATCATTTTAGGTGACTTCAGTCTTAATGATCTTGGTCCTCTTTCATCTGAGATTGTACTTTCCTAGCAGACCTAGGTCTCCTTCAATGCATAAAAGAACCAAGACCTAACCTGAAGTCTGAAAAACACTCCACCCTCAACCTGATTATTACAAACATAACAAATTCCATTGCCAACATAAACATTCTACTACCATCACTAAGCGACCACTGCCTAATCACCTTTACAGTTGTCAACCATCCTATAAAACTACCACCAAACTTAAAAACCTTCAGAAGCCAGAGTAAGAAAAAATATAAACAAACTCGCAACCTTTTTCACAGCCCACAACTGGAACCATATACTTTCCTTACACTTCCCTAATACAGCAGCTGTAAGCCAAACTTACTTTCTACTCCAGCTGCAGGACATATTCTTCCCATTTATCCACAGGCTTAATAAAACCACCAAAATGGAATGACTATCCACTGAACACAAACATCTTTTAAATCCAATGGATGAAGCATGGCAAAAATGTAAACAGACCCCTAGAGCTGACAACCACACCTCCTTTATAGTCGTAACGTAGCCAATAAGTCCATCAGAAGGCACAAAATAAATTTCAGAAGAAACAAATTACACTTTTACATTTCCCTAAACACTTTTGGGAAGAGATTAATCTGTTTACAGAAAGCAAACTTCCTCACAATGCCCTGCCTACAAACACTGTTCAGTATGGTACAGCAAAAGTTTCTCCAGAAGATTTACTAAAGAATTTAGCAGTCTCTCATCAGTAAAATCCACAATGTCCTTCTATTCTCATGTTGCAGTATTCATAACTGTAGGGAGGTCACTACCTGTATCACTGGACATCTGGCCAGTATGCCAAAGTCTTAGGATCCAAGGCACATGCAACATTGCATGTCTGAGCTATAAACTGACATTGGCTATAAAGGTGTGACTTCTGCACACACCCACCTCAGAACATTTCTGCCACAGTGATCTAGGGACCTATGAGGCCAGCTCCGGAAATCAGTTTGCTTGTTTGTTTCGGCCGTCCGATACAGGTAAGTACCCTTTTGTGTTTCTTGTTTACCTTAATTCTAGCTTTTCAAACATACATGTCAGCTAGGAAGGGGAATTGTGCTTGTGGAAGACAAATTCCACATAAGGACATGCATTATTAGTGTTTGTTTTGTTCAGGTGAAGGCCATGACCATAGATCTTGCGACATCTGTAAGTCTTTCTTGCCAAAGACGCTGTGCAGCCATTTGGCTGCCTTAAAACTTTACCTAGAAAACCAGAGACTCTGACATTTGGCGTTAGGTATGGAGGGTGGGATTGGTACCTTCAAGGAGCCACCTCAGAAGAATGCCAAGAAAGTTAGGCCTGACGCCCGTGCTGCAGCTCAGGAGTCTGATGAGACTCTCTAGGCAGATGTGAGCCCAGGGTCCCATTGGGCATTGGTTTCACAGCGAGAACCAGGAACCTTGGTGGAAGCCATTTTGGTGAAAAGACAGAGTACGTCCGCTGAGGTTGATCAGCCATCAGCTCCTGATGGCGAAGGGGAGCCACAGCTCGTGGTATCGGAGGGACCTACTCCTGCCTTCCCATCTAGCCAGGCATTGGCTCCAAAACCAAATCATCCTTCTATTTCTGTTAAGAGAAAGCAAAAATTAAAACATAGAGAAACAGAACCAGTTCCTGGATGAGAAGCATTTAACCAGAATTTGTTCAGATCCTTCCAGGCCCATCAGTCTCAGGTGCCCCAGTCAGCTCCTACACCTGTGCAGGCCTTAGAGAAGTCAGAGGAAGAGGTTTCCTCTTTTGATGAATCACTTACTTATTGTTCCCAGGTTGATTCTCCCAAGGATTTCATTACTTCCGAGGAGGAGGACACTATTAACTCTGAATCCCCAGGTGAAGAATTCTCATTTGAGGACATCATTTCTGTAATGAGAGAGCACTTCAAATGCAGGCCTCAGATGTTTCTGAAACTAAAAAGAGGTATTTTGAACTACAACAGATGGACTGGCCTTCCCTGTATACAGTCCCTCCTCTACTCTCAGCTTATCATGATGCCTTTCTGCATCTCAGGCCCCTGATTCTCAGCCCCCTATTTCAAACATCCAGATAGGTTTTATAAAGTTCCTCAGGATACACATTTCCTGTTCAAAGCCCCCCTGCAGACCCAGCCATCATAGCGGTGTTAGCAGACAAATCCTCCAGACAGCTACCCTCTACCTCTCTGTTTCCCACAGATAAGGACAGCAAGTTTATGTATAGGCTAGGAAAGAAAATGTACACTTCTTCCATACTAGCCATCAATTTGTTTTAGATACACTGTCCAAAGCTCTGTAGCCTCAGGTATCTTGAGAAGATACTCCTGGGTGAGGGTCCAGCCACTTCCCATGGATGTACAAACCAAATTCCTGGATGTGCCACTTGATAACAAGGCCCTTTTTGGTACAGCTTCTGCAGAGCTCTTAAAATCTCTAGAAGAAAAGGGCAAGGAGTTACAAAATTTAAAACATTTGCTAGTCTCACCTATTCCTAGATTCCATAGGAGCTACCATCAAAGGACCAGTTTTGTTAGGAGGTAGTCTTCTCAGTCTACTGCCCCACAAGCTAAGGGACAGAGACAATCTAGGAAACACTCCACTCCTAGACCATCTTCCTCTTCAACCCCTACTTTGTTTTGGAGGAAGTGTGACCCTGACAGAGCCCCTCGACTGTGACTCAAATCAGTTACCCCCTGCCACCCCCCTGTCCTTCCACCTCACCCTTTCCCTACCTCCTGGCAGAAGATCACCTCGGAGGCTTGGGTCCTCTCCATCATCCAAGAAGGCTATTTTATGACTTGGTGTGTAGATGTTCTTCGTGTTTCACTGTTGCAGTCATTACATTTAGGTTATCTGCTTGCAGGTAGCCCTCAGTCGGCCTGATTATCAAAGTCTTGGGTCCTGCGTCTGTTGCTGTCTCATCTTCCATGATGTCAGGTAGTCAGGGGATTGAAGCGTGCAGCCGACACCATTACATCAGTCTTTCTTGCCATGTGGTGCCCAAAGCAGAAGCAGTTCGCAAGTGCTAGTCGTCCGACTCCTGAAATTTTCGTTTTCGAGTTTCAGATCCGAAGTCTTCAACAAAGCTAAGTACCCCGTTGGGGTTCCTTTTTCTTGCTCTAAACCGATGTCAGTAAAATTAGCAATTGTATTACTTGTGGAAAGCAAATACCTCATAAGGATTTTCATTCATACTGCATTCATTGCTTAGGCCCAGACCATGACATCCCTCACTGTCGGTTTTGTGCCTTATTCAATCCTTGAACTATTCATCGTTGGTTCATTTTTGCATCTATTTTGTTACTCAGTTCAATTATCCAGAAATGGCTTCGGTAAGCCACCCGACTACCGACATTCTGAAAAAACGTAAAGATAAAGACATAGACAGACCACATAGGTCCAAAGCTGCTGACAACGCTTCCGTTAAGCTAGTCGCCAGTTTGCCGGTACTCATTGAGGCGCTTTCGCAGCCCCTGATACCCGCTACTTTAGATTTGCAGGCCTCTACTGAGACCCATTTGAGGTCCTGTATGCCGCGAGATGCTTCTTCAACTATGGAACCTGCGTATCTCTCTACCTTGGATGGGTCTGGAGCCGCTGTGCAGGCACTGGCTTCTGAGGGTGTATTCAGGCCTACTGACTCGCATATTAAACCAATGCCATCTTCTTTTTCAAGGCCTAAAACTCGATCCACGCCTAGAAAACCGACACCCAGACTGTATGGTCAGGCCCCTATGCTTAAAAAGCAAATGATAAGAATAGCTGAAGACCTTATTACTCTAATCAGGGGAAGCCACCCTTCTCCCACTAAGAGACCTAGAACTGATTTTCCTTCTGATTCTTATAATCAGGATTCTGAAATTTCTGTTTCTTCTGATGACCAGGATTTGCCCTTATCTACCTATGAGGTTTTTGATGCAGAGGACTCCATTCCCTCTGCTTCCCCTCCAGAAGATTTCTCTTTTGGTGAATCTTTGCATACTCTTAGGGAGCATTTCCATTGGGAAAGCCAGGATTACTCTGGCTCCAAAAAGAGGCTTAGGGAATTTGTACTCCTACCTCAACACAGGCCTTTAGCTATCCCTCCTGTACTGGACATTGTAGATGATGTCCTTTTGGAATCTAGCCTGGCCCCAGACACTTTACCTCCAGCTCCCAGGAAACCTGACAGGTATTACAGAGTACCTGACTCTCACAAGTTCCTCTTTAAGAATCCTACAGCGGATCCAAAGACCATTTCACGGGGACCCAGAGGCATTAAGGCTACTACTGCCAAAACCCCTACCCCCTCTGATAGAGATTCCAGGGCACTGGACAGATGGGGTAAGAAGGTATACACTTATGCTACTTTGGCCATTAGGGCCTTAAACTGTCAGTTTCATATGTTAAAGTACCAGCAGCATATTATTGGATTACTTAAACAGAAAATGATGTTGATTCCTGACTGTGCTGAAAATAAAGAATTACAGGGTGTAATGCATTCTGCTGAACAAGCTGGTAAACGTACGTTGCAGTGTGGTTTTGATTCATTAGAGGCATATTGCAGGGCTGCTATCTCTGGGTTTGTAATTAGAAGGCATGCTTGACTTAAGGAGCAAACTTTTCCAGATCATGTTAAAGCTAAATTAATGGATGCTCCCTTAAACCAAGACCGCCTGTTTGGCAACAAAGCAGAAGTAGTACTTAAAAAGATGGAGGAAGAAGCTAAATCTATGCAAGCTGTTAGATTTCCTGCAAGTACAGCCTCCCAGATTTAGTAGGCACTGGCCTTCTAAGAACTGGTCCTTTCCTGTCTCTTCCAGGCCTTCTTAGTCCAAACCCAGGACCACCCGACCACCCAGGCTTCAGTCTCAAGGTACTCACAGGCCTAAGCAGTGGGTGGGGGGGGGGGGGCTCCCACTTCCAAAGCTGGAAGTAGTAAGACACCCCCCCATGGTAAATTGTTACAATGACTTAACCTTAATCCTTCCAAGCCCTGCTCAACTGACTGTTCCTTTAGGGGGAAAGATCGCCCTGCATGCAAAAAACTGGGAACTCATTACCCAAGACAAATGGGTTTTAAATATAGTTTCCCAAGGATACAGATTCCACTTCCACTCCTTACCCTCACACCCACCAGGAGGGTCCCAAATGGTTGGCCAGACCTACCCCCAAATCAGTGGGCAGAGGTTCAAAAGCAGGTTCTCTCTCTTCTAAGTATCAGGGCTATTCAGCCTGTCCCAGAAGAGGAATGGGGGCAAGGTTTTTACTCAAGACTTTTCCAGGTACCCAGAAAAGACAATTCCTGGTGTCCTATCCTGGACCTGTCTATCCTAAACACGTTTCTGGTAATCCCAAAATTCAAAATGCTAACTCTTCATCAGCTGCTTCTCATGCTGGGCAAAAATGCCTGGTTGGCAACAATGGATTTAAAGGAAGCTTACCTGCAAATCCCAATAAGGGAATCTTGCAGAAAGTACCTACACTTCAGAGCAGGCTACATGCACTATCATTTCTTTGCACTGCCCTTTGGCTTATCTACTGCACCCAGGGTATTCACAAAGTGCCTAGCACCAGTCATTGCATTCTGCAGGCAAAGAAATAGTCAAATAGACCCATACCTGGATGATTCTCTAATTCAGGCAGAAAGCCAAGACATACTATTAAATAATCTGGCATTTGTAAAGAAACTACTAACTTCACTAGGGTACACCATAAACGAAAATAAATCTCACCTAGTACCCTGCCAAAAAATCGTATTCCTGGGAGCAAGCTTGAATACAACTTCCCAGATGGCCTACCTCATGCCAGATAAGCAAGTTTATTTGACAGCCTTCTTCAAACTAGTGACCACAAAGACCCAGCTATCTGCAAGGAAAATACTGCAAGCCCTGGGGTTCATGGCCTTTTGCATTCTACTAATTCCATATGCAAGACTGCATATGAGGAAACTACAGTGGTATCTAAAAAGCCTATGGTGTCAACATTTTCAGGACCTAGAATCATTGATGCCCATCATTCCTTGTATAAAGACAGAGTTCCTATGGTGGGCAGAGGCCTGCTACCACAACAAGGGACTGCCATTCACTCTACCCCCTGCCGCCCAAACCCTAATAATAGACACATCAGACTATGTATGGGGGATCACTTGACAGGGCAGTGCATTCAGGGCAAATGGAACCCAAGTCAAATACACTTGCATATCAATCAAAAAGAAATGTTAGCTGTGCAGAATTCTCTGACAGCCTTCAAGGACCACATTCTTCCAGGACAATTATTGGTAAAGACGGACAACACCACTATTATGTGGTACATAAACAAGCAGGGGGGAAACCCACTCATACCCTCTCTGCAGACTAGTCATGGCTCTGTGGAACACAGCCTTGAGCTACCAAGTGCACCTACAAGCTCAGTTCCTGCAAGCAAGCTAAATACACTGTCAGATGACCTAAGCAGAAATCTCATGGAACCACACGAGTGGAAACTGGATCCAAAGATATTCAACATTTTGAGAAACAAATGGGGGACCCCAGAGATAGACCTGTTTGCCTCCCCTCAGAACTACCAATTTGACAAATTTTGCACAAGGACTCCCCACAGACAAGCTTGGAAAGTGGATGTCCTGTCCTTCACCTGGAAAAAGCCTATTAGTTTATGCTTTTCCCCCTCTGCCTCTCCTCTCAAAAGTTCTACTAAAGATCAAACAGGACAAACCAAGGATAATACTCATTGCACCAGACTAGCCACGCCAACACTGGTACTCCCTCTTGGGCATTGTGTCACTGCTGTAACCATGGCACCTGCCTCAGACCCCTTCCCTGCTGTCCCAGCAGGAGGGCCAGATTCTGCACCCCCAGCTTCAGACCCTGAACCTTGGAGCCTGGCTAATTACCTGAGCTCTCCATTACCATCCCTCAGTAAGCAAGTGTTGGATGTCATTCTGGAGGCAAGGAGGCCTAGTACTAGAAAATCCTATGCTGAAAAGTGGAAAAGATTCTGTTCCTGGAGCCAAACTCTGGATGGGCACAACCGTTTTGTGTCAGCTCCTAGCTCAGGGCACAGTAGAAAGAGTACCTCTAGATAAGACAAGCAAGGGATTTGACTCCAGAATTTTCTTGGTCTCGAGAAAAGATGGTCCTTGGAGACCAGTTCTGGATTTGTTGGTCCTCAATCTATTTCTCAAGGTGCCTCCCTTCAAAGTACTCACCTTGCATCATCTTGTACCCCTTATCCTCCACCAAGCTTTCATAGTATCCTTGGATCTTAGAGATGCCTACCTTCATATCCCCATTCACCCCAGCTACAGGAAATTCCTACATTTCTCAGTAGGGTCCTTGCATTTTCAGTTCTCTTCATTGCCACTTGGGCTCTCTACAGCTCCTATTCCAAATTACCTAGCTCCAGTTATCGCCTACTGCAGAATGCAGGGCATACAAATATATCCATACATGGACAACCTGTTAATCCTTCACCAAGACTGCCACACCCTTTACCATCACGTGCACATGGTGTGAACCAGCAAAAGTCACACTTAACACCTTCTCAAGACCTAGTCTTCTTAGGGTGCAGGATAAGAACCGACAAGATGGCAGCCTTTATCCCCTGCCAGAAGGTAGAAGCCCTCAACCATTACCTTCAAACACTTCTCTCTCTCCAAACCATTTCAGCCAGGGAATTCCTGAGAGTCCTAGGCTACATGGCATCCTTGATCCCCATGCTTCCCTTGGCAAGACTGCATATAAGAAAGTTCCAGTGAGTCCTGAAGAGTCAGTGGAACCAACATTTTCCACCCTTTGGATATTCTCCTCCCTCTTCTCCCATGCCTGAAAAAAGAGCTGGAATAGTAGATAGCATCCATCAACCTCAATCAGGGTACAGCTTTGCAGATGCCTCCATCTTTACAACACATCTACACAGATGCTTCAGACCTAGGTTGGGGAGCAGTTTTGCAAACCACAACAACCAGAACAAAGTTCAGTGAGAATGATCTTCCCTTAGACAAAGGGATCATATCAGTACCAAAGAGATGAGGGCCCTTCTCTTTGCATTACATGCATTCCACCAGTTTCTCCTACCAGGTACCTTGAAAGTAGTCACAGACAATATGACTGTCGTGTGGTACATCAACAAGCAGGGAGGGACAAGGTCCTACCCACTTTGCAGCTTGGCAATTCAGATTTAGTTCCTAGCAGCAAAACTGCACATTCACCTGCAAGCAGTGTACATTGCTTCCACAGAGAATGTGATGGTGGATACTCTGAGTAGAACCTCTGCACCCTCTCACAAATAGATGCTTTACAGGGAGGTGTTCTTGGATCTTATTCATAAGTGGGGTAATCCTCATGCAGATCTGTTTGCCTCCACCCAGAACAGGCAGATGCCTCTGTTTTGCAAAAGAGATCCACATCCACAGGCTTCGAAGGTGGATACCTTCTCTTTTTTTTTTTTGCGTGGGGATGTATCTTTATGCCCCCCTTCATACTAATTCAAAAAGTCCTTCTGAAGATCCAGAGGACCAAACCAAAAATCCTGCTAGTGACCCCCTTTTGGCCAAGACAGCATTGGTTTCCCCTACTACACCTACTAACCAAGGGCAAGCAGCACAGTTTACCCCACCGATTCGACCTACTCACGCAAGACAGGGGATCTCTCATCCACCCTCTTATACTCAGCTGCACACTCACCCTATGGGTGATAAGAGTTCTGATCCCCTTCAGACACCTATATTCAAAGGACGTACTCAATGTCCTGCAGGAGCCAAGGAAGCCTAGTACCAGGAGAAATTATGTATCATAATGAAAAAGATTTGCCAGGTGGTGTCTAAAGAAAAACAGAACCCCTTTCTTATTCCAGGACCCATGGTTCTTTCTTACTTGTGTGAGCTTCTACATTCAGGACTGACGTACTCTTCTGTTAAGGTACATTTGTCAGCCATCTCCATCTGTCTTCTCTTGGTACCTCCTTTGGCATCCAGGTTAGAGGTAAAACTCTTCCTAAAGGGGATCCTGCATATCCAGACCCCCTCGTAAACCTATACCTCCTTCATGAGACCTTAATTTTGTCCTTGAAAAACTCACACTACCTCCATTTGAACCAGCTCACTCAGTATCATTTAAGCTATGTACTTGGAAAACAGTACTGCTGGTAGCCCTCACATCCACCAGGAGGGTCCCAGAAATCCAAGCCCTAATGGCTACCCCTTCTTGCCTTATCTTCCATTGGGACAGGGTCTCCCTCAGGACTAATCCTTCCTTCATGCCTAAAGTGGTTAATGAGCTGTCCTTGAATCAGACCATTAATTTTCATGTTTTCTTCCATCAACCTCAGAACCCCTCTGAAAGAACTTTACATTCCTTGGGTGTTCATAGACAACCAAGGTATTACCTGGACAAGACCAAATCCATTAGAAAGTTTGACCAACTGTTTTTCTCCTTTCACCTAAGGGCCTTGGGGAAGGTAGTGTCTAAACAGACTATAGCATCATGGATTTCTAAAGCAATCTCTTTTTGTTGTTCTTTTCATGGAAATTAATTAACTGTCAATGTGAGCTCATTCTACTAGGGCAGCTGCTTGATCAGCAACCTTTTTTGGGGGTTGATTACACTTCCATCCTGGAGGTGGCCAGCTGGTTTTCTGTACATACCTTTACCAAGCATTACAAGCTAGATTTGATTTCTAGAGCCAGAGCTGGGTTTTCTAGGTCCATTTTACAGGTTCTCAACCAACCTCCCAGGCTCATACCTAACGCTTTGGTTCTCTATATGCCTGTTAAGCAGGGCAACTGTATATGAGAGAGAAAACAGCAGGCTTGGAATGTTTATTACCTAGGCCTCAACCATGAGTGTTTTGTGACTTAAGAATTTCAGTCCTAAGACTATAAAGGACCTGTGCAGTTGAGTTGCATAAAACGCACCACCTTTATCTGTTTTGTCTATGGAGTCTGACAGCTGTTCTGTTGCCTCGCAAAGGACATTTCTGCCAGGCTTGGCAAGTTTAGTGGATGTCCCAGGGCCTTCTGACTGAAGAATCAGTTTCAGCTGCTGAGATTCTTGTCAAAGTAGCCAGCCTCTGAAACCCCCTACAGAAACTGTTGTGCAAATCAGGCATGTGCTTTCAAGCTATCTGTGATGCAGATTAATCCACTGCCAGTAAGGTCTTCTCATTAAGAAGGGCTGCCCTTCCAGATATAGTACTGCTGTAAAAAGCTGTAGGTTAGCATGTGGAAAGACTGGCAGATGTCTTGCCTAGCTAAGAGTCTTCAGAAAGTTTTTTCTTAACACATGGATTTTTGACCATTCTTCAGGGCTAGCAGGGTAAACTGACATCCACTGTATTAACTCCTCCACGAAAAGTGGCAGGGAAACTGCACCTGCTTTAACAAAGCTGAAGCAGAGTCCAGACTGGCCACATCTACTAAAGACCATCGCAAGGCTTTCTTCGCATATGTCCACAATCTCAAGGGAAGTGCTCCAAGCTGATGGTCAAGGACACCAGATGCACAAAATGCTGTAGATATAGCCAACCTGCTGGCAGACAGGTTCAGTGAAAACTTCACACCTCTGTCCCCCATCAGTAAATCCAGATATCCCCAGCACCTGCCCCCTCCTGTTATCTCTAGGGAGCAGGACATAACTGCCCTCTCTCAAAGGCAAAAAAATATAGCTTGCATGGGACCCGATAACATCCCAGGCTTGTACCATTAGGCACCCTATTCGACCAAAGCCTGAGTAGTGTCTTTGTCCCTGCCGAGTGGAGCACAGCCACTGTCTTTCCATTGCACAAAGGTGGAGCATCCATTGATCAAGGAAATTATAGACCTGTCAGCTTAACTAGCCTGATCTGAAAGGCCATGGAGTGGATTATCATGGACCTCATTAACAAGGACATTGGCAACCTCCAAACACTTGATCCCGCACAGTTTGGTTTCGTCAAGGAGAGGTCATGTCTGTTAAATTGAGACAATCACCAAAGCCGTGGACGAGGGGAAGACTGCACACCTCCTACCATGACCTGGCCAAAGCCTTTGGTACTATTCCACACTCTGATGCCTAGTTGACAGTTTATTGTACTTGTCTGTTACCAGATGGGTAGCAAACTGGCTCACCGATAGAACCCACCTAGTCAGAATAGCGGGAGCCACCTCAAGCAGTAGACCCGTAACAAGCTGTGAACTCCAGGGATCAATCTTGGGGGGGGGGGGTGTTTGGGATATACTTTTCTGAGGTGCAGGCCAAAACCAGTGGGTATGGCTGACTAAGTTTGCAGATGACTGCAAGCTGGGTGCTGTCATCAGTTCTAGTGATGTGGACATCCAAGGGGGTCCCGCCCAAACATATGACTGGTGCCAGAAACCTGGCCTCAGGCTGAATGCCAAAATGCTTCACCCCCTTTGGGGAGTGACATCCCCACAAATTATCACATTAATAACAAGGTCCTAAGCACGCAGTCAGTTGTGAGGGACTTGGGCACCCAGGTTGATAGCAAACTGACTTTTGGCCACCATATTGCCTACTTTGTATGGAAAGCTTTCTACATGGCCCACTTCTATTGGTAGGGGTATCTCATCCAGGGAAAAGGTGGTCATACCATCCCTGTATTCTTCCCTTACAAGTCCCGTTATTGAGTACAGTGCTCCTTTCAGCATGTACTTCACAAAGCATGTGCAGCAGCTGGAGAGACCAGAGGTTCCTCACCTGGAGAATCCAGATCCTCAGCTACACTGCACAGGTAGGCTAAAGGTCCTCTCTTCTACTGTCTCCTACAGACTCCTCAGAGGTGACCTCTGGAATACAAAGCAATCTCAGTCCCCACCGTGATGGGAATGCTGCATATCCACAAGTCGAGCTCCACTCAACCCATATGCATGACCTCAACCTGGCCAGTGACATTAATAAGACTTGTTGCTGGGACAGATTTGTGTCCCAAAGACTCCCCTGTCTGTGGAATAGACTTGCACTCTGTATCAAGCAGAGTACCTCATTAACCCTTGATTAATGGATGAGGAAGAGAAAATAACACCCCTGGGATTCCACCGGTGTCCCTGCTGGATAGGGGCATCAGGTGCTATCTTGGAACATGGGCTAAATTATTGGCTAGGCTTATAAGGGCGTCAGGACCAATAGCCTAGTAATTTCCTGCGATCTCCCTACAGTTATGAATACTACAACATGAGAATAGAAGGACATAGAATTGTTGTGTAAGAGCTTACCATAACCTTAGATGTTCTTCTCTTCCATGTTGCAGTATTCAGTCCCACGCTCCTACCCTGTTTATCCTTCTTGTGTGGCATTCCCTGTATTCTTTCCATCCAAACAGGGCACAACAACAGGCACATACCTCCATAGGGTGCCTTCTTGCTTGGTGGCATATGTGGGTTTGAAAAGCTTCCTTTTTTTTGGCTTCTCAGGGGTACTACTGTATGTGGCAGTCATTTCGGAAGTGGATGCGTGCAGACATCACCTTTATAGCCGACGTTGGTTTATGGCTCTGACATGCAACGTCGCATGTAGTCTGGATCCTAAGTCTCTGGTATACTGTCCGGATGTCCAGTGCTGCAGGCAGCAACCTCCCTGCAGTTATGAGTACTGCAACATTGAAGAGAAGGACATCTATAAGGTTATGGTACTTTCTTACACAACAATTCTTTTCCCACAGATCATTTATTACCCACCCTGTCACCACTCACCCCTGCTTTCATTTCAAATGCATACATCCCAAAGAAGTCTCTATTCTCCTAGAAAATATTTCCAGTGACATCCCTCCTGTATCTGACAACATAACCCCCTGGTTTATGTATCACTGCAGAGAGTAACTATGCCTTCCTCTCACCCACATATATAATGTGTGTCTCACACAAAACAAAAGGGGTGCCGGCTGGGAAACTGTGTAAAGTAACACAAATAGCAAACCTGTTTACCTCAGAGCCCAGTAGGTTAGCAGGTATGTGTGGAATGCCACAGTGATTACCAGGGCTTAACATATACTTATGTATATGGTCCAGACACAGCATAGGACAGTGTGTACAGTGAAGAGTATTGTGAAATACCGTTCCGGGCATTTTGTACCGAAGCTGCGTAAATGATCTGTAAGGGCACATGGACTATCATATAAAATAAACACTCAGGGGAAGTGTGTGTATTGAATAGGGACACACAGATGAGTTCTAGGATAAAACACAGGGAAAGGGGACAGGTGAAACAACCTAATATACAGCAGATGAGAGCACGTCAATGGAAGACAGTTGTAGTTGCAACACCAATCATGTATTAATACGGTACGGTACAGACTGCACAGTGAAAATGTGTATTATGTGACTGTCACACAAGGTGACATAACAGTGGTAAAGATGTCTGTGTGAGATAAGCATTTTTACATGAACAATGCAAAGAACATCTGTCATGGGTGTTATGTACAATTGGGGTAGGGTGCATATTGTGAAGCTGTGCAAAAGTGATTTGCCTGAATAGGAGTGTAATCTCAGCAGAGGTCTCCAGCAAGTGGGAGACAGGTAAAGGCTCATGGACAACAATAAAAGAAGCTTGCATAATCCTAGACGTTATCAGAATAATACCACCAGTAATCCCATGTCTCTGACATAACATATGTGATCTAGAGTGATTGAGATGGCTCTGTACAAACACACTTGTACAACTATTATGACATGTCCACAATCTGAGGGTAATCACGTACACTGTCCTGACGCTGTAAATCTGCTGCAGGTGTTAGGAGGGACACTGCTATACTTGTATGTGATATTAGGATCAATATAGGCTTATATATATATATATATATATATATATATATATATATATATATATATATATATCTATGGATTCCTATTACAAGAACGAAAGTTCACTACTTCGAACTTGTAATAGGAAGCCTCACTTCTGCAAAAGTTCACTTTAACAAAAGTGAACTTTTTCATAAGTGTACTTCACCGAAAACACCGCGGCACAGTGGAGGACATAAAAAACAAGCTAGGTCCTCCACTATGATGCGATAGTCATGGACCGTAGGGTTAGGGCATGGGTTAGGGTAAGGGGATAGTTAGTAAAGCTGTCCTTGCCTAACCATGCTAACTAAGGTCGTGACTATCGCACCATAGTGGAGGACATTGCTATGTCCTTCACTGCGCTGCAGTAATCTGAACCTTAGGGTTAGGGCACGGGTCATGGTAAGGGGATAGCCCTACAGGCTATCTCCTTACTATGACCTATGCCCTAACCCTAAGGTCCGTGCATACTGCACGGAAGTTCAGTACAACACACATTCGTTGTACTAAACTTCGCGTAAGTGCACTTTCGATTAAGTGCACTTTCATTGCAGTGAGCATTCCATGCACTATTTCGAATTAGTGAAAATTCGATCTAGTGTATGGAACCCATAGATATATATATATGTATATATATATATATATATATATATATATATATATATATATATATATATATTTATACATATATATATAAAATCATAACCCACACTGTCACGAATGTTACCCATGCCAACAGTGTTATCAAATAGCTATGTATGTACTGAGTGCATCACCGGAACAGGTATCATACCTGCATCTGGTGTAACAACTTGATGGGGGTTCCGCATCATCAGACAATAATATTTTATGCAAAAAAAAGAATACCTAGATATGGCCAATAAAATTTGTGATAGATCACTATGGCAAAGGTGGTACACTTCAGTTACACATCACTGGAAGACATGTAGGGAGGTAAACGAAGAAAGGTGCATTGCACTCAGTTATTGGTGTGATGAAGGCTGTGAACTATGGAGGGATTATGGCCTGTGATGTGGATATCCTTCACATACTCAGTAGTTGTGTTACATACAAGGGAGTAGTCAGTGCTCTGGCCACATGCTGGTGGACATTCCACATACCGTCTATCCCAGGACACAGGTCACATACCTGTTGGTCTGTTTATAGGATGTGATGTCCACATTGTCCTTGGGTTGTGTGTTTGTTTTCCTGACATAACAAATCTCCCCATGTTTCTGTTTCATTGGAGGTGTTGTCATGGCTGTGGCAGCAATCTTTGGTGTGTGTTGATACTCTCTATATTATGCTAATATCAAAGCTTGAGTAAATGATTGCCCACAGTCTGTAGTCTTTCAGACACCTGTTTGAACACAGAATGTGTATGTCATTTGTGACGTCTGTGCAGACAGCCCTGATGTATGGACCTGATCACTGGACCTGAGATATAGTTCACTTCACACGTTTCAGCGTATTTACTTGCCACATATGTGATACAGTAGTCTCCCCACTTGGTGATATAGGTGTTTATGACCACATCTGACATTGTTGAGTGAATATCTCAGTGTGGATTTGTGTCAACTACCTTGGGCTTCTCAAGTCCAACAGGATGATAGTGTTGTTGTCATGCACTCCCTCAGTGTCTTTTTTGAGGACATCTAGCAGCTGTAACCGACATGATGTAACATTAACAACTCATACAGATGTGTTGCACACAGCTGGGATATTACTAGTGTCCATTTAGAAAAGATCCATGATGACATGTTGGTCTACCTCACAGAGGAGGAGAGTCAGGATATGTCTATACATGCATGCATAGGGTGCTACCCCCCAACTCGGATGGATGCATGTTGATGCACACCCTTCTACAAGAACATAGTCTGTATGGAGAGTGTGTTGAAGTGTGTATTCATCCATGTCAGGAAGATGTATGTTCTGTGTCACAGTATAGGCAATATGTGATGTTGTCACAGCCCATTGATTTTGTATGATAGTCCTGGATAAAGGTAAGATGGTGCATACTGCCTATCCTGATCTAGCCTAGGATTTGGACACAATTCCCCACATAGGTATCATTGAGAAACTCTCCCAGCTGGGTCTAAACTCTTGTGTCACTAGATGGGTAACCAGTTGGCTTACTGACAAAACACAATACTGTGAACGTTGGTGAATCAACCAGTACCAGTAGAACTGTCACTACTGGCATACCCCAGGGATCTGTGCTGGACCCTTTAGTATTTGGGATTTGTTTCTCAACAGTTCAGGCTAAAGTATACGGCCTTTGGCTTACCGCTTTTGCTGATTCTTGCATACTGGGTGCAATCATTGAGTCCACCAATGATGATAACATACTGCAGGAGGGGCTAAACAGAGAAATGATTGGTCACAAAGCCTCACGGTCTACAAATAAATACAAAAATATGTCTTTATTTTGTCCTTTTGCAAAGTGGAATTCCCTGCTAATTATACCATTGACAATAGACCCACTATGCTGTAACCAAGTGATGCAAGACCTGGAGCAAACGTAGATAGCAATTTGAACTTTGACCACCAGGTGTCCACACTGATATTGGAAGCCTATGTTGTGCACATCATAAGTCATCCCATTGTATGCATATCTGAGGATTATATTACAGCACTGTACTTGAACTTCATCAGAGCACTAATAAAGTATAATATTCTCTTTTGCATGTACCCCACCAGACACATGCAGCAGCTGGAGAGACCACAGGGGATGTTCATCCTGTTTCAGTGTTGCAGTCATTACACTTGGATTATCCTGCTGGCAGGCAACCCGCATTCGGCCTGAATTCCAAAGTCCTGGTCCGGCGCCGGTTGCTGTCGCCTCTTCCCTGACGTCAGTGCGCCATGGGTATAAAAGATGCAGCCGACGCCATTTTCTTCAGTCTTTCTTGCCGCGCGGTGCCCGAAGCAAAAGCAGTTCGCAAGTGCCGGTCGGCCAACTCCTGAGATTTTCAAAATCGAATTTCAGATCCGAAGTCTTCAGTAAAGATAAGTACCCCGTTGGGGAAACTTTTTTCTTGCTCCAGACCGATGCCAGAAAAAGTTAACAATTGTATTTCTTGTGGGAAGCAAATACCTCATAAGGATTTCCACTTTTACTGTATTCCTTGCCTAGGCCCTGACCACAACGTTGCTAGTTGTCGGCTTTGTGCTAGATTTAACCAACGCACTATTAAGAGTTGGTACGATTTTGCTTTTCATTATTTTGGCAGAAGGTTTAACTACATAATGCCGTCGGAACAACCGACGACCGGAACTCATAAAAAAACGCAAGGATAAAGACAAGGACAAGCATCCGAGGTCCAAAACCGACGACGAAGCCTCTTCTAGGCCAGTCGCCGGTTCGCCGGTGCTCAGTGAGGCGCTTTCGCAGCCCCTGACTCCTGCTACCTCAGAGCCACAGGCCGCCTCCGACTCCCACGTAGAGACAGCTAGGCCTGTGGATACTCAAGGTATTGGCCCTTCGGAAATTAATCCCTCAGAGGGGTCCGGAGCCACTGAGCAGGCATCGGCTTCTGAGGGTGTTTTCAGACCTACACAATTTTATATAAAGCCTACTTCAGCATCCAAGACAAAGTCTAAAACAGTTTTAAAGACAAGGAAACCAGTTCAGCATTCTCCAGGACAGACTTTTATGCCTAAGAAACAGATGCTCAAAATGGCCGAAGACCTAATTACTTTGATCAGGATTTCCCATCCCCCTCCTGATAAGAGGCCTAGGCAAGACACTGAATATGATTCCTCTGATCAGGTTTCCATTTCCTCTGATTCCTCTTCTGATCAGGGATATTCTGTTCCTCCCTATGAGGATTCTGATGCTGAAGATTCTATTCCTTCAGCTTCTCCTCCTGAGGACTATTCATTTGGGGAAACCCTGCATACCATGAGGGAGCATTTCCATTGGGGGTGCCAGGATTATTCCGATTCTAAGAAAAGACTTAGAGACTTTCTTTTACTTCCTCAGCACAGACCTCTTGCAATTCCCCCTGTTCTAGACATAGTAGATGTTTTTTTCAGAGTCCGGCCTTTCTCCAGACTCTTTACCTCCTGCCCCTGTTAAGCCGGACAGATACTACAGGGTCCCAGACTCCCATAAATTTCTTTACAAAATCCCTGCTGCTGACCCAGAAACTATCTCAAAGGGTCCCAAAGGGGTCAAGGCTGCTTCTGCCAAAACTCTGTCTCCTCAGATAGATATTCTAGGGTTTTGGGCAGATGTGGGGAAAAAGTTTACACTTCTGCTACCTTGGCTGTAAGGGCTTTAAATTGTCAGTTTCATATGCTCAAATATCAGCAATACTTAATGTCTTTGTTAAAACAAAAAATGTTGACAAACTCTGAATGTTCTGAGGACAAAGATTTGCAGGATTTATTGCATGCAGCTGAACAAATGGGAAACCATACTTTGCAATGTGGCTATGTTTCACTGGAGGCCTCGTGCAGGGCCGCTGTTACAGGTTCTGTTATTAGAAGGCATGCTTAGTTAAAGGAACAGAATCTGCCTGATCATGTTAAAGCAAAATTATTGGATGCTCCATTACAGCATGGTACTTTGTTTGGTGTTAAGGCAGAAGAGGTGTTAAAGAAAATGGAGGATAAGGCAAAATCTATGCAGATAGTAAAGGATTTCTTACAGGTACAGACAACCAGATTTAGCAGGAACTGGCCCTCCAAGAATTGGTCCTTTCCAGTGTCAGACCACAAAGAGGCAGATTCAGACGCCCTAGAGGCAAGCAACAGCCCCAGGGCTCATACAGGCCCAAACAATGGGGGGCTTCTACCTCCAAAAGCGGAGAAGACAAATCACAGTCTTATAGAAAACAGTCCCAGTGACTTCCCTCTGCCAATGCCAAGCACTTATTTTTTGGCAGCACCCTTAGGGGGAAAGCTAGCACTTTTATCACAAAACTGGCACAAGATCACCCAGGACAAATGGGTCTTAATATAGTCTCTCAGGGCTATAGGTTCCACTTTCACACCCTTCCAAAGGCAAAAGGTATGCCAGACCTGCCACACAATCAGTGGCAAGAGGCACAAAAACAAGTTTCATCTCTCATGGACATGGGTGCTATTCAGCCAGTGCCACAGCAAGAGCAGGGACAAGGATTTTACTCAAGACTTTTCTTAGTACCAAGAAAGGACAAAGCCTGGAGATTAGTTCTGGACCTGTCTATTCTAAATACCTTTCTGGACATCCCACAATTCAAAATGTTGACTCTACAGCAGCTTCTGCCCATGCTGGACAAGAAGGTTTGGCTTGTAACTTTGGACCTCAAAGAGGCATACCTGCATGTCCCAATCAGACAATCTTGCAGAAGATACCTCAGATTCATAGCTGGCTCAATGCACTACCAATTCTCTGCACTGCCCTTTGGCTTATCTACTGCGCCCAGGGTCTTCAAAAAATGCCTGGCTCCAGTAATTGCATTTTGCAGACAAAGAGGAATACAAATTTATCCTTACTTGGACGACTGCCTTATTCAAGCAGAGAACAAGGACATTCTTCTACAGCATCTGGCATTTGTAAAAAGATTACTAACATGCCTAGGGTACACAGTAAACGAAAAGAAATCAAAACTAGCTTAAATATAACTGCCCAGATGGCTTATCTCATGCCAGACAAACAAAGGCAACCGACTACTTATTTCAAAATGTTGGCAACAAAGACCCAGTTACCTGCAAGAAAAATTCTTCAGGCTTTGGGCTTCATGGCATCCTGCATTCTGCTAATTCCATATGCAAGACTGCATATGAGGAAACTTCAGTGGTATCTTAAAAAGTGTTTGGACTCAACATTGCCATAGCCTGGAAACAATAATTACCCTCATTCCCTGCCTGCAGCAGGAGTTTCGATGGTGGGCAAAGGCCTGTCACCACAACAAGGGACAGCCTTTCGCTTTACCCACTGCCAGGCAGATATTAACAACAGATGCATCAGATTATGCCTGGGGGGTCCACATGGCAGGAAGATGTATTCAGGGCACATGGTCCACAAGCCAAATGCATCACATATCAACCAAAACGAGCAGAAGAGAATTAGGGAACACCTCTATCAGATCAGAATAGGGGGTGATTCCAATGCACTAGCCAGACATGTTAAAGTTTCAGGACCACAACATATGTTTACCTTCTGCGTAATACAGGAGATCTTTCAACATGATAGAGGGGGCGACCTTATAAATTTGACATTAGAAAATGAGATGAGGTGGATTATTAGGTGCAGGGCAGATAAATACCCTGGCCTTAATGATCGGGTACACATTAAACCAGTATTAAAGAAGAAGAGATGCCATAGACCCAAGCACTAGGCATCATGTATTTATAGCACTGGTTTAGCACATGTTTCTATATGCTGTGTGTTATAGTGGTTATATGTGTTTTGTATAGTTTTGTTATTGAGGTCATGGAGTGTATATATATATATATTATATATTCTATATTATACACTATATACTATTATATTATATATTCCATTTTATATTTTGTATATATATTTTATATATTGCGCTTAAATACCATTATATGCTAGGCTTCAATGTTTTTAACATAATATTTTATCTATTTTTCCTATGTGTTTATACTGCTGTCTTAGCATTTTTAGCTATTTAATTGAATATTTGAGTAGGTACCTTACACCTGATGAATTCTGACCAATAAGCTAGACCTACCATGTATTTAAATAATGATTGGATTTGTGTTATTGAATGTCTGATGAAGCCTCCGGGTGAAAGCGCTTACATTTTATTGCAATAAACAGCTTCGAGGTATATCTGGCTGCTGAGTACTTTTTCTAAGTAATTTATTTTAACAGCTTTAGACTATTGTTCTATGTATTGGAAGTATTCGAGGACCCTTGGAATACAGCCTTTTGACCCAGCGCATGGTTTTGTGTTTGACTTTATTCATTTTCACCATTGCAGTTGTTGGGTCCAGGAGCTTGGTGTACTTTTCTTTCTTTTTTCTTATACGTATATCGCTACTTGTTCACACCAGGATGGCTGACAATTCAGAATTGCTCACGCATCGCTTGAATTGCCTGAACTCTATCGTGAATAGGAAAGCAGAACGCTTTCAGGATTGTATGAGAGGAAAAGACAACATGCTACTGTTATACGAACCCTGTTTGGACTCTGATGTTGATACGGAGAGCGACGAAGTCAGTTTAAACATCACGGATGACTTAAATAAAATAGAAATGGATTGTGTCAAGCTCAAAAGATTGCAATTACAATGCCAGCACTTTGAAGCGTGCTTGGCGAAAAAGATAGTGCCACGAGGGTTACGGGTATTGAAGATGCCCACTTCAGGTAATGCATTTCCAGAACTCTTGTTTAAATGGCAACAGCTTAACTTAGAGTTAAGCTTCAATTACATGAGACTGTTAATTGATTTCCATAAACCTGAAGAGGAGAATTTAAGGAGAACAGTGAATGAACAGTTTGATAAAATTAAACTGAAATGCGTTAGTGAAGCTGCTCATTTGTTATTAGATAATGTATTAGATAATGTGTCCCTCTTTGAGAAACGCTTATTGGAACAAAAAAAGAATAAGATATTGAGGGATGCGAAAGATTTTAAAAATAATTGTGTGTTCACTTGGCCTAGGCCATTTAATAATGTACATACTGTTAATTCTAGAAACAATGTTAGCAATAATATAGTCAGACCAACTCCTGAGTTGGATACTGTTGTTAATAATGCTGTTAATTTAGATAACAACCCAGTAAGTGTTGTGACTGATAAAGCTATAACTTCACGTGCTTGCAATAGTTGTGTACCTGTGGCTGCTGTAAATGGTGTTGATATTACACATACAATGGTGAATTCAGGCCCCAACACTACTCATAGTACACCTGAATGTACAATGACTGCTGAAGCAGTAGTTAGAAGGAAGGTACCTGCTCAGGAGAATATCACTATAACTTCTAATACCAACACGCTGTTTACTCCTTTCCCCATAGCACAGCCCCAGCGCAATGGGAGGGAGAGGTCCATGAGCAGGGGTCGCCACAAGAGGAAAGGGTCAGGGGGCGAAACAACAGGACCCACTTTGAAGAAAATGTGGGAGAGGATTATAACTCGTTGATTGTTAACCTGACAAGTAGGACTTTGAGTGTACATGAGGAACAAGTACTGAATAAAGGTCTAAGCTTTATCCCCACTAGTCATGGGGACCTAGTGGATTCCATTATAGATGTTAAGATGTTCGTCCGGAATATACAATTGAAGATAGATTTCAGGACATGTACAACAGTGAATAATAAGAATTTTCGTACAAATAGTTTATATATACCACAGTTACACCCATTGTTAGATACATGTTCCAGACTAGTGGAGAATGATATTTATGAACATTTTGGTAACAGGAGGAGGTCTAATTACAGACATAATTTGAATTCTGAGCAGAGACATGCATTGAATACACTCAGAACTGACCCAAATATCATTATTAGACCAGCAGACAAGGGGGGAACCTATAGTACTCATGGAGCTATCAGACTATGTTACTAGCATGAATGTACTCTTAAGTGAGAACTCATTTTATCATGAGGTTAATATGGATATTGTAACTGAGAAAGTATTTTCCATATTTAATATGTTAGATGATTTATTATTAAGTGAGGACATATCTAAGGACTTGTATGACTATCTGAAAGTTAGTAACCCACATATACCGGTTATACAAGGGCTCCCTAAGGTGCATAAATCTATTCATAATCCCCCGATGAGACCTATTGTCGCTGGTCAGGGTTGGGTTACTGAACCCGTGTCTATTTACGTAGAATATTTTGCACAACCTCTGGTTGATAATAACCCACACATATTAAGAGATAGTAAACAATTCCTATTGGAATTGTATGACTATATGAAAGATGTGGATCAGTATAGAGATTATTTGTTAGTTACACTTGATGTGGTGAGTTTATTTACTATTATACCGAATGACATAGGTATTGGATATTTTCAACACTATTTGCACGTGAGATCTTTGTATACGGACAAGAGTATAGACTTGATTAGTCTGTTTTTGGAGACTATATTGACCAATAACATCTTCATGTTTGGAGAATCTATATTTTTGCAGAAAGATGGCGTAGCTATGGGCACTTCATGTGCCAATAGCTACGCCAATATTGTTATGGCAAGCTGGGAGGAACAATATCTTTTCAAGACTCGTTTCTTTAGAGAGAAGGTGGGCTTTTATAAGAGGTTCGTAGATTATCTCCTTTTTGTTTGGCTTGGAAATATAGAAGAGCTATTGGTGTTTTTTCATGAGATTAATGGATCTACTGACTTCCTTAGATTTACCATGAATTATTCCAAGGATAAGATCTCCTTTTTGGATGTAGACCTTACTAGGTTGCCTAATGGGTTATTAAATACATCCATACATCGCAAGCCATGCTATAGGAATGCATTGCTACACAGACAGAGCATGCATCCTACATATGTATTTAACAACGTTATGAAAGGCCAGATTATGAGAGCCTCTAGATTGAACCCTAGTGATAGAGGCTATGAGGACAAGACTGAAAAGCTAAAAGATATGTTCCTTGTGAGGGGATATGATGCAAAAATGTTTGACGAATTATTTATAGACGTCAATAACCTTAGATCCACCAAAGCTAGACCCTACTTCTCAAACAATTCTCATACATCAGAAGAAGTAAGGATGGATACTTTAACATCAACCCATCCTGTTAGGGCACCGATATTTTTTACTAAGGATGCAGGAGCAATTAGAAGTTTTATAGTGAATCGTTGGGAGTTACTTACCCTGGATCGAACTATCAGAGATGTAGTAGGTCCTGAACCATTATTTACATACAAAAATAAACCCAATATTAGGAGTATGTTGTGCTATAAGAATTTGAAACCTGACACGGGCAAATGATGTGATTCCACCTATAATACACGCCCCTGTGGACATTGTAATCAATGTTGTCATATAGACATTCGAAACACCTTTATCCACCCCATTAATCATTTTGAGTTTAAATTTAGAACAGATACGAATTGTATGAGCATGAACGTGGTTTACCTGGCTAGATGTATAGCCTGTACTTCGTTTTACATAGGGAAAACGAACAGGGTTTTTAAAGAGAGAATTAGGGAACACCTCTATCAGATCAGAATAGGGGTGATTCCAATGCACTAGCCAGACATGTTAAAGTTTCAGGACCACAACATATGTTTACCTTCTGCGTAATACAGGAGATCTTTCAACATGATAGAGGGGACGACCTTATAAATCTGACATTAGAAAATGAGATGAGGTGGATTAGGAAAATGGAGGACAAAGCTAAATCTATGCAAACAGTCAAGGATTTTTTACAGGTACAGCCTCCAAGATTTAGCAGGCACTGGCCTACAAAGAATTGGTCCTTTCCGGTGTCAGACAGGCCACAAAGAGGCAGATACAGATGCCCCTGAGGCAGATCCCAGCCCCAAGGCTCATACAGGTCTAAACAATGGGGTACTTCTACCCAAAAAGCGGAGACGACAAATCACAGCCATACAGGAAACAGTCCCAATGACTTCCCCCTGCCTGCGCCAAGCACTTATCTTCTGACAGCACCTTTGGGGGAAAACTAGCACTTTTTTCTCAAAATTGGCACATAATAACCCAGGACAAATGGGTCTTGGATATAGTGTCACAAGGCTACAGGTTTCACTTTCACACCCTGCCAAGGGCAAATGGTTTGCCAGACCTGCCAAAAAATCAATGGGCAGAGGCACAAAAGCAAGTGTCATCCCTCATGGACATGAGAGCCATTCAGCAAGTACCGCAGCAAGAGCAGGGATTAGGATTTTACTCAAGACTGTTCTTGGTGCCCAGGAAGGACAAAGCCTGGAGACCAGTACTGGACCTATCTATTCTAAACACATATCTGTATATTCCAAGATTCAAAATGTTGACTCTGGAGCAGCTTCTGCCCATGCTGGGCAAGAAGGCTTGGCTGGTGACTTTAGACTTAAAAGAGGCATACCTGCATGTCCCAATCAGACAGTCATGCAGAAGATACCTCAGATTCATAGCTGGCTCAATGCACTACCAATTCTGTGCACTGCCCTTTGGCTTATCTACTGCGCCCAGGGTCTTCACAAAATGCCTGGCTCCAGTAATTGCATTTTGCAGACAAAGAGGAATACAAATATATCCTTACTCTAACGACTGCCTTATTCAAGCAGAGAACAAGGACATTCTTCTACAGCATCTGGCATTTGTAAAAAGATTACTAACATACCTAGGGTACACAGTAAACGAAAAGAAATCAAAACTAGTACCCTCTCAAGAGATAATATTCCTGGGTGCAAGCTTAAATACAACTGCCCAGATGTATTTATCTCGCACGCCAGACAAACAAAGGCAACTGACTACTTATTTCAAAATGTTGGCAACAAAGACACATTTACCTGCAAGAAAAATTCTGCAGGCTTTGGGCTTCATGGCATCCTGCATTCTGCTAATTCCATATGGAAGACTGCATATGAGGAAACTTCAGTGGTATCTTAAAGTGCTTGACTCAACATTGCCACAGCCTGGAGTAATAATTACCCTCATTCCCTGCCTGCAACAGGAGTTTCGATGGTGGGCAAAGGCCTGTCACCACAGCAAGGGACAGCCTTTCGCTTTACCCACTGCCAGGCAGATATTAACAACAGATGCATCAGATTATGCCTGGGTGGCCCACATGGCAGGAAGATGTATTCAGGGCACATGGTCCACAAGCCAAATGCATCTACATATCAACCAAAAAGAGATTCTAGCTGTTCAGAATGCCCTGACAGCCTTCGAGGATCTACTTCATCCGGGACAACTACTGATAAAGATGGACAATACTACAGTCATGTGGTACATAAACAAGCAGGGAGGCACACATTCCTACCCCTGTGCAGACTAGCCATGACTTTGTGGGACACAGCATTGACTTACCAAGTATATCTGCAGGCACAATTCCTGCCAGGAAAGATAAATACTCTGGCAGACGAACTAAGTAGAAACCTCATGGATCCCCACGAGTGGAAATTGGATCCGCAAGTCTTCAGCATGATAATAAGGAATTGGGGATGCCCGGACATACATCTGTTTGCCTCCCCTCTCAACTGCCAACTAGAGAAATTCGTCTCAAGGACTTATCACAAGCAAGCATGGAAAGTGGATGCTCTATCTTTCAGCTGGAAAAACTTAACAGTATATGCCTTTCCTCCACTGCCTCTTCTCCCCAAGGTACTCCTAAAAGTCAGACAAGAGAAGCCAAAAATGATACTGATTGCCCCAGACTGGCCCCGCCAGCACTGATACCCAATCCTAAGGAACTTGTCTCAATACCCAGCCTGGGCATTACCTCAAATTCCTCACTTACTGTCCCAACACAACAATCAGATCCTGCACAGCCAACTCAAGACCTTAAATCTGGCAGCATGACTGATAATGTAGACATTCAAAACACACCTCTCTCTAAAGAGGTTATGGATGTTACTTTGGAGGCCAGGAGGCCTAGTACCAGAAAATCTTATGCTGAAAAATGGAAGAGATTCTGTGCTTGGAACCGGGCACAAGGGATTGACGTGTCTGTACCAAATATTCCTCAGATTTTGCAATATTTAACTGAGATGCTGGACAAAGGCCTATCTTTTTCATCAATTAAGATTCATGCCTCTGCCATTTCAGCTCATTACAATACAGAGCCATCTATTTTTTCTCATCCTTTATTAGGGCAGTACCTCAGAGGAGCCAAAAACTTAAGGCCTCCAAGGAGATCTCCAATACCTGTATGGGACCTCAATTATGTCTTGGAAAAACTCAGTCTGCCTCCTTTTGAGCCAGCCGCTACAGCTGATATTACATTTTTATCATGGAAAACAGCTCTGCTCCTAGCAATATCCTCTGCAAGACGAGTCTCAGAGCTACAGGCACTCATGGCTGTGGAACCTTTTATCATTTTCCATCCAGATAGTGTTTCTCTGAGGACAAACCCGACATTTATGCCTAAGGTAGTGTCCAGTGTGGCCCTTAACCAAACTATTCTGTTGCCTACCTTTTACCCAAACCCACAGAATAAGGGGGAGAGACTTCTGCATTCTTTGGACATACACAGACAGCTGCGCTTCTACTTGGACAGAACCAAAGCTTTCGGAAAGACTGAGCAGTTACTAGTGGCATATGCTGCAGGATCATAAGGAAAGGCTATCTCAAAGCAGACTGTTTCAAAGTGGATAGGCCACTGCATTCGTTTCTGCTATTCACAACATGGCAAATCAGTGCCTAAGGGCATTAGGCCACATTCAACCAGAGCAGCAGCCACTTCAGCAGCCTTCCTCAGAGGAGTACCAACCAAAGACATTTTAGAGGCTGCAACCTGGAGTTCAGTGCACACTTTTACAAAGCACTACCACTTACCACTCTACTCTAAATCCAGGGCAGGCTTTGCCACTGCAGTTCTGCAGGGCCTCATAGCCACTCCTAATCCTTTTTAGCTCCAGCCTCCCAACCTTAGCTTTGGGATTCAACCCAATTGTAATGACTGCAACAGTGAAACACAGTGAACATAGTACAGTTATGTACCTACCATAAATGTAGATGTTCGAGTGTATTCACTGTTGCAGTCCAGGTTACCCATCCACCATCCCCCTTATCTTTGCTGGAACTTATCTGTACTTCTCTATTCTATACAACCTATGTGGTGTATTTGCTTGTAGATGAAGGAAAAATTTACCTTGGTGCATGCATGCATGCCTTATTGACATATTTTTAGCCTACCCTTTTGGGGGCACCTGACATCTGGGGCAAGAAAAACTGAAGAAAATGGCGTTGACTGCTTCTTTTATACCCCTGGTGCACTGACGTCAGGGAGGAGGCGACAGCAACCGACGCCGGACCTAGACTTTGGATTTCAGGCCGACTGCGGGTAGCCTGCCAGAAGGATAAGCCAATTGTAATGACTGCAACAGTGAATACACTCGAACATCTACATTTATGGTAAGTACACAACTGTACTTTTTGGAGGCCCTGGATTCTCTTGGTTAGAAACCTCTGTGGTCTCTCCAGTTGCAGCAGGTGTCTGCTGAGGTGCATACAGAAGGGAGCATTGTACTCAATTAGTGGTCTGATAAGGGTGGAGTACAACGGAGCTATGATCTCCCTGGTCTTGGATGCAATGGCCTTATTTATGAGGTGCGCACTCTAGAATGCTGTTCTTATCACTATGGACACACGGTGATTGAAGTTTGCTATCGACCTGTGTTCCCAAGTCTCGCACCACTGAGTTTGTGCTTAGAGGGGTGCTATGTGTATATCATAATTAGCAGGGGCTACTTCTTTGCCAAAAGGGACACTTAGTTATTTTATTTTGTGTTAAGTTTCAGTCCATGAGTTTGGCACCAATCATTTGTCTCTGTCAGCACTTTTTGTAATATGTTAACATCATTGGGGGAGTCTATATGATTGCCCCCATTTTACAGTCATCGGCAGACTTAGGTTCATAGGTTCATAGGTTGGTACTAGGCTATCAGCCCTAGGGCCTATACAAGCCTAGCCATAACAATTCCCTGGCTATTTCTTCCCACATTATTTACTTTCCTGGACCCCTGTCTAGCAGGGCGACTGACATGATCCCTGGGGCGAATTTCCTTTCTCCCATCCAATCGTCAAGGTTCCTCTTGAAGAGGTCCAAAGAGGCACTCTGCTTGACATGTATGGGCAATCTATTCCAGAGTCTGGGGGAGTCTCTGGGTCAGGAACCTATCCCTCCAGCATGTTTTGTTTATTGTGATGACAAGGTTTAGATCCCTGGAGCGTGTAGCTCTGAGGGATTGGGATTTCTTTAAGTGTATCATGTCCAACAGCTCTGGGTTTGACATGGCCTTGTATGTTAAGCAGAGATCGCCTCTGAGTAGACGATATGCGACAGAGTATAGCTGGAGTTTTTTAAGACGGTCAGCGTAGGGCATCTGTTTAGGCCTGTGATTCTTTTAGTGAGGTATTGCTGAGGCCACAGGCCATTTGCCTTCACCTGGACTTCAGAGAAATAGTTTCCAAACAGTAGAGGGCCCAGCACAGATCCTTGTAGTACTCCACTGGTAACTGGTTTACTGGTGGAGGTGGTGGACTCCCCAACTTTGACAGTGTGCATTCTGTCGGTGAGCCAGTTGGCTACCCATCTAGTAATGTATGAGTTAAGTCTCCAGATGGAAGAGTTTCTCTGTGATACCTGAATGGGGGATTGTGTCAAAGGCCTTGGCTAAATCAAGGTAGGTGGTATGTGCTGTTTTCCCTCATCCAGGGCTTTGGTGACATTCTAAAAGAGTCCACTAGGTTTCATAAGCAAGATCTACCCTTGACAAAACCAAACTGGGTGGGGTAAGAGTTCTGAAGGTCACCTATGTCCTTGTGGACAAGGTCCATGATGATTCTTTCTATAAACTTGCAGATAAGGCTGGTTAAGCTTATGGGTCGATAGTTCCCAGGGTCAATTGATGGATGTATAGGGATGTTCATCTATGGATATAGTTCTAGTTCTGCATGTTACCAGATTGATGTGCATTACATATCACACATCATTTGTTATTAATTTATGTAATGCAGTTGATATATTTGTGAACAAGTACTGAGAGATCAGGGTTGCAGTGCATGGGGGTGACAACACAAGGCTGGATTGTAAATATGTGACATTGTAGATAGCATCTTCAGTTTGTTATGTTTCCACTTGAAGTTTCATGGCATAAAGAGTAAATGGCAGTAAAGAACACAAATGCATGCTAATGGTGACTTTGCATAGTGCAGCTGCAAGCAACGGATTTGTGTAGTGGTTGACAAAGTGTTTGTGCTTGCAAGATTCACATTTCCATTACTTTCACTGTTTGTGCATAAAAGTGTGCAAATGCAGTGCTTGTTGCTAAAATTCTGAGAGTTAGTATTGAGTGCATGAAACACATCTGCTGATTAGCTGACTCTGTGGCAGCAGGTGTAAATGCATTGACACATTTCTTTTTGACCCCAGATGATACTGGGTTTGAATCCAGGTGTATCCGATAATTTTAGATAAACAGTGATAATGCATTGACATTAATTCTTTACAGTGCATGTGTGGCATAGAGCAGCATGTTTAATTTGCATAGTGTGGAGGTAACCGCAGCATTGTTTGGCTGCTCACGGTTACTTGGCATAAGTGCATGATACCAAACTCCACACTAAATAGAGGCCAGAAAATGAAGGGATCCATTGATTTTTCTGGTACTTATGTGTGTTGTGTGTATTCTATTTTTTGATCAGGTTGTAGGTGTTAAAACGGGGTAGATAGGAAAGTGGTGAAATGGGGAGCAAGTGAGGGAAGAACAAAGGGAAAGCAATACAGGAGTGTGCAGGAAAGAGGTAGTAAAGAACCATAGCTATCTATTTCTTCAACAGTGAAAACTGAAAATACGTGCATAATGTTAGCTGAATTTGGACCATCACCTCCAGAAAGAGGGGTGACAACAATATAATCATGTCATATAGCCAGTTGGATTGAATCAAGTGTGTTAAGACATGTGCGAAATCGAGAGCCATGTATGGGACGATATTATTTTGTGTGACAGGTGCCCATTTTTTTAATTCATTAAGAGAGGAATGCTGGGTAAGGGGCACAGGTATTTCTGTGTCAGGTAAGTTGGGTGGGGGCGTAAGCAATTGCAAACCAGTAAGACAAACAAGTCAAGAGACAGGGACACCATGATTGGGGTTGATGGAGGAAACTACAGGCTTATGCCTATCAAACATGGAGACAGTGAGAATATAGTCCTCACCCACTGGACTGTCATCTCTGTCCCCTTACTCTCTTGGTGGCTGGAGTGCATAACATCTTTTCCTCCTACATACTATGAGGGAGAGCAGCTCCTCAGTTCGGCGTAGTTATACACCAGTGGTGCAGTGCACAACCCTAAGCACCGACCCTGGCATCTCCTGGTGGGTGATGAAGTCCCCACCTCTGCCACTGCTCACAGAGGGTACCACAGCACCAGGTACCAGACAGTACTACCTGAGGGTGCAGGTAGTACAGCCAGGTTGGGTTCCATATGTGCTGGGCATTGGTGTTGGAGCCAATGGAGTGGGGGCAGGCTGATCCACTGGGGCTGGCTTACCTCACTGTGCTGTGAAGTATTTAGTGATTTGGTACAGATGGATGACATGGAAGCATTTTGACAACACACAATAGAAAATAAATAAGAGAGATAAGGGTTGGATTGAGAGAGAAAAAGAGATACAATTAGTACCATCATATGTGAAATAAAATGCATTTACACAATTATACAACTATTTTATCTGAAATATTACATTTATGTATATGCCCTACCAGCTACACACTATAACAACAGATTGCTGAAAGTAATCCTTGAAATGTACATACATTGCACATATGCATGGCCCAGTTTAACAGATTGCAGTTAACAGCAGTGCATTTATGCCACTTGTATAGAGTTAAATTTAATCTAATATTATTAAAGAAATGCAGTATTGTATAGTTGTTACTTGTAATATTTGAACCCACAACCTCTGACTACAGTCTTATACTTGACTCCTAAAGTTTGTTTATGCTACAGACTAATGCATGCATATTTGTTTGTAGAGTTAGGATATGCATGCTCAGTTTGCTACAAGTTTCTAAAAAAAATAAAAATCTAGCTTTAACTTTTAAAGCTACAGTACTTCTCTTATGTTGCATACATACCACTTGCTTCCTTCAGTCTCTCCATTCGATCAGCATGAGCCTGTCCTTTGAACTCTCTTTTGGCATTAGCTGTGGAAAGAACAGAAAAGAACAGAAGAACATTATGCCTACCAGTCGTGCCTATATTTAACTTTCTGTGTATTATAAATACTTTCTATTATCATATTTACACAGCTGTGGGATGTCAGCAGTTGGAAATTCATTCGACCACTGGATGAGGATATCCCTTTTGCTCCTCTGTAGGTCATTAAAATGATGACTACACTTTTTTTCCAGTGTGCCAGTAGCACTGGATACAGAGTGAGACAAATTACTGCAAGCCTCAGACTTGTACTAGGAGCCAGAATAGTCCCCCTGGAGAAGCCTTTGGCTGTTTAGCAGGAGTTCGGTAAATATCCTGGACATCCCACCTCTGTGCCCTAAACTGGGCAGCTTCCCCTCTAATTCCAGATATTTCTAACACCTGAACTAGAGCAATGGCAACTAGTGCTTTCCTGCCAGTTCCTGTTATGTTGTTTACTAGCAGTGGGCAACCCCGAGCAGCAATGCCAACCGTGTTTGCGCAATTTTAAGTGGAGAGCAGCAGTGCCAAGCAGGGATGAAAGCAATATTTTAAATTGGAAGTTTAATTTGACACTTGACCTTAGTTTGAGGGGTGTTTGCTGTTGTAGCTTGGAAATATATATTGAAAAGTGGAAGGTAACTGTTAGTTGAGATAAGTTTGCAGACATGCACTGAGGAGCATAAATGGCATTAGATGACACATTTGTTTTTGGCTTTATACACTGATAAAATTGATTTTTAAAGTGTGGGATTCAAACCTAGGCATAAAGGACAAAACATTTTCTTCCACATCTGTGATTTTCCAGCTGTGCCACAGAAGAAGTATTGCTCACACATAGTCAGGAATAATTCATAAATGCAGGTGACAGTTTGAGGTCTTACATGTGCATGTGTGTGACCTGACAAGGTTCATGTGTATAGATCCATTTGTGTATGTATCTTATTTAATTATAAAGGCTATCCGAGTCCAGATAGCAAATCATACTTACAGAAATATAGTAGATAGTATACCCTCAGTCCTATATCTGAAAACAGAATAAGGATGCCTTATCCTTCATACATATAATTCATATCAGCTCCACCATCTAATGTGTTATAAGTGAGAGAGAATAAAATGGAAAATGGAACAACAGTAAAAATGTCTGGAATAAACTTTATTAGAACCCAGAACAGTGTGTGTGTGTGTGGCAGCCCTACACTTACACCTTCTGCCACAGGAATGTTGAAATAACACTTGTATATTTTTCAATTCATTGGTATAAACTGCACTGTCACAACATAAAAAAATAGGTTGGACACCCTGTACTATAACCCAGGACCATCTTATTCCAGCCATACACTTAAATCTGCTGCCACAGGACTAGTTCAATGACAGTTCCATAATTTCCTATTCATTCTTAAGTTCTCTGTGTTAACCACCATGCAATGCCACTTAGCATGTTTGGATGGTACCCAGCAGAATTAATTGAATGTTTCTTGTTTTCAGTAATTGACTCTCTGCATCCTGTCTGCAGGTATTCAATGGCTGCAGGCACTGGGGAACATTGCTTAGTAGCATTGCACAAAGGAAAGCAAAAATTGCAACGTGTATCTTATTTGAACTTTACACTTTTCAGACGCCTTGTCTGCAGGTGCTTTGTGTACTTCCTGTGTCGGCTACTATTCCAGGTTTGCCCACTGCTAAGCATCATGCAAACTGAGATAACCACAGTCAAACCTGACATTCATTTTAATCCGTTTCCCTTGTTTGCGCTAAGCCATGCATCAGACAAACACTGGCAAATATATATATATATATATATATATATATATATATATATATATATATGAGAAAAGTAGTTGAAATGAAAAAAGCAGTCTACACAATAAACACTACAAAATGTTTGTTAGTACACATGAAATATTTCTGCATAGGTCTGGATTTGAACTCTCACTCCAAAAAACCCTCAGAAAAGTGTAAGGGTGCCTTATCCCTCATTGCCACACAAACAGCTTTGCAGCAGGGTACTGCAGTCATTCTGCATGCAACTAAATCAGCATCATCCACAGAACTAAGAAACTGCATAACAGTTATTTGTACATGTATTCATTTACAAAGTAGTGCAGTGAGTGATCACACAACCATGTATGACTGTTGCTTGCAAAAAGCAGCTCTGTCTTACCTCTGTGTGCTTGTACTCATTAACCTGAGACATGCAATCTGTAAGACATTTTATATCATTGTCCTTAAAATGTGTGAAGATATTAAATGGAAGTAATATACATTTGTCAATAAATTAATGGGAAGATGTATGTTATTGAACATAACCTGTGAATTGTGTGCTGCTTATTAACATTTACAACCTTGATAAAATTACTTCTACACTTTGTAAGTCTAACCTGACACACCCACTGGAGGTAGAGCAGTCCGCATTGCTGTTGTTTTCCTTCTTTCTACCAGTAGTCATTCACAGTTGCAATCTATTAGCAACAAGCACTGTGGGATTATGTGCACTATGTTTATATTTTCTACACAGAGGCAAGTATTTGAGATTTAAAATTTCTAATGAGTTCACACCTCATTTGCATCTTCACCATGCTCATGGCTCTGAATGTACACCATAAAAAGGCAACACTATAGCTAGGGGACCTGAAGGTGTGGAGGCTTGTTTATGTGGAGAACACAGAAGATACTGTTGCTTTGGAATATATCTGCACAGGAGACTACTGAACTTGAGAAGGTATGCTTGCATTTTTCAGCTATATAATTATACTGTAAATGCCATTAAGAAAAAATTTGTTTAGAAAAAATCTGTTATATATATTAACTAGTAAATGCAACTTTTATCTGTATGCATTACTTAGAAATGTACTGATGGCATGGGCATGTTTGTCAGGGCATTTCACAGGTATACATGATTGACAGTAGTTTAAAATGGAATGTTCTGTGCTAAATCTGTAGACATGTTTCAGGGACATTTCATTTAATAGCACTTTAAACATTTCACTGATAGTTAGCAAAATGTATAATTTGCCTGTTCTTTTGGGGGTGGAAGAGTAAAGCTCCATTTCTGTTCTGGCACAAATAAGGATATCAAATGAAGCAAACACTGCCAGCACCACTGTCTCAAACAATACTTTATTGTAGATAAAAAATAACAAACATGCACGGATTGAGCGCTTTCTTCCCTTCATAAGTATACAGTTTGAAACATGGAGTATGGTTTCCTTTTAAGAACTTAATACAGCTGTAAGTAAGGGAGGAAGTAACTAATTAATTGCTAATGGGGGAGTATATAAAGGCAAATTAAATGGTGGATTATTGATTCTGATGAAATCCCTGTGCAAGGGAAGAAAGCGCTCAATCTGTGTACGTTTGTTATTTTTTATCTACAATAAAGTATTGTTTGAGACCGTGGAGCTGGCAGTGTTTGTTTCATTTGTTATTGGTGGTTTTGGCACTGTCATGGCTTTTGGCTTCACAAATAAGGATATGTTGCTGCTGTTACTGTCCTTGTTTTGCATCTATCCTTGCTTTGTGTGTGAATGTAATACGTTACAACCGCACAATTCATGTTGTTTATTTTCAGATATCTAGACTGTTTTATGCTTCTCCAGTGAGTAATAGTGAAATGCTTCCTTTTCTGTTTTATCTGGAAGCAGGGATTTTTTAGTTATCTGATACTTTTGTGTATTATCCTTCTGTTGTGTTTTAGGTCACTTAGGACTCTGGCACCCAGGCGTCTCAATCCCCCAAAACCCCCCTTCACTGACCCTGAGAATCAGCTGAATGTGGAAGCTTGTAGGCAACAGGGTGCCTTTCTGCTTGAGAGGGAACATGGAGATATGTCAGGCAGAATACAAATTTGGCATCAGATAGTTGCAGATGTGAATGCAGTAGGCGGCCACAGCAGGACATATGATCAGGTGTGCCATAGGGCTACTGACATGATCTCATCTGCTTGTAGGAAAGCAGTTGCAGTGGCTTGTGATCAGATGGATACTGGAGGGGATCTGCTACAGAGCCACCACTAACAGCAGATGAAGAGTTCCTGTCTACTGTCAAGGATCCAGACAGCTCACAGGAAAGTGCAGAACAGCATGCCCTTGACATTGGTGCTACTGTTTCAGGGACAGCAAGTATGTCCCAGAAGGAGCTTCCAGGTAGGCTTATGTGTATCAGTTGTTAAATGCTCTTGTATAGTAAAATATTTACAGCAGTACTTTAGTTCTGTTTAACAAGAAACTGGTTGGGGGGGATTGTAGATTGCTACATTTAACAACACATTCTGATTTTATTACACATGGGCTTAAGCTGAACTTGTCATCCAAGTTCTTGTTGAACATATAGTTAATGGACATATAAAGGAAAAAAATGTTTTACCCCCTGTGTTACTGTTAATTGTGACAATTTTGTCCTTGCCTTTTGCTTAACTTCTTTCATGACTATCCAGCATAGGGAGCCTACAATCATCTGCACATAATAAACCAAACATTTTTATGTCAGTACAGATGAGCAGTTCAAAGAAATATTTGGTTTATGATGTTGGTGTCAGGATTGTTGCGTGTATTGCTGTATTCTCTGTAATAGTGGCACCACTGTTAGTTTGTTAGCATATATTGGACTATAGTAGGTTTGGTATTATTGTATTCCTGTGTTTGTTGCTTATTATCATCCTGTTATGATCCTGACATTGGAAGTGTGGGACTTCTACCACCTGATGCCAGTGTCAGCAGACTCTGATGATGGTGGCCAAAAAGATGTACAGTCAGGAGGTGCAGAGGTTAAATCTCATACTGAGTTTGACATTCAGCTATCCCCTGTAATTCCATCAGGCACAGTCAGTAGGCCTTCTCCTACCCATTCCAGTGAGTCCTCATATATTGTACAGGTGAAGGATAAGACACTCAATCAGGGAAGTGTGGTTGCTGTGGCTTCAGTGTCTGTTGACTGTGGCCATAGCCAAAGTGTGGGCGAGGTGCTATGCAGGAGGGTTGTTAGAGGTGCACAGAGGAGGCCTGCTGTCCATCCTTCACCTGATCCAGGTGTGTCTTTCCATGCCACTCAGCATATGTTTAGGGCCGTCATGAAGGCACAGGCATGTTCCCATAGATCCTCCAGAGAAATGTTTAGGGTTGTAGATGTAGCACAGGCTGACATATGTGACTGCCTCCACCTTGTTGCCGATTCAAGTGGATTGGATGAATGACATGGAATGGGCAGTGTCTATGGTGTCTGTGATGAAACATTTGCTGGTAGGGGAAGGCATCCTTGTGGGCATAGGTCAGCCACATCATCTGCTTTTAGCAAAAGTGGCCATGCCCGATCATGGTCCCATAGTGGGAGTACTTCCTGTGTTCCATCAGTAGTTGAGCTGTCCACACTCAGACATGGCAGGCCATGGGGTCGTGGTCCTGGGCGTCCTCATGAGGGGAGCTTGTCCAGCAGACATCAGTCACATTCAGGTAGCAGCAGTGCATCTGATTGTGGCCGTGGACCTGCCATTGACTCTTCTGGCAGAGCCAGTTCTCGTAGTCAGGTATGACAGTAATGAGCTGCCACCTCTACCATGCATAGCTCACACCGGTCTGACATACCAAGATGTAGAGCTAGCACAGAGCTTGTCTGTGTTCATGCAGACACTGACACAACAATTTCACTTGGAGGACCCATACAGACACACACACACACACACACACACACACACACACACACACACACACACACACACACACACACACAGCAGTTACATGGGTCAGCCTTGAAGCTTAAAACTCATTTTGTCTCACTGGCCATTTTTTTACTTTATCCAAATGTCTGCCTGCATTTCTTTTTTACTCACGCACACTCGTCAACCTTTTGTGTCAGCCTAGCCTCCCCCCCCCCACATACACACACACACACACACACACATAGCACCCTGTGCAAGTGATGATAACTATGCCATATCCCTGTTTTCTGTCTTTTAAATTCAGGGATACATAACATTTGTGTCTGATGCTCAGGGTGCATAGCTGACTTAGTGTTTAGGGTATCTGCATTTGTGATGTTGACTTGGTAATTGTACCATTGACTTATATTGGTCTTAGAAGGTTAGCCACTTTATATCATCAAACATTTTTTTGCATCAGTATTGTCAATGATCTAATGAGGGTTGTGAATTCTGAAACTGAAATGTGCCTCATTACTTTCTAACTTCTCTCTTTAATGGTTTTCCAGTACAAAAGTATGGTGCTAAACTGAGGACATTTGGTGACCTTCAGTACTTTTGAGAGGTATGACTGTGTGAATCTTTGAGGTCTACTGCATACTAATGGACACATAGAAGTCACATAACTCTCTGCTGTGACATGTTAGTAATTTCTTTAAAAATCACCCACCTTTTACTTGCTGTATACTCCAAGTAACAACATGCAAGGATATGCCATTCATTCATATTATTACACAGTACACTCTAGGTTGAACACTTACCTTGTAAATCCAGCAGTTGCAACAGTTTTAGTTCAGGGCTGACTCTGTATGATACTAGCAGTACACAGCCATTACATGGGTAGGTAAAGATTGTGAGTGTTGCCTGGTGTCAATGCTACTGTGTGTATGTGTGTAGGAGGAAGGTGTTAGCCTCTTAGATGGTGAGTGAGTGTGCTTTACATTGCCTGTTAGCCAATGTGAAGGCATATTGAGCATGCCTATATCTGCCTACACCCACAGCAGCTGCTGGATGCCTCCTCTTGACTCCTCACCTGTGTGTGGCTGTGGTGACCCTGCCATTAGTGGTGTGCTGTGTGTTCCTTCCCTTTGTTGATCCTGCTGAAGCTGTTTTCTCAGAATGATGTTGCGTAGCATGGCAAATACAATTAATATTTCAGTACATGTACCTGGATTGCACTGCAGAGCTCCCTCAGATATATCTAGGCATCGGAACCACGACTTTAGCAGCCCAAACACATGCTCTATGGTATTTATGGTTTGAGCTTGTGCCTTATTATGGCGTTCTTCAGTGGGTGTGTGTGCATTTCTGTTGGGTGTCATCAGCCACAGTTCCAGTGCATAAACTGCATCCCCCAGTAAATGACCCTGTGGAATACCCCCCTAGTGAACATCTGATACAGCTGGGAGATGTGTCAGATATGCGAGTCATGCTAACAGCCTGGGTTGCCAGCACACAGGTTCAAGATGATTCCTTTGGCATTACACGTAACTTGGCAATTAATAGAGTGGAAGCCCTTTCTGTTTATGTAGAGCTTTCCCTGTTCCCCAGGTGGTTCCTTAATTTCTATATGTGTGCAATCTATGGTGCCCAGTACTTCAGGGTAGTGTGCTACAGGGTAGAACTCCTACATATTTCTGGCCCTGTCTTCAGGATTACGGGAAAATATATGTGGTCACTGGCATGTTGGAGCATAGCATTCAGGAGTTGATGGAGGATCCTGGATGCTGATGCTTGCGACACCCTCAGCATGTCCCCTGTTGGTCTCTGAAAGGTATCCGTAGCTAGATCTCTTTAAGTGCTACACATACCTTTGTCTGCAGTGGTATGGGTTCCCCTTAATTTGTCCTGGCTCTGAGTTGAGGATGACAAAGGTTGCAGAGTTCCTGTAGTGTGCCTCTATCCAACTTCCATGTCATGTAGATTGTGATAAGTTAAATGGGGTCTGAAAACTCTTCTTCTTGGCCTTGGTCTATCAGCAGCAACAGCAGCATAGATTTCAGCCTGTTGCACATACACATGAATTAAAGCAGTCGTAGCCCCTTACATTGTTTCTGTGTAGACTCCTTTCCATGGCTGTATTCCAATGGGTTTTGGAATTTCCAGAGAAAACCAGCACTGAGCCTATGTGGTTGCTTTATAGCCTGTTGAATAGCTCCTCCATGTTGGATTGGTTGATTAGCTTACAGTTCAGCTGTTATGTTGTACTTAGCATGCCACGGTGTTTACCTTGTTTGCGCGGCTCTACACATTATGTAGAGCTACTTAATGAATCTAAAACAGTGTGCTACTAAATGGACCATGTAGGCTTTATTGAATCTGGCCGTGTATCTAATTTGATGATAATTAAACTGTAGATA
The DNA here is from genome assembly GCF_019279795.1 of Protopterus annectens. Lineage (NCBI taxonomy): Eukaryota > Metazoa > Chordata > Ceratodontiformes > Protopteridae > Protopterus > Protopterus annectens. The sequence goes on along the minus strand of NC_056738.1, from coordinate 89,055,455 downwards.
ATTTCATGTTATTGTTGAAGATTGTAAAATTATTGTTCTTAAAATATTTTTGCAAAATATTAGAGCTTTTCTTCTCAGACTTCCATTGAAAATGGGCATCTTTGAGTTGGACTTTTCTGGTAATCAAATGTTATTATATAAGTAAATAAAATAAATAAATATTGCCTTATTTGGTGTATAGCAATATGCCTGGCTCACATATAAGTGGCATCACAAACATCTTTAACCGTCTGGATTTTCCAGTCTAAATCCATTGTTTGCATTCTCCAAATTCTCAATTTTCTTACTGACTTTCCTCTACTCCCTTCTTGGTCATTTTCCACAGCCACGCTCCTAAATACCTCATTCTCTAGTGTAAAAAATAAAAAAGCAGCGGTTAACAAACGCCCGGTCGGTTGAAAAAAAAAAATCACAACTCAGCGAGCGTGTTGAGGATTTAAACATTTGGTTTGTGTTTTTTTTTTTTTTTTTTATTTTTTGTTAATGTTGTTGTTTTTTCATTCTCTAGTGTCCCTACAAAAATGGGAACTGGTATGTTGGTTCGTAGTTTAATTGCTTCTGTTTTGTTAGCATTGAATTTATAGCCCAATAACCTGCCATAATTTTCTAACATATCAAATAGAGTTATAAGATCTCTTTCCGGTTCTGTAAAGTAAAGTATAACATCATCAGCAAACGTGGCTAGTTTTTCTGTTTGCCCTTGCCATCTATACTCTCGTAATTCCAATGCTCTTATTTCAGTTGTCAGTAGTCCCAGATAGAGCACAAATAATAATGAGGAAATTGGACATCCTTGCCCTGTGCCTCTTCCTTTTTGTATTTCTCCCCATGCTCTCCCATTACATTTCAGTTTGCCTTAGCCCCCTGATATACTCTCAAGATCAGATCTACCCAGCTCTGTGCAGACCAAAAGCTATCAAAACTTTCCCTATGAAAATCCACTTCACCCTGTCAATTGCCTTCTCAGCATCTTAGCCTACCATTATAAGTGTCTTTTTATTTATCTCTGCATTTCTTTGTATCATTAAAGTCTTAGTAATGTTGGCAAAGCTTGCAAACCCTTGACAAACCCACATTGATCTAGCCCTAAAAGTTGAGGTAATAATTTTGCTAGTCCTGCTGATAGAATACTTATGAAGATATTATAGTCATGGTCTAGAATTGGTAATGGCCTTTACACTTTGGGGCTTGTAATGTCCTTCCTCTCATTTGGCATTAAAGTCATTATTGCAGAGTTCTAGGGATTAGAAATTTCCCTACTCTCTGTAAAATTATTAAATACTAATTTCTAAGTTATAAGTATCACCTGTTTTTGCAGTTTTCATACTTTGATAGGGATCCCGTCTGGTCCCGGTATTTTTCAAGTTTTTTGTTTTTGAATGACATAATTTATTTCCTTATTACTAATGCTTGGTAGTGGACCCTTTCCTTTTTATTAACTTGGAGTAAAATATGCTCTTCCAAATACCTATCCATTTTCCTTCCTCTTATATCAGTTGTCACATCCCATCTGTATAATTCTGTGTAGAGGCTTTGTAATGTCCGCACTATGCTAACAGGGTCTACTTTTAAACTCCATGTCTGGGCATCCCTAAGGTAATTTACTGCTCAGAGGTTACTACCTTTTGGCTTAATCTCTGAGCCAAATGTTTTGTCATTCTTGGATTTCTGTCAAAGTACAGCAATCTTAATTTCTTTACTCTGTGTTCATTCAGTTTCCATATAATCTAGTAAGTCTTTCCTCACTGCTCATAATTGCTCTGTACTGTCACCATCCTTATCCATTCCTAACTCATCCTGACTTGTTTGTATTCTATGTCTAGCCTTCTAATATTTTCCTTGCATTTCTTCCCAGACTGCCCTGCTTTGCATACTAGTCAAAAATCTTATTTTTGTCCTGGCATCTATCCCATGTTATTCCCAACTGCTGGGCTACATATATCTAAGTCAGCAATCATGTCTTTCAACATTTTTAGCAGCCAGGTCATAAATGATCCTTTTTCAAAAGGTAAATTGGAAAATGCAAATGCATTTATTTATGGTCTCCTGACTTATTTGCTAGTTCCAGATGAACATGAGCATGACCAGATTATGAGATTTGATGTGTTGCATGATTGGATATGGAGATCTGATGTGTTTTTAAATTTCTGAACAATGTTTTGTGTTTATTTGACACTTAGCATGCCCAAGTTCCATGTCTGTAAGAGTATTTATTTATTAATTTTATTTGTCTTTGTTGACCAGGAAAGTCCGACTGGGCAGAGCCCATTTTCAGCGGAGGCCCAGGGAGAAAAGTTCCGCCACACTACGTTTATGTTAACAAATGAATTTCAAACAGTTGTCAGATAAATAGCAGTTACATTTCTCATGAAACAACAAAAATAAATACAACACAGGTGTATACAGCAAAATATTAACATAAACAATTATAAGTCTGTACAGTTGTCCCAGCTGTAAAATCTTGCATTAATAATTAAAATAATTGGATTGATGTTATGTTGTTCTGTCTCGGCGTAATTCTTGCTGGTTGGGTTCAGAGCCATTCACAGCTCCAACTCGGCCGAATACTAAAGCTCGAGAGCTTCCACTGGCTCATGGCAAACCACTATCCCATGATGCTCTGTGCTATATCCCCAGATCTCGTTTGCCGCTAAAGCGATCGAGAAGTGTGCCTGATGGCTCGTTGGCCAAGTATAGGTTTTCTAATTCTATTTGTCTAATTTTTCTCTCTCTCTACTACCCTTTCTTTCTAGATTGTTAGTTTTCATGTATACACATACACACTTGTAATTTTTCTTCATTGTAGTTTATAGTAGTAGTTACAGTTTGTGTGTGTTTTTGCAGATATAGCCTTTGTCTTAGTAATTAGTTAATTTGTTTGGCTGTAGTGATAGACAGGATGTCTAAGGATAAGGAACCCAGGGAGCATAGGCAGTCAGGGTTCAAGAAGTGTGATAAGTGCACTCAAAAGATGTCTCTCACAGATGGGCACATGAGTTGCGTTTACTGCCTCGGCGCCATCCATTTACAGAACCCCTGCACCATATGCCACGGATTCAGTAGCAGGGTGTTCCTTTAGAGAAAAAATAAGTTGATGGCAAGGGGTTTATTAAAAAGGCCTTTTCAGGAAGCTTTAGATACCTCCCAGACCTCCAAATCTTCCTCCCCGTCTTTAACCCAGACTAAATCACCGAAAAGACCGGCTACTACAGCTCCAGTTTCGGAGCCACCAAAGAAAATAGTATTATAGGAGCACAGGGCTCTTGATTACAACAAATCTGGAAAGAAAGAATCCTCTTTGGCGCCTAGATTGTCCATGGAGCTGATAGAGATATCGAGGAGTCAGTCTCCTTTATTGGGAGCTGATATCTCCATACTGAGATCTCCTATTTTAGAGAGAGGCAAATTTCCTTCCTTGCCCACCCATTCTTCTAGGAGTTTATCTGATGATGACATGGAGCGGGTGGTGAAGAGATTGCTCCGAACACCGGCCCTGGCTAAAATTCTGTCGTCTCTGACCCCCAAAGGAACCGGAGCCAACCAATTCGGTGCTTGTCTTTTTGATTCCTCCACCAATCACCCTGGAGTCTTCAAAGCCAGAGAGATTGGATCCGATAGTAGCAGAACCATCAGCACCGAGACCACCTTAGGAATCTTTGGTTCCAACCTAGACTCTGATCTCCTCGACTCCTTCCGATGTCGAGGAATCTAGGAGCCCACGCTCGCTAGTCTGGTCCGGGGAGAAGAGTCGGCCTGGACAGTCGTTCAATCTGACTCTTCCTATCGGTGCCTTGGCTAAATTGGGCTCAGCTCCTACTTCAGTTTCAGAGCCACCAGCTCTGCCTTGGAGTCGACCTTCTGTCTCTTCAGAGTGGAGAGTCCCTTTGGAGTGGGACAGGAGGGCTTTCGAACTGATGGAGAAGGTGCTGTCTCCCCAGACAGCCCTGCTCTCATAGCCAACTTCTCATCCCTCCCAGGAGCCAGTGTCTATCTCCTCACCACCGCCCCCTCTCAAGCGAAGAGACCGAGAACCTCAGGCGGCCTCTGCAGGTGGCGTCTCTTCCAAAACTTCTCCAGTGTACCCTTCTGAAGAAGTCCCTAGGAGGAGATTGTGCAAGAGGAAGCACATAGACTCCCCTGAGTCTGTCACTTCTGTTACTAATTTGGATGACTCTGAAGGGTCCCCATGGTGTCCCTCGGAGGATGTCTCTTTCTCCGATATCCTTAAGTTCCTGAAGCAGAGGGGTGGCTGGAAGTCCACCAATCTTTCAGAGGATGAATCAGTATACCTGGAGGCATTTGGGTCTTGCCCTTACACCTCCTGGGTGACTCCTCCATTTGACCAACTATTGGGTGTCATCTCTCGTAAGGCCTGGACATCACCTGATAGAGTGGAGCCTGTTCCGAGGAGGCCTAGCAAATTTATTACTGCTCCCTCAGAGAAGGAATTCCTGACTAAGGGTGTCCCTGTAGATGAGATGGTGGTGGTGGTGGTGGCGGCCACCAAGAAGGAGCTATCATTGACCTCCTCATCTGTCCATCCTCCTAACAAGGAGTATAGGACCATGGACAGATATGGAAAGTGAGCCTTTTCTTCAGCGGCCTTCACCCTATGGTCGCTGAATTACCTTACCTATTTTATGAGACTTCAAATGGATCTCCTCAAAGGGCTTGGCGATACCCTTCAGTGTTCTATAGCTCAGGAGTCTACAGACAAAGTATCCTCACAGCTCTCCACCCTCAATTCCATAGTTAACTCCTCCATGAGCCTCATTTCATATGCTGCTGATGGAGCGAGTACAGCTGCAGCAACGGGAATTTCCCTGAGGAGACATTCCTGGATGCACCTTTACAACTTTGCCTCACCCCTCAAGTCTTCCTTCACCAATGCCCCCTTTGATGGTACATCTCTTTTTGGACCAGAGGTGAAAGAAACTTTGACCAGGTCAGAGTAGGAAGGGAAAACCTTATCAGCCGTTGGAGTCCATTTTTCTTCCCCATCTAGACTTTATCTCAAAGTCAAAAGGGCGGAAAGATGTGGTTCCACAAGTTCCAAAAAGGTTCTCTGACGCACGTGGTGGCTCTTCCCCCAGGGACAGAGGGGGAAGTTATAATGGAAGATGCTGATCTCACAGCAGAGGGGTCTGCAAAATCAGGGTGAGAGAGATGCGTTCTCTTACAGGCCCTTTTAGCGCTCCTGAAAGGAGGCCTGCCTGTCCTCTGGAGGCAGTTGGGGGTCGATTGTCACTGTACCCAAGTGCCTGGCAAGAAATCTCCCAAGACAAATGGGTGCAAACAGTTATATCCAGAGGCTACTTCATACCATTTTCCATCCCCCCCTCTGGTAAGCTGGCCCTTACCAGACGTTCCACCCGGTCAAAAGGACCTTGCAACGCAAGAGATAATCTCGTTACTAAGAAAAAGAGTCATCCAAGAGGTCCCCGCAGACCAAATGGGATCAGGAACTTATTCAAGATTCTTTTTAGCTCCACAAAAGACGGGACTGGAGATCCATTCTAGATCTCAGCAAGCTAAACAAAGCAGTGAAGAAATCAAAGTTTCGGATTGTAACTCTGCAGTCGATATTCTCATTTATTGGGAAAGACAATTGGAGGTGCTCATTAGATCTCCAGGATGCGTACTACCACATAAACATGGACAGGCGATCCAGGAGACACGCTTTTGGCTGGAAGCCAGTCATTACCAATTTCGAGCCCTGCCCTTTGGTCTCACCACAGCCCCCAGGGTGTTCATCAAATGCATGGCAGTGGTCATGGTTCACTTAAGACGTCAGGGAGTCCATGTGTTTCCATACCTAGACGACTGGCTCCTTACCACCACCACCAGTCATCTACTGCTATGAGCGAGGGACAAGACAGTGTCACTTTGTGCCAGAGTAGGCATCACAGTCAACTTAAAAAAATCGGCCTTGTCGCCTTCTCAGCATATTACCTTCTTAGGCACAGAATTGGATTCAAGAGATTTGACTGCAAAACTTACCCCAGACGGAATACAGTCCCTTCATCAACAAATCAGCTGCTTGATGTCAAAAAAGAAGGTGCAGGCCAGATATGTGCTGCAGGTTTTGGGTAACATGGCAGCAGGTATTCTTCTAGTTCCCCTAGCACGACTACACATGAGGGTTTTGCAATGGTTGCTATTGACTCAGTTGTCAATGCAAGATCTTCCTTTATCTCATCGGATTATCATCGCTGAATCATGCAAAAAGGATCTTCTATGGTGGTTACAGACAGATCAGTTATATCAGGGCTGCCCCTTTGTCCTTCCTCAACCAAATGCAGTGCTGACCACGGATGCTTCCCAGATCGCGTGGGGGCATTATGTGGGGATGACAGTCCAAAGCCTGTGGCAAGAACACGAAAGCCACTTGCACATCAATGTTGTGGAGTTGAGAGCAGTGCTGTATGCGTTGCACGCATTTCAGGACTCTAAACCCATAGGCACGGTTGCAATTCAGATAAACATGTCAGTAGTGTGGTACATAAACAAGCAGGGAGGAACCAAGTCTTACCCCCTATGCCGGGTGCCTCAATGAGTTTGGCAATGGGTGATCACTTCTCAACATTTTCTGATAGCAACGCACATCCTGGGGAAATCCAATGTGATAGCAGACAAACTTAGCAGAGCTGTTCTGTTGCCTCAAGAGTGGTCCTAAAACAGAGGTTGTGTAAAAGATCTACCAGAAATGAGGCCAGGCTGCGACCTTTTTTTCCCACGTCTATGAATGCCAAATACAGCAACTACTTTGCCCTCATTCTTCCTCTGAAGAAGTCACCCAGGGATGCATTTTTCACGATTGCCCCCCCGGGACCTATCTATGCCTTCCCCCATTTTCCTCTAATTCCCAAAGTACTGCAGAAAGCCAGCTCGTTGAACAGCACCATGATCCTCATTGCTCCTTTCTGGCCTGGACAAGTTTGGTTCCCCTGTCTTTGGCCCCATCTGTTGGAGGAACCTTGGATTCTGGATCCATTTCCAGACGTCTTGACCCACTCTTTGGGGGAGTTCCATCCGTCTGTCCATACCCTCAAGTTGACGGCATGGCTGCTCCAATTCCACACTTAGCCAGGTGTTGCTCCTCCCCTGCAGTGAGTCATATTCTCGCCTCTTCCCACAAACCGTCCACAAAGAGATTGTATTCCAGTAAGTGGGGAAGATTGTTTTGCTGGGCTGCTGGACAGAGCATAGAACCCTTTACAGCTCCTATTACTGCAAACCTAGAATTTCTTTCCAAACTTTTTGACGAAGGAGCTGCAGCAGTTACCATCAGAGTTCAATTGGCAGCTATCTCTAATTTCCATATGGTAGAAGTGGGAGTTCCCATTTTGTCTCATAGGTAATGTAAAGCTTTCCTCAAAGTTACTTTCCTACTCAGACCCCCGATTAGAGAGCCCTCAGTCCCGTGGGATCTAAATCTTGTTCTAACCTCACTCATTGTACCACCCTTTGAGCCCGCATCTCCTTGTGATTTGAAGTATTTGTTATGGAAGACTATATTTTTGGTAGCCATAACCTCTGCCAGAAGGGTATCAGAACTACAAGCTCTTTCTATTCGTATCCCTTTTACCTACATAGGACAAGGGACTTCAGAAAATCTGACCAGCTGTTTGTGTCCTTCTCTGACAAAAAGAAGGGATTGCCAATTTCCAAAGTAATTTTATCAAAATGGCTTTACTGTTTGCATTTCCTTTTCTTACAGTAAGAACAATAAACAACTACTAGGAATGATAAGAGGACATTCCACACGAGCAGTCTCAACATCCTCTGCCTTTCAGGCTAGACTTCCTATTGATTCTATTTGTGCATCTGCGACATGGGTAAAGCCTCATACCTTTATCACTCGTTACAAAGTAGATGTGGCCTCCCGGAACAGGTCTACGTCCTTCAAGAATGCAACTGCAGTCCTGACATATGGGTTGTCCTGCCTCAGGCAGCCCTTCGGTCGGCCAGATACCAAAGTCTGGGTCCGGCGTCGGCCGATGTCGCCTCCTCCCCGACGTCAGAGCGGCTGGAGTATAAAGGCATCAGCCGACGCCATCTTCTTCAGTCTTTCTTGCCGCGCGGTGCCCGAAGCAGAAGCAGTTCGCAAGTGCCGTTCGGTCAGCTCCTGTGTTTTCGGTTACCGAAGTCATCTAAAAGCTAAGTACCCCGTTGGGGAACATTTTTTCTTGCCTCAGCCGATGTCAGAACAAATTGAGAAAGTTAATAATTGTTTGTCTTTTGGTAAACAAATACCTCATAAGGACTTCCATTCTTACTGCCTCCCTTGCCTGGGCCCAGACCACGACGTCTCGGCCTGTACTTGTTTAATAAGCGCACTCTCAGGCGCCGGGCAGAGTTTGCCGAAGACTTTTTTGGCAAATCCTACGCTTACAACATGCCGTTGCAACAACCGACAGCACAAACTACCAAAAAAACGAAAGGACCGGGACCGACATCCTCGGCCCGCGACTTCCACCGATATTACGCCTAAGCCCTCCGCGAGTGCTTCGGTCCCTTCGGAAGTGGTAATTCAACCACTCCAGGCTGACGACCGCGTTAACTCATTCCTCGGTCTCGGAGACTACACTGGTGCCGGTTGTTGATTTTCCTCCGGAAACCGAAGTTTTGGATCTACCCGACACCATTCCCGTGGACAAAGTTACCCCTGCACGTGGGGCAGCTAGGCCTCCTGTATCCATGTCAATCAAGGCCTTTGCACGTGCTAAGGCCACCAGCCAGGCCAAGGCCCATCCTAAACCTACTTCTCAGGCCCCTTCTTCTGACAGACAAACTATGTCTCTGGCTGCAGATTTAATCTCTGTTATCTGGGGGTCTCAGCCTCACCCAGACAGAGGTTCTCAGCCGCCTGCAGAAAAAATGCCTAGAACTGAGCAGGCAGACAACCTCTCTTCAGATGAAGCCTCTGGGGATTCAGAGCATTCAGATACCCAAGAAGAATCCTTCCAGGCCTATGAGGACTCTGATGCTGAGGAATCTATTCCCTCTGCCTCTCCTCCAGAGGATTTTTCTTTCGGTGAAGTCCTCCACTCCATGAGGGAACATTTTAAGTGGCAGGGTCAGGAATTTTCTGATTCTAGGAAAAGGCTACGTACCTTCCTTAAGTTACCCCAGCACAGGCCTTTAGCTATCCCTCCAGTTTTGGATGTCCTGGATGATGTTTTCTCTGACTCCAGTGCTTCCCCTGATTCTCTCCCTCCTGCTCCTGTCAAGCCAGACAGATATTACAGGGTCCCTGACACTCACAAGCATCTCTTTAAGGCCCACTCTGTGGATCTAGAAACTATTTCACAGGGCCCCAAAGGAGTGGCTACCTCCTCAGCCAAGAATCCACTGCCAGCTGACAGGGAAGCAAGGTCCCTGGAGAGATGGGGTAAAAAAGTTTATACCTCTTCCACCCTTGCCATGAGGTCACTTTACTGCCTTTTTCATATGTTTCAGTACCAGGATTATTTACTGGACGATTTGCAGAAAAATATATCCTCTCCTGAGCCTATAGATAGAAAGGCATTGCAGGATTTGGTTCATAATACCCAGCAGGTTAGTAATCATTTTCTACAGTGTGGTTATGATGCATTGGAGGCTTCATGTAGGGCAGCTATGACAGGGGCTGTTATCCGTAGACATGCTTGGTTGAAAGAACAGCCACTGCCAGATCATGTTAAAGTAAAACTCCTGGACGCACCTCTGGATAAACAGAAGCTTTTTGGTACTAATGCTTAGGATATGTTGAAATCTATTGAGGAGAAGGCAAAATCAGTATAGACAGTAAAGGATTTCCTCCAGGTTCAGCCACCAAGGTTCAGCAGGAATTGGCCTTCAAAGAATTGGTCCTTTCCAGACTCTGACAAGTTTCAAAGGGGAAAGAACAGGCATGCAAGAGGTAGAGGGCAATACCGAGGCTCCTACAGGGGACGCCAATGGCAACCACAAAATCAGAGAAGTGGCACAGGTAGTTCACCTGCACCACAGGGACAATCACAATGACTTACCTTTCACTCCGCCTACCAAGGCTCAAAGAGAAGCACCCCTAGGCGGAAAATTATCTCTATTCTCAAAAAACTGGCACATTATAACAAAGGACAATTGGATTCTGGACATAATAGACAGAGGTTACAGGTTCCACTTCCATACCTTACCAACAGGACAAGGCATGCCAAACCTGCCACAAAATCAAAGGGCAGAGGCACTCATAGAAGTCTCAAAGCTGTTACAAATAAAAGCAATAGAGAAGGTTCCTCCTCAGGAACAAGGCCAGGGATTTTATTCAAGACTGTTCCTTGTTCCAAGAAAAGAAAAACAATAGAGGCCTGTATTGGACTTGTCCGTTCTAAATACTTTTCTCATGGTGCCAAAATTCAAGATGCTGACGTTACAGCAACTTCTTCCCATGCTGGGCAAGGGGTCTTGGATGGTTACTCTGGACCTCAAGGAGGCATACCTGCATGTCCCTATCAGACACAGTTGCAGAAGATACCTCAGATTTCTTGCAGGAACAGAGCACTATCAATTCTCAGCATTGCCGTTTGGCTTATCTACTGCGCTCAGAGTATTCACGAAATGCCTGGCATCAGTAGTGGCACATTGCAGACTCCAGGGGATTCAAATATACCCTTACCTGGACGACTTCCTAATACAAGCAGACAGCAAACAGACCTTGATAAAACACTTGGATTACGCCATTCAATTGCTGCAGGCTTTGGGATACACAGTCAACATTCAAAAATCAAGACTACTGCCATCCCAAGAGATTACTTTTCTAGGAGCAAAACTGGACACACAGCTACAAATGGTTTTCCTCACAGAGGAGAAACAAGAGCATTTAACAGCTTACTTCAAAGGCTTAGCAAAATTAACCCACCTGACTGCAAGGAAGACCCTGCAGGCCCTGGGGTTCATGGCATCTTGCATTCTTCTAATCCCTCTGGCAAGACTACACATGAGAAAGCTGCAATGGTACCTAAAAAGCTTGTGGTCTCAACACAGCCACAACCTAGAAGACATAATACCACTCATACCATGCCTGCAAAGGGAATTTTTGTGGTGGGCTCAAGCAAGTTACTTAAACGAAGGCATGCTTTTCAACAAACCTCCAACAAGTCAAACTATTACAACAGACGCCTCAGACCATGGATGGGGGGCGCACATGGACGGCAGATGCATTCAAGGGCAATGGACTCCCATGGAGATGCATCAGCACATAAATCAAAAAGAGATGTTGGCAGTGATAAATGCAATAGAAGCCTTTGGAAAATCTCTTCAGCAAGGTCATCTGCTAATAAGGACAGACAACATCACTGTTATGTGGTACATAAACAAACAAGGGGGGACTCATTCCTACCCCCTCTGCAGACTAACAATGATTCTTTGGGAAAAGTCCCTGAAACTGAACATCTACTTGCAATCCCAGTTTGTTCCGGGCAAGGACAATGTTCTGGCAGACAGGTTGAGCAGAAATTTCTTGGATCCACACGAATGGATGCTACACCCACGCATTTTCTCACAAATAGCATCTGCATGGGGAAGACCGGACATAGACCTCTTTGCATCTCATCTCAATCATCACCTGGAAAGGTTCTGCACAAGGATACACCATCCTCTAGCTTGGAGAACAGATGCTCTTTCCTTCAGCTGGAATGCTCTAACAATTTATGCATTCCCTCTGCTACCTTTGCTCACCGAGGTGTTACTGAAGATCAAGGCAAAACAACCAAGAGGAATCTTGATAGCTCCAGACTGGCCAAGGCAACACTGGTATCCACTACTACTGAGCATAACTCACACCAAACCGTGGCCCTTGCCTCAATGGCCTCTGCTCCTGACTCAACACAGTTACAAGACTGTTCATCAGAACCTGCAAACCTTAAAGCTGACAGCTTGGAGAGTTCCATGACTCAGACCCATGACTCCCTCTCCGAAAAAGTTCAGGAAATTTTGCTGGAGGCACGCAGACCCTCCACCAGAAAAACCTATTCGGCCAAATGGAAGAGATTCACCATCTGGAATGTCAACAAGGGCCAGGATGCATCACTGATGAACATACCTCAGATATTAGAATACTTAGCAGAAATGTTTCACAGTGGCCTCTCATACTCTTCCATCAAAATCCACGCTTCAGCTATCTCAGCACATTACAACTGTGATCCACCTGTGTTTTCGCATCCCTTGCTAAGACAGCTTCTAAAAGGCATAAAGAATATCAAACCTCCAAGGAAGCAACCAATTCCTGCATGGGACCTCAATTACGTCTTGGAAAAATTAACTCTTCCTCCTTTTGAACCAGCAGCATCTTCAGAAATGCAATTTCTCTCTTGGAAAACGGTTTTCCTGTTGGCAGTCACCTCAGCAAGAAGAGTCCCGGAGATACAGGCCCTCATGGCAGTTCCTCCTTTTATCATCTTTCATCAGGACAGAGTTTCCCTTAGGACCAATCCTTCATTCATGCCTAAGGTGATATCAAGAGTGTCTCTAAACCAAGCAATTCACCTGCCTACTTTCTTTCCTAACCCTCAAAATAAAGGGGAAAAGCTGCTGCATACTTTAGACATTCACAGACAACTACGCTACTACTTGGACAGGACAAAGTCCACCAGGAAGTCTGACCAACTGTTTGTAGCCTATGCTGCTGGAGTGCAAGGAAAAGCAGTCACCAAACAAACTATCTCAAAATGGATTGGACACTGCATCAGATTCTGTTATTCTTTTCATGGAAAAAGTGTGCCAGCTAATATTAGACCACACTCCACCAGAGCTATGGCCACATCCACAGCTTTTCTAAGAGGAGTGGCTACAAAAGACATTCTAGAGGCTGCTACATGGAGCTCCGTGCATACATTTACCAAACACTACAACCTGCCATTATACTCCAGATCCCGAGCAGGCTTTGCTTCGGCAGTCCTGCAGGGCCTCCTAGCTACACCATCTCTTGCTTAGTCCTACCACCCCCAGCTTGGCTATGGTATTCAACCCATATGTAAGGACTGCCATTGCATTCTTGAAGGACATAGCACAGTTTTGTACCTACCATAAATGTAGATGTCCGATAGATATGCAACTGCAGTCAGGTTTTCCCTCCCTCCTACCCCTCTTTTTTTCCCCTTTTGGGTCCTTTCTCCCCTTTCCTATCAGCTGGGGATATATATATTATGGTGTATCTGTTTATTACTGTTGTGCATGTCTGGTTTTATCTGTTTATCCATTCACAAAAATTTAACCTTCCTTGGAGGGCACCTGGCATCTGGGGCAAGAAACACTGAAGAAGATGGCGTCGGCTGATGCCTTTATACTCCAGCCGCTCTGACGTCGGGGAGGAGGCGACATCGGCCGATGCCGGACCCAGACTTTGGAATCTGGCCGACCGAAGGGCTGCCTGAGGCAGGACAAACCCATATGTCAGGACTGCAGTTGCATATCTATCGGACATCTACATTTATGGTAGGTACAAAACTGTACTTTCTTTGGATCCACTGTATTAAAGAGTCTTTTCTCCTGAGCCACCCTGGGATAATGGTGCTAGGGACCCTGTCTCAACCAGCAAGAATTACAGCGAGATAGGACAACATAACATTAAGAAGTTATGTACCTACCATAACATTCCATGTTTGTTGTCCATATCGCCTACATTCTTGTGTCCACCCTCCTATCCCATCCTGTATTCCTGGAGGAACTGGTGGATAATTCTGTAACTATGTACATAGTTATGATGATTTGGAGTCTCTCTTTTCTTGTCTTGTGCTAAACACCTATGTATGTGTATATATATATATATATGTATATATATATATATATATATATATATATATATATATATATATATATACATAGTTTGGTATAGTTATTTTGATTAGTCTAAATCTTTCACTTGCAAACAAGATCTGGGGATATTGCCCAGAGCATCATGGTATTAGGGGTTAGCCTCAAGTCAGTGGAATCTCTCGAGCTTTAGTATTCGGCTGCACAAGAATGTAGTTAACATGGACAACAAACATGGAACATTATGGTAGGTAAATAACTTCTTATTATTGCAGAAGGGAAACATTATTGTAAAGAACTTTAGTGTTCTTTCATTTCAGTAAAGAAAAGTTGCAAGGAGTTTAAGATATGTAATGAAATTAGTTATAAAATTTTGTAGGAAGGGAGAATTTAGTATTGTATTTGTTTGTGAAGAGTTCTAGAAATATATTGAAGTAAGTTATAAAATGTAGGAGAGGAAGGAAGATATTAGTATTATATAGGAGGATGGTGGTAACAGCATAAGACAGAGAGCATGGTATAAGATTGTTTCTATTTAGGCTTCCTGTTCCAAGTTGGTGTTATCTAGGTTTATAACTTAGGTGTACAGGAGATCCATGAGAGGGGTAGAGTGGTGGATAGGGCCAGTTAGAAAAAGAACAAGATGAGAAGCATTGTTTAAGGATTGGAAGGGTGAAAAGGGATGTACTAATTCAAATGCAAGAGGGAAAGTTGTTAGCGGTGTAATGATTCAAGTAGAGGAAGGCAAAAAATTTGTGATAAGCAATAAGACATTTGTGTTTTCACTAGAGGTCTCAACCTGGTGATGAGCAAGGGTATGACCAAGATAGGGTAAGGTATTGTTTGAACTGGATTGCTTCAGATTGTAAAAAAAAAAAAACTAAAAACCTACCAGGGGATGGAACATGCTAGACATTGTTTGGTTCCTAAAGAAATTACTGCTACTTCAAATCAAGTTTTATCACCGTTGATGTGCAGTGATCATGGGGTTATAAAGGTTAATTTGTTGCTAGATAACTCTGCCAAACTGAAATCTAAACCAATGCACAGAAGGTTAATTACAGATTATATGGAACAAAACAGTCAGTATGTAAAACTAACTGGAGTGAAGTGGAAAAACTGCAGATGGAATGTGGAAAGTTTTGAAATAGAAATTGAGTGCAAAAAATCAAAAAAATATTTAACATCAGGATCAGGTATACAACGTCTGGGGGCTATATTGCCATAAGAACAAGATATCTGATTAAGGCAAAAAACAAAACATATAAGAATTGGAAGAGAGGTCGAACTACAACTTTGAAAACTGAAATAAACTAGCTAGACAAACAGATTAAGCATAGTGTGAGACAAGATCAAGAAGAAATTGAAGAAAATTTATATAAAGATATTGAGCATGACATACAAATTGATAAACTGTGTGCAGATTCCAAAATTTATTCTCAGAAACAACAAATTATAGATATATTTACAAAATTTTATCCAAAACAGTTTAACTCCACAAAACAGGTGGTAAGTTATCCGATTGACATCCAGGTAACCTCAGACACTGGAATTGAATTAGATTATATTGAAAAAGAATGGAGAAAACTGGATCTAAACAAGGCACAGAGAGGAGACAGACTTAGTAACAATGACCTGAAAACACTTCAGTAAGAACTTATGGTATCATATCTGTTAATCCACTAGGTTGTATAAATATGGGTAGATTCCTTTAAAATTGGAGACATATGCTTATTAAACCTGTCTTTAAGGGAAACTGGAGTAGGACAAACCGAGTCTCATATAGACTCTTAAGTCTTCTATCATGTTGTGGAAAAATAATGGAGAAGGTAACATTGGATAAGTTATTGTCAGAATTGGATAGATTGAGACTTGAAACCATATATCAGCATGAATATGTTGAAAACAGATCTATTACCACCTGTAACATGATGTTCTATAACAATGTAATGACAGATATAAATTAAAAATCGTGCTATGATTTAATTTATATTGATTTAACTTCAGCATTTGACAAGGTCGCACACAAAACACTGATCAATAAATTAAAATAACTAGGTATGGACATACTCTTGATAAGATGGATAGCTTCATGGCTTACAAATAGGACATGGCAAATATCATACAGCAACTGGACAGGTGAAATGCTTGGTTACACTCAGGGTGTCCCACAGGCCTCTGTCCTATGCCCTTACTTGTTTAGATTGTATCATTCAGACCTAAATATTTCATCAGAAGTGTTCTACAGTCTATATGCAGACGACATGAAATTGGGTAAACTAATTATAAGTGTTACAGATGAGGCATATCTGCAAAATAACTAAATTGACCATTTAGGTACTGGAAAATAATATGTTGATAAATACATCAAAAACTAAGCATATGAGATTTGGGAGACATAAACTGAAAGGTGTATATTTAATACAGCACACAGTGATTGAAACTGTAGACTCATTTAAGGACCTGGGTATATGGGTAGATCCAGCGATGAGTTTTTCTAATGATATCAACCAATTGGTTAATTATAGTTATAGAAATATAGGTTGTATAAAATGATTTATAAAGTCTAGGAAATCAAAAATTATGAAGTCATTTTTTGTTAGTTACATTAGACCCAAACGAGTATGGAATAACAATATGGAAACCCTATAAGAAAACAAGCATGAGTAAACGGGAAAGAGTACAGCAGAAATATACCAAGGGCATCCATGGATGTGAAAATTTAAGCTATTATGAAAGAGTAAAATATCTGAACTTGTACAGCGTCTCTTATGGATATCTAAGGGGAGATCTTATTCGGGTATATGGGGCATTTAAAGATAACTACCTCTGGGAATTTTTAGGGTTATCAAAAAGTACTAGAGAATCATCAGACAACCTATGTAGAAGATTCTATAGGAATGAGAAGTGTACTAATGGATTCTCTGACAGAATACCTGATACATGGAACAGGCCACCAAATTACATTAAAACAAGTACTAGTTTAGATATTTTTAAGAACAGCCTGGACACTTACTATGGGAACAAGTGTTCTGGTGAACTGGCAATCTAGAAGGGCATTGAAATAGTTTTATGTATGTATGCACTATGCTGTTAGTGTGGGGTTTTGCTGTTGTGTGGGGCCAGGGTTTGGGTGAATGTCTCCACTGATTTTATGGATGTAAATTTTATGAAGGAAAGTATCTAGCCAAATGCATTTGTCCTTAGTTTTACTGGATTTCGTATGGTAACATACTTAGATTTAAGATACCTGTAATTGAAAAAAATATCTTAAGACGTTTTGCTGTTGCAGCATAGGTGCTATGGTGATTGGTAGACTTGGTAACTGAGGGTGTAGCGAGTATGGGTTTGTAGGACTGTTAATTACATTTGCTTGGGAGGAATGGTAGTTGGTAGAGTGTGTTAATATGCTGAGGATGCACATTAATACGGTTTGAATCAGAGCCATTTTTTATAATATATAAGTTAGATTTTGCTGAAGATATTAGTTTGCACTCTAAAATGTTTTGGGCAAGAGTAGTTCTAGTTACAGCAGTTTAAATTCTAAAAGGACAAGCTCGGTACATCACTTTACATGAACTAGTCGGAGATTCTAATTGTAGGGCAGCTGTGATTGGGCTTTGTTCTGATTGTTTTGATGCAGAGATAGGTTGGAAGTGTAGGGGTGGAGTTGAGATATTTTAAATGTATATAAGGAGGGGATGGATGGGAATTGTGTGTAGGGTAGGAGAGTGGAGTAAAGCCCAACCACTCGATCAACAAAGTAACAATGTTGAGAAAACAGTAAGCTTTGGCTATGGCAAAGTTAAGGTTTCCAGACATAACTTTATGAGATGAACAGTTTAAAATAGAAGCTGAGAAAAGGAAAATGAGAATTGCAGGGAGCAGTAGACAAGCCCAGGAAGAGTAAGTAGAGATGTACATGTGTGGTACACAAGAGCAGCCAGTATTAAGAGGGGTACTTATGCATGCAATAACTGTAGGCAGTGTAGATTTATCAGTAACAGTACTAGTGTATTCATAAAATCTCTTAATTACACCATTTGGTCTAACAGTTATTACAATTGTAATTCCGATTATGTTGTTTACATCGCCAATTGTGTTTCATGTGAACATTATTACATAGGAAAAACTAAAAGGCTTCTAAAAAGAAGAATCTATGAGCACAATTTGGCTATAAAAAACAAAGATCAGTTTAATTCTTTGGCCAAACATTCTTTAACATGTAGAGATTTTAAGAAATTTCAATTTTCAGTTTTGGAAAAATCAACACTAGTGAATTTGGAGGAGATTTAAACAATGTCTTAGAATGCAAGAAGACATTGTGGCAACTTTTGTTGGGGGCTGATAGGTTGCCTGGCCTCAATGATTATATTAATTTAAAATGTTTTTTGAAATATAGATAGGTGTTTGAGACCATATGCATGTGATCCATGTGTGTTTTGTGTGAGTTGTACATGTGTGCACACATACATGTTCATATCACTCTGATTCCCTTCAGAGACATGATATGATTTACATTATTCATATATATATATATACATATTTTTTGTTTCATACATATATTACATTTTATATATATTATACACATTTCGGCGTGTGTACTTGTGTGTACATATTATTATTTTTATATTGTCATATATTTTTTATGATATTTACATATACATATATTTTTTTACATGTGTATTTTATATTTTCATAGTGACTGTTTAGTTCTATGTTTGTGTGTGTGCGTGTGTGTGTGTGTGTGTGTGTGTGTGTGTGTGTGTGTGTGTGTGTGTGTGTGTGTGTGTGTGGGGGGGGTACATGTCTATATGCCCATATGTGTGTGTGTGTGGGTGTGTGCATGCATGTGATTGCTGTGTCTACATGGGAGAGGTCTTTGGATATGCATTTCATATGTTCAAGTTGATTATTATGCTATTCGCACACCATGAATTTACATTGCATTTTTATGACTGTATTTTTGCATTTATACATATGTATGTGTGTATATGTGTATATACATTCATTTGTTTGTGTGTATAAATATATATATATATATATATATATGTATATTTTTATTTATCATTATGATAATACTTTATTTTTGTAGAAAATCACATTTGTTATTTTTTCAGTTTGATGGTCATGATGTCATTTCCTGTTTAGTAAGTTATTTAAGGAACTGAAAATCACTTGAAAATGTTTCTGAGGAAGTTCACGTATTAAACAGTGGATGAAAGCGCTAAATTTTTTGCTTCTGGTTTACTTGTTTTTTTTTGCCAGCAGTTCTGCAGTTCATTTTTTCGTTTTGTTTGGTTGTCAGTAATTTTTGATGTGTGGTACTGTGATTAAGCTTTTAGAGAGATAGCAGCAAGATACTGTAGTAAAGGAAGAAAAGGAGGAGGAAGTAGCCTGAAAAGAAAGCAAAACAAATAGTTTGTCCTGTTTCAGTGGGGGTGGGAGTGATCATGACAAGCTGTGTATTAGCAGCTATTTTGGACTGAAAAAAACTGCTAAAGTGATTGCCATTATTATTATGGGCTGTAGTATATACCAGTGGTATAGGAATTGTTGGGGGTTCTGTGGACCCCCACCTACTTCAGGTGAATGTAGATGGACACTCAGCTGTTCCTATAGTCTGATTCTACAAGCTGCAAGTCTTAGCTTATATTAAGTTTACTGGATTATACATACATATCTATTTTTGACTGCACACTGTCGGTCCTTTCAAGGATGGACTTCAGACTTGGGTGATAGTTGCTGGACAGTGATAGTTCCTGTGCAGCCTGTGCAGTGTATTAGCTGGGACTGGTTTGGTCAGGGTTGGCAGAGGAGGAGTAGAGATGGCTGAAAGTGATGAGAGGTTTAAGTAACTCAGATGCTAGATGCAGTTATGGTTAACATACTACTGTGAAGAATTCATTTTAAATTAAAAAAGATGGGAACAAACAGTACTCGTTATCAGGTCAGGCCTGCAAGATACCTTTTGCAGATATTTGTGCACCACTGCCAAAAGCTGAGTTCAGAGGACCTTGTGTATGCAGTAGCTTTAATTAGCAAACAAACTTTTACAGTCTGACAGAACAAAATACAAACGTGCACAACAGTGTAGCATAGTTTTGTCTAGCAGTCATGTCTGTTGCATACAACTAGCATCAAACCCCATCTGTCCTTAGACATACATACAACAATAAACTCTGGACTATAGGTTAATAAAACACAGCTGATGTGGTCAACAATTAGTATAACACAAACTATACACATTTCATAATGCAGCAATAAGGGTGAACATCCTATAGTCAAGTGTCAGTTTTTATACCTATATTACTCGGTTTCATGCCTGCTGCCTAACATTTGCCTGTGTAATTAGCAGAAATATTAAACCAACACAAAATGTGTGTGGCTGACCGAGGGAAAAATTCTAGCAGCTCCCATAGGAACAAACAATAACGTTTTGTCAAAATTATGCAGCACTAGCTCTAGAACTTTTTCACTTTGGAGAACTGCAATCAAACAATATAAACAGTAGTATATGTTTACTTTAGTATACTGCCTTTAGAGATAAAGACAATAAAACACTGTTAACAACATAATAAGGAAACCACTTCTAGCAGTGTAATTAGTTTTAGTTAGTAGTTTCTCACTTTGGAGAACTGCATACAATATAAACACTACATATAGTTTTACTATAGCATACTGCCTTTTAGAGATGAGAACAATAAAAAAAACTGTTAACATAATAAGAAAACAACTTCTAGCAGTATAATTAGTTTTAGCTAGCAGTACTGCTTTTACGCAGTCTCTACTTAGTTAAACACATCCCATAAAGACACAGCTAAATTAGTCAGTCAGAGTTTACAAACATGACAACATAACATTTAGTATCTGCAACCTAGAGCACGAGCCAGTAACTTTTCTCATACAAATATGTGCTAGCTGCATGTCACTTACTGATTTCCTCTGACCAGAGGCCAGGGGCTCCAGAAAGGGCATGCATTCAGTAGTAGTATCAGTACTCCTCTTTCCTTTGTCATTTTATCCTGCAGACCAGATATTTGCATATATTCTTCAAATATCTCCTCCTCCTTTGCTCCGGCTGATATCTGCCCACCCATACTTCCTTGCAATTACTTCCTATATTCAATCTGTTGGAATGCCATCATGTATCCCAGTACTTGTTTTTTTTTTTTTGTTTGTTTTAGGCTGTAAATAGATGGAAGCTAATAGAAACATCACTGCCTGACTTCTTCCCTTTATTAATCCATGCCTCCCATTTTTATCTTTCCTCTCATTATATGTCACAAAATTTGACCCCCCCACTGAGTATTATTTTGCGCCTTTCCCTTTCAGTCCCTTCATAATAGTCTAGGCTTCCACTCTCTTTCGCAGATTTGATATATAGGCCGGCACATTCCTTGTTTTCTTTTTATATGTTAAATCATTAACATTCCAGGGAAAATCATTTCAAAACCCCAGTGAAAAACTGAGGGGCTGCCAGCCCAGCCAGATAGAATTTTGTAAATAATTCTATGTCATTGTAAATATTAATATGATCCACAGGCTGGTTTCACAAATGTAAGAAAACTGTGTTATGTGCTAAGCTTCAAAAATGTAACCACAGCGCACCCTGCTGGAAGAAAGCTGATAAGTAAAGAATTTACAAATGTGTATGATCTCAAGCTAGGAGACAGTATGTCTGGGCTAGGAAATTATTTCTATTGTCCTAAGGTGGAGATAATTACTGGGTTTCACATGTAAAGTGTATTTTATTGCTGTGGCTTCCTGGCAGGTGCAGATTACATAGAAATGTTAAATTTTAAGTTCTGTGATCCTGGGAAACTTAAACAGAAGTGTCAAGAATGATGTAATCTGAAATGACTCCGCAGTGATGTGTATTATGAATTTAAGACTTTCTCAGAGAGAAACATTAGGCATTTTAGAGTACTTGCATGTATTTGGTGATACTGTATAAGCCACTCCTAAATAGCCTTCAAGTCTCAGTCAGACTTAATATTTGAGTAATAGTAACATTGCACAGTAGAATTGGACACCCTTTGGTAAGGGCATTTTATAATAGCTGATAAGAGTAGTTGGTGACAGTGATTACTACCTTATAACCTGGCCAGAAGGGGGGCATAGCTAGTGAACCTGTGTCAGCCTTCCCCAGGTGTGTCTTTGTGTTTGTATATAATCCAAAATCTCAAAGTGTGTGTGTGTCAGCTACTTGGGCAGGGGCACGAAGCCCTGGTAGGACAGAGAGGGTACTGAAGGTTTTAGCTTGACTACTCTGTTGAGATCTTAACCCTATAGCTGTGACAGTGAGGAGTCTTATTGGGGATCTAGAGAGAAAGGGAGAAACCAGCCCTAAACTGACTGTGATCTCTGTGTGCTCTTAAGGGAAATTGTACTTTACTGTGTGTGTGTACTTGTTATCCTCCCAATGTCGACACCCCTCACTGGTGCTAGTGGTGAGGATTTTGGCTCCTTTATTACTGGGCCAGTCCACGGGGGTCACATCCCCTTGAGTTAGAATCTTATTTTCCTTATTCTAATGTTCCTCAGGCGACTTCTGTGCTTTCTTAACTTATTTTTGCATACAATCTGTACTCATTCCCAGGTACTTGAGAATCTCTTATTTTTGTCTTTAACCTCATAATAAGCAGGGTCTGACATTAGTAAAACACTGTTTGTAATATCCCATTTCTTAGCCCACTCGACATAACAAAGAATATTAGGTAGTCCGATCTCACCTTCATTTTTACGTATGGGTTCGGAGCCAATCCTCGGCTCCGACTCTGCCGATTTACAAGTTGGAAGACTTCTGGTTGGCTCGTGGCTAAGCAGGTATCCCATGGTGCACTAGTACATTCCCCAGATCTTGTTTGCCGCGTCAACGAGTTCGGTTGTGCTTCTCTTGGCTCTGGCTAAGTTTTTCAAACTTCTTATATTCAGTGCTTTATTAGAACCTGTATTGTATAGTTAGTGTTGCTAATATATTAAGCAGTTGTATTGCTTGCCCTTTTTGAGTGCAACTTAGTTTACTAGTTTTATTGGTATCCTGTGTGCCAGTTAGTTTTAGGTGCCGTTGCACATTTTTTGATTATTAGGTAGAGTTTTTGACGGTTTTCCGCTCTTAGTTAACAGGGGTTCCTGATGTTCATCGTGTTTCACTGTTGCAGTCATTACTCTTGGGTTATCCTGCTGACAGGCTACCCGCAGTTGGCCCGAGTTCTAAAGTCTAGGTCCACAGGGGTTGCTGTTCTCTTGTCTGTTGTTATTCTGACCTTTTTTGGTCACCGTTGGCAGTTTCTGCTATTTTGACATTGTTTTTGGCGGGGATCTGCTTGTGAATTTACTAGGATTGCAAGTATACTACCTGTTTTTTCTTAGGAATATAGGAATGTATTGTGTCATTTATGGTTTCTCTTGTGTGCATGGGCTTTCCTTTCTGGTCTGTTTAAGTTAGAAGACCTACTTTCACTACACCAGGCTAGGCCCGTTTAAGTTAGAGGACCTAGTCCTCCTGTAACTCCTTTAGCTAGCTTTCGCTACACTGAGCTAGGCCTGTTTAAGTTAGAGGACCTAGTCCTCATGTAACTCCTTCTTAGGGCTAGGCCCATTTTAGTTAGAAGACCTAGTCCTCCTCCTTTTTCTCTTTTCTCCTTTTCAATCTCTCTGGGTTGTGTGTGTGTGTGTGTGTGTGTGTGTGTGTGTGTGTGTGTGTGTGTGTGTGTAATATGTCTAAGGAAAGTAAGGAGCATAAACCCTCAGGGTTCAAAAAGTGCATGAAATGCTCCCAAAAGATGTCCTTAACGGATGGCCACAGTAGCTGTGTCTACTGCGTAGGGGCCATCCACTTACAATAGTCGTGTTTGTTCTGCCATACTTTCTCTCCTAGAGTGTTGCAGGAGAGAAAGAACAAACTCATACTTAAGGGTCTATTGAAACCATGTTTTGAGGAAGCACTATCCAGTTCTTCGGCTTCCTCTAAGTCTGGGAAATCAAAATCCTCAAAAAGGCCTTCTCTGGCACTGGCTGGTGTCTCTGAGCCACTTCCTAAACAGTCGAAACAATCCAAATCTGCCTCCTCGATTCCTCAGCCTTCGGAGCCGAAGGAGAGCATCATGGTGGTGTCAGAGTCAATTACAGGTGTTTGGAACCGATCTCTGAACCTATCGATACAGCAGTTGACTCTGCTACTCGGAGCCGGTCTGTAAGCTCCCTACCGGTTTCCGTAACAATTAAGTCTCCAGTGCCCCCCAGGTCAAGATCCCCAACTATGTCTTCCAGGAACCTTTCAGAAGAAGATGTGGAGAAGGTAGTGCTGAGACTCTTAAAGTTGTCTGCCTTACCAAAATGATTGTTGGCTCTGACCCAGTCGGCTCCGGAGCCACTTGGCCCAGCTTTACCCTTGTCTGCTATTCCTCCTCCGAGCCATACTGGCCTTTCCGTGCTGGAGTGCTTGATGCCAACGGAGGAAATGCCGGCTCCAACTCACCTTGTTGCTGCCTTGGAGCTGGGTTCAGCTCCGACATGCTCAGTGCCATCCTTCGTGTCCAGGAGCCAAAACTCTCCTGTCGGCACCAACAGGGAGGGTTGGAATCGATCTTCTTCTGTTCCGAGGCTTCTTCTCTGTGCTTTGGCCAGGGTGAGCTCGGACCCTGCATCTATCTCGGAGCCGACAGCTCTGGGTCCGGCACCGACCTGCGTCTCTTCGGAGTGGGGTAGGTCTTCCGAGCCAGAGAGGTTGGCGTTTGAGATGATGAGCGTGCTGTCTCATTCTCCAGCCCCTACCATTGGCACCAGCACTCCTCCCCCAAGAGCACCCACTTCAGTCTCAGCCCCTACTCTCTCTGGAGACAGCAGAGACCTGCAGCCTCAGGAGCCATCAGCTGGTGGCCCCCACTCTTTCAAGGCTTCCCTGTAATATCCTTCCCAGGAGCCTCCCCAGAAGAGGTTATGTAAGAGGAAACATATTGACTTCCAGGATGAGACTTTGACATCAGACACTGACCTCGAAGAGTCAGAAGGGGTCCCCTAAGTCGTCCTCTGATGATGTCTCCTTTGTGGACATTTTAGATATCCTTAGGCAGAGGTGCAACTGGCCCACTGTTAACCCTTCTGATGAGGAGTCGGTGTACCTGAAGGCTTTCGGGTCTCAACCTTCTGTCTCTTGGGTGTCCCCACCTTTTGACGAACTGATGGATCTAGTTAGTCAAAAGGTGTGGGATACTCCTGACACCATGGAGCCAGTCCCCAGGAGACCAAATAAGTTCTTGTCTGCCCCTCCTGGTAAAGAGTTCTTGTCCAAGGGCATTCCCATAGATGCCATGGTGGTAGCGGCGGCGGCCACAAAGAAGGAGTTAGCGGAGACTTCTTCATCTGTTCATCTGCCAAACGTGGAGTCTCGACAGATGGACAGATTTGGGAAGCGTATTTTCAGTTCAGCGGCCTTTACCCTTCGATCGCTGAACTATCTCATGCACTTCACGAGGTTGCAGAGTGATTTCCTCAAGGAGTTAGGAGAGTCCATGTAAGGTTCATGTACTGAGGGAGTTCTGACAAGATTTCTACTCAGTTGTCCACCTTAAATTCTGTGGTTAACTTCTTCATGTGACTTATCTCTTATGCTGTGGATGGAGCGAATAGAGCAGCGGGTTCCGGAGTTGCCTTGAGGCGCCACTCCTGGATGCGCTTATGTAATTTTGCGGAACCGCTCAAGTCTACTTTCACCAATGCCCCGTTTAATGGTTCCTCATTGTTTGGTTCAAAGGTGAAGGATACACTCTCTCGGTGTGAACAAGAAGGAAAGACGCTTTCTGCCATGGGAGTGTGTTTTACTGTCCCTTCCAGACCATACCCCAAGGGTCAAAGGGGCAGTAAAATGTGGTTCAAGAAGTCCCAGTGGGTCTTTCCTGACACACAGGGTGAATCCTCCTTCAGAGGCAGAGGAGGAGGAAATGGCAGATGCCCTAGAGGCAGGGGTGGTCCGCAATACCAACAAGGCTGTGATTCCTTAGAAGAACAGCCTTATCAGCGCTCCTGATGTGGAGCCCGACTACGCTTCTCTGGGGCCGATTGGTGGTCACATTTCTTTGTACCAAGAAGCCTGGCTAAATATCACCCATGACAAGTGGGTACCAAGAATTGTTACCAGAGGCTATATCATGCCCTTTTCCCTATCACCATTTGTTCCCAAAAGGATCCCAGATGTACCACCCAATCACAGGGATCAGGCAGCTGTGGAGATTAACAAGTTGCTCTTAAAAAGAGTCATCCAGCCCATCCTAGCAAACCAGATAGGATCCGGAACTTACTCCAGGTTCTTTTTAGTTCCAAAACGAACCGGAGATTGTAGGCCAATATTGGACCTCAGCAGATTGAACGAATCAGTGAAGAAGGACAAGTTTCAGATGGTAACACTGCAGTCTATACTCCCGTTGTTAGGGAAAGACTTTTGGATGTGCTGTCTGGATCTTCAGGATGCATGCTACCACATAAAAATGGACAAGGCGTCCAGAAGCCATCTACGCTTCCAGCTGGGAGCCAGTCACTATCAGTTTTATGCTCTGCCCTTTGGTCTCACCACAACCCCCAGGGTGTTTACCAAATGCATGGCAGTAGTGACAGCTCACCTGAGACATCAGGGATTCCAGGCGTTTCCGTATTTGGACGACTGGCTCCTGACCACCCCCCACCAGGCATCTACTCCTCCAAAACAGGGATGCCACGATTCAGCTTTGTGCTTAGTTAGGGATCTCCATAAATTGGAAAAAATCTGCATTATTGCCGTCTCAGTCTGTGATTTTTATAGGTGCAGAGGTAGACACAGTGAACATGACAGCTCGTCTCCCCGCCTAAAGGGCACAGAACTTAATCTCCCAAGTTCAACATTTTCTCCTGTTGCGAAAAGTCAAAGCGAAGTGGGTTCTTCAGCTCCTTGGGACTATGGCTTCCACAATTCTATTGGTACCATTAGCCAGGGTGCATATGAGAATTCTCCAGTGGCTTCTGTCTTCCCAGTGGTCTTTCCAATCTCTCCCACTGAGTCATCCTATGTTGTTGACGGAATCATATCAAGAAGGACCTTCGTTGGTGGATAGCTCCCAGTCAACTGATCACGGGTGCCCCCTTTGTTCTGGCCCAACCCGTTGCCACTGTGACCACATATGCCTCCCAGATCGGGTGGGGGGCATTATCTCGGCAGGACTGTTCAAGGCACATGGCAAGAACACAAGACTCATCTGCATATCACTGTTCTGGAGATGAGGGCGGTGCTTCTGGCGTTGCAAGCACTTCAAGACCTTCTTCCTCTAGGGACAATTGTGATACAATCAGACAGCATGTCGGTGGTTTGGTATATCAGCAAACAGGGCAGTACCAGATCTTACCCACTCTGTCGAGAAGCCATGCAAGTTTAGTAATGGGAGATTTCTTCCCAGCGCTTTCTGGTTGTAACGCACATTCCAGGGACGACCAACATGATAGCCAACAAGCTCAGCCGGGCAATCCTAATGCCTCATGAGTGGTCTCTGAAACGGGAAACAGTGGATCAGATTTTCTGGAAATGGGGACAGCCTTGATGCGACCTTTTTGCCAGCCCAGTCAATACCAAATGCAGCAGCTGTTTTTCCCTCTATTTCCCCCTCTGGGGGAGTCTCCAAGAGATGCTCTGGCTCATGATTGGCCTATGGGACTTCTGTATGCCTTTCCTCCAAAGTGATTCAGAAAGCCAGTCGGCTGAGAAGCAAGTTGATCCTCATTTCTCCTTGCTGGCCTTGTCAGGTCTGGTTCCCCTTCCTCGAGCCTTTCCTCCTGGACAATCCTTGGATTCTGGACCCAGTTCCAGATCTATTGACTCACATGTCGGGTTTGCTACACCCCTCAATCCACACCCTCAAATTGACAGCGTGGCTGCTTCAGTTCCATCCATAGTCAGGCTTCATGATGTATCATCCTCAGTGTCACATATTCTTATGTCCTCCCATAATCCTTCAACTAGGAGGCTGTATGGCAGTAAATGGAAAAGATTTTCTATTTGGGCACAGAAAATGAATGTAGATCCATACACTGCTTCTATCCCTGTGATTCTGGATTTACTTTCTGAGCTTTTTCAGCAATGATCTGCCGCTGCCACTGTCAGAGTCCAGTTGGTAGCGATTTCTCATTTTCACTTAGGTTTTCCAGATACCATTTTAATGTCTCATAAACTATGCAAGACCTTTTTGAAAGGGGCCACTCTATTGAGACCACCTCTGCAAGAACCACTGGCTTCTTGGGATTTAAATTTTGTGTTGTCCAAATTGACTTCTCCCTCCTTTAAACCCTCCCACTCATCTTCTCTAAAATTTTTGTCTTGGAAGACCTTGTTTTTTGTAGCTATCACATCAGCTAGACGGGTATCGGAGCTACAGGCCTTGTCTATTAAGCCACCGTATTTTATTTTTCACAAAGACAGAGTGTCATTACATACTAATCCTGCCTTTTTCCCGAAAGTTTGTTCTAATGCTACCTTAAACCAATCAATAGAACTCCCAGTTATCTTCCCTAACCACTGTAATGCAGTTGAGTACCATTTTCATCAGCTAGATGTTCATAGACAACTGCATTTTTATCTACAGCGGACTAAGGTTTTCAGGAAATCAGATCAATTATTCATTTCCTTTTCTGATTTTAGATTGGGCTTACCATTTTCTAAAGTGACACTATCTAATTGGATTTCCAGTTGTATAGCCTTTATCTATAGCTCGGCGCGCAAACCTTTACCCTACAGGATCAAGGCTCATTCTACCAGGTCGCTGTCTACCTCTGCAGTCTTTCAGGCAAGGGTTCCACTTGATAATATTTGTGCAGCAGCTACGTGGGCTACCCCTCACACTTTTATTACACATTACAAATTGGATTTGGCATCCAGGGGTAGAGCATCCTTTGGCTCCACGGTGCTCAAGAATATTTTCCAGTGAGCCACCGAAGAATTAGGCGCTAGGGACGCTGTCCCATATGTAAAAATTAAGGTGAGATCGGACTACCTAACATTAAGAAGTTATGTACTCACCATAACGTTCCATATTGGTAGTCCATCTCACCCTTCATTTTTACCAACCCGCCCTCCTGCCCCCATCCTGGAAGATATTGAAGTAATAATTTGGTTGCCCTTGGTTGGAGACCCTTTAGTATTGGTTGTTTTTATGGTTGTTGTTCTAGTGAGCAGCAAACAAGATCTGGGGATTGTATTGGTGCACCATGGGATACCGGCTTAACCACGAGCCAGCTAGAAGTCTTCCACCTTGTAAATCGGCCGAGTCGGAGCCAAGGATCAGCTCCGAACCCATATGTAAAAATGAAGGATGAGCTAGACTACCAACATGGAACATTTTGGTGAGTACATAACTTCTTATTAAAAACTGTATACAGCTTTAGGCATATTTCACCCTTTCTTAATGAGCAAGCACTCATTATCATTATTTGCAGACTCACTGCATCACATTGCAACATTATGTCTGTCATTTGTATAGCCATGGACTTCTGGGAATTCTATTTTAATTATTATCCAGTGAACAAATAAAATTCCACTTGCCCTCTTCCCTGTATTCTGATTCAAATCAGAATTTGGCCCCTCTATTCCATCCTATTTATATTTTACCCCCCCCCAGCACAAGGTCTTTAATGACTCTTCTTTCCCTGTCCAACTACTTTTTCATTCTCAGTGTATCTGCCTCCATGTGCACTTGTACATAACACTGTAGACACACACACACACACACACACACACACACACACACACACAGATATATATAAATGAATGTTCCTGTTACACTAAACACTTCCCTTAGTTTGATTGTGAAGAATCGAGAGCAACCACTGTATAATATGATAAACTAATCATGTGCAATAATAATAACAACAATCAGCTTCATTTTTGCATTATTAGCAAATAATCCAACTAATCCCACCCATATGTACTGTTTCATCAGCAGAAAATCTTGTAAACTCTCTCCTTCTTCTTATAATTGTATTCAGCAGAATAGGCAAGGTTTCTTCTTTCCTTCTCATTCCCTATTATGTTATCAAATCAGTGTAAACACTGCAGCCCTTTCTTTTTCATGCTACACTTTGTTTTCTGTACCCACCTTCTGCTCCTTACCTCTCTACTGCACCCTGTCATTTCTTCCTCCCTATGTGTCCATCCTCCTATGTCTATTTGTGCATGACTTTATTTGGATTGTGATTAGGCAATGGTACATCTACGTGGCATACCACCCCTAATTTAGTCACATAAATCCAAAGATGAATCTAAGGAACCTAGTTATGGTAGTCTCAAGCAATGACACCATCCCACATAAGTAAATTCTGGAAAGCTGACGAAGCTGAGGCTGCAGTGGAGTATTCTCTCTGTTGCTTAATATATCAGTGTTAAAAAAAATCTAATGGTACATTGACTTTAAGGTCATATTTCTCAAATCCCTCTCACATGTTCTGTTTATCACAATACTTAGAAAAGATCTGTTTTCCCTTACTTGTAAGTACATTTGATATTGCAGGCATATTATTGGTTTTATTTATGACCCTACCCACATAAAGACAAGAATCTTATATGCTCAGTGGCCACTCCTCTTCCAGGGGCTTAAACAGGGGAGCCACTAGCTATTTTAGATATCATTGCAACTGTAGTCCATTTCATGTTGCTCCTACAAATGCAATAGTTCTAAAGAACCTTCCTGTAATCAAGCTGGCATGAATTAATTGACTGTCTGCATGCATCATATAACTTTTCCCGTTTTTATTATTATTTACTGTAGTATTGTCATCTCACCCATTTTCTCTCAAACCGCAAATCAGAAAACAGTAGACAATTCTATCATGACAATTAGGGCCTTGACACCTAACTGACTAGTATACAGCATTAATTATTAATAGCTAAGAAGAATATTTAATGTAGTCCAACAGTCCAGCATGTGAAATCAGTTTTCTCCTCAGTAGCTTAACAATCTTGGACATCCAAGATGGCTGCACACTGATCAACAGTATAATTTCAGCTTTCATATTGTGAAAAAAACTGAGAGATACGGGCCAGTAATTCTGCCAATTTTTGAAAATTCATTTACTGGCTAGTACACTGCCTGGATACTAACAAAGAAGAAACTTAGAGATCATGAAAGAAAATCAACTAGAAAAGGTGAAGAGGAAACACTGACTAAAGAATCCTGCAGCAGTTCAGTAAAAAGCAGTTCAAGCTCCAGCTTTGATACCAGACATAGCTTCTAGTAATCCAGAGGAAAAAATAAATCAAATGTGCTCAAAGTTGATTAAAATAAACAATACGTTGAAGGAGTATATTCATTCAGATAACAAAAGGCTAGAAATATAAGCATTACAATGTAAAAAGAGAAGAAGGGCTGGAAAAAACATGTTTGAGTTAATATGCTATAATCTTGGCTTGTTGAGTTGGGAGATGGGGTGTAAAAGTACACAAATTATAATGTATGTAGAGCTGTGTTTTTTTTTTTTACTTTTGCAGCGGTGAGTGTCTGGAAGAATGCCCTTGGCTTAATCTGATACGTTTTTGTGTAAGCAAGTAAATAAATAAGAGAACACTGAATGTAATGAAAATATTTCATTTAACAAATAAATGTTCAGTGTTAGGTAAGAGGTCTGCAGCTGAGGGCTGTACATTTTGTTCTTATATTTTGAAGGAGACCGTCTGACTACAGGAACAAACAGTAAAAGCCAGAGCATTTTTAAGGATAAAAGTTAATGTTTTCTGAAAACATACAAGCTGTTTTAAACATCTGAAAGAGGAATAAAGATAAGAAAAGAACAGACAGCAAGTAGTGTAAGTAGGAGCACAGACTGTAATGTGTACCTTTGCATGGATAACCGTAGTTTTAGGTTAGGTAATGCCTGTGGCTGCAGCTGTCAAATTTCAGACAATTGTTCCTATCAGGAGGTTAAACTTCATTATTTGAAGATGTACATAGTTTTGTGTGTTTGTTATAAGTTAATAGGGTATGGTGATATTCTGGGGGGGGTTGTTTGTTTGAGGGTGTTCATTAAAAGAAAATGTCTTGAAAAATGTGACACAACTTAAAATGCAGATGACAAGAAACAACTCTATAAAAGATCACCCCGAAAAACAGTGAGTGCATGTAACATGAAAGCTGGAAACAGATGTTTAAAAAAGCTGTTATGTATAATAGGTGGGAATAATAACCTCTTATCTTAACAATTACACTGTCCGTATTGTTTTGGAATGTCTCTCATGTATAAATAAAAAAAGTAGAGAGTATTAAATTATATTAGGAAATACTGAGTGCAAATAGCAATGCTAAGGGAGATACATTTGGAAAGAAGTGAGCATGTGATTTTGATAAAGGAAGGATTTCAGGGTGGATATTCAGGAGAGTATCAGTGACAAAGGAAAAGGGGAGTATGTATACTAATTGCTAGAAGAACTCCAGTGCTTATAGATGAAGAAAAAATACTAATGATAGATTTGTGGAAGTAAGGGGCTACTGGTAAGGGAAGAGAATTACACTAGCATGTATTTATATTCCACCTAAAACTACTGTTAGGGTGTTCAAGAAAATTTGGGGAGAAATAATCAGCTTTCAGCAGGGAATATTACTTATAGGTGAGGACTAAAATTTAATTTGGAACAGCAAAAATGTATTGGGGAACTTAGACGGGAAAGTATAACAAAATAGGGTAGATTTCTGAAGAAATTATGAAAATATTTGGTATGGAAGATGTTTATTCAGTCGTAGGAACTCTGAGATAATTTACTTATTATTCCCCAAGGTACAATATGTGGGCTAGACTAGAAAGAAGTTATATTTCACAGGAACATGTGCATATAGCTGAAAACTTTAACACACATCCAATAATTTCAGATCATGCACCAATAACAGCTACGATAACAAATGCAGGGTAATGAAGTAAAAATGAGACACTGGCAGTTCCCCACCTACCTGTTAAAAAGAGAGGAATTTAAGGAATGGGTAGCGGAAATTATTCAAAATTTATTAGGGAAGATAGACATTTCTTCATAAGTTATAGCTAGTGAGTGGGCTAAAATGAAAGTGGAGTTTAAAAATAGGGTAGAAATAAAAGAAAAAAATTATATGGTTAAGAAGTAACAGGAATTATTTAGAGGAGCTGACAAAGGTTAAAGTATTGCGGAATAAGAGGAATCCCACAGAACAATAAGACGTGCAATTGCAGAATGCTAAATTGAAAATAAGGGAGTATATGGATAATATGCATGAGTTTAGAAAGATTGATGTTAAAAACTGTTTTTTTTTTTTAATTATAGCTGCAGAGCACACAAACTTTTAGCACAACAGCTTAGGAAATAGAAAATAGAATGGGTTGTTGCTAAATGTAGGGAACCTATAACAAGGAAAATAAACAGAGATCCTGTAGAGGTATTATAGATATTTCTGAAATTTTATGAAAATTTGTGTTACTCACAGAAATGTGGAAATCAGAGCACAAATGGATATATTTATGGAAGACTTAAGTATGCCAAAGTTAGAGGAAGATGAGGCTCAACAATTAACAGTTAAGACAGGAGATGAGAAAAAATGGTGATATACAATCAGTCTGTAGGAAAGATTGCAGGAATAGTTGGTATCCATGTGGAAGTGTAGAAGCTAGGAGGGACAAAACTGAAGACCACCTGCAAGTTTTTGTATAACAGTTACTCTCCTGTCACTATGCCTACTCTAATAACATCATCACATTCAAAACAACTTCTCACATTCTCAGTTCTCCCTTTCCTTATTGTACCCTACTTTCTAAATTCCTATGAACACTATAGCCTCACAGAAGCCAGTAATCTCTCCAAACACATAACTTTAACTGCCATAAATTCATCTCATCACTATTTTAACTTCATATTTTCTCCCAGCTGCCTCGCTACAAAATTTCATAGAAAGATTCACATTACCTACTCCCATCAAAAAGACAGAAAATCGCTACTCATTTCCCCTAAACCCTCTGACTGGTTAAAAAGATTAATTCTTTCTCTGCTAGCAGGTGACATTCAACCCAACCCAGGCCCAAACAACACCACAACAGCAAACCCTCTTTGCACTCTCTCCTCTAACTCAAATATACTAACCAAACCCCCAAACTCTCTAACGATAGCTCACCTTAACATCAGGAGTATTAAAAATAAAATAGCCTCCCTTCATGCACTACTTGACGTACAGTCATTCGACATCCTTTGCTTGACTGAAACCTGGCTTAAACCAGTAATTCAGGACAAAGAGATTATTCCCCCTGGCTACAACATCCATCGACTTGACCGCACTATAAAAAAAGGTGGTGGAGTAGCAATCCTCTATAAATCAGGGATGCAAATCACTACCTTACAGGATAAACCTCCCTCCGAAAGTAATGCTGAAATCCTTATATCCAAACTCCAAATTAATGCCTACAAATCCATCTATATAATCTGCATATACCTGCTCCCAGGCAACAACAGTAGTACCTTAGAAGAAATCCTTAGCTGGCTGGCCATACACTTTCCACAAGAAACAATAGTCCTTGGAGATGTCAATATAGACTGGAATACCTGCTCTTCAGCTAACCCTTCCACCCTCTTAAATCTTCATGGTTTTTCACAAACTATTCTCTCCCCTACTAGAACAAATAAACCTAGCAACAAAGAAAGCATTTTAGACTGGATTCTGATAAATAGCCACCACCAAACATATACAGTAGGTACACTGCCTGATGATATAAGTGACCATGCCCTTAGTTACCTAATTAGACATAAAACTGATACCCCTAATGTAACAAAATACAAACTGGTTAGAACAAACAAAACTTTTAACCCTTATAGATTTGAAGCAGCACTTAGGTCCTGCAATTGGTCTCCTCTTAAACACCTCCAACTGGATGATGCCGTGACATATTTTAACTCTAAATTCTTATCTATTCTTGACGCACATGCTCCCACTAGGTCCATCAGACTTTTCTCAAAAGCCGCCCCTTGGCTAACAAAGGACACAAGGCAAAAGATTATTTTGAAAAATAAACTCTGGTCCAAATACCGCAGTACTAAAGATCCCACTGACCAACTCAACTTTAGACAAATAAGAAACATTACAAAAAAAGCAGTAATTCTGGATAAAAGAAACTACCACTGCCATTTGCAACAGGCTAACCTGCATAACCCACAAAAGTTCTGGGCAGGAATAAATAATCTCATGAAGCCTGGCCAATCGGACACTCCAAGCCCAGCAGGCACCTCCCAAGATAACCCCAAACAGCCTGCCAATGCCTTTAATACCTTCTTTACTGAAACTGTCCAGGCTCTTTCCAATCAACTCTCCCCTGATATCTCCCGTCTTTCCTCTTCCTCTAACACTTCCATTCCCACATTTCAACTTCAACCGGTTCCCTCTGCACTCATTCGTTCTCTGCTACATAAACTTAAACCATCCTCTCCATCTGCTGACCATCTACCTGCTGTGTATCTAAAAGTTGCTGCTAATGCATTAACCTATCCCATCATCATCCTGATTAACAGAACCATTGAAGAAGGCTACATTCCTTCTCTCTGGAAAATATCTCATATTATTCCCCTTCATAAAGGTGGAAAGTCAACTGAACTCTCTAACTACCGACCCATAGCCTTGCTCTCTCCTCTTGCTAAAATCATGGAAAAATGTGTCCAGAAGCAACTTCTGAAACACCTGTTAAACAACAATCTGTTAGCAAATTGTCAACATGGTTTTAGACCCTACCATAGCACCACCTCTGCCTTCCTCTCCTTCACAGACTGCATCAATAAAAATAGGAACAATAATACCCTTAGCTCTGCTATATTCATTGACCTATCCAAAGCCTTTGATATGGTCAATCATGAAATACTGTTACACTTACTTAAATCATTTGCACTAGACACAAGCTCAATTAAATGGTTCCACTCTTACCTGCACAACAGAAAACAGGCAGTGCGGTGGCAAAACAACTTATCCAACCACCTCCCCATTACTCTTGGAGTCCCCCAAGGCTCAGTTCTTGGCCCTCTCCTCTTTTCAATTTTCATTAATGATCTTCATACTCATATTTCTCCTGCCACCTGTATACAATATGCAGATTATTGTACTTTAATCTGTTCTGCCTCATCCCCCTCTGTACTGCATTCTCTCACCCAAAAGACTTTTGAAACCGTAGAGATTTGGTTCCTTAAACAATGATTAATTTTGAACCAAAAAAAAAAAAAACAAATAATTACTCTTATCACCAACCCAAAAATCCTCTCCACTGAATTTCTGTGTCACATCAAATAATGGCACAAACATATCACCTGATCCAACTACCAAACTCCTCAGAGTTGAAATAGACAACAATCTGACCTTTGACATGCACATCAGCAATACTATAAAATTAGTTAACAGAAAACTAGGCTCCCTCTATAGAATTAAACCATTCCTTACTCCACTTCCCAGAACTTCCATTGCTCAGACCCATCTTATTTCCACTCTCCTGTATGCCTCTCTTATCTACACCTCAGTGTCCAAAGCTAACCTCAGCAAACTGTCTGCTGCCTACAACAATATTGCCAGATTTGCCACTAATTCTAATTTTAGAACTCATCACTGCCAAAACTTAAGGCAACTATGATGGCTCGAACTACAAAACCAAATTCTGTTTCACCAGATCTCCTTAGCCCACACAATCCTTTACAAACCCACAAATACCCCCATTCTCACATCACTTATCACTCCTTACTGCAATCTTAAAAGCCTTCGTTCCTCCGACAA
This sequence comes from Protopterus annectens, assembly GCF_019279795.1. Taxonomy (NCBI): domain Eukaryota; kingdom Metazoa; phylum Chordata; order Ceratodontiformes; family Protopteridae; genus Protopterus; species Protopterus annectens. The sequence continues at coordinate 89,018,919 of NC_056738.1, read as the reverse complement.
ACTACTTATATCGACTAGTAAACCCAATAACTCAGCTGGCAAATCCTTGTTCTCCAACACTGTAGGAAAAACCTGGAACACTCTTCCTCACAATCTCACAGCAATCTCCTCTCTTCCCTGCTTCAAATCCCAACTCAAAACACACCTCAAAACCCACTGGCTCTGCCCCTGTAGCAACCCTGACTAGTCTACCTTGGATATATAGGTACTCTCAACTTTTCTGCTGTAAATAACTAGCTTTACTTGTGCATCTAGGTACTCACAATTTTTTTTTAGCTTTAAGAAACTCTTAACAAAATACACTCGCCATTTCTCAACTTCTACTTTCTACTTAATATTTAATGATTTTTGATGTATATATTATAACCATGCTTAATTTTTTTTTACCTGTTATTACAAATGCTTGCATGTGGAACTTTTCTCCCCGGGCCTCTGCTGAAAATGGACATATATCCAGTTGGACTAGCCCGGTCAACAAATGTAAAATAAAAAAATAAAATAAACAGTATTTGAAAGGGGAGGGGAAGCACTAACATCCTATAAGAAAGCTGCAGTATTTTTTGTAATACCTAAAAGTGATAAAGACCCATCCGACCCAGATTCATATGGGGTTAATTCAATTTTATCCATGATTATAATGTGTTTATGTTTATAATAGCTGATATAATGGCAAATATGTTGCCAAAATTGATAGATATGGATTATTATAGTTTTGTGGAGGGGAGGTAAACCTTTGACAACATTACTAGAACATTGTTGATCCAGAGGGAAATAGAATGTAAGAAAATACCACTATTATTGGTGGATCTTGATTCAGAGAACTATTTGACAGAGTAAGCTGGGATTTTATGAGTAGGGCGTTGCATTTCCTGATAAAATAATAAGGTTATTTAGAAGAATATTTGAGGGATTGGAGGCATCAGTCAAAGTGGAAAGCTTCTTCTCTGTTTGTGTCTAAACAGAAGAACAAGGTAGGGGTGTCCTCTTTCTCCTTTATTTGCATTATGTTTTGAACCATTGGCAAAGAAAATAAGGGACTCAGAAATTAAAGGATAGAATTCGTATGGTGTTCAAGAAAAGTTGGCTTTATTTGTAGATGATGATATTTTGTATCTGATAGAACCAGAAAAGGACATCTCAGTGTTATGGAATATTCTGAGATAGTTCTGGGGTTTTTTGGGATATAAAGTTAATGAAGATAAAAGAAAGGCTTTAACTATAAACTATGTACCCACACATGAATTGATCCAACAATACCTGTATTTATGGAGACATGATGAAATATTTTAGAGTGTGGATTAAAAAGAATACAGTTATGGAAGCTAAGAATATGTGGCAAGATACTAAACCACAGGTAATACAGAAACTGAGAAACTAGAAGTTCTTGCCTATGGATAGCAAGATGCAAGCAGTACAATGTTTTGGTCCCTTCGGTTTTATAGACAGGTCAGGCATATTTTTATCAAACAGATGAGAAGTCGTGGACAGTAGTTAATGAAGTGTTGAAGGGTTTTATTTGGGAGGGGAAGAGGCCAAGAGTCAATTGGATGCTGTCAATAGAACAAGGAGGTTTAGGATTACCTGATTCAAGAAATAAGGAGAAAGAGGGATTTTGGATGCACATTATTAAGGAGAATAACAGCAGCTATACAGAATAATATATTCATAAAGTATCAGAAAATATTCAAACATCTAAGCCAACACAAGAATTGAGAAAGGAGATTTTGCTGATAGGGATGACTGCATATAGGGGTACAGAAAATAGGCAGGAGGGGGCTGGAATTTACTGGGAAAAAACTGGCCAAAGAACCAAGCTCTATTGGGAGCAAATAACTAATGAGGGAAAGGTAACAGAAGGCCGGAGAGGCCAAGAAGACATTTGGACTGCTTTCGTATCAATGATTGATAGAGTATAGGCAAAGAGAAAGGATAGGGGAATCTTAAGTGAAAGAGCTTTTCTGGTCGAGGTTTTAGTTGAATCTGGAACAGAAGCTGCTGTTAAAAAGGGATAATTAGTAAGACATATAAAATATTGAAGGATTACTATATGAATCAATCAAATGAGGTTAGAAAACATTGGGAAAAGGCTGGATAAGAAGTTCACAAGGAAACAGTGGGAGGTCATGTGTAAGGCTCACACAATGTAACATATATAGGATTTTTTGAATAGGTATTTTTATACCCCAGCAGACTCCAAAGACATTTTTCCTGTGGTATATAGCAAATGTTGGATGCGTGATGGGGAAGAAAGGGGTTACTGAGGACATATGTTATAGGAATGTAATGAGCTGGCAGACTTCAGAAATTCCCTACCGAGTATTCTGTCAGAAATATTAAATGGGTGTGACTAAGGAAATGATTTTTTTAGCTGGGATACAGGATCTGAATTGCCTGGACATAATAAGGCATTGCTAAGTTTAATTCTGATGGATACCAAAAAAAGCAGTTACTAGAAAATAGAAATCAAAGTTTAAACCAACTGTACTTGAATATTGTTACAGACATAAAAGAACTGGAAAGGATGCCTTTAGAAAAGGGTAGGAGCAAATTACATATGGAAACATAAGATGTTATGTGATCCTATCTCGCCTACATTCTGTACTGATGGGCTCGGAGCCAATCCCTCGGCTCCAACTCGGCACGCTATGCTATAGAGCGAGGCCTCTTATTGGCTGAGCTATTTCTTATCCCAGGATGCACCACCACTAATCCCCCAGATCTCGTTTGCCGCTTACAAGCTAAGACGTGGTCTCAACTTGGCTGGGCTAAGTACTAATTTATTTAGACTTTTCCTGTCAGGAATTTCCTGGTTTTCAACCCAAAAGCTGTTTTAACAGCTACCTTTGTGATACGCGTGTATTTTTGTTTATTTGTTGAGAAAGTGGTTATATTTTGTTATGGGAAGGTTTCCGTTTTAGTTAGAGGGGCCTTCCCCTTTTGCTATTCTAGCGTTATTGTGACTAGCGTTTTTTTTAGTGGGTCAAGTACCCGTTTTAGTTAGAGGGTCTTGACCCTCTCTCTCTCTGTGTTTTTCTTTTCTTGTGCACTTGTTTGTGTAAAAAAAAAAAAATATATAATATAATAACTTTACAGTTTAAACTTGTTATTTAGATATTTCTGTGTTGTTCTCTAGACATGTCCAAAGAACATAAACCCTCCGGGTTTAAAAAATGCACGAGGTGTGGTTTTAAGATGTCCATAACGGACGACCACTCGTGCGTTTACTGTTTAGGCCAAGCACCTACAAGAATTGTGTAGCGTGTGTCACGCCTTCTCATCAAGAGTCCTCCAGGAGAGGAAAACAAATTAATCCTTAAGGGATTAATCAAGCCATCCTTCGAGGAGGCTTTATCTTCGCCTCCTCTCCTTCAAAAAGAAAGCCGGCTCCGACAAGTCTGTCGGAACCGACTGCCAAAAACCTAGGCAGACTTCTCCATCGGCTCCACGGACTTGAGCCGAGGGCGAACAGTCTGCCTCGATGCCTCCAGTCTCGACCCTCTGGTTTCGAGCCGAGGACTGGGGCATCGAGGCGGGTCACCTTCATCGGCTCCACTGATATTGGAGCCGATGAGGGTTACCGCTCAGACTCTTCCCTTCGAGCGAAGTCCTTATCGGCACAGAGGAAATTGCCTTGAGATCTCCCTCGAGCCGATAGTGGTAGAATCCATTCAGAGCCGGTCCCTAGTCCTTTGGAGCCGATGGAGAAATCGGTTCGACCCGATCGGTATCCTCCAGGTCATCCAAGATGTCTGATTCGGACATCGACAGGGTGCTCCTAAGACTCTTCCAGTCTCCGGTGTTCCAAAAGCTAGTTTCGGCTCCAGCCCATTCGGCTTCGGAGCCGATGGTCCACCTCCCTACTATGGTTCCTCCTCCAACAGCCTCGGCACCGTTGGAGCCGGTGCTGGTGGAACCGGTGGAGGTTTTAGGGTCGGGCCCGACCCTTACTCCAACTCCGGCTCTTGGGTCGGAGTTCAGTACACGGACTTCTTCCGTCGGCCCTGGGGGGGATGCTTCGGGATTGATGTTTTTGGTCCCAAGTCTCCCTCTTGGCGCGTCGGCGGCGGGAGTGCCGTCAACTGTTGTGGCCACGGAGGTGGGACCCTCCCAGGATTCTGGTGGTCCCGCCTTCAGGGCTATGAGGAGTGCATTAGCCAAATCTTCTTTGGCTACCTCCACGGTCTCCCCAACTCCTTCCCTGCATACCGAGACTGGGTCTTTGGCAGTCCCCCTGTCCTTAGACAGCAGAGCCCCGGGCCTGAGGTTACCCCCACTGGGGTTTCCTCCTGGAGGTCCTTCTGAAGCCTCTTCGAAGAACCCCCAGGAAAAGATCGTGCAAGAGGAAGCACGTTGACTCCTGATGAGTCTCTTACATCAGACACTGATCTCGATGATGCAGAGGGGTCCCTAAGTCGTCCTCGGATGATGTCTCCTTTGCAGACATCCTGGAAGCCCTTAAACAACGAGGCGGCTGGCAGTCCAAACCTCCTTCTGCTGATGAGTCGGTGTTCCTTAAGGCCTTCGGGCTCAGCCCTCCGCCTCCTGGGTGTCTCCGCCCTTGACGAAGCTCTTGGATTTGATCTGTCAAGGCTGGGAACACCCAGACTCTGTGGAACCGTGCCTGCTCGTCCAATAAATTCCTCTCGCACCCCTGAAAAGAGTTTCTAACTAAAGGTGTGGCTGTAGATGCTTTGGTGGTGGCATCTGCTACCCAGCAAGATGTAGCAGAGGCTTCGACGTCCGTCCATCCTCCTAATAAGGAGTCTAGGAGCATGGATCGGTACGGAAAGCTCACCCTAAGTTCAGCGGCCTTTACATTAAGGTCCTTGAACTACCTTACGCACTTTACTAGATTTCAGAGGGATCTGATTAAAGAGCTATCCGATACCCTCTTGGGTAACCTGCCTGAGGAGCTGGCCCAGACGGTTGGCTCTCAGCTGGCTACATTGTCGTCCAATTCAAACTCGTCCATGAGGCTCATTTCTTATGCGGCCGAAGGGGCGAGTAGAGCGGCAGGTACAGGCATTGCTCTACGGAGACAAGCCTGGCTCCGCCTGTGTCATTTCGCGGAGGCCTTTAAGTCTTCCTTTGCCGACGCCTTTGATGGGTCTTCCTGTTTGGACCCAAGGTAAAGGACACACTGACCCGCTGTAACAGGAGGATAAGACTCTAACTGCCGTGAGGCACGATTTTCCACTCCCTTCGGCCTTATCCCAAGGCTAAAAGAGGAGGGAAAATGTGGTTCCGTAGATCTCAGAAGCCTTACCCCTCTCAGCAGGAGGATCCCCCTTCCAGAGGCAGGGGAGGGGGGGGGAATTCTTCCGGAAGATGCCGTCCCAGAGGCGGCAGAGGCCCTCGCAACACTGGAGACCGCGAGTCCTTTCGTGGCTCTTCAGCCTTTCACAGTCCCTGAGGGATTGCCCGACTGTGCAGCTCCGGAGCCAGTCGGGGGTCGTTTCTCAAAGCACTTAAAAGCCTGGGAAGGTATCACTCAGGACCGATGGGTGCTTCGAATTATCGCCGGAGGTTACATCATCCCTTTCTCTCATTCTCCACCTCAGTCCAAAAAAATCCCGGACCCGCCACCCAGTCAACGGGATACTGCAGCCTCAGAAGTTTCAAAGCTGCTGCAAAAAGGAGTCATCCAACCGGTCCCCGCAGACCAGATCGGATTAGGGACTTACTCAAGATTCTTTTTGGTGCCAAAAAAGACCGGGGACTTGAGGCCCATTTTGGACCTCAGCATTCTAAACCGCTCAGTCAGAAAGTCCAAGTTCCGAATGGTCACCCTACAAACCATTCTCCCATTGCTGGAGAGAGGTGTTTGGATGTGCTCCATAGATCTCAAGGACGCTTATTACCATATCATGGTACATCAAGCGCCCAGGAGACATCTGCACTTCAGCCTAGGAGGCAGTCATTTTCAGTTCCGCGCGCTGCCCTTTGGTCTCACCACAGCCCCCAGGGTGTTCACCAAGTGCTTGGCAGTCGTGACTGCTCACCTGAGAAGTCTAGGATTCCAGGTGTTTCCATATCTAGACGACTGGCTCCTAACTGCCACCTCCAAGCATCTACTACTGCGGAGTCTACAAGCCACTATATCACTGGGCAGTTCCCTGGGAATCACCTTCAATTGGCCAAAGTCTGTGCTGCTGCCATCTCAACGAATAAGATTCATAGGGGTAGAGATAGACTCAAACCGAATGCGGGTCTATCTACCTGCAGACAGAATACAAACCAGACAGACTCAAGTTCGAGCCTTACTTCCCAGGTCCAAAGTCCCAGCCAGAATGGTCCTGCAGCTATTGGGATCCATGTCCGCCACGGTTCTTCTAGTCCCCTTGGCAAGGTTGCACATGAGAATTCTCCAGTGGCTTCTTTCAGCTCAGTGGTCCTTTCAGGAACTCCCTCTCAGTCACCTCATATGGATCACGGAGACATGCAAACGGGACCTTCGCTGGTGGCTAGTGCCCTCCAATTTGGATCAGGGACGACCCTTTGTTCCACCTCCTCCTGCGGCCACTTTGACCACGGACGCCTCCCAGATGGGGTGGGGGGGACATTCCCTGGGCAGGTCAGTCCAAGGCAAATGGCACCCGGAAGAGACCCTACTTCATATCAACATCCTAGAATTGAGGGCAGTACTTCTGTCCCTTCAAGCCATTCACGATTATCTCCCTCAGGGCGTAATTGCCATTCACTCAGACAACATGTCAGTTGTCTGGTACCTGAACAAACAGGGAGGGACCAGATCCTATCCTCTTTGCAGAGAGGCCACGAGAGTCTGGGAATGGGCAGTCTCGACCAAACGCTTTCTAGTGGCTACTCATATCCCGGGCAAGTACAATGTGATAGCCGACAGACTGAGCAGAACCATCCTGTCTCCTCACGAATGGTCTCTGACCATGACAGTTGCAAGTCAGATTTTCAGCAAATGGGGAGTTCCGTGTTGCGACCTCTTCGCGACTCCACTAAATGCGAAGTGCAAAGAATTCTTCTCTCTAACCCTGGCTCCGGAGAAGAACCCCATGGATGCACTAGCCCGTCCTTGGCCCACCGGCTTGCTTTATGCCTTCCCTCCAGTTCCTCTCTTTCCCAGGGTGATCCAAAAGGCATCTCTCTCGGGGAGCAAAATGATCTTAGTTGCTCCTTACTGGCCTCATCAAGTATGGTTTCCCTATCTTCGAAAATATGCTCTGGAAGGTCCATGGTTCCTGGATCAGATCCCAGACCTTTTGGTTCATCAGTCGGGACTATTCCACCAGTCCCTGCACACCTTAAAATTGACGGCTTAGCTCCTCCTCTTCTGACTATAGTCAGGAGTCATACATTGGATCAAGAGGTTGTACACATATTATCTTCGGCCCATAAGTCTGCTACAAAGAAACTGTATTCTAGCAAATGGAAAAGATTTGCTATTTGGGCTCAACTCCGGGGCCTCGACCCCATCTCTATTCCCGTGGCAGAAGTACTAAAATTTTTAACTTCTCTTTTCAATCAAGGCTCTTCAATCTCTACCATCAAGGTCCAATTGGCAGCGATTTCCAATTTTCACGAATCCATAAACCCACCTTTAATGAGCAACAGATTGTGTAAGACCTTCTTGAAAGGTGCTGCTCTATTAAGACCTCCGATTTCTCATCCTGCACCTCCATGGGATCTCGATGTGGTGTTACGCGCCTTAACTTCCTCCCCCTTTGAACCGGCGGCTACATGTGATCTAAAGTTTTTATCATGGAAGACTGCTTTTCTGGTGGCGATTACATCTGCCAGAAGAGTTTCAGAGCTTCAAGCTTTGTCAGTAAAACCCACGTACTTGGTTTTTCATAAAGACAGAGTATCTCTCAGACCAAATCCTTCCTTTGTCCCTAAAGTTTGTTCCAGTTTCTGCTTACAACAATCGTTAGAACTTCCAGTCTTTTTTCCAAAATATTCTAACAAAGCGGAATTCATATTCCACACACTAGATGTCCACAGGCAGTTGCGTTTTTATTTAGACAGGACCAAACAAACAAGGAAAACAGATCAGTTGTTTGTATCCTTTGCAGACAATAAATTGGGCAAAGCTGTCACAAAGGTCACTATTGCTAAATGGATCAAGGACTGTATTACTCAAGCTTATTCTTATTCTAACAAAGAGCTTACCACCTCTGTCAAAGCTCATTCTACAAGGGCTATGGCTACTTCGATAGCATTTCATTCTAAGCTTGCTATTAGTGACATTTGTGCTGCAGCTACATGGTCTTCCCCGCACACTTTCATTTCCCACTACAAATTGGATGTGGCATCTAGAGGACGAGCTTCATTTGGTTCCACAGTGCTCAGGAGTGTTTTCCAATGAGCCACCCAGGATTTAGGTGCTAGGACGCTGTCCCATCAGTACAGAATGTAGGCGAGATAGGATCACATAACATCTTTTAGTTATGTACTTACCATAACTTTAGATGTTTGGGATCCATCTCGCCTACATTTCTAATAACCCACCCTCCTTCCCCCTTCCTTGGAGATCAGAGGATATCAGAAGGTCCGAATCCTGTTGTTTCATCTTGAAACATCTAACAATGTTATATAAACACGTTGTGCATGTGTGCATGAATGCGGACAAACAAGATCTGGGGGATTAGTGGTGGTGCATCCTGGGATAAGAAATAGCTCAGCCAATAAGAGGCCTCGCTCTATAGCATAAGCGTGCAGTCGAGCCGAGGGATCGGCTCCGAGCCCATCAGTACAGAATGTAGGCGAGATGGATCCCAAACATCTAAAGTTATGGTAAGTACATAACTAAAAGTTGTGGGAGCAATGGATGGAGAATAACGTTTTGGAGGAGTGAGATTTAAGGGAAGCCAAAAATTGCGTAATTTATGTAATGTTGGATTGATTACAGTTATACAAAAAACATACCTGATGTACAGTGTTTGTACATTTGTATGTTTGCGCACATCTTAAGTGATAATTCAGTAAATGTCTTAAAAATAGTTTAACAATCTTCTTTGATCCTTTTTTTGTGCTACTTCCATTTCTCTGTGTTCTCTGACTTTCCATGTGCTCATATTTCACTGGAAATCGAAAGGAAAAATGTTTTATAAATTGAGTACTAAGTATATGCAGGCTTTTCTCCCTGCCACTTTATGCTACTGTTAAACACTTTAAAGGGCAAAAAGATATATTAGATAGATAATGGTTGAAACAAAGATGGCCACTGTGAAATGGTAGGAATGTTTTGTTTGAGAGGCGTCATTCTGGGTCTTCACAACTGTGTGCTATAACTAATTTGTTTTAAGCTGTAACTATTTTGTTTTTTGCTGCCTGCTAACAATGTTTGGAGATTTAACAGCACAGAATGTTTAAAAATAAGATAGCAGTACTAAATATTTTGGTGAATCTCAACTATAGTTACCAGTCTTCTGTTATGTTTGAATCAGCATAATTTCTTTGCAGTTAAATATAAGAAAGAAACCAATAAATAATGGAATCAGTTTTATAAACAGAAACAGTCTTGCATTATATTTAAATCAACAATATTTCTTTGCAGTTAAATATGAGAAAGAAGCCAGTAAATACTGGGATCAGTTTTATAGGACTCACAAGAACAAATTTTTCAAAGACCGTAATTGGCTGTTCACAGAGTTTCCGGAAATCCTTCCATACAGAAAAGTTACCCAGCTAGATGAAGAAAACAAGTCAAATGAGATCAGAAATGTCTGCACTTTGTCTTCAGAGAGCAAAACATTGTATAGTCAAAAATCTGTGCAAGGCACATGTGGCCATTTTGAAACTCCAATTGTCACCTCTAGTGATTCAACAAGGAAACATAAGAGCAACAAAACCAGCAATGGAACACATTGTATGACGCAGAACACGTTTCCCATAGTTATAGGAAATGGACAAGACCCAGTAGAATCTGAGATGACGGATGACAGAAATGCATCATTCAGAATTTTTGAGGTATAACTTGATGACTTTAATTAAGTATCTAAAAGTATATAGATAATACAGTATCAACAAACAGCAAATTAGGCATTATGGATTGTTCATTGTTATCCTTTCAAAACTACACATTTACATGCACTGCACTGCACAATGTGAGAAAAAACAGCATTTCTTGGTAGTTTGACTTGCCTTTCAGATCTTTCTGATACAGTGATAACTAAAGTGCCCCACTACAAGACTACATGCAGAATGAAGTCTTTGCCATTACAGATTTTATATAGTGACAGAATTCCCATTTATAACTATTTTAATACAGATGCCCACCAGTATTTATATTCATTCAAGTATAATGCTTATTCTCAGCTATGCACTGTTCTGACATTTATAATAAAATATAGAGTGTTGACTGTCTCTCAGGTCATCACTCAGCTACATAGACACATTGGACAAGCTCATTCTAACATTGATCTTAGACACCTACAAGTGATACTTAAAAGTGGTAAGTTTTAGAGCCGTCATGTTATCATCTCAGAGCCATCACACAGATTAAATTCCACAAAAGATAACAATATGTGTAGTGAAATACATTCTAAAGTTAGACAGAATGCTACTCATGTAACAGTGGGCCTGTACAACTCTAAAATGTATAAGATGTTATCTCTTCATGCTAATACTCACCAGTGTCTTGCATAGCCAGCAAAAATTTCACTGTGCATTAATTAGAGTAAAATATATACAATCTAACAATATCTGTATATATTTATCTGTATCTAGCTATATATATCCATATCTGTTTATATTTAATGTATGTGTATATATATATATATATATATATATATATATATATATATATATATGAGTTTATTACTTTTTATCTAAGAAACTTTTTATTTAATCACAAAATATCTAAAAATTTCATCGAATGCACATTTACTCTAAAACACCCTTAAGTTGAATCACATTACATGTAAAACTTCATATATAGCAAATACTTCTCCACAGCTTCTTTTTTGCAGGGGGCCAAACCCTTCTTACATTCCATATCCCTCCTCACTTAAATATACTAACTCCACAGTCACACTTCTGTGGAGAAAAGAGAAAATCCTCACACAGTGAATCACTGCTGGCACAAAAACTCAGACTTCTAGCAATAGAGAGGGCATTAGCAAGGCACAGATAATGATCAGTGCTAATTTGCATTTTAATTACTTTTTTTTTGCTTTAATTCCTTTAATCCAAGACCATATCAGCAGTGATTTTTTTATTACCTTACACATTTTTCTAACAAATGTATTTCAGTCATTTGTGTTTTCGATGAAATGTGTTCAATTGTGACATTATTTTTAGATGAAATGTGCTGCAAATCAAATGTGTGTGTATATGTATATATATATATATATATATATATATATAAATATATATATATATATATAGATATAAATATATATATAGGTTGTTCTCTGTATGATCAAATGTTCTTAATTTAATGTTATGTTGATGTAAAGAAGAAATTCAAACAGAAAGAAAATCGAACACCCAAAATATTGAAAGTGCAAAAGATTAAGAAAGTGAAAGTATTTCTTGTCCTGATCTTCACATTAACACCCTCTGCATAACACTAGCCTTAAATTTGTCTGAATAGTGGCAGTGTTATGGGAAGGTTTTTATCAAGGTAAGGTATGGGGTTAGGATTGGGGAAATATAGAACATTAGGGTTAGGATTAGGAATTGTTATTAAGATGGGCAGGGATGCTCAGCTCTGCATTTATGGTGTGTCCATATCATTGTGCTTAGGTGGATGTATGACGTACAAGGTAGGTACCTGAGCTTTGCAGACTGACCAGATGTATGAGTATGCGTGGTAGATAAGTCCTGTTTGTGAGGAATATTGCAAAAATGGTCTGTTTGAACAGCTATTATGGTAAGTTCTTTACTTGGTTACTGTTTGTGGCTTCCTTGCAGTAGGACCTGGAGGACAGACACCTTTTCATTCAAGTAGAGGAATCTGTTCCTGTATGCATTTCACACCAACAACTCTTATTTCCAAGTGACTGGAAAAGATCTGCAAGGAAGGACTCAGCAGAAGTGTAGCTAAGGTGGGGAAAAGGAGACCACCTCCCAGGATGTAGAGTGTTAAGGGATGTGATTGGCGTTCAGTACAATACCGGCATTTGCTTTGAAGAGCTGTAGCACTGTGTGTGTCGCAGGTACAAACTGTAGCAAATGTAGCAAAAAGTTAAATTTTGTGCTCTTCAAGTTGAGATAGTTTTTTTTTTTTTTTTTTTATTGTTTGGGGCACTAGATTGGAGAACTGCCCCTGGCGAGCACCCAAATAGCTAGCTTAAACTCTAGGACCTTGTATAATATACCGGCAACATGCAACATTGGTTTTCAGTGGTGGTGCAGATGAACAAGGAACCACCTTATTTCCTGCACAAAGGATAGACCTGCTAACTCGGTGGTCCTGAACCATGGTCCATCCCAGTCTAACGGGGCTCAGGCTGACAGCCTGGATGATAATTCATATCAAGCACCTTATTTCTTGAATATGCTAAATATATTGAAGAAAGACAAAAAACCTAAAACAGACAAAAGTCATATCTGGCAAACTGGAAGAGAGTTTCCATTTGGTTCAAATGGAGGAACAAGGACCCACTGGAAGCAGGAGTGCCTTTTGTTCTCTCATGCCTATTAGATCATGCAGGACTGTCTCACTCCTCTGTTAAGGTGCATGTGGCTACCATTTCACATTGTATTCCACTGCTTGTATCCTGGCAAGTGATATGTTGATCAAGCAACTCATTAGAGGAGTCATTCACTACAGGTCACAGAAGAGAGCCCTCCCTTTGTCTTGGGACCTGAAAATTGTCAATGTCAGTGGTGCAATAGATAGCCTACTTGCTTTTGGTGCAGAAGGCTGTGGGTTATATTCCCATATCAGGTAGACTGATTGTTGACAGTGTATTACAGCACAAAGGGAGTACTGCACTCCTGAGTGTGTGCCATCCTTTGGACGAGACATTAAGCCAAGTCTGCATCTGCTTGAATTGATGGTAGCTCAGGCGGATATAAAAAATCCCATGACAACAATCGAAAGAATAGGGGAAGTTCCCCGATGCTATAGCCAAGTTGCCCCTAGTAGTATAAATATCACTTCAGGTTTAACCGTAAAAGAGGCTTAGTGTGACTATGATAAATAAATAAAGTAAAATACATTGTCTCTGAAACCTTTTGAGCCAGCTGCATTAGTACTGCTAAGGTAACCCTTGTGAAGTACCATTTTTTTCTGATACATGTGCCATAAGGATTCCAGAGCTGTAAGTCCATATATGCAAGGAGCTGTTTAATACCTTACTTTGAAACAAGGTCAGTCTCAGAAAGAATGCTTCCTTCATGCCTAAGAGCTTGTCTCAACCAGGCTATCCAACTCGCAGTGTTTTTCCCAAAACCTCAAAACAAAAGGGAAAGAATCCTGTGTATCTGGATATCCTCAAGAAATTGTGATATTACTTAGATGGGACCAAGCCCATGAGGCATATGAACTGGCTGTTCATGGCCTTTGTGTGAGCTGAAGAGCGTAAGCCAGTATCTAAGCAAAATTCCTCCAAGTGGCTTGCTAACTACGTAGTTTTTTTTTTGTAAGAAAAATGTTAGAACCCTGAAGGAACACTTTAAAAGTTCATTGCAAAGGACAACCTCAACATCAGCAGCCTTTTTTCAGATATGTCTCCATCCAGAGTATTTGACAGGCAGAGTAACATGGTCATTTGTGTACATATTATCAAAGCCTTAAAAGTTGGATCTGATGTTGTCAGTTTTCATTCAATCCTCAACTGTTGAGTTTGGATCCGATCCTCGGATCTGACTCGGGCATTATTGTAGCTCGTGGCCACCAAAATGCTGTCAAGCTCCTCCGTACCCATAATGCACCAACTCCTAAATCCCCCAGATCTTGTTTGCTGCTTCATGAATAAGATGTGGTCGCCATTTCAGCTCTTGAGTTATATTTAAGAGAGTTTTGTTCTTCAATTTATATTATAACTATAAATTACGAGAAGTCTCAGTTGCAACCAGCTCAGTCCTTGGAATTCATAGGAGCAGTCTTCAACATGTTGTCAGTGACAGCTTCTCTTCCTCTCTCAGGAGTACAGACTGTCAGATTCCAGGTCAGGAAAATAATCCACAGTACCAGCATTTCAGCCCAGTTGATCCTTCAAGCCTTGGGGTCATTGTCAGCTGCCATAATCTTAGTTCTGCTAGCAAGATTTTACATAAGGATTCTTTAGTGGATGCTAGCAACTCAGTGGTCGATTCTTTGCCAGCACATGTCAGCACAAATAAGAATCACTCAGGCATGCAAGACATACTTCTCATGGTGGATTCAGTCAGACCAGGTCCTACAGGGCCGTCCTTTTATTCTACCTCAACCCAAGGCCATAGTGATCACAGACACTTCCCAGAATGGGTGGGGGTACACTTCCTGGGAAAAACAGTCCAGGGTACTTGGTCCCCAGAAGAGGTCACTTTGCATATCATTGTATGGCATCTAAGTCCAAGGAAGTCATTGTTACACTGTATTCGGCATTCATCAGACCTGTCATTGAGTACAGTGCCCCCGTTGGTATGTACCTAACCAGACATATCCAACAACTGGAACGTTCACAGAGGTTCCTCACTAAAAGAATACTGGGTGTAAGTAATATGTCCTATGCAGACCACCTCAAGGCCCAATCCCTGTATTATGTCTGCAGGCTTTTAAGGGGAGATCTATGCCTGGCATACAGGGCATTGTCAGACCCACTCTGATGGACCTTCAGCATATCCACAAAACAAACAGTACCACAATTACCCATTCTGAAGACGTAAACCTTGCCTGTGATGTGCATAGGACCTGCTGGGGAGATAGGTATGTATCCCAGAGGATACATACCTAACAGGCTCCCCTTCCATGTGAAGCAGAGTTCCTCCCTAGTCCAATTCAAGTGTAACTTGGACAGTTGGATGGGAAACTGGAAATTCATCCCTGGTTTGGCACTTATGTCTCTAATGGACATAGGTAACCTGTAAATGGTTCATCTCCCAGGCCCATGCTTACACTTATCCAGGGTATCAGAACTTGTCAGAAATTTGGGATGCATGGCTAGGCGTAAAAAGACCCTTGTGGTTGTTAGCCTAGTAAACACCTATGAACCTATGAATGTCCTAGAGATGAGAAAGAGGCACTCTCCTGCTAAGACCCCCGTACAAAGATCCTACTTCTCCATGGGATTTGAACTTATTACTGCAAGCCTTAATTCAGTCTTCCTTTGAACCAGCAAACAATTGTGATCTTAAGTTCCTGACCTGGAAAACTGTTTTTGTAGCAGCCATTACCTCTGCTAGAAAAGTTTCAGAACTTCAAGCATTGTCTTCTAAATCTCCCTATTTGATCTTTCATAAGGATAGCGTTACTTTACATACCAACTCTTCCTTCATTCCTAAGGTAGTGTCAGAATCCAATATTAACCAGTCCATTAATTTGCCAGTCTTTTTTCCTAAATTTACAAACAAAGGTGAATATATGCTGCATTTATTGGATGTCCACAGACAATTACGTTTTTACTTGCATAGAACAAAAGAAATTAGAAAAAACAGATCAATTATATGTGCCCTCTACAGACAAAAAATTGGGAAAACCAGTTGCAAAGGTAACCTTAGCTAGATGGCTGACAGATTGTATTTCATTCATCTACATCAAGTTGGGTCTAACCTTACCAAAACCTTTAAGAGCTTAGTCAGCTAGGTCCATGGCAGCTTCTTCAGTGTTTCTATCTAGGACTTCCATGGATGACATATGTGCGGCTGGAACCTGGGCCAATCCTCATACCTTTATCATTCATTACAAACTGGATCTGGTCTTGAGGGGAAGGGCAGCCTTTCGCACAGTTATGCTCAAGAATATCCTTCCTTAGAGTTCACCTGGGAATTTAGGTAGCTGTAGACTCTGTCCTAACAGTTGAGGATAGAATGAAAATTGACATCAAATAAAAAAGTTATGTACTTACATAACGTTCCATGGATGTTGTCCATTTTCATTCTTCCTCAACTTCGTGCCCACCAACCTCCATCCTTTTTCATTATGGACTTCTGTGAGAATGAGAGATTATAAGGACACCACTGTGTCCCATGTTCAGCTCCAGATAATGGCATTTTCTGTCAAGAATATTATATTAATATTTGTTTCTTTATATCAACCAGCAAACAATATTTGAGGAATGTTGGGGGTTTGTACATTATGGGTAGGGAGGAGCTTGAGAGCTTTTTGCCGACCACGAACCATGGTAACAGCCAAGTCGGATCCGAACCTAACAGTTGAGGAAGAATGAAATTGGACAACACATATGGAACGTTATGGTAAGTACATAACTTTATTTGTGGTCTAAAAGCATAGTGAGATTTGGGGATGTTCTTCGTGTTTCACTGTTGCAGTCATTACATTTGGGTAATCCTGCTGGCATGTTGCCCTCAGTCAGCCAGAATTCCAAAGTCTTGGGTCCTGCGTCGGCTGCTGTCGCCCCTTCCCTGACGTCAGGTTGTCAGGGGTATAAAAGAGGCAGCCGACACCATTTTATTCAGTCTTTCTTGCCACGCGGTGCCCGAAGCAGAAGCAGTTCGCAAGTGCCGGTTGGCCTACTCCTGAGATTTTCGTGTTCAAGTTTCAGACCCGAAGTCTTTTATAAAGCTAAGTACCCCGTTGGGCAAACTTTTTTCTTGCTCCAGACCGATGTCAGCAAAAGTTAATAATTATATTTCTTGTGGAAAGCAAATACCTCATAAGGACTTTCATTCGTACTGTATTCCTTGCCTAGGCCCTGATCACAACGTTTCTGGTTGTCGGTTTTGTGCTAGATTTAACCAATGCACTATTAAACGTCGGTATGATTTTATGATTTTGCTTTAAACTATTTTGGACGCCGGTTTAATTATCCAGAAATGTCGGTTAGCCACCCCACTATGGGAGTTCACAAAAAACGCAAAGAAAAAGAGAGAGATAAACAAACGAGGTCCAAAACAGACGATGAAGCTTCTCCTAAGCCAGTCACCGGTTCTCAGTGAAGCGCTTTTGCAGCCCCTGACGTCTGCTACTTTAGAGTCGCAGGCCGCTACCGACTCCCACGTGGAGTCGGCCATGCCGCTGGAAACTCAATGTATTGGAGCCTCGGACACTATTCCCTCAGATGGGTCCGGAGCCGTTGAGCAGGCACCGGCTTCTGAGGGTGTATTCAGACCTAAATATTAAACTGACTTCAGCTTCAAAGGCAAAGACTAAAGCACCTTCTAAAGCAAAGAAACAAACTCGAGCCACATAGACAGGCTTCTATGCCCAAAAAACAGATGCTCAAAATGGCCGAAGACTTGATTACCTTGATCAGGGGTTCCCATTCCCCTCCTGACACGAGGCCTAGGCAAGAGACTGACTATGAATCTTCAGATCAGGTTTCTATTTCTTCTGATTCCTCTTCTGATCAGGAATATTCTCCCCCCCCCCCCCCCCCCCCCTATGAGGAGTCTGATGCTGAAGAATCTATACCTTCAGCTTCTCCTCCAGAGGACTATTCTTTTGGGGAAAACTTGCATACCATGAGGGAGCATTTCCACTGGGAGAGCCAAGATTTTTCAGAATCTAAAAAGAGGCTCAGAGATTTCCTTTTACTACCTCAACACAGGCCTGTAGCCATTCCACCTGTGTTAGACATTGTAGATGATGTGTTTTCGGAGTCTAGTCTGACCCCTAACTCCTTACCTCCAGCTCCTGCTAAGCCTGACAGATATTACAGGGTTCCTGACTCTCATAAATTCCTTTTTAAAAACCCTGCTGCAGACCCAGAAACTATTTCACAGGGTCCCAAAGGAGTTAAGGCTTCCGCTGCAAAAACCCTACCCCCTCTGACAGGGATTCTAGGGCACTGGATAGCTGGGGAAAAAAGGTTTACACATCTGCAACCTTGGCTATAAGGGCCTTAAACTGTCAGTTTCATATGCTCAAATATCAGCAACATGTCATGGCATTACTTAAACAGAAAATGTTGTTAAACTCTGAATGTGCAGAAAACAAGGAAATGCAGAATTTATTGCATGCAGCTGAACAAGTTGGAAAACATACTTTACAGTGTGGTTTTGATTCTTTGGAGGCCTCCTGCAGGGCCGCAGTTACGGGTTCAGTAATTAGGAGGCATGCTTGGTTAAAAGAACAAAATCCGCCTGATCGTGTCAAAGTTAAATTATTAGATGCATCTTTACAGCATAATTCTTTGTTTGGGGTTAAGGCAGAAGAGATGTTAAAGAAAATGGAGGACAAAGCTAAATCTATGCAAACTGTCAAAGATTTTTTACAAGTACAGCCACCTAGGTTTAGTAGACACTGGCCTACAAAGAATTGGTCCTTTCCTGTATCAGACAGACCTCAAAGGGGCAGATCCAGACGCCCTAGAGGCAGATCCGAGGCGCAAGGTTCCTACAGGTCAAAGCAATGGGGTGCTTCTACCTTCAAGGTTGGAGAAGACAAATCACAGCCATACAGGAAACAGTCCCAATGACTTCCCCCCTGCCTGCACCAAGCACTTATCTCCTGTCAGCACCCTTAGGGGGAAAATTAGCACTTTTTTCTCAAATTTGGCACATTATAACCCAGGACAAGTGGGTTCTAAATATAGTGTCAAAAGGCTACAAGTTCCATTTCCATACCCTGCCAAAGGCAAATGGCTGGCCAGATCTGCCAAAAAATCAATGGGCAGAGGTGCAAAAACAAGTCTCATCCCTCATGGACATAGGGGCCATTCAACAAGTACCAGAGCAAGAGCAGGGACAAGGATTTTACTCAAGACTGTTCTTGGTACCCAGAAAGGACAAGGCCTGGAGACCAATACTGGACCTATCTATTCTGAACAAATTCCTGGATATACCAAAATTCAAAATGTTGACTTGGCAGCACCTTCTGCCCATGCTGGGCAAGAATGCTTGGCTTGTGACTTTAGACCTAAAAGAGGCATACCTGCATGTCCCAATCAGACAGTAATGCAGAAGATACCTCAGATTCAAGGCAGGCTCAATGCATTATCAATTCTCTGCACTGCCCTTTGACTTATCTACTGCGCCCAGGGTCTTTACAAAGTGGCTGGCACCAGTAATTGCATTCTGCAGACAAAGAGGAATACAAATACATCCTTACTTGGACGACTGTCTAATTCAAGCAGAGAACACAGACATTCTTCTGCAGCATCTGGCGTTTGTGAAAAGACTTCTAACATGCCTAGGGTACACAGTCAACTAAAAGAAATCAAAACTAGTACCCTCTCAAGAGATAATATTCCTGGGTGCAAGCTTAAATACAACTGTCCAAATGGCTTATCTCACGCCAGACAAACAAAGGCAACTGACTACCTATTTCAAAATGTTGGCAACAAAGGCCCAGTTATCTGCAAGAAAAATTCTGCAGGCTTTGGGCTTCATGGCATCCTGCATCCTACTAATACCATATGCAAGACTGCATATGAGGAAACTTCAGTGGTACCTAAAAGGTGTTTGGACTCAACATGGACACAGCCTGGAAACTGATTACTCTCATTCCCTGCCTGCAACAGGAGTTTCGATGGTGGGCGAAGGCTTGTCACCAGAACAAGGGACAGCCATTCACATTACCCCCAGCCAGGCAGACACTAATGACGGATGCATCAGATTATGCCTGGGGGACCCACATGGCAGGAAGATGCATTCAGGGCACATGGTCCTCAAACCAAATGCATCTACATATCAATCAAAAAGAGATGCTAGCTGTTCAAAATGCCCTGAAGGCCTTCAAGGACCAACTTCATCCAGGACAACTACTGATAAAGACAGACAACACCATGGTCATGTGGTATATAAACAAGCAGTGGGGCACACATTCTTACCCCCTTTGCAGACTAACCATGACTTTGTGGGACACAGCATTGACTTACCAAGTACATCTGCAGGCACAATTCCTGCCAGGAAAGGAAAACACTCTGGCAGACAAACTAAGCAGAAACTTCATGGATCCCCACGAGTGGCAGCTGGATCCACAAGTCTTCAGCATGATAACAAGGAAATGGGGATGCCCGGACATAGATCTATTTGCTTCCCCTCACAACTACCAACTAAAAAGATTTTGCACAAGGACTTATCACAGACAAGCATTGAAAGTGTACGCCCTATCTTTCAGCTGGAAAAACCTATCAGTATATGTCTTTCCTCCACTGCTTCTCCCCCCCAACGTACTCCTAAAGGTCAGACAGGAGAAGCCAAAGATGATACTGATTGACCCAGACTGGCCCCGCCAGTACTGGTATCCAATCCTAAGGAACTTGTCTCAATGCCCAGCTTGGACCTTACCTCAAATACCTCATCTACTGTCCCAGCAAAACAATCAGATCCTGCACAGCCAACTCAGTACTTCAAACCTGGCAGCATGGCGGATAATGTAGTCATTCAAACCACACCTCTTAGTAAAGCTGTGATGGATGCCATTTTGGAAGCCAGAAGGCCTAGTACTAGAAAATCTTATGCTGGAAAATGGAAGAGATTCTGTGCTTGGAACCAGGCACAAGGAAGTGATACAGCTGTAGGTTCATAGGTTGGTACTAGGCTATCAGCCCTAGGGCCTATACAAGCCTAGCCATAACAATTCCCTGGCTTTTTCTTCCCACACTATTTACTTCGCTGGACCCCTGTCTAGCAGGGCGACTGATGTGATCCCCGGGGTGAATTTTCTTTCTTCCATCCAATCGTCAAGGTTCCTTTTGAAGAGGGCCAAAGAGGCACTCTGCTTGACATGTATGGGCAATCTATTTCCAGAGTCTGGGGAGTCTGTGGGTCAGGAACCTATCCCTCCAGCATGTTTTGTTTATTGTGATGACAAGGTTTAGATCCCTGGAGCGTGTGGCTCTGAGGGATTGGGATTTCTTTAAGTGTAGCATGTCCAACAGCTCTGGGTTTGACATGGCCTTGTATGTTAAGCAGAGATCGCCTCTGAGTAGACGATATGCGACAGAGTATAACTGGAGTTTTTTAAGGCGGTCAGCATAGGGCATCTGCTTTAGGCCTGTGATTCTTTTAGTGAGGTATTTCTGCGGCCTTTCCAGTTGTTGCAGATGTCTTGAGAGGTACATACTAAACGGGGTGTTGTATTCTATAATGTGTCTAATGAAGGATGAGTACAGTGGGACAAATGACCTCCTGTTTTCTGGATGAAAAGCCCTTAGTGATGAGGTGTGCCACATAGAAGGATTTCCTGACTGTTGTGGCTGTGTGGTTATCGAAGGTGAGACCACTGTCCACCTGTGTCCCTAAGTCTCTTATCACACTTTCGGTGTTTAGTGTACTGTCACCTGTATGGTAATTCATGGATACATGTTTTTTCCCAAAGGGGATAACTGTACATTTCTTGGCATTGAGCTTGAGCCCATGGCTCTGGCACCAAGCATCTGTTTCTGTAAGGCCCTTTTGTAGAGTATCCACATCATTTGGGGATTCAATAATGGCTCCCAGTTTGCAGTCATCTGTGAACTTTGTTAGCCAGAGTCCCTTAGTGTTGGCCTGTACTTCAGAGAAGTAGATGCCAAACAAGAGCGGTCCCAGGACTGATCCCTGAGGTACTCCACTTGTCACTTGTCTGGAGCTGAATTTGGAGTCTGCTACTTTTACAGTGTGGGTTCTATCAGTAAGCCAGTTTGCAGCCCATTGAGTGACATAGGGATTAATGCCCAGCTTAGTAAGTTTATCTACGATTCCAGAGTGGGGGATGGTGTCAAAGGCCTTGGCAAGGTCTAGATAGGCTGTGTGGACCACCTTACCCTTGCCCATGGCTCTGGAGACTGATTCGAAGAAGTCAGTCAGGTTCAGGAGACAAGATCGGCCCTTCACGAACCCAAACTGGGTGGGGTCCAGTGTTTGAAGGTTGCCAATGTCTTTGTTTATAAGTTCCATGATAGTATGCTCCATGGCCTTGCAGATAAGGCTTGTCAGACTGATGGGACAGTAGTTTCCGGAATCCAAGGTGGATCCCCCCTTGTGGAGTGGGATAACTGTAGCTCTGCGCCACTCAGTGGGCACAAAACCTGAGGTGAGGCTACGATTAAACATGACACTTAGGTGAGGTGCCAATTCATATTGTAGTACACAGCCCGGGATGTCATCTGGTCCCATGGATGCTGTATTCTTAGCTTTGGAGAGTGCGTTTTTTACCTGTGTGGCCATTATTTCCGGAATTTAGCATTTGGTATTGAGATGGGCCATTTAGGGGGTGAGGGGGGGTGAAGTTGGCACTGAATCGATCTACCAGGATATTGGCAATATCCTTGGGATCAGTATATTTAATCACGAACCAAACTACTGTACAGACCAAGTAACTGCAAAATATCCAAAAGCCACAGGACCCGGAGCCAACTAAAATCACCAACGAACTTTAATATTCTTTAATTTTAGATTTGTTGCTTTTTAAAGAATATTAAAGTTTGTTGGTGATCAGTATATTTAATGCCATTCTGTTTTAGCTCAGAGCATATTTGAGCATTGCCATTTATATTCTTGACATAGTTATAGAATGCCTTGTGGTTGTCTTTGGAATCTTTGGCAATTTTATTTTTGTAACTAGCTTTGGAGGATTTTATGAGGGATCTCAGTTTCTTACTGAGGCTGGTAAGGGAGTTTTTTGCATACTGAGATTTTCCTCTTTTCTGCAACAGTTTCTTCCTTTTGTTGTAAAGTTTGTTTATGGCAGGGGACCACCAGATTGGATTCCTTTTTTTTTTTGGATGAGAGCACCTTGGTTCTGTTTGGGATGGCATGATTCATGCATGAGTGGATGTGCTCATACAGTGCCTTAGTGTAGGATTCATCAGTTGAACTTTCAATTCCCGTCTGCATGGGTGTCATGAAGTTTGTCACTTCTGACTTGAGTAGCATGAAGTTGGCTTTGGAGAAGTTTTTTATGGAGGTTTCCTTACTGGGGTGGGGGTGGGATGTGGATGTTAAGGGTGATTAGCTTATGGTCAGACCTGACTAACGAGGGGGTGACCATAGGTGTGGAGCATCGATTTCCCATGTTGGTAATGACCAGGTCTAGGATATTGGAGCCCCTGGTGGGACTATGGATTAGTTGATCCAGGGCATTGGAATTTATGAATTCCAAGAACCGTTGGGCAAAGGTGTTGGTACATGAGTAGTTTTCCCAGTTAATGGCAGGGTAGTTAAAATCACCCAGTATTAGGGTGTTTGATTGTATCTTAATATTTTCCAGTATGTTTAGAAAGGTGTAGTGAGAATCTTGGGGTATGGTGTGGGATCCGTAGCAAGCTCCAATTTGGATTGCAGTCTTACCTAGTGTTAGTTGCACCTGGAGAATTTCAGACACATTGTGTTGGGTAACTAGCCTGGTGGTGTGAATATCCTTGTTGAATATTGACACTCCTCCACCTTTAGTGTTTCGGTCTTGGTTTGGTGGCCGAAAAGTGTGGTAAGAGTTATAGCCTGGTATTGCAGGGGTGCTCTCTGGAGCCTTAAACCAGGTCTCAGTTACTGCACAGATATCGATGTTCTCCATTTTTAGGAGTGCCTCGAGAGAGTGCATTTTGAGGTTTAGACTTCTAGCATTGAGTAGCATTACCTTCAGATTTTGCATGCTTGTACCTGTTATTGTGGTGGTTTTGTCCTTTGAACTTTGCCTAAAAAAGGCACTATAGGGGTGGCAAGAGCCTTAGCCAGTAACCTGAATCCCAGAGGTGACAGGTGCAGACCATCTCTGGCAAAGCATCGTGGTCTGTCGATCATGTCGTCCCAGGCATACAAATACTGGATCCCCTTTGAATGACACCAGAAGCTTACCTAATTGTTGAAGTCAATCATTTTGTCCTTATATTGTGGTATCAAGCTGGGCGAAGGCAGGATGCTACTCAGGGCTAGGGTCATACCTGCCTGGGCCACATAATCTGAGAGCACTTCCATGTCTCTTTTCATGTAGTCCAGGGAGGTACGTCTCAAGTTATTCACTCCAACATGGACAATGACAGAGTCATATTTGCACTTGTTGTGGAGTGACTTGAGTGCATGCATTATGTGGCGGATCCTGGTACCCGACAGGCAGCTGACTGTCATTTTCTCCTTGTTCAACCTGGTGAGTAGGACATCAGTGTGCCGGACTATAGAGTCACCAATGACTAAAGTGTTAGGTACGTTGTCGTGCCTTAGGGGCTGTTGCTGGGTGGCACACTGGTGTTGTGAACTGTGTGACACTTTGGTTGTGATTGGTGTTTGTTTGCATTTCAGCTTCAGAGGTCCTCGTTGCTTGGGCAGGTTACAGTTAAGGGACTCTGCATATGTGGATTTAGTGTTGCTATATGTGGGTGTTGGTGGTGTGGGTTTAGAAGGGCTATGTGTTGCTTGAGGTGTAGTGTGGGTGTTAACCTTCTCCTCGACTGTCTAGCACAATCTTGGGTGGAGAGAGCTTTGCTTCCATTTTGGCTATGTAAGTGCATCTGTCACAGGTTGTAGTGTTGGGTGGTAGGAGGACAGGGTTGTCTGTGTACATGAGGCAATTGCTGCATTGCCCCAGTATGCCCAGACTCACCAGGTGGACAGGAGAAATCACTGGAAGCTGACCCTTGGACATGCCTGGTTTGGTGCTTTTTTTTTTTTTTTTTTTTTTTTTGTAAAGTACAGGAGCAGTTTTCCCTTACCTTAGCAAGGTACTTTGCAATTATAGGCTGTTTAGTGCCTACTATTAATTTCTCCTTATTAACAAGGAGAGTTGAGTGCTTGTATCAGTTTAAGGCTTCCTAGTGCTTTCCAGCAGGTATTAGAGCAAGTGCTAGTCACAGGGATGCTTAAAGGTAAGATGAAAAAAAAATGCACACTGCAGTGTGCACTAGAGAAGTTAGATGTGAAAGTAGATAACTTAAGTTTTACCTTTTTAAAAAGTTAAGGTTAGTGGGGAGTTACTATTTTTAAAACAGCAAGATGGATTGAAAGGGGTGGTCACTTTTGTATTCTGGTACTATGGAATACAGTAGGATGGCCAATAAATTTAAATAGTTGAAGGGGAGGGATTTCAAAAATGCTGATTTTGTGATTACTCACACAAGCCAGTGAAAGTAGAGAGGAAATGAGATATATGGTCAGATTAACATAAGAGGCAGGCAACTAGAAAGACAGTGGTATTTAACAAGACTAGTGTAACTGGGTGAGAGGGCGGGAAAAAAATTCTGCCTGACTCAGAAGAGACAGAGCTGTGGTCTCTTTTGGAGTTTTAATATGCTGTTAAAGCAGAATGCAAGTAAAACACAAGGTAAAGAAAACAAACCACAGTATTCAAAATATAGAAAGGCAATAAAGTAATACAAAATACAAAAAATGCCAAATATTCCTCAGATTTTGCAATACTTAACTGAGAAGCAGGACAAAGGCCTATCTTTTTCATCAATTAAAATTCATGCCTCTGCCATTTTGGCTCATTACAATACAGAGCCTCCAATCTTTTCTCATCCTTTATTAAAGCAGTACCTCAGAGGAGCCAAAAATGTAAGGCCTCCAAGGAGATCACCAATACCGGCATGGGACCTCAAAAAAAAAACTCACCCTGCCTCCTTTTGAGCCAGCTTCTACTGCTGATATAAAGTTTTTATCTTGGAAAACAGCTCTGCTCCTAGCAATAACTTCTGCAAGACGAGTTTCAGAGCTACAGGCACTCACGGCTGTGGAATCTTTTATCATTTTTTATTCAGACAGGGTCTCTCTGAGGACAAACCCAACATTTATGCCTAAGGTGGTGTCCAGTGTGGCTCTTGAAAACTGTTCATCTGCCAACTTTTTATCCAAACCCACAGAACAAGGGGGAAAGAATCCTGCATTCTTTGGACGTACACAGACAGCTTAGATTCTACTTGGACAGAACCAAGGTTTTCAGGAAGACAGA
This sequence comes from Protopterus annectens, assembly GCF_019279795.1. NCBI lineage: Eukaryota > Metazoa > Chordata > Ceratodontiformes > Protopteridae > Protopterus > Protopterus annectens. The sequence continues at coordinate 88,993,025 of NC_056738.1, read as the reverse complement.
GCAATTACTAGTGGCATATGCTGCAGGATCACAAGGAAAGGCTATCTCAAAGCAGACTATTTCAAAGTGGATATGTCACTGCATTCGTTTCTGCTATTTATACTATGACAAGCCAGTGCCTAAGGGCATTAGGCCACATTCAACCAGAGCTGCAGCCACTTCAGCAGCCTTTCTCAGGGGAGTACAAACCAAAGACATTTTAGAGGCTGCTACTTGGAGTTCAGTACACACCTTTACAAAGCACTATCATCTGCCACTCTACTCTAAATCCAGGGCAGGCTTTGCCACTGCAGTTCTGCAGGGCCTCATAGCCGCTCCTAATGTTGTTTAGCTCCAGCCTCCCAACCATAGCTTTGAGACTCTACCCAAATGTAATGACTGCAACAGTAAAACACGAAGGACATAGTACACTTGTGTACACTTACCATAAATGTAGATGTTCCAGTGTATTCACTGTTGCAGTCCAGGTTACCCACCCGCCATCCTCCTTTTCTCTGATGGAACTTTTCTTTCCTTCTCTGATTTATACAACCTATGTGGTGTATTTGCTGGTAGATGAAGGTAAAGTTTATATTGGTGTATGTATATTTATATATATATAAATTTTCGCTACCCTTTTAGGGGGGCACCTGACATCTGGGGCAAGAAAAACTGAAGAAAATGTTGTCGGCTGCCTCTTTTATACCCCTGACGACCTGATGTCAGGGAAAGGGTGACAACAGCCGACGCAAGACCCAAGACTTTGAAATTCAGGCCGACTGAGGGCAACCTGCCAGCAGGATTACCCAAATGTAATGACTGCAACAGTGAATACACTCGAACATCTATATTTATGGTAAGTGTACACAACTGTACTTTACTTTCCTGCAAGGGCACCTTTAAAGGGACCCATTAAAGCAACCAACCTATTTGGTCCTCCTACCTATTCCTGATGCACTTGTGGGACTCTTCCTGTAGGTCAGGAATTCTACTACAACAGTGGTCTGCACAAGGAAATTCTGAGACACTTACCCTTGCAGTAGTAGGTATTTTGAGTAGGATCTTTGTTGCAATACTAACTCTTATTCACTATCCCTCTTTCTAGGTCAGTTATCCCTATATTGTTAGGTGCAAAGGGGATGACTACAGAGGCTTATATGAAGGGTGGTTTGTGCATAAAACCCTAGCACTTAGTGGATAGGATATCAAAAAGGGGTGTTTCCCTCAGTTTACTCTGAGGTTTTCTATTCTGTATGTGGGACATTGCCTTCTTCTCTCTTTCACTGGGGAAAAAATGAACAAAAGATGGCACAAGCCATCATTCTGTTTTGTCAGGGATACACGCTTGTGACTGCATGTGTGGGGACATTCGGCCTTTACCTTAATAGCTGTAGATGTATGGAAGTCAGCATTATTGGGAGGAAATCAGTCTACATTTGATTCTCATAGGTCAAAAATTCTTCTGATGCAGTGATCCCCCATGAACATGTACTGCTGCAGTGAACTTTTCACACAGCTGTGCATTCAGAACAAAAGATGCCCAGCAACTAATTAAAATCTGGCAAGCTTTAAAGGGAGTTGATGTAAAGAATCATGTAATAGGTGAGAACTTAAAAATCCATTTTTACTGTTCAGCTGTCCCTATTCACTTCATTGATTCTTTTAACTTTCTGCAGACCTCCCTTTCTGCTAATCCATGTCAGAATTAGTATTTCAGTTTCCCTTGTTCTAGGAATATAGTATATATTTGTTTGTATTTATTTGTTTAGTTATATATGTATGTTTGTATCTGTTGGCTAGCCAGATTATTCTTTCATTCATTTACTTAGCCAACCTATCCTTGTTCAGAAAAAAAAAATCCTCAACTATTTGATATTTAGAATATTTGGAAGTCTATATTATTTTACCCCATGGTGTAAATCTTTCTTGCAGGTATTACTGATAACTTGGCTGTTTATGTTTTGGTATATTCACTTGACTGTATTGCTACATCTTTTTTTTTTCCAAAGCCAGGTTTGTTTGTATCATTGACAGCAACCTGCAGAGGTTGTGAAACATACTCAGCTGGGGTAACTCATACAGGATTATTTTCACAACAGCAAAATCAGTCACCATCAAAATCATATGAAACATGTCCATACTGAACCCCAAGTACTGAGGCATCTCTCCCGTGATTGCCATTTAAGCTTAAGTTTACCATTAACATTCCTAGAGTGCACCTTCCCTCCCCTGTATTTATGTGCTACCTTTCATCTTTTTGTAATATTTTCTGTAAGAGAGACTTACGGATTTCCTTAGTTGGGTGAGCAAGGTCTCCTTTGCCATTTCTGTGTGATACATTTTTCTGCAAGTAGTAAAACTAGACTAAGGGCTGCCCAAGTTGATTATGTAAGGTATCCCTTGAGTGAACCTAATAGGAAGAGTTTAGGCATCAAAAGTAAGTGCCTGTCCAACATTTCATCTATAAATTCTTGAAGCTGTGCTTTATTTATTTATTTTATTTTATTTTACATTTGTTAAACGGGAAAGTCCGACTGGATACAGGTCCATTTTCAGCGGAGGCCTGGGGAGAAAAGCTCCATGCATGCATAACAAGTATAAATACAGTGAAAGTATAAATACAGTGAAATTATCAGAAAATCGACATTTGTTTAACAATAGATAAACACAAGTTCACGATTTTTTCAAATACACACAGGAAATAGTTGGAAATTATTAGCTGAGTAGGAAATAGTTAGACATTACAACTGATAAGGGAAAACACAAAAAGTTTATAGCGGTTAACATACATGGTTGAGACAAGATATCATCCTTACTTTAGTTCTTCCCAGTAGGTGAGAGACATACAAAATGCTAACAGATAGAGGATCAGAGTTTCATTCCTGTAATAAGGTTATCATGTTGAGTGGGGGTTAGTCAGGGTTTGTACAGGGACAAAGCAATACAGTTTTAGGTGTTTCTAAAGGGATATCTTGAATTGGGATAAGGAGGGAATTGTTGGCTTTAACAGTTTGTACTAGCATTCTGTTGGAAAAGCGGAGGGCTTTTAGGTTACTGCAGGGGGTGATAATATTTTTCAGTATGGGTGTATTGTCTGATTGGTAAAGAATTTTGTTAACAACTATAAGTTGGTTATACCGAAGTTGATAGGGTAGTTCTATCCAGTCTAATTGTTTAAGGTTTTGACAGTGATGGGTTCTGTAAGCTGATCCTTTGGCAAATCTGGCAATATTATTGTAGCAGTTAGTACATTTATTGAGGTCTGATTTGCTTAGGTTTACGAAGATGGGTGAGGCATAAAGAACGATTGATAGCAAGTGTGTACGGACAATAACAGTCCTAGCAGATGGGGTTAGGAATTGTTTAATCGTGTATAAAGAGCCTAGTTTCTTAACTGTTTTAATAGTTTTGTCTATGTGAACATCAGACTTAAGGTTGTTGTCGATGATTATTACCAGTAGTTTAGTACAAGGTTCTGGGGAAATTATGATGCCATTGTTAGATGTTATGGTGAGAGGTGGTAAGGAGACCTTGTGGGTGGCGGTAAGAGTAACAGTTTGGTTTTATTTAGGTTTAATAGTAGACGGCGACCAGTGAGCCAGTTCTCTACTTTGTTGAAAGTGGTTTGGTATAAAGATTGTTAAGTCTGTGGGGGAGGTGGCAGAGCAGATTAGGGTGGAGTCATATGCATGCTGAATGCATGTTGCATCTGGGATAACTTTATGCAGGTCATTAATGAAGATGGAAATAGGAGGGGGCCTAGTATAGATCCCTGGGGGACTCCAAGGGTGATTGGTAAAAGGGAAGATAAGTTATCTTTACATAGTGCAGCTTGTTGTCTGCCACTTAGATAAGAATGAAACCAGCTAATTGCTAGGTTATCTATGCAGTGTGTTTTAAGTGTCTCTAAGAGTAACTGGTGGTTTACCATATCAAATGCCTTGGATAGGTCTAGGAAGAGGGCTGAAGAGAACTTGTCATTACGGTTTTGATTTATTGTGTAAGAGAAGGGGAGACGGGCTGAGGTTGTACTATGGCAAGGTCTAAATCCATGCTATGAGGGGGCTAGGAGAGTGTTCTGATTAAGATAGGCTAGAAATTGCTTATGGATACATTTTTTTCCATTATCTTAGCTAAGGGAGACAGGATGGCTATAGGCTTGTAATTTGAGAATTCAGTGGAATTTCCCCTTTATGAAGAAGAATGATGTCGGAGATTTTCCAGATGGAGGGGATATAAGTTTCAAGAATAGTTCTCTTAATTGAGATTGAAATGGGGTATGCTATTTCATTAGCGGCTTTTTGGAGATACTCTGAGGGTAATAGGTCTGCTGAAAGGGTGATGGGTTTCAGTTTTTTAAGTAGGGACTTAATAAAAGATGTTAGTACTGGATCAGACTTGGAGGGGGTTTATTTTATGCCTTACCAGAATTTTCGTGGATGATTTTGGTGCTCTTATTGCAGATTACAGTAGTAGCTTTTTTTGTCTAGCATAATAGACTTCTTTGTATCATTTCTGAACTGTTTGTATATGGTCTTTTGGGTATTTAGTGGTTCTCCAGGAGGTCCCTGTTTTATTTCTTTTAATAATTTTTTGTCTCATATCATTGGTCAGCCATGGTGCTACTTTATTATTGGTTCTGATAGTATGTTTGGGAGCATGGTTATCAAGGATAGCAAGAAATTTAGAGTTAAAGTACGATACTGCTTCATCTAGTGGAAGTAGTTTTAGGTCAGTCCAGTCACATGAGTTAAGTTCATTTTGGAATTTAGACTGAATAAAGTTCTTATTACCTCTAATGGTTTTAAAGGTAGATTGTTGAGGGATGTAATTTCTTTTCTTGATTATTGTAGGTCAGGAAGTGATCACTGATGTCCTCAGGTAGGGTGCCTGCTTTATATACATGAGGTTGATTGTTTATTAATGTCCAGTCTAGGATACTTTCCTTATTGTTAGGCTTATTGATTCTGGTAGGGGAAGATATGATCTGGGAGAAGCCATGCAAATTTATATGGGTGGAGGGGAAGTCTGAAGAGCAAGTATTCCAATCGATATTAAAGTCCCCGAGAATAATAAACCAAGAAAATATTCAACACGAAACTGGTAACGACTACAAAAAAAAAAATGAGTAGAGGCAGAAACACAGTCCAGACAAAAGAGTTTTAACCCACTTTTCACTATCGGGGAAAAAAACATTAAAATAAACTTAAGCGCTTTTCGTCAGCGCTGTACGCTGACTTCTTCAGAGAGTAATACAATCAATTAACCAACTGGTCTTTATATAAACTATCAGTTAAAACCTCCTAAACATGTGGCTAAAAAAGCCAATCCTTTACTAGTATTAGAAATAGTAAACTAAGAATTAAAATTGAAATTAGAAAGTTTAAAAAACTCGAGACACATTGAGCTCCATGAGATTCAGACAATCACAATATAGTGAAATTAGGTGGTTACACTAATTATATTAAGACTACAGTACATGTATTACTAAGCATGAATTTAGAGCGAAAAACAAGTTTACTTAACTCTCCATAATAGACCAAGTCTTGCCATGTAAGGAAAGACATTCACCTCTTAAGGCTGTTCAGTTTAAGTACACTAGAGGTGGAACAAGTGTCATTAAGACCAGGATAGTTATAGGCATTAAGTCTTACTTGCCACTTTAGTTCCAACTCTTCATGTTTTAATGGTCTCGGACCCCCTCTACAATCAATATTTGCTTGGTCTGTAGCCATAAAGTTGAAATTGTGATTTTGATGACCAGAGTTATGTTTAGCTAATGCATTTTCAAGTTTGCATTTCTTAATTGCATATAAATGCTTGTACACTCTGTCCCTAAGTCTTATTTCTGTTTTTCCTATATAGAAGGCCGGGCAGAGTGTACATTTAGCTAGATATATAATAAAAGAAGAATTAACAATTGTATCTATGGTTCAATTTGTAAACCTTTCCATTTATAAAAAAACAATTAGTCTCCTGCATGTGTCTACAGTAATTACAGTTGTAGCACTTAAACATCCTTGGGTTACGAATTGTAGGAATGTCTTCATGTTCCAATAAGGCTTTAAGGTTTTTTCCTCTCCTGAAGACCACCTTGGGACGTTCACCTAACTTACTTAAAATAGACGGGTGCCATTTAAACAAATCCCAATTTTTCTCCAAAATATTAACACAGAAATAGCTATCCTTACTAAAAGTAGTTATAAAGCTTGCTATGTTTTTAAAATTTAAAGGCAAAACCGTTTGACTAGCTTCTTCTGGTGTACTGACACAATCATCCCCTATGATGGTAGGGGAAGATGGAGAAGACGAAACATCTTTAACTGGCAATAACGGACAATAGATACTGTTTCTTCTCTTCTCCATAACTTCGTGTATTAATGTGTCTAAAAGTGATTCTGGATAACCTCGATGTATAAACATACTCTTAAGGGCTAGGCAGTCTTCCTGGAAATCGTGGTCCAAGCTGACCATCCTGGCTGCCCTAACCAGTTGGCCCTTGACCACCGATTTTTTCTGATAATGTGGGTGACTACATGAGAAATGAAGGAAGGTGTTTGAGTATGTTTTCTTTCGAAATATCTTAGCTGTAAAACAATTCATAAGGTGGTTTTTACTTAAGAAAACATCGAGGTATGCTATATTTTCAGTGTCAAAGGTAGATGTAAAAGTTAGAAAATTAGTAGTACTGTTAATATAGTGTAGAACCAATTTGCTGACATCTTCATCTCCATTTAGGAGGATAAAGATATCGTCCAGGAATCTGGTGTAAAAAATAAACCTATCAAGAAACTCATTATTTTTAAAAATGTACTCAGATTCCCAGTAAGCCATTACCAAGTTGGCTATACTTCCACCACAAGGTGACCCCATGGCTACCCCAACCTTCTGCAAGAAGAACTCATTCTGAAAGGTGAAATAATTGTTGGAAAGCACTAAATCACTTAACTCCGTCATAAGATGGATTTCTCTACTAGATGCATTATGTTTCTGTAGCATAAGAGCCACCCACTCCAGTGCTATATCCTGTGGAATACAAGTATATAGGTCCCTTACATCTATTGTTAAAAAGTTGTAATGAGGGCTGTACTCTAATGCTTTTATCTTACTGAGGAATGACCAGGAGTCTTTACAGATTTGTGTTTCTTTCACTACAATTTTCTGGAGTATAATGTCAACAACCTTTGTACACGAGTACGTAGGTGACCCTCTACTGTCAACCAATGGTCTAAAAGGTGGATTCTCTACACATTTATGTATTTTTGGGGTTCCGAAAATACATGGGTATCTAGGAAACGTAGTAGTAAGGTAGTTAAAAGTCTTCTGATCAATCCTACACTCAATATACAAGTCCTCAATGCAATCTTTAATGAGCTTGTAAGCCGTGTTGACTTCTGATCTTGAGCTAGGAATATATGTTTCAGACTTAAGTAACTCATACATACGTTTTTGGTAGTCGAGAGTACTAAACGCCACCAACCCTCCTCCTTTATCAGGTTTACAAAAACGAAGGTTTTGCGTTTTGAAAAACTGCAGGTACTCGTGTTCCGTCTTATTCACACTAGACGCGTTATTACATGTCCTAACAGCCAAATTGGCGTGTCTAATGTCTAACTCACAGCTTTTCTCTAATTGATCTAATACTGGGTGTAGCGGTGGGTTATAAGTACGAGGTATGTTTAATCTATCACATACCATAGATGCTGAATCGTTACTAAACAATAAATTAAAGTTTAGTTTTCTGGTGTATAATTTAATGTCTAAAACAAAATCAACAATGTTGAATGGTCTAGCAGGAACAAACATAAGACCAGATAGAAATGGGGATAAGGCATATAAAAAATCATTTAGAGACTGCCACCTGAAGAATCTGTATCGCCTTGATTTGATTTTGTGACATATCTTGGTATTAACTGAAGGGCAGCCCATTTTTTCAAATGAAACAGATTGTTGAACATCAGTCTCCCAAGCCAGCCTGAAACCCTTTGTAACAGAAGAATCCTGTCATAGCTGTTCTGTGAAGGGTACCTAATTTGCCTGCAGATGAATGCTGCCAGTCCCTGTTAGTCTGCATCCAGGAGAGAAAAGCGGATAGGGTACTATTTTCTTGCATTTCACTCAACGCCATGGATAAAAGTCACCTCAACCATAAAAATAAAGCCTATACATGGGGTGATTGATAAACTGTTGTACTGTCATAACTGACCCTTCCAACAAGAGTTGATGTCAATATTGAAGGTCAAGGTGACTATTAAACTTGGTACAGATCAGTCTTTTGTAAAGCAGTAGGAGGATGAGAAATTAAATGGGTACAATGTCCATTTTCCATGAGTTAAACTCATGGTGGTTTAATGTCCAGCGAAATTCCTCAAAGCAAGTATATTGCCACCTAACCGAGACAACACATTATTCCATAATGGGAGACAATCTTAATGAGTCTGATTCCATAATGTTTTAAACTCGTGACATTTTAATGTACAGCTCACTATCTGGTAAGCCCAAACCTCTGTGGGAGATTGTTAGTATTTGCATTTGATTCTATATGTGTTCTGTGCCCAAAGAAAAACTGTTATAATAGAGCACATCTGATTTAGAGTATTGTTGGAAATAGATCCTGGGAGTGCCCATAATTCTTACAGTATCAGTGAGAGGATAAACCAGGCCACTGCCTGACTCCTTTGGGGAAAATCCAGGACAGTACCTCCCATTTAGCTACTAAAGTACAGATCTTGCTGAGGGGTGTTTCCAGGCTGAACTGGATGGTCTGAGCTATTGATTGGTCAAACAATAATCCCAAGTACTTGATAGGAGGGTGCTATTCAAAAAATGGGAATCCTGTTTAATGTCGTAATTCAAACAAATGAAAAGGGATTTCTGGATGTTGACTTTGTAGTTTGACAAGGTCTCACATTCGTGAAGTATTGACATATCTCTATGAATATCTGTTTAATTTCTCCAAGTCTTTTGAGTTTCTAATACCATGATGGGAATAGACCCAATTTGTAAGCCGAAGTATGATTAAAGTTTGTAAAAGTAGTATTGTTTCGGTCTTTGAGATTAGCCAGAAGTGCTTTTCACAGCACCCGCACTGTGTTCAGAATTAACTCCTCCTACAATTCGTATAGAGTTACATGTATCGGTAACATATCCAAATAAGACTGAAAATTCTTTTTTATGAGACCCATTGCTCCTACTGCTATTGGAACTGTCTGAGTATCCTTCCATTCCTTCATTTCTGCTTGCAAATCCTGATATTTTATGACTTTATGTCTTGCTGTAAATAAGACACGGTAATCATTGTCTGTAGCATTTTTATTTATCATTTACTTTTGTTTCTTTTCGTGGACTACTGCATCTGTTTTTTCTCGCATCTATATTTTGAATCGTTGGTAATGGGTAATTCCATTTGATATATGCTTCATCATTCTCTATAGTGCTTTGTGAATCATGTTTCCAGTGCTTCTTGGGTACTTCAGTATTGTAATGTTTGCAGAATCCTCAGTGCAACAGTCTTGCCACATTATTATGCCTTTCAGTATACAGACCCTCTACTATTAGTATCACACCTAGCAACAGGATGTGGGACTGTTTCCGGTTCTTTTTTCAGAACTGGCATTTTTCTGTTTCTCCTGCATGTTCAGTAGACTTTGCAAACCAGCATGTACGTAGTTCACTATCCTGAGCTGGTAATATTAACCTTTCATCTTTTGGTGTAAATTCATCGGTCTTTAACCATTCCTTTGTCAGATCCTAATCAACATGAAGTTGTTCCAAGAGTTTTCTGTACTTGCAACAATATTCATGCCTTTTCAACATTTCTTGCCTTCTCATCTGAAAGTTTTTCTTATATTCTTTCTCTTGTTTTTTCACAGAACTTTGCTGACCTTTTTTGTCTGCTTCTGGTTTGGTTTCCAGTCTTGCTTGACACTGACATGCTTCTGCTAAACTAAACAGGGAAGTAAGTCATCTTCATCTTAGATTTGTTCTCTTCATGTTTCAAAACTTTAACTATGTTTGGATCTGATTAGGTCAGCAGATATGTATGCAGTCCTATGATTGCAGATCTATACATGTAACCAATTTCAAGGAGGCCCATACCTCCTTTAGAACGAGGGATATATATATATATATATATAATCTTGGTGTACACTGATTTTTATATATCATTTGGTATATCTGCTGTAGGGTGTGTTAAATAAAAGTATAGATCATTAGCGTAGAGTGTGAGCCAGTAGTTAATTCCCTTGACGTTGTGTAGCTCAAGGTGCAAGATGAAAAGAGTTGGGGAGAGGGGGCAATCTTTTTTGGTACCTCTTTGGACTGGAAAAGAGGGAGATAAATAAGGGCCCAGCTTGACTGTGGTCAAAGCTCTCCTGTATAGTTGTAGCAAGACCTCCACCAATCTCACTGGGAGCTCAACCTCATTAATACTAGAAAAAGAAAAGGTCAGTGAACTCTTATCAAATGTCTTCTCAATGTTAAAGCTGATCATAGCCAGGGGGGAATAATTGCTTTCAGCTTAATCCAGGAATACATTTTTTTTCAGTAAATTATCGAGATTCAGGTGGCTCGGCTCCTCCCATCACTGCATTGTAAAGTTTTAGAAGATGCACAAGTAGTGCCCCCACCCCACAACCACCATTTCAGAACTTCCATCAGGATATCATCTGGGATAGATACTTTATTAATGGGCATGGGCATGAAGGCAGCTTTCAGTTCTTGGAAGATCATTACATCTACCCAAGTTGATAATCTCTTCTGGGTGAAGTGTGGGCATGGAGATCATGTCCAGGTAGTGATGAACTTAGGCCTCCTGGCCTCACGTGGTTGTAACAAAGGTGTAAATGGTTGTATAATAAAAGTCTAAGACATCTACTGGTTGAGGAGGTGGATGCACATATTTCTTCTCACCTCACACCCTTTATCTTGTGTATTTGTCTTGTCACCGCCTGATATTGCACATAGTTGGCCAAAATCTTTTGTGCCTTAGGGAACTTGTCTTATAGCTAAGCTTAAGAGCATGCTTTGCCTGTTTAACCTTGTAATCCGAATAGTTATTAATATCTGACTCAAGAATAATCGTCTTTTGCTCTCTGTCTTGAGGCTGGAGCAACCTGCTCTGGTTCTGCAGCTCCCTCAACTGAGTCTGAAGGTTATTCAACCGTAAATGATAGTTATGTATGACGTGTGTACCATGGGATTGGAGAAATTCTTAGAGTCCCTCAAACTGGTCCCATTGAAGGGCCAGAGGCTGCCCCAGGCCTAAATCTAACCCTCTCCATTACTCATAAAGTTGAGATATGACTCTGTGTAAGAAGGCCAGGCTATTGCTACATCTTTTGCTGTGACTCGGATTTTAAATTCATATCTCTTTTTTTATTGTATGCAGATACAATGTTGTTATTTCAACCGTGAAAATATTGTATTGTTGCGATATGTATTATATTGTTGCATAATTGCATTGCCTGTGGTTGGACTGTGGCTGAAAAGGTTTCATAGACGAGCACTTACTTTTTAAACAATGATATACATAAAGATAGATAGACATGCAGACAGACAGACAGACAGATAGGAGGCAGTTAGACACAGAAACTTGGTGGAAGATGAATTTCTCTTGTGGAACACTTTTTGCCACCTTTCAGCTTAGGCACCTAATTTTGAAGGAAATTTGCCTCACTGTCTTTGGTGGAGGAATATGTTGACATGATTGAGAGAGACAAAAAAGGAGACTAGATTAGAGTACAACATGGTTACCATGTATAGTAAAATTTGTGGCTGGATGTTTCTGTAAGGGAGTAGTGGCAAGCAGGTTTAAGTACTGGGAAACGAAGCTGGAAATAGAGGAAAGACATTAATGAGATGAATGACTGAATTAATGCACTTTTTCTATCACCTCTTATCTGTTTTGACCATTGAGCCACATCTGCCCAATAGACCCATTCACTCCTCTCTTCTCCTGGTTTTAGGATTTGCTGGGGGAGAGGTCAGAAGGATTGGTTGACCGTCATGCTGCAAGGAGGGGTTAAGAGATTTTTCTAATGTTCCTGTTACCCTCCTGCTCTTGTTGGTGGCAGGCAAATTACAAGGCTTCCTAATCCATGCTGAATACACGTGCATCCTTCTGCGCACACATGATGATCAGCTTTGGTACAATCACTCCTTAGCTGGGCTCATGCTACCAAGTAGCCCCTTGTGCAGGAACACATTTCCAAGATTTACCCTATATGGCCTTTCTGCACTGCGACCAGAACAGCTTCCTTTCCCTCTTGCTTGGCAAGTGTTGATTCCCATCCCACTCTGGATTGGTTCTCCAGCACCTGGGCAGTGATTCAAACCTGTTGTTGTTGTACAGAGTCAGAGCTTTATCTCTGTGTGTCACAATGTAGATTGAGATAAAAGGCTTTTTCATAAATAGTATCCCTACAGCTAGACTGCATTCAGTGCATGTGAGAATATAATTGAATGCCTTTTCGGACCACTAAATTAATTCAAAAGCTATATTCTAACCCTTTGGGGCATTGTCACAAATGTAATGATAACTGAGCTGATTTAGAACATATCTTATTTGTCCAAATGTTATAGGTTTTTGGAAGTACATTTCATCTAAAATTGACCCATATTTGCCGGATTATTTTACAACTGGCAAGTATTATGTCCTTTTGCAGATCCTCTTGCTTAGAGTAAGGAGAGCTCCAGCTGCTTGTAACTAAAGTGAAATGATAAAAAACTGAGACTGAAATGCTCTTCGGTTCATAGTATTTTGAAATGTTCATGTCCTGTCAAATTACCCGATGGCTTGTACAGAAAACTGCTGCTTTACATAACATGAGTATAGTTCTGGCAGAGTATGAGTTCACATATTACAGACTGAGCCTAGTGTGGGAGGGAGAATGCTGGGTAAGATTATTTAGATAGGTCTTGTTTTGTTTTTGTTTTTACTTAGTTCTAGTATAATCTACAAAATGCTGTTTATCTTAAATCAGAAAAGTTCAGTAGTATAGATTAAGCTGCAGAAAAGGAAAATTCTACTTTATCAAAAATAAATAAATAAACATGGGAACTGGAGACAGCCATCCAACTATCAGAGTTAAATTGAGAGAGAATAGGTCGGGTGATCACTGAATGGAAGAAGGTATAACAGGAAAAAAAAGTCAGTGAAAATAAATAAATAAATAAATAACTGTGAGCATAATACCACAGAAAAAAATGTAAAACTCATCCATCAAGACAGCTTCAAGGAGTGGATATATGATATGAAAAAATACATTCTTTGTATAGTATTTTTTTTCAGGAGTTCTTGAGATTGACAGAAACATTGCATCTCCTGAAAAGTGGTGGAAAAAAGTTTGAACATGCAGTTGATAGGCAGAAACAAGATTCTTCACATCTGTATTTACATAGAAGTGACAAGGAAAGGTTCTTGTTTGGGAAGTAGAGCAGGTATTGATAGGGACAGGAAATTATGCCTCAAAGGGTTAATACCTCAGAGGACTTTCAATATGGCTGCACACTGATCAACAGCTTAATTTCATCTCTCTCTGTCTGCTAATGTAAAATGAAACTGAGAGATAGGGGCCACTAACTCTGTCAGATTTAGTGAATTTAGATATTGGCTAGTAAGTACACTCTTTGGATGGTAGCAAATTAGAAACTTAGTGAGCCAGAAAGAAAATCAACTAGAAAAGGTGAAGAGAAAACACTGACTGGGAAGAATCCTGCAGCTGTTCAGCAAAAAGCAGTTCAAACTCTATCTTTGGTGCAAGACATGGCTTCCAGTAATCTAGAGGAAAAAATAAATAAATCCATTGTGCTTAGAGCTGATTAAAATAAATAAAACATTGAAAGAGTATATCAACTCAAATAAAAGGCTGGAAAAACTGAAGAAACTGTAAACAGCTATTCATATGACCTGATGATACTACAAAAATCAAAGGTGAAAATGAAGAAAAAACTGTCTGAGTACAACACTGCTCAGGAAGAGCTTATCAACTGTCCCATTTTTCCCACTGTCTACCTGTGGTTGGGTGTTATGTCAACTATCACCATCTCTGTCTGTTCAATGTCACCCTCCTTCCTTCTTCAGCACTTATGCCTGACTGTCGCAGGTCTTCTGTCATACAGTCCAGGCATCTTTTCTCTGGATGCCCTCATTTCCTCTTGCCTTCTTCCTGTCTGTCTGAAATCTTCTTCAACAGATTGTCTTCTGCTTTTCTGCACATGTGCCTGTACCACTGTAATCTGTTCTCTTTGACTTTCTCTGCAATTGGAGCTACTTTGGCTTCTGCTGTTATATCCTCATTTCTTTGCCGGTCCTATAATGTGCATCCTACTACCTATCTCAGGCACTTCACCTCCATCACCTCTAGCTTCCTCAACTACTCTCTTTACTGTCCAAGTTTCCATATGGCGCAGTAGTACTGGTCACACCACTGTTTTGTACACCTAACTTTTCAGCTTCTTTGGCATTATTCTGTCATGCAATACTCCTGACACTCTGTGCCACTTGACTGCAGCACTCTGATTCTAGCTTTGACCTCCTCATTCGGACTTCCTTCTATATTAAATTATCACTTATGATGTAGGCAATCATATGTTTGTATAAATGAAAACAAACCATATTTACATAATCCCAGCTGCAAGCATTTTACACCACAAACCATATTGATATAATCCTAGATGCAAACATTATACATCACTTATAATCTACCCAGTCATTGTCAGTGAAACATTACATAACTCATTCAAGTCCTGACCTCTTAAAACTCATTCATCCCCAGTATGTATTGTTCCCACAGTTCCTGTATTTCCTATGTAATTTGCATCTACCCTTTTTTAAAGATCCCAATTCCAGTTGTTGTATCTCAGTTACTATATTCACTTCTTCTAGTACATTTGGTTTAGACTTTGATTTCTATTTTCTAGAAATTGATTTTTTGTCAGCCACCATCGTTACACTCGGCAAGGCCTTAATTTGTCTAGGTAAATCCAATTCTATATCATAGCTTAGAAAAAAAAATATTTCCCTAGTTACACCAGTTTGCTCACTCAGTATCTCCAACAAAGTAGTCTGCAGGGAATCTTTAAAGTCTGACAACTCATTACACCCCCAGAAAATATGTTCTCAATTACCTCTTCTTCCCCATCACACCTCCAACGTTTGCTGTCTACCTGAGGAAACATTCTCTGAAGTCTACTTGGGATATAAAAATGTCTATGTAAACATTTCCAAGCAAAAATCTTAAATCTTCTAGATTTTGTTGCATAATTGGGAGATATACATATAGCCCCCCACTGTTTCTTAGAGAATTGCTTTTCCAGTCTCTCTTCCCAATCCTTTCTAACCTCCTCTGATTGATTCTTAGAATTATCATGCAGTATTTTATGTGCTGTATTAGTTATTAATTTTTTAACGGCAGCTTCTGTTCTAGATTCTACTAAAAACTCTACCAGTGCTGGCCTTTTGCTTAAGACCCCCAATTTCTTGATATTTCTCTGTCCACTGATATCAATCCTTAATAGTGAAGGCAATTTGTAACCTGCAGTCCAAATAAATTCTGGGCATCTTCCCATTCTATTACCTTTCCCCCTCTAGTTATTTGCTCCCAATACCTTGGTTCCATTGCCAGTTTTCTCCATTAAATTCCAGCCCCCTCTTGCCTGTTGGGTGTATTCCTAATTGCAGTCATACCTATCGGCCGAATCACCTTTCTCCATTTCTGGATAGGCATAGTTCTTCGAATACTTTCTGCTACTTTATGGATATAATATTCTGTATGATTTATTGTTATTCTCCTTAAAGATCTGCATCCAAAATTCCAGCTTTTCCCAGTTTCTTGAGGCCCCCCCCATTTCATCATCATCCTTCTCCTCATTGAATTATAGGTTGCTGCTTATAGGTTCATAGGTTCATAGATTAGTACTAGGCTACCTACCCTTGTGGGCCTTTTTTAAGCCTAGCCAGTTACCTCATGTGAAAATCAAACCGTGCACCTTATGTATATAAGATAAAAAAACTTAACTATTATGCCACCCTCTTGCCCTATGTGTAGGATCCTTAACTGTGTAGCTCTGAAATACCCCCGTCAAATTGGGTAATCCCAATCTGCCTTGCTCTATTGGAAGAAACAACTTATCATACTTGACCCTTGCTGTTTTCCCTTCCCAGATAAAATCATTCAGCACTTTATTATTGCTATCCACAGCTTCTCCTCTGGCTGATAAAAACATGCCTCACCTGTGTATAAGACTAAAGGGGCTAAAAACATTTTAACTGCTTGTATCTTACTATCCATATCCATATAACAGAGCTTCCATTTTCTCAGTTTTTGTATTATCTTTTGTTTAGTCAGTTCCACATATCCTTAGCTGCCACACTGGAGTCATTTTTAATCCACACTCCTAAATACTTCATTTTATCATGTCACCATAAAAAGGGATATTGCTGAATCAGTTTGTGTGTGGATACATCATTTACCATTATTGTTTTTGTTTCACCTACATTAGTTTTGTTTCCCGAAAAGGTTTTAAACTGCCTCAAAATGCTCCACAACACTGTAATGTCCTTTTCCAGTTTTGTCATGTATAAAATAATATCATCTGCAAATAGGGAGAGCTTTTCTTGACTACATTACCAATTATATCCTTGAATTTCTGAGTCCCTTATTTTCTTTGCTGGTGGTTCTAAATATGAAAATAAGGAGGAGAAAGAGGACACCATTGTCTGGTTCCTCTGCTCAAGCAGAAATTATCAGAGAAGAACCCACCCACTTTAATTTTCCCGTTGAATCCCTCATATATCCTCTTAATCAACCTTATAATTTTATCAGGAGAATGCAAATGCTTCCATTGCCTTATTCATAAAGTCCCAGCTTACTCTGTCAAATGCTTTCTGTGCATCTAGACCCACCAATAGTAGTGGTATTTTCCTACACTCTGCTTCCCTCTGTATCATCAGGGTTCTGTTAATGATGTAAAATGTTTGTTTTCCTATCACAAAACCACATTGATCCATATCTGTCAATTTTGGCATCACTTGTGCCATTCTTTTAGCCATTATAGACATAAATACTTTATAATCATGGTTTAGTATTGAAATGGGGCCTGTATGAAGCTGGATCTGATGGATCTTTACCCTCTTTAGGTATTAACAGCTATGACCTCTTTCTTCCAGGATGTTGGTACTTCTCCTTCTCTTAAAACTGTTAAATAAAACCTTCCAAATCTTTATCAGCTTTTTCTCTCCTAGCGTCCAGACTTCCACAGGAATACAATCTATGCCTGGGACTTTCCTGTAGATTGGTTATACATCACCATTTTTATCTCATCTCTTCCTATACTAATTGTTAGTAATTGAGCCTCATCTACCTCCAACCTTGGTATATTTAATTCTTCTATAAATATTTCCATTTGTACCTTTTCTTAATTTCCATATTTCTCTGGTTTACTCAGACTTTCATAGAATTTTCACAGTATTTCTAATACCTCTACAGGATCTGTTGTCAACTTCCTTGTTATAGGCTCCCTAAGTTGGCGACACTTTCTGTTGCCTGAGTCATTGTGCTAAAAGTTTTTGTGCTCTAGAGTTATTATCAAAAAACAGTTGCTTAACAGCAATCTTTCTAAACATGCATATTACCAAGGTACTATCTTATTTTCTGTTTCGCATTGTATAGTTGCTCCTGTTCTTGTACTGTAACATTCCCCATATTCTGCAATACTTTAACATTTGTCAGTCCCCTTAAATAAGTTTTGTTACTTCTTAACAATGTCTCCCTTTCCTTTATTTCCACCATATTTTTAAACTCCACTTTAATTTTATTCCACTCCCTAACTATATTTTCAGAATCCATACCAAGCATTTTCATAAAGTTCTTCAAACGTTTGCCCTTCTTTGTTATACTTTCCTTTCTGCCCCCGACACTTCTTCACTACTGCAGATCAAGTTCCACTTCCCACCTCTAAGTAATATTCCTTGCTGAAAGCTGATTATTTCTTCCAGACTTTTCTTAAGCTCCATTATGCCAGTTTTACGTACATGCCAATGTAATCCTCCTCCCTTGCCAGTAGCCCTTTAGTGCTACAAATCTACCATTATTCTCTTTTTTTGTCCTCTTCTATCATTGTTGGAACTCCTCTTGCAGTTATTATAAGTACTCCTCTTTTCATTAGTCTCATGTATTCCACTGAATAACCATCCTGAAAACCTTTCTTTAATAAATTCACATGTTCATTTCTTTCCAAGTGTGTCTCCTGCAACATATCTATTTCCACTCTACATTTTTAATATAGTTCACTACTCTTTTTTTTTTTTGTATTTATCTTTGAGATCATTGACATTTAAAGATATTACAGAAGGCATCACTGTATTAAAAAGTTATTCCCACCTTTTATGTATAACAGCTTTTTTGTTAAATGTCTAGTTCCAGTTTTGTGTTGCATGCAAACACTGTTTGGCAGGTTGAACTTTTATACAGTTGTCTCTTGTCATATCCATTTGAGCCTATGTCACATCTTACAGAACTTTTTGTTTTATTGGCAAACCTCAAAAAAAAAAAAAAGCGTGTCCCCCTAAAACCTATTAACTTAATACTGGCACACCAAACTGTGTACATTTTCAAATATTGAAGTTTTACCCTCCTAATAGAAACAAATGACCCAAACTGTGAGTTAGCCTAAAAGAAAAAAAAAAGAACTTTGCAGTGGGTAGGTTGTGAGGTTCATTTCCTGAATTATGCCATGCACTTAATTCACTTAATAAAAATCAAACTGTAAAGTATAACTCCAAAATACATGCTACAAAATAACCAAATAGAAAATAGCAGGTAGTCCACAGTTGAGTTAAAAGTGGAATATTCTTTATTGAAACATACAAACAAGCAATCCTTGTTGAGTATAATGAAAAGCATCAAAATCATTCCTTATTTACAGTGGATATAAAAAGTTTACACAACCCTGTGGGTGGGAAAAGTTTGGAAATGATTTATTGTAGTCTCGTTTTTTATATCACAAAAACCTGGCATTTTAACAGGGGTGTGTAAACTTTTATATCCACTGTATATATAATCAGGTTGTTTGGAGCAAGGGAGTAGTTACAGAATAAAAGCATTAAAATCATTCCTTTAGCCTAGTTCCCCCTTCCTACCGTAGAGTAATCAGAGACTGTGCTACCCAAAACTGAAACTAAAAAGCTAGAGACAAATTACAATTTGACTAGTTTATTAACACTTTGTATAGGCTAACCAACTAATCAAAACTTTATTAATTAAGAAACTAACAAAAAGATCTACAAAAAGACATCTACCAGAATAAATATTAATAAATATACATTTAACAAAGATCGATTTCATATCAAATAAATACTGCATCAGGTTTGTGTGTCAAAAACAAATCATAATATGAATGAACATGTGTATAGATATACAACTGAAAACCTAAGTCAGATGAAAAAACATAAAAATAATTGCTAAGCTGGAAATACATTGATGTTGTATCTTTCGGCTTTTTCCCGGTTAGGGGTCGCCACAGCGGAACTTTGGTCCGCTAATGATTGGCAGTAGATTTTTACGTACTGACTTGCCTGGCCTGACGCACAACCTTCAACGAAGGTGCGCCCATTCACGCATGTCTCCACACAGAAGACATTTTAGCTGAAAATCGAACAGGACAACGTATTAAAAATAAAGCACTAAGGCCAAATGCATGGGCCTAGTCTTTTTCTTTTTCAAAAGTTGCAATTATTCTTGAGTACACTCTTACACACACTGTTTTCTTAGATGCCAGACTTTAACGCATCCCATGGCCTTGGTTCTTTATTTTTGTTTTTTCATCCTACTTAGGTTTTCAGTTGTATATCTGTACGCATGTTCATTCATATTATAATTTGTTTTTGACACACAAACCTGCTGAAGTATTTATCTGATACAAAAGCAATCTTTGTTAAAAGTTGTATATTTATTAATATTTATTCTACTGGATTTCTATTGGTAGAGCTTTTTGTTAGTCGGTTATTTTTAGTTAGTTTCTTAATTAATAAAGGTTTGATTAGTAGGTTAGCCTATACAAAGTGTTAATAAACCAGTCTTAAATTGTAATTTGTCTCTAATTTTTAGTTTCAGTTTTTAGGCAGTACAGTCTCTGAATACACTATGGTGTTGGGGCAGGGGGACTAGGCTGAAGGAATGATTTAAATGCTTTTATTGCTTGTAACAGAACCTTCCTCTGTAACTACCCCCTTACTCCAAACAGCCTGATTATGTATAAATAAGGAATGTTTTTGATGCTTTTCATTGTACTCAACTAGGATCGCTTGTTTGTGTGCTTCAATAAAGGATATTCCATTTTAACTCAGCTGTGGACTACCTACTATTTTCTATTCGATTATTTTGTAGCACATATTTTACAGTTCGATTTTTATTAAGTGAACTAAGTGCATAACATAACATAAGGAAGTGAACATAACATAATTCAGGGAGTCAACATCACACCCTCCACACAGCAAAGTTTCTTCTTGTTTTCTTTTGGACCCAGAATAGGTTGCATACTGGGTTTTTCTGAGACTTTGAGGGGTACCATGGATTTCTCTTTTTAACCTAAAAGAAAGGTTATCCATGCTAAGAAGCATGGTGCGGCCTGTGCTTCTGCTAAGTGCTGTCTGCTTTTGTCTTTTTATAGCTCTCCCAGCTGAGAAAATATCTGAATGCTTTCAGAGAACATTATCTCCTAGCCAGTTTCTCATTTTTTCTTGCCGGTGTCTCTTTATCAGATTGTCTCCATGGAGGCATGAGGACCAGATACAGAATTGCTACTAAGCGTGCATTTATTTGCTAGAAAAAAGCCCTACAATTTTCAGTATTCTTTTTCATTTATTTGTTTTCTCTTAAAACTTGTTACTGGAACAAGCTAAGGGCTTTAATCCAGTCATTTTTGCATGCAAGAATGAGAAAAAACAATATTTTTTCTTTTGTCATGCTCTTTTAAACCGACTTTTGTACATTGCAGTACCTACATTTCTTAAAACTGAACAAGGAGAAAGAGAGAAGAAGGGAGAAAGAAAAAAGAAAAAAAAGGAACACCTCTTTACAGTTATATCCCCATTGCACTTACAAACAACTGCGAAAACTTTACTTTATAGCATGAAAAAATGATCATACATTATAAAAACAGTACTATTAAGAAAAAGTTTTGTTTTACATATAGTTAACTTTCTCCCACCTTTAAGTATTTTTTCCGAACATTAATGACATGAAGTAGAGCATTAGAGTTTATCACAAGTCCAAAAAAAGTCCAATATTTCCACATTTTCTTATTTTGTCATATTTCACAAATATAATTATTGCTTTGTAATCCCACATTTATCAATTTCCAAGTAACTGGTTTTATTCCTGTATACCACCATCTCCCAAATCCTGTCTTTGCTTCATTTACAACATACCCTCTGTTCTTCTAGTTAATTCACATGCTCCCTTCCTTCTCTCCAGCATTTTCCATTGAAACATTAGGTTTTACTGGCACAGTTCCTGTCTGGTCTTTATTACCATAAGAACAAGAAACAGGATCTCTTCTGTTTCATAACTCACATTTTGTTGGACAAACGTTTGTATTTCCTCCTTAGCATGTACTTATTCAAAAATGATTTTGTCCCTCCAGATTAGAATATTTTGAAGATAGCTGGGTACAGCAGTTTGAATCTCACTCCTGCTTCTTGACATTCCCTGAATAGTGGAATAAATATACTGCTCTTCTGCTTGGTATACAATGAGTAATCATTCTCAACAAATACTCTGCTGTCTCCCACTTTGTGCTTTGTCCTTCTGCAATTCTGTCAAAATCAACTCCTTCTGCTAGTAGGATTACATCTTTAGTATTAAAGGTCTAGGCTGCTTTCTCATAGCCAGGTTTGGAACATGCACACTGTGACGTCCCCACTCTGGGCCAGTAATCAAGCAACCTGAATCCTCACCACTGACACTGGAGAGGGACTTTCACTTGGATTACAAATTGATACACTCAGTATTTCCAGATGCAGGCCTCTCTGCATCAAGCATAATTTCCCTTAAGAGCACACAGGGAAGGCAGTCAGCCCAGGGTCTGGATTTCTGTGTCTCCCTCCAGTTCCCCAGGAAGGCTTCCCACTGGCACAGCTGTAGTGTCCAAGTCAAGTCCTCAAGCACCCTCTCTGTGAAACCAGTGCTTTGTGTCCCTATTGCAAGTAGCTGATACACACACTCTTTGAGATTTAATTTTCACTCACACACACACACACACGGGAAAAGCTGGCATAGATTTACTAGCTATGCCACCTTCTGTCCAGTCTATAAGATACTTTCACTGTCACCAGTCAGTTACTATATGGCTCTTAATAGGGTACTCAGTTATACTGAGTGAAATTAATACTAATACCAATGATAATGTTGACCAAGCAGTAAGGCTTTCAGGAGTGGCCACAGTTATCACCAAATAAATATATGCAAATACTGTCAAAGCTTAAATATTTTATAAAAAGGACTAACCACATTGAAAAGTTTAAATATATTTAATAATAAAAGAACATGTAAATACTAAATATCTATTTACAGTAAACACCAAAGTTTGAGTCACAGGAAATATTGAAAATAACACAGCTGGAAAGATTCACACAGTTAAAGAAAAACAATACTCTGCTATTCTCACTATATTTTCCCGACTAATCTAATGAGTACTAGTCCCTGGTCACTTACTATCACAAGACAAGAAGAAGTGGGTGAGCAGTCTTCCTTCTTTGTCAGGTTCCAAGAATAGACTACTCCTGAGACTTCATTCTCCTTGAATATTAAAACATTTTTCTGTAGAGAATGACATCATATATATATGGTCCTCTGACTTCTGGTTCACATGCTGTTACCAACACTAGAAGCTGCCAGGATTTTAACATCTACACATCAGTAATACCCATGAAAGCATTGCTCAGATCTGGTGCAGCTGTTGGAAGTCATAAAACCATTTTAACACTTCTACTGCTCCTACAGAGCTACTAAACCGTACTTCTTACAGACATGACATCTCTGGTTTCATTCAAAACTGTGAGATAACATCTTTATGGCCTAGGCCCAGTATTTAGTTTCTGTGCTATTTATAAATTTGAGATGAACCTCTTCTCTACCAGTATCCCTTGTTAAAAATAGACATTTAAACACTTACAATAATACTTGTAAATGTCTTTTCTTTCCAGCAGGGCACACTGTTAATACATTCTTAACATAAGCAACCGTACAAATCAGTTTGATATTCAAATAACATATAATTCTTTACAGAATTCCAACTAGCTGTGCTGGCATATGTTACACATTCACTGCCCTACTTCTCCTGTCATGGCAGGCAGTACCACCTATTGTCACATGATGTGCCCTTTCAGTTAACAGCTGCTGCTGTAGAATACCAGTCCAGTTACTTATTTGTACTTTCATAAAATTAGTACAGTCTGTTCCTTTCAGCTTCTCTGCTACAGCTGAAAATCTGAAGTTTTCCCTGCATGCTCTGTCCTGTGTTATTTTTTGAAACATCTCTTCTTGAGCAGTCTAATACCCAGCCAGCCTTTTCTCCATTTCAACCTCTTATTTTTGCAGTTTTATAACCTCATCTGAATATCTGTTTGTAGCTTCTTCCATTTTTTTCCAGCCTTTAGTTGTCTGAGTTGATATACCCCATCAGTGTTTTGTTTATTTTAACCAGGTTTGTCTGCAGTTGCCTTATGCTTTCCTCTAGGTTACTGAAAGTCATATTTGGAGCTTGCACTGTTTTTTTTGCTGAACAGCTGCAGTGCTTTTCCCAGTCAGTGTTTTTCTCCTCTCCTTTTGTAGCTGATTTTCCTTCAGGTCCTCTGTATTTCTTTTTTCCTGGCATCCAGGCAGTGCACTTAGTAGCCAGTTATTGAAATTTACCCAGAAACTCAAAATTCTACTGGCCTTCTCTGCTGAGTTTCTGTTTTTACACTGGGAGAGCTAGAATTAAGCTATTACTCAAATATGCAGCCATCTTGGAAGACTCTGATAAGTTCTGTTTGAGCAGAGGAAACAGGCAGGGGTGCACTGTTTCTCGTTTGTTATTTGCGTTATATTTAGAATCATTGGCAACAAATATAAGAAACTCAGAAATTCAAGGATATAATTGGGATGGTAGTCAAGAAAATATGTCTTTATTTGCAGATGATATTATTTTGTACCTGACAAAACCAGAAAAAGATATTTCAGTGCTGTGGAATATTTTGAGACAGTTTCAAGTCTTTTCGGGATACAAAATTAATGAAGCTAAAACAAAGCCAATAGCTGTAAACTATGCACCCCCACACAAATTGGTTCAGCAATGTCCATATTTATGGGGTCATGATAAAAGAAATACTTAGGAGTATGGCTTAAACGGGATTCTGTCATGATAGCTAAGGATTTGTGGGAAGAAACTTAACAAAAGATAATACAAAAACAGAAAAATTGGAAGCTCTGTTTTATGGCTGTGGATACAAGATACATGCAATCAAAATGTTTTTAGTACCTTTATACGCAGGTCAGGTATATTTTTTTCAACCAGAAGATACATTGGGATAGCAATTAATAAAGACTTGAAGGATTTTATCCAGGAGGGGAAGACAGCAAGAGTGAAGTGGGATAAGCTGATCCTTCCTGTAGAACAAGGACTTTTGGGATTTCCTGATTTGAAGGGGTATTTCAGAGCTACACAGCTACGGCACTTGTACATAGCACAAGCAGAAACCTATAACTCAAAGTGGAAAGGGATGATAACGAAATGGGGGGAAGAAGCTCAAGAAACAAGGAGAGACTAGGGTTTTGGATGCAGATCCTTAAGGAGAATAACAATAACTATACATAATATTATACTCATAAAATGGCAGAAAGTATTCTAAGAACAAAGTCAACATGGGAATGGAGAAAGGAGATTCTGCCAATAGGGGTGACCGCAATTATGAATACAGACAATAGGCAAGAGTGGGCTGGAATTTATTGGAGAAAATTGGCAAAAGAACCAAGGTATTCGGAGCAAATAGAGAGGGAAAGGTAATAGAACAGAAAGAGGCCAAGAATGTATTTGAACTGTAGGCTAGAGTTTGTCTTCCCTATCAAGGATTGATATCAGAGTGTAGGGAAATGGAAAGAAACAGAAGGATCATGGGCAAAAGACCAGTACTAGTAGAGTTTTTAGTAGAATCTAGAACAGAAGCTGCTGTTAAAAATGAGTAATTAGTAGTGCATATAAAATATTGAATGATAACTATAAGAATCAATCAGCGGAGGTTAGAAAGGATTGGGAAGAGAGATTGGATAAGCAGTTCACAAAGAAACAATGGGGATATATCGCTTGGAACACCAATGTTTAACTAAAGGTAAGTAACCCATTGGAAACCCGACAAACAAAATGAAAAAGACGCAAAGAAAACCCACCCACGTGGGGCGCTTTGCCCCCCAAAGCCCCCTAACTAAATATACGAACTCCAAGATCGCACTACCGTGGAAGTCAGGAGAAAACGTCAACATGCTGGCCAAGCAGTTACTTACCTTTTGTTACATGTTGATGTTCTGAGCGGTCAGTGTTTTGAACATTCTGTGTTCTCGGCTCGATATCATGAAAGTCGGGTAAATGAGTTTTCGTTTATATGAAGTGGACCCATGTGTGTGTGTGTGTGTGTGTATGTGTGTGTGTGTGTGTGTGTGTGTGTATGTATGTATATATATATATATATATATATATATATATATATATATATATATATATGTTTACATACATACACACTTGTATCCCATATATGCAGTAAAGTCTAGAAGATTTAGAATCTTTGCTTGAAAGTGTTTACATGGGTATTTTTATACTCCAAGTAGACTCCAAAGAATTTTTCCTTAGATAGGAAATCCTGGAGGTGTGATGGAGAAGAAAGAGGTAATTGGGAAGATATTTTCTAGTTGTTTGTAATGAGTTGGCAGACTTTAAAAATTCCCTGCAGACTACTTTATCCGAAATACTGGGTGAAGAAAGTGGTATAGCTAAGGATATGATTTTTTTTTTAACTATGGTACAGAATCGGAATTGCATAGACGTAGTAAGGTTTTTCTGAGTCTAATTATGGTGGCTGCCAAAAAACTAATTATTAGAAAATGGAAATGGAAGTCTAAACCAACTCTACTAGAAGTAGTGAATATACTAAGAGAGATAAAACAACTGGAAATTGGATCTTTAGAAAAGGGTAGAAGCAACTTACATAGAAAAAAAAAGGGAATTGTGGGAACAATACATCCAGAGGAGGAATGAGGTTTAAAAAAAAGCAGGATTTGTGGGAGGTATGTAATTTTTGACAGTGACTGGTTAGAATATAAATGACATATAATGTTTGCAACTAATATTATGCCAATGTGGTTTGATTTTATTAATATAAATTTATGATTGCCTGTGCCATAAGGGTTAATTTAATAAAGATGTTTCTTGTTAAACAAAAACAAAAAAAATGCCTAAAGGCAGAAAGAAAGAGACTAGGAAGAAGAAAAAGAAGGAAAAGTCAGATTCTGAAAGGTTGAGGAGGCGTTCCGCTTAATCAACATTGCTTTCCAGGTGAGATTCAGATGTTCCTCAATGGTCAGAGCTGATAGTCTTTTAGATCTCTCCTTCACCATCTTTGTCTTGGTTCTGTCCAGACCCAGTGAGTCTGAGGCTGCACTCAAACATCCTCCAGGAGTGGAGGTATTTGAAACCACCTTCAATGGCTTCCCATACACAGTCATCCAGAAGCTTAACTAAGCAAGATATCAGCAGGATGACGAGTAAGTTCCATAGAGCTTAGATCCAGCTCAAGGTTCTGTCGGTACCGTATTCTGGTAATGTACCTCATTTTGGGGCAACTAGCCCTCCCCTTCCTTCTCCCGCCCCGGTCTACCCTTTTGACCTGACTGTCTTGGATCCTAACTGTCCTGGAGCACCTTTGCCGGAGTTAGCAGTTTGAGTTACTTCAAATCCAACAGCTTCCATTCCTTTTTCAACTCTGATATGTTCAGATCTGGAACAGGCTTGGAGATGGCGCTTTGGGGCTGGGTCGATACCAACGTTTTTAGAACCATCCCTTTCCTTCAACCCTTCAGCACTCAATAGCTTGGCCCCAAGATCAGGTTCAGGGTTGAGACCCATTGGTTCAGGGTATATTTTCTGTCTGAGTATAGGAGGATGTCTACAGAGCACATGGAACCCTCAGCCTTTGAAGCTTTTGAAAGGGTCCTTTTGATGCTGAGGGAGAAAGCACATCCATCCAGTTGAATTCCATCAGAACCCTGGCAGGAATCAGCTTGTACTTCCCATCTCAGTGTCAAGACAGGGCAGTCTGTACCACAGGCTTCTCAGGCTGTATGCTCCATTAGCTCCCAGTCTGATTGGGAACCTTCTGATCTCCCACTGGAACCAGGTCATAAGAAACAGACATGCAAGCAGAAACACCTAGACTCTTCTCCTGAGTCTTTTACTGAAGACACAGACTTAGGCGAAGGCTCCCGTAGATCCCTCTCAGAAGATGTCACCTTCAGTGAAATCCTCAGATTTATGAAGCAGAGAGGGGGTGGTCCACTGATAACTCCTTGCCAGATAAGTCTGTGTTCTGGAAGTCCTTGGTTCCAGCTGAACATAATCCTGGGTGATATCACCTGTTGACCCACTTGACCTTATGGCTCAATGGGCATGGCAGGACCCTGACATGGTGGAACGCATTCCAAAAAACTTGACAGGATTTTGGCAGCATCAAAAGAAAAGAAGCATTAGAGCAAAGGTCCACTGGTGGATGCAGTAGTGGTAGCAGCAGCCACTAAAACGGAACTGTTGGATGGGAAAAGGGGTTGAGGATGGATGGCTGGATACATGGAGGAAAGTTCCTCAGTTCATCCCACTAACAGGAAATCTAGGAGTATGGACTGGTTTGGGAAATGGACAAATGCTTCGGCAACTTTTGCACATGGAGCACTGAATTAGTGCATATCACTAGATTTCAGAGACTTGACAAAGGAGCTTTCTAAGTCTCTCTCAGGTAACTTGCCTATGGATGTTAAGAAAACTGTGGACTCCCACCTTTCTACCCTTCAGTCTATTTCCAGTGTAGCCATATGACTGCTTTCAAACTCCATTGATGGCTTGGCTAGAGCAACAGGTACCAGCATCACCACGCGTCGGGACACCTGGATATGTCTTTGTGATTTTTCAGAAAGTTTTAAGGCATCCTTCATCAGTGCCCCCTTTGATGGCTCCACCATGTACCGAATGTAAAAGACACACTAGCTAGGAGTCAGCAGGATGGAAAGACTCTCTGCAGTGGGATTCCATTGTTCCACCCCTCAAAGAACCTTCTCTAGGATTCAAAGGGTTGGGAAGAAAATGTGGTTCTTTAAATCACTGAGCTCTTATCATGACATTAATATGTGTGGTCTCAACAATAGATAAGCTGCAAGACATTACCCAAAAATCTTTCTCCTCTGTAGAATTCTGGCTGAAAGAATCAAACCTCCTACTCAACCCCAAGAAAAATAAGTTAATGCTTTTTACCTCAAAAAGTTGTCAAAATCAAAAGCAATCTTTTACTGTACAGTCTGCAAATACTACTACTATTGAAACTGTAACTCACAGTAAACTTGTAGGAGTTACAATAAATGTCCGTCTCAAATATGACCAGAATATACTGCACACCATTAAATGCACACATCAGAAACTAGGCTCCCTTTGTAGGATCAATGGATTCCTTACAGATACTGAAGGTAAAACATTAGCCACTACCTTCTTATTGACGACTCTCTTATAAGCTGCTCCTATCCTAACAAACTTAATACTCACAGAAAGAAACGTGCCTCCTGTAATAGTAAAATAGCTAAATTTGGTACCAAACTCCCTCATAGGACCCACCACTGTCGTAACTTAAAGAAATGAAACTGGCTTGAAATGCACAGCTACCTTACATATTTACAACTAACTACAGCTCACAAACTCGTTAATCATGCAGAAAAATGCCCTGCACTACAAAACTTATTACTGCTCTACTTTCCAGCAAAGGACCTCTGTTCTAGTAACAAACTCTTATTACTTACAAATAAGTCAAAATTGCAGGAGACTCACTCTACTCCCAGTATGTTACTAAACTCTGGAATAGTATCCCCATACAAATAAAACTCTCTAACAAACTCAGTAGTTTTAAATCACTGCTTAAACATCTTAACCAGTCCTGGTCCTGCACATATTCATCACAGGTTTAAGATTTTGTGTTCACTGTATAGTACTCTCCAAATGCTTCTCCTTAAACTGAATACTCTCAACCTCTCACTGAAATGAGAAAACAATTTTTGTACATAACTGCTGTCTGTACAATCCACTAAGTTGCATGGGGACTTTTTGTTTAGTAAATTCCACCTCTGTAAAATCTTAGAATGTATAATGTAACTACGTTTTGTGTATAAATGTAAATAGAAATGTAACTACTGTGTGTTTAACTGGAACTTAGTATAATATAATGTGATGTAAGAAAATGGAGCTTTTCTCCCTAGACCTCTGCTGAGAATGGATATTACCCAGTCAAACTTTCCCGGTTAACAAAGAAAAATAAATAAATAAAATCCAGGGGATAGACCCTCATGGTAGGGGAGGAGGCAACTACAGTGGACATTGCCATAGAAGCAGAGGTGGACCACACAACCAGGGTTTTCATGGTGTATTTACCAAGAACCCCTTTTAGTGCCCCTGAAGGGTTGCCTTGCTGCTGCACTCTGGAGGCAGTTCTGGGATGCTTGTATCTGCACCCACAAGCCTGGAAAAACATAACAGTGGATTCTTGAGTACTAGACATAATTAACAGAGGCTA
Organism: Protopterus annectens; assembly: GCF_019279795.1. NCBI lineage: Eukaryota > Metazoa > Chordata > Ceratodontiformes > Protopteridae > Protopterus > Protopterus annectens. The sequence goes on along the minus strand of NC_056738.1, from coordinate 88,963,192 downwards.
TTCTGTACCATTTTCCCTTTTTCCTACAAAGAAGAGAAAAGTTCCTGATGTTCCAACCAGTCAGTGGGAACTCACAGCAGCAGAAGTTTCCAAGCTGCTAAGAAAATGAGTCATCCAGCCTATCCCCAAAGACCAGGTATAGTCAGGAGTCTACTCATGGTTCTTTTTAGTACCCAAGGAAACAGGGGACCTCAAACCCATCTTGGATCTGTGTCATTTAAATCAGTATGTACAGCAGAAAAAAAAATCCAGGTTGTCACAATTCAGTCCATTTTGTCTGTTCTGAGGAAGGACGATTGTATGTGCTGCATAGATCTCAAGGATGCATTCTATCCTGTAAAGATAGAGAACCATTCGAGGAGATGCCTCCATTTCTGGATGGGGACAATCATTATCAATTCAGAGACCTTTCGGTCTCATCACACCCTCCCAAGGTGTTTACCAAGATGATGGCACTTGTGGCAGTGCATCTTTGCCTGTTAGGGATACATGTTTTCCAGTATCTCAGTGATTGGCTCCTAACCATTGCCTTCAGTGATATGTTATTGAATCTTCAGGACCTTCTGCTCTGTCTGATGCAAGATCTAAGGATCACAGTTATCCAAACCAGAAGTCATCTTACCACTACTCAACAGAATTTATTGGATGCCATTTGGATTCAAATTTAGAGATCGCCAGACTTCCTGACTCCAGAGTGCTCTGTCTGCGACTCACAGCCATTCAAGTTCTCCACCCCCCCCCTCCTGATGTTCCAACCAGTCAGTGGGAACTCACAGCAGCAGAAGTTTCCAAGCTGCTAAGAAAATGAGTCATCCAGCCTATCCCCAAAGACCAGGTATAGTCAGGAGTCTACTCATGGTTCTTTTTAGTACCCAAGGAAACAGGGGACCTCAAACCCATCTTGGATCTGTGTCATTTAAATCAGTATGTACAGCAGAAAAAAAAATCCAGGTTGTCACAATTCAGTCCATTTTGTCTGATGTTCTTCATCTCACATTGCTGCAGTCCTTACACTTGGGTAGTCCGCTGTCCTCGGTCGGCCCGAATATCAAAGTATTAGGCTGACGTCGGTCAAGGCGCTTAAGACTGACATCAGGACGTCAGGGTACAAATGCGCATGACCGACGTCATATCCTCAGTCTTTTTTGCCGCATGGTCCGATGCAGAAGCAGCGTTGCAAGTGCCGTTCGGCGTTCTGAAATTTTTCAATTGAGTTTCAGACCGAGTCAAAGTTGGCTAAGTACCCGTTGGGGAATATTTTAGTTTTTCTTGCCTCAGTGGTTTACCGGATGTCAGAAAAAGTGAATAACTGTATTTCTTGTGGGAAACAGATACCGCATAGAGATTATCATACTTTGTGTATTCCTTGTTTGGGGCCTGAGCACGACGTTGTTGGGTGTCGCTTTTGTGCTAGGTTCAATAAGCGCACTATTGCGAAGGTTAGATTGTGCCAGGTTGGTCTTTGGGAAGCGGTGCAATTATAAGATGCCGTCGGATGCTCCGGCCCGCTTCTTGAAGCGCAAAACAAGGCAGCTAAGCCCAGGCAAGAAGAGTCGCCCATACCGGACTCCGGTTCTTTAGAGCGCCAGTGAAACCGGTGGTTCCGGAGGCTTTCTCTGGAGTCCCAGGGGGAGACTGTTATTGCAGGATGTGGCCTCTCAGGAGGCAGGTCAGGCTGAAGGGGCTTCTCAGGTTACTGTACTCCCCTCCCTGCCTAGGGTGGTTAGGCCCTCTCCTTCTGTTTCTAAGGCTTCTCCCAGAGGAAGGCCAGGTTTAGCTTCTGTTGGGGTCACCCTAGTTCTTCAGGATCTGTGCCCAAGAAGCACATGCTTAAAATGGCAGAAGATTTAATTACTTTGATTAGAGGTTCTTTGCCCCCTCCAGATAAGAGGCCTAGGGTGGAACCAGAGTTGGGGAGTTTTGAGCAGGCTTCAGATGTTTCAGAGTCTTGGCTGACGACTTGCAGGAGTATTCTCCTTATTCTGATTCTGATGCAGATGATTCCACTCCTTCTGCTTCTCCTCCAGAGGATTTTTCTTTTCAGAGACTCTTCATTCCATGAGGGAACATTTTAAGTGGGAAGGTCAGGACTTGTGTGAGTCCAGGGAAAGGCTTAGGGAATTTTTGCTTGTACCCCAGCATAGGCCTTTGGCTATACCTCCTGTTCTGGATGTTGTGGAAGATGTGTTTGCGGAGGCTTCACTTAATCCTGATTCTTTGCCTCCTGCTCCTGTTAAACCGGATAGGTATTATAGGGTGCCTGAGGCTCATAAATATCTTTATAAGAGTCCTAGGGCAGACCCAGAAACTGTTAGTCAGGGACCTAAGGGTGTCAAGGCCTCTGTTGTACAAAATCCGGTTCCTCCAGATAAAGAGGCCAGAGCTTTGGATAGATGGGGAAAGAAAGTCTATACTTCTTCCACCTTAGCTATGAGGGCTTTGAATTGCCAGTTTCACATGTTGAAATATCAAAACTATCTTCTTTCTCAACTGAAGTCTAAGGTAGATGCTCTGGTGGAAGGCATTGAGTGTAAGGAACTACAAGATTTGGTACATGTCTCTGAACAGGTGGGTAAGCATTCTTTACAATGTGGTTTTGATGCTATACAGGCCTCGTCTAGGGTGGCTGCCACTGGGTCAGTTCTTCGCAGGCACGCCTGGCTGAGGGATCAGAATTTGTCTGAACATGTTAAGACAAGGATTTTGGATGCTCCTTTACAGTCTGATGTGTTGTTTGGTTCACCTGTGGAGTCAGTCTTGAAGAAAATGGAAGACAAGGCTAAGTCTATGCAGACTGTTAAAGATTTTTGCAAGTCCAGCCTCCAAGTTTAGTAGGAATTGGCCTGCTAAGGGGTGGACGCCTTCTTATGATTCACAGTCTAGGGGTAGATCTAGACGTGGTAGGGGCAGAGCTCAGAGCTCCTTCAGACCTAGAACAGGAGTTCTCCTGCACAATCTTCAGGTGAGGCAGGGGCCAGTCCTTTCGTAAACAGGCCCAATGACCTACCTTTTCAGCTGCCAGATCCTTCTTGCCTGGCAGCACCTTTGGGAGGAAGGTTGGCACTCTTCAAGGAAAATTGGAGTTTGATTACCCAAGACAGATGGGTATTGGATATCATACACCAAGGTTACAGGTTTTATTTCCATACCTTGCCTCCTTTCAAAGGCATGCGGACGTTCCTCCTCAGCAAAGAATAGAGGCTCACAAACAAATTTCTCTGCTGCTCCAAATAGGGGCCATACAACCGGTCCCTCTGCCAGAAGTGGGCCTAGGATTTTATTCTCGCCTGTTCCTAGTACCAAAGAAGGGGAACACGTGGAGACCAATTTTGGATTTATCTATCCTCAACACTTATCTGGACATTCCCAAGTTCAAAATGTTGACGTTACAACAGCTTTTACCTCTGCTGGGCAAAGATCACTGGATGGTGACTCTGGATCTCAAGGAGGCTTACCTTCATGTTCCTATCAGGCTAAGTTGCAGGAAGTATCTGAGTTTTCGGGCTGGGACTTCTCATTATCAGTTCTCTGCATTGCCCTTTGGCTTATCTACTGCCCAGAGTGTTCACGAAGGTTCTGGCTCCAGTGATAGCTTTCTTCAGGCTAAGAGGAATACAGATCTATCCTTATTTGGACGATTGCCTGATTCTGGCTCAAGGAAAGGACGAACTTCTTCATCATTTACACTATGTGATAGCAGTGCTAAGATGCCTGGGGTATTCTGTGAACGAAATAAAGTCCAGTCTAGTACCCTCTCAGGACATGTGCTTTCTGGGTGTGAGACTGAATACAGCATCCCAGATGGCCTTTTGACCCCGGACAAACAAAAGAATCTTTCTCTTTACTTCCATCAATTGTCTCATCAGTCCAGGCTGACTGCAAGGACAGTCCTTCAAGCCTTGGGGTTCATGGCATCTTGTATTCTGGTGCTTCCCAATGCCAAACTGCATATGAGGAAGCTACAATGGTATCTCAAAAATGTATGGACACAGCACTGCCAAGATATGGACACTGTCATTCAGATAATACCTTGCATTCAAAAGGAATTTTTGTGGTGGGCTCAGGAATGTCACCTAAACAAGGGACTCTCTGTGACCCGGCCAGAGGCGAGTCAGATTCTAACGACAGATGCCTCAGACAAAGCTTGGGGAGCTCATCTAAATGGAAAGTGGATACAAGACACGTGGCCTGCCAGACTTCTACATCTACATATCAACTTGAAGGAGATGTTAGCAGTCCAATTTGCATTAATAGCTTTCAAGGATTTACTTCTTCCAGGGCAGGTGTTGATTCTAACAGACAACACAACTGTCATGTGGTACATCAACAAGCAAGGGGGAACACATTCTTATCCTCTATGCAGACAAGCAATGATTTTGTGGGAGACTGCTCTCAGTTTACAGCTAAATCTTCAGGCAAGGTTTCTGCCGGAGCACAGAACTCCTTAGCAGATGTGTTGAGCAGACAAATTATGGATCCCCACGAGTGGAAATTGGATCCTCATGTATTTCAGAAATTGACAGTGTCATGGGAACTCCAGACATAGATCTGTTCGCTTCTCCACTAAACTACCAGCTGCCAAAGTTTTGCACAAAAAGGTTTCATCCCACAGCTTGGAAAGTGGATGCTCTTTCATTCAATTGGAGCAATCTTCATGTGTATGCCTTTCCACCTCTGCCTCTCTTCCCAAAGGTACTTCTGAAGGTCAGACAGGACAAGCCAAAGATGATTTTAATAGCTCCAGATTGGCCTCGACAGCACTGGTACCCACTACTGAGAAGTCTGGTACGGAGCCTCCGTGGCCTTTACCTTGATTCCACACCTGCTGTCTCAGGAGAACAGTCATTTACTCAATGTCAAACTTCACTCTCTTCACCTGACAGCCTGGCATATTCTGTTTTAAACCCTGGAGGGTCTCAGCTTCCACAGCAAGTTTTGAATGTTATTTTGGAGGCCAGAAGGCCTAGTACAAGGAAAGTGTACGCAGATAAATGGAAGAGATTTTTATTTTGGAGTGCAGCAAAGGCATTTGATGTTTCTAAGCCTAAATTAAGTGTGGCTCTTCAATATCTTACTGAGTTACTGGACAAAGGTTTGTCCTTCTCTTCTATTAAGGTTCATGCTGCAGCAATTTCTGCTCACTATGACTGTGACCCACCATTGTTTTCTCATCCTTTGTTTAAGCAATTCCTTAGAGGGCAAAGAATATAAGACCCCCACGGAGAGCTCCTACTCCTGCTTGGGATCTCAATTTTGTGTTGGAGAAACTCACTCTACAACCTTTTGAGCCTGCAGCTACTGTTGAGTTGAAATATTTATCATGGAAGACTGCTTTTTTGTTAGCCATTACCTCTGCGAGAAGGGTTTCTGAATTACAGGCCCTTATGGCAGTTGAGCCTTTCTTAATTTTCCATAAGGATAGGGTATCTTTGCGTACTAATCCTTCCTTTATGCCTAAAGTGGTTTCTAGTGTGGCTTTAAACCAAACTATTCATTTGCCTACTTTTTATGCAAACCCCAAAATAAAGGGAAAAGATTTTGCACACTTTGGATATACACAGGCAGTTGCAATATTATTTGAGCAGAACTAAAGGGTTCAGGCAGTCTCAGCAGTTATTTGTTTCTTTTGCTTTGGGTTCTCAGGGCAAGCCTGTGTCAAAACAAACTATTTCTAAGTGGATTGGGTTTTGTATTGCTTTCTGTTATTCCCATCATGGTAAGGAGATTCCAGCTGGGATTAGGCCTCATTCCACTAGGGCTACTGCCACTTCTACAGCTTTTTAAGGGGTGGCAACTAAAGATATTTTGGAGGCAGCTACTTGGAGTTCAGTGCATACTTTCTCTAAGCATTATCACCTTCCACTTTACTCTAAATCGAGGGCTGGTTTTGCCACTGCAATTTTACAGGGCATTTTGGCAGCTCCTACTGCTTTATAGGTTTGCCATCCTCCCTTATCTCTGCTTTGGGATTCTACCCAAGTGTAAGGACTGCAGCAATGTGAGATGAAGAACATAGTACAGTTTTGTACCTACCATAAATGTAGATGTTCAAGATCCACATTGCTGCAGTCCAATCTCCCTCCTTCCCCTCTGTAGTTAGAGGCGGTTGTGTGGTTTGGGTTGTACTTATTGTGAATATTGTATATATTGTACAGATGGTTAGTACAAGGGTGGTTGGTTGTTTTTTGCTGTCTTTTGGTTTTTGACCTTTTCTGTTTAGGGTCTTCTGACATCTGGGGCAAGAAAAGACTGAGGATATGACGTCGGTCATGCGCATTTGTACCCTGACGTCCTGATGTCAGTCTTAAGCGCCTTGACCGACGTCAGCCTAATACTTTGATATTCGGGCCGACCGAGGACAGCGGACTACCCAAGTGTAAGGACTGCAGCAATGTGGATCTTCGAACATCTACATTTATGGTAGGTACAAAACTGTACTTTCTGAGGAAGGACGATTGTATGTGCTGCATAGATCTCAAGGATGCATTCTATCCTGTAAAGATAGAGAACCATTCGAGGAGATGCCTCCATTTCTGGATGGGGACAATCATTATCAATTCAGAGACCTTTCGGTCTCATCACACCCTCCCAAGGTGTTTACCAAGATGATGGCACTTGTGGCAGTGCATCTTTGCCTGTTAGGGATACATGTTTTCCAGTATCTCAGTGATTGGCTCCTAACCATTGCCTTCAGTGATATGTTATTGAATCTTCAGGACCTTCTGCTCTGTCTGATGCAAGATCTAAGGATCACAGTTATCCAAACCAGAAGTCATCTTACCACTACTCAACAGAATTTATTGGATGCCATTTGGATTCAAATTTAGAGATCACCAGACTTCCTGACTCCAGAGTGCTCTGTCTGTGACTCACAGCCATTCAAGTTCTCCACCCCCCCCCCCTGATGTTCCAACCAGTCAGTGGGAACTCACAGCAGCAGAAGTTTCCAAGCTGCTAAGAAAATGAGTCATCCAGCCTATCCCCAAAGACCAGGTATAGTCAGGAGTCTACTCATGGTTCTTTTTAGTACCCAAGGAAACAGGGGACCTCAAACCCATCTTGGATCTGTGTCATTTAAATCAGTATGTACAGCAGAAAAAAAAATCCAGGTTGTCACAATTCAGTCCATTTTGTCTGTTCTGAGGAAGGACGATTGTATGTGCTGCATAGATCTCAAGGATGCATTCTATCCTGTAAAGATAGAGAACCATTCGAGGAGATGCCTCCATTTCTGGATGGGGACAATCATTATCAATTCAGAGACCTTTCGGTCTCATCACACCCTCCCAAGGTGTTTACCAAGATGATGGCACTTGTGGCAGTGCATCTTTGCCTGTTAGGGATACATGTTTTCCAGTATCTCAGTGATTGGCTCCTAACCATTGCCTTCAGTGATATGTTATTGAATCTTCAGGACCTTCTGCTCTGTCTGATGCAAGATCTAAGGATCACAGTTATCCAAATCAGAAGTCATCTTACCACTACTCAACAGAATTTATTGGATGCCATTTGGATTCAAATTTAGAGATCGCCAGACTTCCTGACTCCAGAGTGCTCTGTCTGCGACTCACAGCCATTCAAGTTCTCCACCCCCCCCCCCCTCGGCAAGACTAATTCTTTGCCTGTTAGGCCTAATGGCTTCTACAATCCCTATGGTTCTGTTTATCAGAAAGTCTCATCAGTTGTGTGCTGCAAAACCTAAATTAGGTAAAACAGTTGCTAAGATTACTCTTTCTAGATGGTTATCAGACTGCATTTCCTTCATTTAAAATAAAAAAAGGCTTGTCTCTGCAATCTAAGTGCAAGGCTTATTCTACAAGGGCAATGGTCATGGCAAGAGCCTTTTTTAGTAGACTACCTATTGATATTTATGTTGCAACAACTTGGTCAACAGTTCATACCTTTGTATCTCACTACAAACTGGATGTACAGTCCAGATATTTATTATTTATTTATTTCAGTTTGATTACTTGGGAAGTCCACTGGGCCAGAATGTGCCCATTTTCAGTGGAGGCCCGGGGAGAAAAGCTCCATAAGAAATACAATTAGAAGTTACAAAAAATGTCAAATGCAAAGGTAAAATACATGTATGAATTCATACAAAACAGGTATAGTAAAATAATAAATTGTCATTATACATGCAATGAGACAAAGATTGCTGGTTTTTACATTAAGAGCAATAAGAATCAATTGTCAAGAAATAGGCATCAGTGATTCCTTGATAGTTGCGTTATATACATGCTAGGAGTCAAGAGAGAGAAATTGAATGATCAGAAGGTGATGGATTAGGTTTGTGTTAGGTAAATAGAAAAGGAGATGATGTAGTGAAGTTAGGAGCAGGAGTTTAGTAGGCTGTATGGGGAAATTTATTTGTATTTATGTAGGGTGAAAGCAGGAGCATTTACGTTTGGAAGATAGAAATGAGAAAAGTTGGGTTTTGAAGGATTCGGGGTCAGGTATCGTCCTAAGTGAGGGAGGGAGGGAGTTCCATATTTTGCTTACAGTGAAAGAGAGAAGGAGTTGGCCTGCAGAGCGTTTGGGTTTATGAATAGAGATTACATTTTGGTGTTCAGATTTCAGAGATCTGGTTGGGATGTAAGGGGGAAGGATGTTTGTTAGTGCTGGGCACTTATTTGGAAAGAATATTAATTTGTGAGCGGTGGTAAGTTGGAGATAGTCGAGGTAGTTAGGGAGTTCCAGCCAGTTCAATGATTGTAGGGTGAGGCAGTGGTGAGTAGAGGTTTTGGATTTGGTTGCGAATTTGGAGATTTTATTATAGCAAGTTTCATGTTTAGAGGTGATGGAAGAAGACAGGTTAGTTAGAAGAGGGGCTCCATATAGTAAGGAAGGAAGGAGGTAGGTAGTTGCTAAAGTATGCCTGGAGGAGTTTGAGAGAAAGCGGTTATTCCTGTAGAGCATACCAAGTTTTTGGTGGGTTTTCTTGATGTTTTGTTGTACGTGGATATCAAATTTAAGGTATTCATCTATGGTGATACCAAGGAGTTTTGCAGAAGGAACCACTTCTATGGCAGTGTTGCTTTGGCTAAGGGCTTTGAAAGCATTTTTGTCGAAGGAGTAGGTCCTGGTGGGAGGGAAGATAAGTATTTTAGATTTATTAGAATTGAGAGGGAGATGGTTGCAGTGCATCCAGTTCTCGGTAGTGGAAAAAGCTATTTGAGTTTTTGTCAGTAGTTCTGGCAGGTTGGCAGTGGTGCAAACTAAGGTGGAGTCATCAGCGTATTGGATAACTGTTGTGTCAGGGATGACAGTGTGAAGGTTATTTATGAAGATGTTGAAGAGCATGGGTCCAAGGATGGATCCCTGGGGAACACCGGTGGGTGTGGGCAGGAAGGAGGAGGTAGAGCTATTCCATCTGACAGCTTGTGATCTGTCAGATAGGTAGCTGGAGAACCAGGATAGGGCTTCAGGGGAGAGATGAAGGTTGGAGAGATGGAAGAGAAGGTGTTTGTGGGAGATAGTGTTGAAGGCTTTAGAAAGATCAAGTAGTGTTGAGGATACTAGTAATCTGGAGTCTCGGGCCCGATTTACTGTTTCTAGGAAGGATAGTAAGGCAGTAACGGTGCTGTGGCCAGGGCGGAAACCATGCTGGGTGGGAGTTATGAGGTTATTTTGGGTTAAGAAAGGCATAAGTTGGTGGTGGACACATTTTTCAAGAATTTTTGATATGGGTGAAAGAAGGGCGATTGGACGGAAGTTGGAGATATTAGTGTTTTTGCCTCCTTTATGAAGAGGAAGGATGAAGGCAGAATGCCAGAGTTTAGGTATGTATGATTCTTTTAAAGATCTATTGATTAGGATGCTGATAGGGATGGCAATACCTTCAGCAGCAGCTTTGAGGAAGGAGGAGGGTATGTTGTCAGGGGCATTTGAGCAAGGCTTTAGTTTAGTGAGAAGTCTTTTCATAAAAGTAGTTGGAACAGGTTTGAGATGGAAATTAGGAGGGGAGTTAAGAGGGTAGGAGGGAGTAGAGGAATGAGAGTAGGAAGGATTGTTGTCTGGGAAAGATTTGGTAAGATTAGCTATAGAGTCAGTAAAAAATGTGTTAAAGAGAGAGCTGAGTTCTGAGTCAGTTAAGCTAGGGTCTGGGCAGGGATTATTCCTGGATCCTGGGTGGAGTAGGGAATTAATGGATTTCCAGAATTGTTTTGGGTTAACGTTGTTGTTAGACTGAAGTTTATTATAATAGTTTTTTTTATCAGAGGTGATTAGTTTTTTTGCTTGGTTGCGAAGTTGGGTGTATTGAAGCAGAGTGGAAGACATCTTATTTTTCTGGTAGAGCTTCCAGTATTTGTCCCTATAATTCATGATTTGTTTGGTTTCTTTGGAAAGCCATGGAGCAGAATTAGTTTTGACTCGTTTGTTTATTGGTGGGGCTTGGGAGTTGAGAATTTTTAGGAAAATGGAGTTAAAATGTTCTACTGCTTTGTCAAGGGGAAGAGTATTTAGGATTTGCCAGTTAGTGTGTTTAAGAGTGTTGGAGAAGTTTGTGGGGTTGTAGTTGCTGAGATTACGAGTGTGGATGTAATGGTGCTGATGTTTAGTGGTGTTGTTTGAGCGATGTATGAATGCAGGGAGATGGTCACTAAAGGTATCTGGGATAGTGCCAGAGAGAGTTATTTTGTTTGGGTGGGAGACTAAGATCCAATCAATGATGGATCCTGGGGGGTGGTGTTTATTTGGGCATGTGATAGTGTGAATTACTTGGGTAAAGTTGTACAGGTTAATGAATAAGGAGGGAGAAGGTGAGTTAATTTTATTCCAATCAATATTAACATCGCCTAGGATGAAGGTTTCGAATTTTATTTCGGTTGAGGCCCAGTGAAGAATATTTTCAAGGGTAAAGATGTTGTTGCCAGGGGATATATATAGGGAGATAATGCAGATATTTTTATGTTTATTTAGTTGTAGGAGACTAGCTGTTAGTTCAGAATTTTTGAATTGTGGAATTGAAGTTTGTAGAGGGATTACTGAGAGAAGGTTAGAGTAGATTAGTGCAGAGTCTCCTCCTTTTCTGTTTAAATGGTCGATTCTATGGATTTGGTAACCAGGAGGTAGGATTTCAGAGTCTGCAGTATGGGGTTTTAGCCAAGTTTCAGAGATGGCTAAGATGTCAGGTTGGTTGTGGCAAATCCAAGCTTGTATTTGGTGTATTTTATTATTTAGGCTCTGGGCATTTATAGTAGAGAACTTAAGGGAGTTAAGAGAGGAGGTAGGAGAGGAAGAGGGAAGGGTGGAGTTGGAGTGTGCTATGAAAGAAGTAGGGGGGTGGGGGGAGGGAGTTGTTAGTTGTGAAGCAAGGACCAGGGTTGGGATGGATATCTCCAGATAAGGCTAGGTCATTATAGGGATTAGGTTTTAGTCGTTTGGGTTTATTGAGAAGGAAGTTGTTTGGAGATGGTATTAGTGTAACAGTGAATGTAGTTGTTGTAGTTGAGAAGAGTTTAGGAAGGAATTGGTACAGTAGTTTAGGAGGAATAAGAGAGGAAGATATGGCGTTGTAGTGGGTAATGAAAGCAGGTTGAAAGTGAGTGCAAGGGAGAGTTTGAGAAGTGGGTAGGTGTAAGGGAGCTATGGGAGAGTAGGAAGTAGCAAGATAGAGAGGAATTAGAAATGCAAGAAGGGAGCATGGGACACGGATTGTGTGAAGAATTTGGGAGGGCATACTTAGAGAGGAGGGGATAGAGGAGAGAAAAGTTAAGAAGTTTGTAGACTATTTGAGGAGGAGAGGTAAGGAAGTAGAAGAGGATGTGAAAAATTACTGGGTGAGAGAAACAGAGAGTTAATGTAGGTAGGAGTGCAGGTTAAGTGGAGTGGGAGGAGTCACAAATGGGAGGGGTAATGAGGAGAAGATAGAGAGAGGCTGATTGGAATGGGTAGGAGGGGTTAGTTAGGAATAAATGTAGAGGTACTGGGGGTGGGTGGGAATTGATCACGCTCTTCCTTTGGTTCCACCAGTCTCAGAAACATCCTTCCTTGATATTTCCTCAGTATAACAGATTGGGAATCTGTCCCATAGTTGAATTGGATGAAAATAGACAACAGTGGACAAAAAAGTTATGTACCCACTATAACAACTTTACCCCATCCCCCCAAAGGACCAATCACAATACCGGAGGAATGCCAGGCACCCAGCATTACTGCAATACAGGTTAAAGCTGCATTGTCCAAGGCCAAGAATATAGCTTCCATGGGACCTGACAATATCCCTGGATGTGTTCTACATGAACTACAAAGTAAACTGGCACCATATATGTGTGCCCCGTTCAGTCACAGCCTCAACTCAGACTTTATCCCTACCGAATGGCGCACTGCTACAGTCATTCCTCTCCATAAAGGGGGAGCAACTACAGACCCTTCGAATTATCACCCCATTAGCCTGACAAGTCTAATATGTAAGGCCATGGAGCGCATCATCATGGACCTAAGTAACAAGGATATAGGGAATCTCCAAAGTCTAGATCCCACTCAATTTGGTTTTGTGAAAGGTAGATCATGTTTACTCAACCTGGTTGACTTCTTTTGAATCAGTCACCAGAGCTATTGATGAGGGCAAGGCAGTTCATGCAGCCTACCTTGATCTGGCCAAGGCCTTTGATAACGTTCCCCACTCAGGAATTATTGATGAAAACTCACCAAAGTAGGCCTCAACCCCTATATCACTAGGTGGGCTGCAAATTGGCTCGCAGATAGAACCCACAGTGTGAAAGTAGCAGACTTCAAGTCAGACTGCCGACCTGTCACAAGTGGAGTCCCACAGGGATTGGTCCTGGGTCCTCTCCTGTGTGGCATCTACTTCTTAGAAGTCCAGGCCAACACTGAGGAACTCTGGCTGACCAAGTTCACAGACGACTGCAAGCTGGGAGTCATTAACTCCCCAAGTGATGTAGACATCCTACAGAAAGGCCTCGCTGAGACCAATGACTGATGTCGAAACCATGGCCTTAAGCTTAATGCCAACAAATGCGTTGTCATCCCCTTTGGGAAAAACTCAGTTCCCACTAATTACCACATCGATGGGAGCCCACTGAACACTGAAGGTGTTATAAGAGATTTGGGGACACAGGTTGACAGCAACCTCTCATTCAACCACCATATTGCCACTGTGGTCAGAAAGCCCTTCTATGTGGCACATCTCATTACTAAGTGTTTTGCATCCAGGAAAAAAGAGGTCATCATCTCTCTCTACTCTTCCCTCATTAGGCCAATCATTGAGTATAATGCCCCATTTGGCATGTACCTCACTAGAAACATACAACACCTGGAAAGGCCACAAAGGTACCTCACGAAGAGGATCCTAGATCTTAAACACATGTCCTACATGGACAGGCTCCAAAAACTCCAGCTATTCTCTGTCTCATTCCATCTACTAAGAGGAAATCACTGCTTGACTTACAAAGCCATGTCGGACCCAGCTCTGTTAGAAGTGTTACATCAAAAGAAATCCCAATCCCTCTGCACCACATGCTCCAGAGACCTCAACCTCATTACCACAATCAACAGAACATGCTGGAGGGACAGGTTCATATCCCAGAGACTGCCATGCTCTGGAATAGACTTTGCATACATGTCAAGCAGAGCACCTCGCTGGCCCTCTTCAAGAGAAATCTTGATGAGTGGATGGGAAATAGAAAGTTCACCCCGGGGATCACTTCAGTGGCTCTACTTTACAGAGGCACTGGGAACTGACATCAGACGGCATAATGCCAGGGCATTTCTATGGCTAGGCTTGTAAAGGCTCCAAGGCCATTAGCCTAGTACACACCTATGAACGACAGAGCCTTTTTGTCTGATTTTCATCCGGTTCAAGCTCTCTCCCTTCTGCCACCTTTCAAATTGACATAAATGGGCTTCTGGTGACTGTGTAGTTTCTGGCACACCTAGTCTGTGAACAGTCCTTACTGGTTATATTCCATCGGCTCCGAGTTGGCAGCTTTACTAGCTGAAGATCTCAGAGTAGCTTGAGGCCAGGTCCCTATCCCATGATGCTCTCTGTCTTACCTCAGATCTAGTTTGCTGCTGCAACTGATCGCAGGTCGTTGGAGAGTTCGGGCCAGTTTGTTTATATTTACTTGTTTTTTGGCAATATTCTGCTGATAATTGCTTAAATACCTAAAGTTGTTATAGTTATACTGCTTTGGGGCTATTTAGCCTTTGATTTTATTTATTTAAAATTTGACTAGTATCGTCCTTTGCAGAGCAGTTGCTCTTAGGCCCTTGGCCGTTCCTTAGTTACTCCCTATCCGTTTTCCCTTCTAAATAGTGTGTTAGTGTCATTTGATAGTTAGTGTACTTAGTTTGGATAAATATATTTAGATATATTCTGACAGTTGTTCAGGGATCTGGCAACTTAGGACTGTTATAATATTTAGAGTTTGCAGTGTGGTTAGTTTTCAGTAACCGTGTTTTCTGCTATAGTGTTACTGTATATTCTCTTTGGATTAGAACTGTTCAAATTATTGCAGTTTACAGTATGATTGATCAGTCAGTAACCTCTATAGTGTTTCTGTGGTATTAACATGTCTGACCATAAGGAGAAACAAAAATCTGGTTTCAAAAAGTGTCCAAAATGCGGGCAGAAGATGCCCATTACGGACACCCATGTGAATTGTGTTTATTGTTTGGGGCCTGTTCACCTCCAGGAGGATTGCTGTATCTGCCATTCCTTCAGTAGTAGGGTTTTACTGGAGAGAAGAAGGAAGCTGGTAGATAGAGGCTTATTGAAGCCAGATTTTCAGGAGTCCTTGGATAAGGCTGACCAGACCTCCAAATCATCGAAGGGGTCGAAGTCTTCGAAGGCGTCTTCAGAGCCCAAGTCATCAGCTCCAATCCTAACCGTGAAGGTGCGGTTGCCGGCTCCACAGTTTTCGGAGCCGTGCACCGAGCAAGTTTTTCACAGCCACTCTCCGAAACCTTGAAGTCGCCTGTCCTTCAATCGGTGGCGTCTTCTGTTCCTTCAACTCATTCTTCGAGGACCCTTTCTGATGTGGATGTGACCAACCGGGTGGTGCAGAGGCTTTTGGAGAACCTGGCACTGGCTAAATTGTTGGCCTTGACCCAACAGGTTTCGGGGCCTACGACCATCCCAACGGCTGTGACTACTCCTCCTCTGAGCCGAGCAGAGCTCTTGGAGCCGGGGGAGGAGGATCTGATGATTGTGGAGCCTCCAGAGCCGAGGCCTGTTCCAGTGCCTTCGGCTCCGTCAACCCTGACTTCTTCAGTTCCATTGGAAGAGTCTGGGAGCCGACACTCTCTCACCGGTTCCAGGGGGGAGAGTCGAACCGATGTGACAGTTCTGACCCTTCCTCTCGGGGCTTTGGCACGGATGAGCTCAGCTCCATCCTCTGGTTCGGAGCCCACTGTCTCGGCTCTAGGGAAGTTGCTTTGTTCTTCGGAACCAGCGGCTTCCTCAGATCAGAGCAGTGGTGCCTTCGATGCCATGAGGAGGGTTATGTCGTCTAAGACACACACGTTATCAGGTCCCTCCTCCTCTTCCCCTAAAGTGCCACTTTCTGCCTCTATATCGCAGGTCCCTGTGAAGCGTTGAGACCCGAAGCCTCAGGTAACCCCATTGGATGACCCTTGCTCTACTGAGACCTCACCAGAAGCCCCCACTGATGAGGTTCCCAGGAAGAGACTTTGTAAGAGGATGCATTTAGATTCCCCCAGGAGTCTTTGACATCAGACACCGACTTAGAGGAATCGGAAGGGTCCCCACGGTCCACCTCAGAGGATATCTCCTTTACTGATATCCTGGAAGTCCTAAAGCAGAGGGGTGACTGGCAGTCAGTTAACCCTACTGAGGATGAGTCGGTGCTCCTGAAGGCCTTTAGGTCTCAACCTTCCACCTCTTGGGTGACTCCACCATTCGACGAGTTGATGGAATTGGTTGCTCGAAGGGCGTGGGAGTCTCCTGAATCTATTGGAACTGGTCCCTCGGAGGTCCAACAAGTTTATCACCTCCCCCAAGACAAGATGTTCCTCACTAAGGGAGTCCCGGTTGATGCCATGGTGGTGGCGGCAGCCACCAAGAAAGAAATGTCAGAAACTTCTTCTACTATCCATCCTTCTAATAAGGATTCCAGGACGATGGACAGATATGGGAAACGCATCTTTAGTTCTGCCACCTTTGCTATGCGATCTCTTAACTATTTGACCCGTCTTCAAAGAGATCTCCTGAAAGAGCTTGTAGATACTCTGCAGGATAATACAGATGTAGCTGTCTCTGAGAAAGTGACAGTAAAACTTAATACCCTTAACTCCATAGTGAACTTGTCCATGTGGCTCATTTCCTATGCAGCTGATGGTTCGAGTTGGGCAGCGGGTTCAGCGATAGCTCTTCGGAGGCAGTCCTGGATGCGCTTATGCTCCTTTGTGGAAGCCTTCAAGTTTTCCTTTGTCAGCACCCCATTTGATGGCTCTTCTCTTTTTGGGCCCAAAGTCAAGGAGACTCTCACTAGGTGTGAGCAAGAGGGAAAGACTCTGTCTGCTGTAGGAGTCTGTTTTTCCACCCCTACTTGACCATACCCCAAAGGGCAGAAAGGTGGAAAAATGTGGTTCTGAAAGTCCCAAGGAGCTTTCCAGAACACACGTAGTGAACCCCCCTCCAGGGGCAGAGGAGGGGGTAATAATGGAAAACGCTGTCCCGGCAGCAGAGGGGGTCTGCAGAACCAGGACAACAGGGATCAGTTCCTTGGTAAGCCCTATCAGTGCTGATGAAGAGGTCCGACTGTCCTGCTCTGGAGGCAGTCAGGGGTCACTTGGCTTTATATCCAGATGCCTGGCTAGAAATTACAACAGATTCTTGGGTACAAAGCATCGTTACCAGAGGATACATTATTCCAGTCTTAGAAAACGCACCTGCTGGGAAAAAAATCCCAGATGTTCCACCCAGTCTCAAGGATCAAGCAGCCATAGAAATCCAGAGGCTGCAGGAAAAAAGAGTCATCCAGCCAGTCCCAACAGACCAGATAGGATCCAGAACTTACTCCAGATTCTTTTTAGTTCCAAAGAAGACGGGACTGGAGGCCCATCTTGGATCTCAGCAGACTCAACACATTTGTAAAGAAGGAGAAGTTCCGGATGGTCATGCTTCAGTCTATTCTCCCATTCCTCGGAGTGGGCGATTGAATGTGCTCTATAGATCTCAAGGATGCGTGCTACCATATCAAAATGGCCATGACATCCAGAGATCAGCTGCGTTTCTGGCTGGAGACAGTCACTATCAATTCCGAGCACTGCCCTTTGGACTCACAACAGCCCCCAGAGTGTTTACCAAATGCATGGCAGTGGTTACGGCTCACTTGAGGCATCTAGGATTCCAAGTGTTTCCATATCTGGACGACTGGCTCCTTACTGCCGCCTCCAGACATCAACTAATTCTGTCCAGGGATCACACTCTCAATCTCTGCTCTCAATTAAGCATCACTATCAATTTCGAAAAGTCTGCGTTGTCGCCATCACAGCGTATCTCCTTTATTGGAGCAGAACTAGACACCACCACCGCCACAGTAAGATTGCCACTGGACAGAATAACCACTCTCTGAAACCAGGTCTCGGACATTTTGCAGAGAAGAAAAGTACCAGCCCATCAAGTACTGAAGCTGTTGGGCACCATGGCAGCTATGCTCATAGCAGTTCCTCTGGGACGTATGCACATGAGGATTCTTCAGTGGTTACTATTCACACAGTGGTCTTACCAACAACTTCCCATGTAATTTTTAATCATGATTACGGACTCTTGCAAGAAGGATCTTTGCTGGTGGTTGAACAGCCAACATGTTACAGTGGGTCAACTATTTGTTTCTCCCCTGCCATCAGCCACGATGACCATGGACTCTTCTCTGATAGGGTGGGGGGCTTTTTCAGGGAAGAACAGCACAAGGCACCTGGTCGGAGACAGAGTCACAGTTGCATATCAATGTTCTGGAGCTGAGAGCGGTGCTTTTGGCGTTGCAGCACTTCCACGACTCTCTGCCTCTAGGGACGATTGTGATACAGACAGACAGCATGTCACTGGTCTGGTACATCAACAAGCAAGGGGGAACCAAGTCTTACCCCCTGTGTCGAGAGGCCTTGAGAATTTGGCAGTGGGCTGTGTCCACCGGGCGCTTTGATAGCAATGCATATCCCAGGGAAATCCAATGTGATAGCGGACAAACTGAGCAGAGCCATTCTGCTAATGCACGAATGGTCTCTAAAAACAGTTGCGGAGATGATTTTCCGCAGATGGGGCCAGCCTTGCTGCAACCTGTTTGCATCCCCTATGAATGCCAAATGCAGAAGCTGCTTTGCCCTGAATCCCCCTCTGGGGTACAGCCCAAGGGACTCGCTAATACACAATTGGCCCCTGGGACTCCTGTATGCCTTTCCACCTGTACCTCTGATTCCGAAATTCTTGCAGAAAGCAAAAACCCTGGGAAGGACTGTAATCTTAATAGCCCATTTTTGGCCTCATCAGATTTGGTTCCCCTTCCTCTGAGTCTATCAACTGGAGGAACCTTGGATTCTGGACCAAGTTCCAGACCTACTGACACATTTGTCAGGGGCCCTCCATGCCTCCATTCGTTCACCCAAACTTACAGCTTGGCTGCTCTAATTCCCTACCTAGCTAGATCACACGAATTTTCTTCAGAGGTACAACACATACATTCTTGTATCTTCGCATAAGACTTCCACTAGAAAGTTGTATGCTAGTAAATGGAAGCGATTTGCTTTTTGGTCTTCCCAGAATAACATTGATCCTTATGTTGCCCCGATTGCTAGTATCCTGGAATTCCTATCTAAGCTTTTTCATGAAGGTGCTGCAGCTGCCACTATTAGAGTTCAGTTGGCTGCAATCTCGAATTTTCTCCTCGGAGCTGAAGGTTCTAATTTGATGTCTCACAGATTATGTAGGGCCTTCCTTAAGGGCACCATTCATCTTAGGCCGCCTGTTAGACAACTCTTTACTCCCTGGAATCTAAATTTTGTGTTGTCACGTATTATTCTTCCCCCCTTTGAGCCTGCATCTTCCTGTAAATTGAAGTTTCTTTCTTGGAAGACTATTTTCTTGGTGGCCATTACCTCAGCACGCAGGGTATCTGAGCTTCAAGCCCTTTCTATCAAACCCCAATATTTGATGTTTCATCCAGACAGAGTATCACTGAGGACTAATCCCTCTTTCCTGCCAAAGGTGTGTTTTGAGACCAATCTGAACCAAACTAGTGAACTTCCAACCTTTTTCAGTAATCATTCTAATAAGTTGGAATACATGTTGCATAAACTTGATGTCCACAGGCAATTGAGATTTTATTTGGACAGGACAAAGGAATTTAGAAGATCTGACCAACTCTTTGTATCTCATGCTGACACTAAGAAAGGATCACGAGTTTCTAAAGTTACCCTTTCCAAATGGTTAACTGACTGCATTAAATTTATCTACTCTTCAGCGAACCAAACATTAGAGCATCGTGTGAAGGCACGTTCCACTAGTCATCTCCACTTCTTCGGCTTATACGGCTTGATTACCTTTGGACACTATATGTGCAGTTGCCACGTGGTTTAAGCCTCATACCTTTATCACTCATTACAAAGTGTACAGGGCCTCCAGGGACAGGGCTTCCTTTGGTTCCACTGTTCTCAGGAATATACTCCCTTGAGCCACCCAGGATTAGGGTGCTTGGGACACTACCCATGTTTAAGAATAAACGCGAGATTGAACAACTTCACATAAAGAAGTTAAGTACTTACCATAATGTTCCATGTGAGTTGTTCATCTTGCCTTTATATTTACATTCCCACCTTCCCCCATCCAGGGTCTCCGAGAATGAGTAGACTTGGGGTCTGGTGGTCTTGTTCTGGGACTTCTTACTCCGGCTGGAGTATTTTTTGAGTTACACCTGTTCATGCTGGGTTCAGCGAACTAGATCTGAGGTAGGACAGAGAGCATCATGGGATAGGGACTTGGCCTTGAGCTACTCTGAGATCTTCAGCTAGTAAAGCAGCACTCAGAGCCGATGGTTCGGCTCCGAAGCCATGTGTAAGAATAAAGGCGAGATGAGCAACTCACATGGAACTTTATGTTAAGTGCATAACTTCTTTTTTATGGATAGCAAGATACAAGCAGTAGAAATGTTTTTGTCCTTTTAGTTTTAAATACAGTTTAGGCATGTTTTTATCAAACAGATGAGAAGTTGTGGACAGTAAAAAATGAATAGTTGAAAGACTTTTATGGAGGGAGAAAAGAGTAAGAGTCAGATGGGATAAGTTGAGCATTCCAATAGAACAAGGTGGTTTAGGTTTACCTGATTTGAAATGATATTTTAGAGCTACGCAGTTACAAATGTAAATGTAATGAGTTGGCAGACTTTACAAATTCCTTACAGTGTACTCTGTCAGAAAAATTGAGTGAGCAAACAGGTTTAACTCGGGCAATGATTTTTCTTAGGGTACAGGATCTGAATTGCCTAAAATCCAATAATATTGCCAATAAGACCTAGTTAATTTTAATTTTGGTGGCTGCCAAAGAAGCAATTATTAGAAAATGGAAATCACAGTCTAAACCAACTATATTTGAAGTATTGAATATGATAACATAGATAAAAGAACTGGAAGTGGGAGCTTTAGAAAAGGGTAGAAGCAAATTACATAGGAAAAAAAAGCAAATTGTAGGAACAGTACATGCAGAATAATGGTTTGGAGGAGTGAGGTTTAAGGGAAGGCAGAAAATGATCAATTTATGTAATTTTGAATTGATGGTAAATATACAAAAAAAATGTGTGATGTATAATGTTTCAACTGGGAATATGTTAATGTGGTATGTTTTCTTTTATTTAAATGTATGTTTCAGTAAAGGTGTTAAAAATAAAAATGAGTTAATACCTGAGATGCTGATATCATCCTTCCCATTATGCAAGTGTGTTTATAATCCTACATCTGGTGTACTGTGACCATTTCTGATAACCATAAAGAAGAAGGATGATTAGCCTGGCAGAATGTGCGTGGTACAGTTATCAAAATACTAAATGTAGTGGAAAAATTGTGGTACCAGACAGATGTACACAACTGAGCATGTGTGCACTGAAATAAAGAGATATGGGGGATATAATATGAAAATATTGTTGGGCTGGGAGTACGTGAGAGGCGCAGAGATGAAACGTAAAGAAAGAGAGGTGAAGAAGACTTGGGTGACAGCAGAAAGAGGCGCATTTTCAGGTAAACCTAAGAAACTATTTTTTTTTCACAGAGAAGATGAAGATGAAGATGATGGTGAACTGGAATACATGGTTTGAAGCAGTGGTACAGAGTAAAAATCTCCCAGTCACAAGATGTGAGACCTAAAATTGAAGGTCCAAAACACTGAAACTAAACTGCTATACCATTAAAGCATTTTTTCAGGAAGCCTACATCCCCACCATAATGTGAGGTGGGGAGTGGGGGGACTGGTAATTATAGTATAGACTGGTTGCAAGACTGCTGTGGTGCTATACCATGGAGAAGAGGGATTGCTCCAAGGCACTGTAGTCTGCAAGATATTATATATGGTAGTATATATTCTCCCAGATTTAGACTTGTAGTTTTGCTTTAGCCAGGATTGCAGTTAAGGTTCTTTGAATAAAAACAGACTGGCCTTGAGGAGGGAACAGAGAGCCAGTACATTGTGGTCAGACTCAGTAGACCACAGTTGTTTATGTTTTCAAAGGAATTTTGAGGGGGCAGGAGTAAGAGTATAGGGAAGTTTTGTAATATATAAACATTATGTTATGGTCTGATTCAGTATTTATATGAATATTATGTATACTTGAATGAAAGTCAGTAAAATAAAACAGCAGGACAGAATATAAAAGTAGCTGACGTGCATAGTATCCATAGTATTTCATAGTACTTCCCTGAATGACAGAATGGTGAGGTTGGAAAAAAAGGTGTCTATTGATGACTTCCTGATGTTTCCGTTCTCAATGAATTCCCTTGCAGTTAGCAGAAGGCTCCTCCTCCTCTGGAGTTAGCTTCTATGTTCAAGTGGCAATATATTACCATACACCAGGAGTGGAATCTTTGCATTGCTTATCCTACTTATTATATATTGTAACTTATAATACTGTAATACTTTTATGTTACTTATATTTGTATTTATGAGCTGATATTGTCTTTTCCATCTATTCTTCAATGGATAGGTTACCAGATCCTTTGGGCAATTTCATACCTGGGATCCAAGGCTCAGGCTCCTCCCCTTGCCCACAATCCCCTGTAGTTAGTAAATTACCTCAGATCCCATTTGCTGCTTGTTTGCATTGGAAGAGTTCCCTTGTGCTCAGGTTGGGTGACAGCTAGGTGCTTTTATTTTTTGATATGTCAGGGTTATTTAGGGTAGTAATTGTCTGTAATTGTCTTTTATTTTGTGTAGCTACCTTTCTCTCACTTTAATATGAAAAAAAAATAAAATTTAACGCCTGTTTCCCTTTTCCCTTCAATTCATTTGAACCTTTGTGGTACAGCTTATTATATCAGTTATCACCTTTCTTAGTTTGTATTTTGACCGTTGTTACTGGTTGTTGTTGGCATAGTTAAACTAGTGAATTTTTTCCTCATGTGTAACTATGGTGTGTTACTGTTTGTGGTGTCATGACGGAAAAGTCCTCCGGCTTTAAGAAATATGTGGCTTGTGGCCACAAAATCCCTAATTCTGATGTGCATTCCAAGTGTGTTTCTTCCTTGGGGGCTGCTCATTTATATGAACAATGCTGTATTTTATCCTTTGCCAGCTCCCAGGATTTGATGGAGAGACTTAAATTGGTGCTTAAGGGAATTCGACCTGCCACAGCAGGAGAAGTTTTCATTCATCACTCTGCCACTTCTGCTGCCTCTCCTTCTGGAAATAAAATTCTAATAAGAAAGCTAAGGGTGAGAAGAGCATGGACAAGCCCAGGGACAAGGAGAAAGAAAAAGGTAAGTATCCGAAGAAATAGTTGCCAGACTGATCAAGTTCTTCACATCCAGCTTCAAAGATTCTGAGAACCTTGGATCCTATTCCTGCATACAAGCCTATCCTCCTTGGATTCAGCACTCCCCCTTTACTGGAACCTCTGTTCTCCCTGGAAATGTTTTTTTTTTCAAGGCTTCACTCTCCTTTTCTCAAGGATAGACCTTTACACAGGACATATAGACCACCTTCCTCTGTTTCCTACCTCATATTGATGCAGTCCTCCAGGCGCCTTTCCAAGGCAGACATAAATAGAATGATGAGGAAGTTCCTCAAGAACCAGATCCAATTGGAGGTCCACCCCCTGTTGGAGTTGTAGGTCTTTGACTATTCCCGCATGATATAGTTGATCATTCCCCAATCCACCCTTCAGACTTGGGGCTGTTGGATCCAGGCTATTGCTGGGGTTTGTCTCTGTTAGACCCGAAGATTTGATCTTTGTTGACTGGCTGTGTCTCTGATCCAGTTGGCTCTGAGTGGCTCTGACCTTGTTGGATCTTTGAGTATAGGTGTCAGGGCCATAGGACATCGCTCAACTCGGAAGCTGTTTGAGCTGTCCCACCCCTCCCCCCATTGGAACCTTGGTACTAGATAGTTCATCACAGGTGTCGTCTTTGGAGCCAAGTTGGGTGGGTCTTTGGGCCCATCCATGTTACTGTCCTTGGACCAGACCAGGGGGGGGCTTCAGGTCTTGTTTTGACTTCTACCTTTGAAGCCTTCAAGAGGATGTTGTCTTGACCTAGGGAGCAGCCTTCCCTTCCCTGTTCATATCCACCCCTTCCCCAATGGAGTTCCTTGGGTCCTGACGCCACACATCCTATCTTGTCAAGACAGCCAGTCTCTCAGAACCTTGAGGCAGTCCACAATGAGAACTCCCCATCAGCTTTGTGGTTTGTCAAAAGGACTTGTGCAAGAAGAGGCTTGTTGATTTCCTTCAGGAATCTTTAACTGAGAATACTGATCTTGAAGAGGGGGAAGGGTCTACCAGATCCCCCTGATGAGGATGTCTTATTCGGTGATATCTTAGAACTGCTTAGACAGAATGGGGAGGGTCCACCAAAGCCACATATGAGGAGGAATCAGTATTTCTTGAGGATTATGGGGGCTGGTCCATTTACCTCTTGAGTGTAGGCATGAAAGTAGTGAGATATAGTTCAATCTATCCCCTGGAAGCTGGGCAAGTTTTTGATTTCCCCTAAAGATTGTCCTTTTGGGAGCAAGAGTCCCACAGTGGATTCCATGATGGTGGCAGTGTCCACCAAGAAGGAGTTAGCAGAGGAGAGCTGCACTGTCCATCCCCCCAATAGGGAGTCCAGGGCATTGCACAGATTTGAGAACCACTTTGATGCTTCAATACCTTGCTGTCAGAGTGTTGAATTATTTTGCTCACATAACATGCTTCCAGTGGGATTTGACCAAAGAGCTCTCCAAATCCCTTTCGGGGTGGGGAAGAAATCTGTTGACATGCAGTTGGCCTCACTTTAATCTCTTTAGAACACATCAATGCTTCGTATTTCAAATGTGGCAGAAGGCATGTCAAAAGCAGCAGGCAGTGACATAACTGTTAGGGGGCATGCCTGAATATGCTTTTGTGGAGCACTTAATGTCTTTTGTCAAAGCCCCCTATAATGGTTCCACATTTTTTGTAACCAAGGTGAAACAGACACTGTCCAGAAGTAAACAAGATTGTAAAACCTTTTCTGTCATAGGGATTCAGTTCTCTAGCCCCACAAAGGACCTTCCCTAGAAACCAGAAGGGAGGGAAGAAGTTGTGGTTATGCAAATCCCAAGGTTGTGCTCCCGACAGTTCTTGTGATGCCCCCCCAACTCCTCAAGGTTACCCCTGTAGCAAAGGTGGTCTGCATAACCTAGGCTTTTGTGACCCTTTCTCTTATAGGCCTTTTCAACACTCCTAAACAGTTACCTGATTGCCACACTCTGGATGCAGTTGGGGGGCTACTTATCCCTGCAACCCATGGCCTGGACGTCCATCACTTGAGATGTTTGGGCACAGAGGGTTATAACCAAAGGTTACACAGTTCCCTTTGTGATTCTTCCCTCACACTCAGGTAAATCACATGATGTGCCACCCTTTCAACAAAAGGCAGCAGCTATAGGGATAAGAAAGGGGCTAGACAAGTGAGTAATCCAAGAGGTACCATAGACCAACAATGATCTGGAGTTTACCAAAGGTTCTTTTTAGTGCCATAGAAAAACAGGGACCTAAGGCCAATGCTGGACTTCAGTCACTTGAACCAGTATGTAAAGCAGATGAAATTCTGGTTGGTCTTAGTACAGTCTATTTTACCATTATTGAAAAAGGGTGATTGGATGCGCTTGACAGACCTCCAGGATGCATACTACTGCATAAATGTGGAAAGACACTTCAGGAGGTTTCTGTACGTCTGGCTGAGAGCCATTCATTTCTAGTTCAGAGCCTTGCCCTTTGGGCTCATCATAGCACCCCTGGTGTTCACCAAGCACATAGCAGTGATTTGGGCCCATCTCAGGCTGTTGGGGTTCCAAGTGTTCACATACTTGAATGACTTGTAACTGTTCCCACAAGGAATGTTCTACTTCAAACCAGGGGCTCCTTGCTCTGCCTTTGCTCATGACAGGGATAACTGTAAACATGGCCAAGTCCAAGCTTCAGCCAGTTCAAGCCATAGAATTAATTGGAGTTCATCTGGACAGGATAACCACATTTCAGCAACAAACAGTGGCAGTACTTTCCTGTCAGAAGCCACCAGCATAGTTGATTTTGCTCCTTCTCAGCTTGACGACAGCTGCCATTATCTTAGTCCCTCTGACCAGATTTCATATAAGAGTTCTCCAGTAGACTTTGTCTGTCCAGTGGTCAATGAGGTGACAACCCATGAATCTTCCAGTGTGTCATAAATCTTTGGAAAACTCATATTCATTGGTGGCTAGAATCCCCAGTGGTATTGCAGGGTTGACAATTTGTTCTTCCTTCTCCCTAGGCTACATGTTTGAGGGAAGACTGTCCAAGGCACCAAAGCTAATCTTTATTTCAGTATCCAGGAGATGAGGGCAGTTCTACAAGATTTGCAGGCCTTCCTGGACTCCCTTCCCAGGGATGTGATCTCCATCAAAATGGACCACATGTCAGTAGTCTGATACATCAACAAGTGAAGGGAACACATTCTTACCCTTTATGTTGAGAGGCCATAATGGTTTGGCAGTGGGCAATGTCTTCTCACCATTTTCTGATAGCAGCCAACATACTTGGGAAGTCCATTGTTCTAGTGAACAGTTTAAGCAGATCTGTCTTACTTTCTTATTAGTTGTCCCTTAATCTGACAGTGGCAGATCAAATTTTTAACCAGTGGCCAACTGTGCTTTGATCTCTTTGCTTCCCCAACACCAAATGCTTTCTGTGCTTTAATCCCTCAGGAAGGATAGTCCCCAAAGGATGCGCTGACACACACTTGGGCCCTGGTCTCCTTTATGCCTATCCCCCCACTCCTGTCATCACAAAACTTCTGAAGAAAGCAAAGTGGAGCAAGGCTACTGTGATCCTCATTGTCCCCTTCTCAACAGGTGTGGTTCCCATTCCTCTGGTTTCATTTACTTCACCCTCCATGGATACTGGACACTGCTCTAGATACTCTTCTTCACCCCTCCAAGAAGCCTCTCCCAGATGTAGAAGAGCCCTCAAGTTGTATGCTTGGTTTCTTCAGTTCTGATGATGGTTAGTCAGTCCAGGCATTCATCCCAAGTTGTGCACATTCTGCTGTCTGCACAGAAACCTTCTACCACGAAGATTTACAAGAGTAAATGGAAAAGATTTTTCAACTGAGCTTCCAGTAGGAATTTGGATCCATTTTCAGCTCCTCTCCAAGTTATATTAGATTGTCTGGCCTGTCTTTTTCAAAGTGAGTCTAGCTACTTTACTATCAAGTTTCAGTTGGCCACCATTTCCAGTTACCAGACTGGAAAAATTAAATCATTCATTGCTTCCCTGAGACTGTCCAAGGCCTTTTTAAGTGGCACTTTTCTTCTGTGACCTCCCCTTTAGATATCATATCCCTCTTTGGGATGTTTCTACTGTTCTGCAGGCCTTGACAAGACCCCCTTTCAAAACTGCAGCGACAGTTGATTTGAAGTACCTGTCTTGGAAAACTCTGTTTTTGATGGCAGTAACTTCTGCTACGAGAACATTGGAGTTTCACTCCCTTTCTTGTAAAGCCCCTATTTGTTTTTTCCACAAGTACATCGTCACTTTGAGAACAAATCCATGCTTTCTTCCTAAGGCGGACATTGAATAATCACTTAACCAGTCAGTCAATCTTCCTGTATTCTTTCCTTGATTTGCCAGTAAAGGAGAGTACATGTTACACCATCAACTCTGATTTTATCTGCATCATACCAAGAAAGGTTTATAAGTTGTGTGTTCTGTTTTCCTCAGCCAAAGTACCAATTGATGACAGTTGAGCTGCAGCTACTTGGTCCTCTGTGCATACCTTATTATTATACTACAAGCTGGATTTACAATCCATGTCTAGATCTTCCTTTGGTTTGTGTGTCATCCCATGGTTTTTGGTAGCTGGTGACTCTGTCCCATCATTTGAGGAATGCACAGAAAAGACAACTTTAGATACAAAGGTTATATACTAACAATAATGATAGATCCATGTTGTCTGTTTCCAACCTTCCTCAACTTCCCTCCCACCATTCTCCCTTCTAGTTATCTTTTTTCTAATTACTCCTGGAGGGACCACACTGACTGTCCCTATGGCTTGGTCATGTACTGTTCAAGCTCTGGTTCAGGAATTACTATTTCTCTGGCGTGTTTCTTAGTTATTGTGGGGCTGTATCAGTTTATTGTAGAACATGGGCAGACTTGATCTGAAGTAGTTTACTAACTGCAGGAGATTATGGGTAAGAGGAGGAACCTGAGCCTTAGATCCAAAGTCTGAAAGTGGCCAAAGTCAAATTGTAGACAGATCCAATAGCCCATCTTTTGAGAAAGGAGAGAAACAGACAACATGGATCTATCGTTATAAGTATATAACTATCATTTACATCTGTTTACAGATTCTCTCTACTTTTGTTGTCCTCTGCTAACCAGACTGGGTATGTAAATGGTCATTTTTGATCAGTATTCTACCTCAGTAAACAAATATAAATCAACAAGTAAGTAAGTAGGAGAAAGTATGGAAGACATTATACTGCAGCTAGCTGAGGTGTTTTGTGTGCTTATGCAGTAATTCTTTCCTGGTGTGGTAGAATATGCTCCTGGATGGTCATACACAAGGGTGTTTTGAGATCCCCCCCCCAACCCCAAGAGTGACACACTAATCAGTGGCCCTTCCTGACTTCTAATGACTGTTATCAGTTCATGGTCCTTAGTGAGAGCTGTGATGTTAGAACACATTCCAGCAAGCTCTCAGCCCTCTTACTTGAGAGAGGTGAGCTGACAAGGTGACATAAACTTCACCATGCCTCTGAATCTTCCCTTTAGTTCCTCCATTATCTGGGGCACTGGTTAATCCAGATCATTTAGACTGAAGTCAGATCTTCATTCCTGTAAGCATCGGAGCGAGCCAGCATGGTTCTAGAAAGTGAGGATTGATTTCCCCCATTTCCCTTACCTTTATTTTATATATATTTTTTTATTCAGTTAAGTAATCAACAATTTTACAAGTTGCTGTTCTTAGCAGGTTTCTTTTGATTCTAGCAATACCTTTACCTGTTCCTCTTCTGAGGTGTTACTTAAAAAATGTCAGAAATGCATAGATATGGAGTTTTTATGGTAAAGAGAAGAGCTGGGTGGAAATACGTTATGAATCATGACTAGAAAATAGTTAGAAGAGGTGAGAAAGCCAGCCTTGTCTATCTTCAGTCCCTCTGTCTTGATTTGTATTGTGGATTACTCCTTTAGAATGCTGCCTCTTAGCTCACAGTTTTGCTAAAGAACTTTCACTGTAAACCAATTTTACTTATACTGTTTGGCATGTACTTCACAGTGGTGTGCATATGAAGTGTAATTTCTTTGCTGTTGACTGATATTTATATATGTATCATCTTTTAGGTTGGATGTGGTGCAGGAAATACGCTTTTTCCCATACTGAATGCCATTGGGTAAGTAAAACAAATTTGAACAAAGCTTGTATAGAAACTGTTTTGTGGTCAGATGAACTAAAAAGAGCATTAGTTATTATTCATGTAATTGGTATAAAAGCCTCAATTTCTCTTGCATTGCTTTTCTGCTGCAACTGTTCATTTGCAGATTTATTTATTTGATTTTTGTGAACAAGTAATTTACATTGGGCAGAGCCCATTCACATAAGGCTGAGGGAGAAAAGTCCGATCAGAAAGAGAAAATAGTCCATTCATTCTTACATTTTTAAATATTAATTCATGTACATTTGGAGCCATCTCACACATTCCTATGTATACAGTTCTAATGTCATGTTTTGAGAAACATCAAAAGCATTTACATGTGAACTCAGATGATTTATTTCAACTGAAATGTGTAAGCAGATTTAGGCAACCTTTGTGGTAGAAACATCATCCAGCTATACCTAGCTCTCTGTCTGTGTTCAGTAACTGGTAAACTTTTTTTTTTGTTTAAACAAGGATCATCTTTATTAAATTATCATGTATGACATAGGCAATCTTACATTTATATAAATGAAAATAAACCATACCGACACAATCTCAGTTGGAAAATTATACATTGCAAACCATGCTGACACAACTGTAGCAGAAGACATTATACATCCCTTGTAATATAGCCAGTCATTGTCAGTCAACCATTACATAGCTCATTCAGTTCCTGCCTTCTTTTAAAATGTGTTCCTCCTATGCATGTATTGATCCCACAGTTCCCATTTTTCTTTATGTAATTTGATTCTACCCATTTCTAAAAATCCCAGTTCCAGTTGTTTTATCTCTGTTACTATCTTCGCTACTTGTAGTAAAGTTGGTTCAGACTTTGCTTTCCATTTTCTAGAAACTGCTTTTTTTGGCAGCCATTCTAATTAAACTCAGCAAGGCCTTACTATGTCCAGGCAATTCCGATTCTGTAGCATAGCTCAAAAAATAATTTTCTTAGTTACACCAATTTGCTCACCTAGCATCTCCAACAGGGCAGCCTGGAGGGAATTTTTAAAGTCTACCAACTCATAACACTCCCAGAAAATATGTTCCCAGTTATCTCTTTCTTCGCCATCACACCTCCAACATTTGCTGTCTGGCTGAGGAAAAGTTATTTGGATTGTACTTGAGGTATAAAAATACCTATGTAAACACTTCCAAGCAAAGATTCTAAATCTTCTAGAATTTGTTGCATATTTGGGAGACATACATATGTTCCCCTCCCCATTGTTTCTTGGTGAATTGCTTATCCAAGATCTATTCCCGATCCTTTCTAACCTCCTTTTATTGATTCTTGCAGTTATCATGCAATATTTTATATGCTGTACTAATTGTTCCTTTCATAACGACAACTTCTGTTTTAGATTCTACTAAAAACTGTACCAGTGCTGGGCTTTCAATTAGGACCCCCTATTTTTTTTCTTTGCCTATACTCTGATATCAATCTTTGATAGGGAAGGCAATCTCTGACCTTCAGTCCAAATAAGTTCTTGGCATCTTCCCATTCTAGTACCTCTCTTTCTTCAGTTATTTCCTCCCAATACCTCGGTTCCTTTGCCAGTTTTCACCAATAAATTCTAGCCCCCTTTTGCCTATTGTCTGTATCCCTAATTGCAGTCATCCCTATTGGCAGAATCGCCTTTCTCCATTCCTGTGTTGGCTTAGTTCTTAGAATACCTTCTGCTACTTTATGATAGTATTCTGTATGGTTATTGTTATTCTCCTTAAGGGTCTACATCGAAAATTCCAGTCTCTCCTTGTTTCCTGAGCTACCCCGTTTCATCATCATCTCTTTCCACTTTGAATTATAGTTATTTACTTGTGTTATGCATAGGAGCCATAACTGTGTTGCTCTGAAATACTCCTTCAAATTGGGTAATCCCAAACATCCTATTCTGTTGAAAGAATAAGCTTATCCCACTTGACTGTTGCCATCTTCCCCTTCCAGATAAAATCCTTCAGCTATTTATTAATTACTATCCACAACTTCTCTTCTGGTTGATAAAAATATGTCTGATCTGTGTATAAGACTAAAGGGACTAAAACCATTTTAACTGCTAGTATCTTACTATCCATATCCATACAACAAAGCTTCCATTTTATCAGTTTTTGTGTTATCTTGTTAGTCTCTTCTCACATTAGCCGATAAACTCTTTGTTGGCTAGTTGAGAGAAAGAGTAGTAATAGTGCAAAGATGTTGTACATTCTAAGGGGAAACAGTGGGTTAGTTTATTCAACAACTGTACAGCAGGAGTACAACAGTCAGTGTTATGCAGAATATTAGACTCTAGTATTAGAAGGTCCACCCTTGTCAACAGTGATACTATGGCAGGCATTAGGAGGCTCAGAATTTGAAAGTCTTCTGAGTTATGAGACCCTCCCCCTTTTACCCATAATCTCTGCAAAGTAGCTTCCTCTCCAGATCTGTCTTGCAGCATATCAAGCTACAGCATCAGAGAAATGTCCCTAAGCTATTTTATAAATGTATAGTTGCTTTTGAGTAAAATGCATGTTTTTTTCACTATGTTCCGTGTATAGTTACTCATTTGTAATTTCCAGTAGTTCGGTCATTAGTAAGTTCAAGACAGTCATTTGTTTTGTTTTGGTCTTCATTGGAGAATATTAACAGTAATTATTGGACCCTCCCTAGGCCTTGGTGTTTTTATCACAGCACCCTTGCAGTTGTGCATTTCTTACCACTCTGCTTAAGCAATACTCCTGTCTCTTACTGTGTTAAATTATATGGTATTTGTTGCTTTTTTTTATGTCAGTGTACTAATTATGGTGTGTAGTGTTTACAAAAATGTTAATGTAGACACAGTATTTTGCCTTAAATTAAATACACTCATTTTGTGTGTATTTAAGAGCATTTCACTGTTGCTTTTGATATTTGTAAGCATTTTACCCTAACAACTGTTACAGACAGGAAAAATAAATTAAATTAAAGTTGTTCTGGATGAACCAAGGCTCTGCATCAACTCCTGATGTGGCTTTGTCAGGCCCACAGCTGCCAGAGATGATTTTGTTAGAAATAAAGATAAACACAAATAGAGCTGCTACTATATATGTATGTATATGTATATATATATATATATATATATATATATATATATACATATACATATATATATATATATATATATACATATATACATATATATATATATACATATATATATATATATATATATATATATATATATATAGGTATGTATTTATTTGGTCGTACAGCCAATTGCCAAACCCAACATGTTCGACTGCAGAACACAAACGCAGTTATGTTGAAAAGCCAAACGTCCCCCCGTTTTGACCCATGGTAGCGCTTGTTTAGGTGGTAGAGCAGTCAAAAATGTCGAATTTCATACAACATTACGACCGTTCGACATCTAAATCTTCGACATATAAGTTAAAAAAACAGCCTGTTCAACATTTGGCCGTATGAACAAATTCATGTAAACCATATATATATATATATATATATATATACACACACACACACACACACACACACACACACACACACACACACACACACACACACACAAGTAAAGGTTCAACAAAAGTAAAGGTACAATATATATATATATATATATATATATATATATATATATATATATATATATATAAAATAAGAAATTCCTGTGCAGGTCCTATTGTTTTAAAAAAAGAGTAGCAGAGAAATTCAGTTCTCTGCCTTTTCCTTCCATGTGTCTAAAATTCCAGTGAGAGTTTTGTTTGAAAAATCTCCTGTGAAATTAGTTAGAAACGAGAATGTGACTTGTATGTCATATTGAGAGACAAGGACATTTTTAGGCTCAAGAACATTTTCAGCAAGGTCTTCTAGGTGTTATTCTATGGCTCCTGTTGAAGTAGATTATGAAAAGATGACAGAGATGCTTATAAATGTACAGCAAAGAATATCTGTTGTCTTCCCCTGTCTGGTACTAAGGTGGATGAAGACAATTCTTTGCCTTCTTTTTCATACTGAATATCCCACTTCTACTCACCAGGTACATTTCCTGTTCTGATGCAGCTGGACTCAGATTAGCAGATTCCGATGTAGAGAACTTACTGTTAGGATTGCAGCCCTTGGAACTGATTCTTCTGATGTTGAATTTGCCATAGGTTTCAGTGATGTCAGGATTACCTTGTAGCTCAGGGCTTACAGTCAGTCTCCGAGCTATTTTATTAGTGCTGATACTGATGTCACCAATGTCAGTTTTCTATTTTTTATGGTCAAGGCTGTCAATGTTAGGCCTGGGTTGATGGGTATGTTGGTGTGCATTGAGGTCAGACTTGACACAGATTCAGGCTCCAGTGTTGTCTTCATGCATCATTGACTTTGGGTTGCAGAGGGCCAGAGCCTATGATGCTAAGTGTGACTGTACATCGACATGGAGACTGTTCTGCATTTTCCACCTTTGGCACTTATTCCTACATTCACATCAACTTGAAAAGAAGATATTTGTTTATGTGACCATTTAGCCGTTCACCATATCATTCTGCAGGACAGAAGGGGATAGAGGCCTTTTGCAGGCGGCGTCCCAGATATTTGGACCAGTGCGAGCTCACTCATTATCCTGTGACTCATCACTTTTGAGGCCTGATAGGAAGCATAGTTGTAAGAGGAAACACTTGTGTTCCCCTGAAGGGTCTCAAACTCCAGATAAATAGATCCCTACCCCCCACACACAATTATGACTTCAGGGTTGAAAAAATACTTGAGTACTTCTGAGATGGCTGCATACTGAGTAGCAGTTTAATTTCAGAAACTGAGAAAAAGGAGTTTCATTGAAAGTGTTATTTGGATAAAATTCAGTCACTGTCTAGTAATTACACTGCCTGGATGTCAGTAAAGAAGACATTTGGAGAACCTGAAAGGAAATCAGCCAGAAAAGGTGAAGAGAAAACACTAGCTGGGAAGAATCCTGTAACTATTCAACAAAAATAATTTCAAGTTTTAGCTTTGATATAGGAGATGATTCCAGTCATTTACACAAGGAATTAATCAAGTGTAGTCAGAGGTGTGTAAAATAAATGAGAACTCAATGAATGTATCAACACAAGACTTGAAAAAATAAAAGTTTTACCTATCTATTTACATGAACTGACAAAACTGCAAAAAAAAATGAAATGAAGAAAAGGGAGGCTGAGCATGAGGCTTCTCAAGATGAGCTGTTTCAAAAAATAATGGCGTCACAAGACAAAGTGCATCGAGAAAACCTGGGATTTTCTGCTATACCAAAGAAACTGGTAGGAGCAGACTGTATTAATGTTCTGAAAGTACAAATAACTGGACTGGTGTTCAACAGCAGAAATTGTTAAACGTGTGTATCCCAAACCTGCCCATGAGAAGGCAGTCAAGACCTGTATTAGAAAAGATGTAGTCATACCAGCAGAAAGAGTTGATCCTTACAAAATTGTGGCAGAAAGGAAAAGTGTTAAAAATCAGAGACAGCAGAATGTTTGTGGAGAATAATTATTCACTGTACACCAGACTGAAGGTAAACAGATTTATCCTAACAAGCAAGGAATGATGAGAGGTAGGTGTGAGATTCAAGCTACTCTCTCCAGCTATCTTCACAATAT
The DNA here is from genome assembly GCF_019279795.1 of Protopterus annectens. NCBI lineage: Eukaryota > Metazoa > Chordata > Ceratodontiformes > Protopteridae > Protopterus > Protopterus annectens. The sequence goes on along the minus strand of NC_056738.1, from coordinate 88,928,502 downwards.
TATGTCCTGACAGACCAAAGAATTTTTTGATGCACAACAAGCTGTGGAGGAAATAAAAATCTTTGTCCAAGAAAGAGTAAGCCTGCAAGCAAAATGGAACTCTGTTGTCATTTCTGACAACAACACTTCTAGAGAGACATTGCCAGTAAAAACATTTCCAGTATTTGAAAGGAAAGTGCTTGTAAGACAGGAAAAAAGCACAGGAGTTAACTAGAAGCATTTGGAGTACCTTGGACTTGAACTAGAGTCTGGTGATGGAAGAGGGAGATGATCGGGAAGAACACCAGTGCCACTGACTGAATGAATGGAATAGTATAAAGCATCAGTCACATTTGTGAATAGTTGATGGAAAAGACTGGAATTTTCTTGACTTTGTTAAACTTGTAGGTGGACTGCAAAACATATACCCCACTGTATGTCATTTATTTTCAGAAGATGCTAAAGGGAAAGTGTAAGTAAAATATTTTGTTCTTATTAATATTTGTATATAACAGTTCATGATGTAAACTGCATGTTATATTCTAAAGCAGTTTTGCATTATATGCTATCAGGGTTATTTTGAATGTGGGGAGAATTTTCTCAGTGATTGCTGTGTGTGTTAAAATGCAAAAGTAAACAAGGACTTTTATTTATAACATGTTTAGGCTTTATACTGTATCATGATATGGAAAGCAGAACAAAAGCAAGTTTAAGTTGAACTAATGTGATCTTGGGCTGCTGGGGTATATGTACTGATTTTAGTATATGAAGAGTTAAGATAATACATTTCCTTATTTTTACAAGGTTCAGTGTCTGAATTAATGTCCTTTGATTGAGTTGGTATCTGTGATGTATTAGTTGACAACTAAAGTGGTGTCAATGTTTGTTTTTCATTTATATAAATGTAAGATTGTCTATGCCATACATGATCACGTAGTAAAGATTTTTATTGAAAAAAATGTCCTTTGCTTGAGTTATGAATATATTTTTAAACAATAGACTTGAAAGATAAGATAAAATGATAAAATACATGTTTTTTTTTGTTTTTAGGGTTTTCATTAAAGCAAAAAGTCTTTAAAATGTGAGGACAATAAACAACTGTAAAAAGACCAACAAGAGAACAAAAAAAAACTGTATAAAAGACTAACCTGCCAAACTTTAGTGGGTATATGTACCACAAAAGCTGGAAATAGACAAAGCTGTCATATATAATAAATGGGAATAATAACCTCTTATTATAATGGTAACAATTTCCATGTTGTCTTGGAATGTGAATGGTTTCATAGGTATAGACAAGAATGAAAGAGTATTGAATTATGTTAAGAAATGCAGAGTGGAAATAGCAGTGCTACAGGAGACACATTTAGAAAGAAGTAAACACATGACTTTGATAAAGGATTTCAGGATGGATAGTCAGCAGAGTACAAGGGACAAAGGAAAATAGAAGTAATTATATTAATTGCTAGAGGACTTCCCATAGTGATAGAAGAGGAAAAAGATAATAATAATAATAATACATATTTGATAGTACGGCGTTGTTGACAAGGGAGGATGATTATGCTGGCATGCATTTATATTCCACCTAATAGTGCTATTAGGGAGTTTAAAAAATGGGAATTTGATTTGCAACAGTGAAGATGCATCGGGGAGGGGGGCTAGAAGAGAAGTATAACAAAAGAGGCTAGATTTCTGAACAAATTTCTGAAAATATTTGGTATGGGAGAATTCCGTAGTAGGAACTTGGAGAGAATTTACATATTCCCCAATGTACAGTGACTGGGCTGCACGAGACAGAAATTATATTTCACAGTAACGCATGCATTTAATTGAAGAGCTTTGACACATGTCCATTAACTATTTCAGATAATGTGCCAGTAGTAACTAACTTGAAAATGAAGGTTAATAAAATATAAATGAGACATTGGCACCTCCCCACCTGTCTGTTACAATTTGAGGAATTTAAGGAATGAGTAGTGGCAATTGTTTCATAGTTTCATAGTTTAGTACTAGGCTATCTGCCCTGGGGCATTTGTAAGCCTAGTCGTAGTGATGTGGCTTTCGCCACCCCATGAAATGGTACAAAAATGCACAGAATAGATTTAGAATACTGTGCTTCTGTCTAGTAGTGACACAATGAAGGTCTCCTTATATAATATAATTAGTTTACTGTGCCCCTGTCTAGCAGTGACACAGATGTGACCCCTGGGGTAAACTTACGATGTCCTTCAAGAATGCAACTGCAGTCATAACATGTGGGTTGTCCTGCCTCGGGCAGCCCTCGGTCGGCCGGATTCCAAAGTCTGGGTCCGACGCCGGCTGATGTCGCATTTCTCTCCGACGTCAGAGCGGCTGGAGTACATAAGCATCAGCTGACACCATTTTCTTCAGTCTTTCTTGCCGCGCGGTGCCCGAAGCAGAAGCAGTTCGCAAGTGCCGGTCGGTCAGCTCCTGTATTCTTCGATAAGTCATCAAAAGCTAAGTTACCCGTTGGGGACCTTTTCTTGCCTCAGCCGATGTCAGAAATTACTCAAAAAGTTAACAATTGTCTATCTTGTGGTAAACAAATACCTCATAAGGATTTCCACTCTTACTGTCTACCTTGCCTTGGCCCAGACCACGACGTCTCGGCCTGTGTAGCCTGTGCTCGCTTCAACAAGCGCACCCTCAGGCGCCGGGCGGAGTTCGCTGAAGATTTTTTCGGCGATAATTTTGCTTACACCATGCCGTCGGATCTTCCGACATCGCAAACTCCCAAGAAGCGAAAAGACCGGGACCAACATCCTCGGCCCGCGTCTACCACCGACTCCACGCCAAAACCTAGCGAGAGTGCTCCGGTTCCCTCTGAGACGATCTCTCGACTGCTCAGAACTGAAGACACCGCACTACTGACGACTCCGATTCCGGACATCACTCCGACGCCAGTTATCGATTTTCCTCCGGATACCGAAACCGAGGATATGCCCGAGACCATTGCTGTAGACAAGGTCACTCCTGCACGTGGAGCTGCCAGGCCTCCTATGGCCATGTCTATTAAGGCCTACACTAGGGCTAAGGCAGCAAGCAAAACAAAGCATATTACTACTAAAACCTTACCTCAGCCTACTCCAGAGATACAAATTATGTCTATGGCTGCTGACTTAATTTCTATGATTAGGTTCACAGGCCCATCCTGAGAGAGGATCCCAGCCTCCTTCTGATAAAAGGCCCCGGGTTGAACCCTCTGACCCTACTCCTTCAGATGAAGATTCTGAGGGCTCTGTCCACTCTGATAGCCAGGAAGAGCTCTTCCAGACCTATGAGGACTCGGATGCAGAAGAATCCATCCCCTCGGCCTCCCCTCCTGAGGATATTTCATTTGGGGAAGTTCTGCATACCATGAGGGAACATTTCAAGTGGCAAGGACAGGAATATTCTGATTCCAGGAAACGCCTTAGGACTTTCCTTAAGAAGCCCCAGCACAGGCCCTTAGCTATTCCTCCTGTACTTGATGTTTTGGATGATTTATATTCTGACTCTAGTGCTACCCCTGACTCTCTTCCTCCGGCTCCAGCCAAGCCAGACAGGTATTACAGGGTCCCAGAAACACATTCCCATTTATTCAGGGCCCATACTGCTGATTTGAAAACTATTTCACAGGGGCCTAAAGGAGTTTCTGCTTCCACCTCTAAAAATCCATTGCCCTCCAACAGGGAAGCTAGATCATTAGAGAGATGGGGCAAAAAGGTTTACACATCCACTACCTTATCTATGAGAGCTTTGAATTGCCTTTTTCATATGTTACAATACCAGGATTTCCTGTTAGAAGATTTACAAAAAGCATTAGCCACTCCTGATCCTTTAGACAGGAAGGCTTTGCAGAAAGCTGTACATAACACTTAACAAGTAAGCAATCACTTCCTGCAGTGTGGATATGATGCACTGGAAGCTTCAAGTATGGCAGCTATGACAGGGGCAGTCATTCATAGACATGCATGGTTAAAAGATCAACCTCTACCAGATCATGTAAAGGCAAAACTTCTGGATGCACCCTTGGAAAAGAACAAGCTGTTTGGTGTTAATGCTAAGGATGTGTTGAAGACCATAGAAGAAAAAGCAAAATCAGTTCAGACGGTGAAAGATTTCCTCCAGGTTCAACCCCCTAGATTTAGTAGGAATTGGCCTTCAAAAAACTGGTCCTTTCCTAATCCAGAAAAGTTTCAAAGGGGTAAAAACAGACGTGGCCGAGGAAGAGGCCAATACAGAGGCCCTTACAGGGGACGACAATGGCAGCCAGGAAACCAAAGAAGTGACGCAGGGGTTTCACCTGCCTCACAACCACAATCTCAATGACTTTCCTCTACTTCCGCCTACCAGGGAACAAATAGAAGCTCCCTTGGGCGGGAAATTATCTCTCTTTGCAGAAAACTGGCACAGACTGACAAAGGACAAATGGATTTTGGACATTATAGACCGAGGCTACAGGTTCCATTTTCATACCTTGCCAAGAAAGCAAGGCATGCCAAACCTGCCACAGAAGCAGAGGGCAGAGGCTATCAAGCAAATCACTCTACTGACTCAAATGAAAGCAATAGAAAGAACAAGAACAAGGCCAGGGGTTTTACTCAAGACTGTTCCTTGTTCCAAGAAAAGAATCTCAATGGAGACCAATACTGGACTTGTCCGCATTAAACACCTTTCTCATAGTACCAAAGTTCAAAATGCTGACTCTACAGCAACTCCTTCCCATGCTGGGCAAGGGGTCTTGGCTGATTACTCTGGACCTCAAGGAGGCATACCTGCATGTCCCTATCAGACACAGCTGCAGAAGATACCTCAGATTTCTTGCAGGGCCAGAGCATTATCAATTCTCAGCATTGCCATTTGGCTTATCTACTGCCCAGAGTATTCACAAAATGCCTGGCTTCAGTAATTGCTCATTGCAGGCTCCAGGGGATACAAATTTACCCGCACCTGGACGACTGCCTCATACAAGCGGACGACAAATTGATGTTGACAAAAAACTTGGACTATGTCATACGATTACAAGCTCTGGGATACACAGTCAACTTCCAAAAGTCAAGACTGCAACCATCTCAGCAAATAATCTTCTTAGGTGCCAAACTAGACACAGCCTCTCAAATGGCTTACCTGACAGAAGACAAGCAAGAGAAGTTAACTCATTATTTCAAAGGTTTAGCAAAACTCACCCAGATGACTGCAAGGAGATTCCTACAGGCCCTGGGTTACATGGCATCCTGCATTCTCCTGGTTCCATTAGCAAGACTACACATGAGAAAGCTTCAATGGTACCTAAAAAGCGTTTGGTCACAACACAGCAACAACTTGGAGACAACCATACCGCTCATTCCATGCCTACAAAAGGAATTCCTATGGTGGGCCTCGGTGAGCCAGGCAAACACAGGTATGTCATTCAAAAAAACACAGATAACACAGACCATGACCACAGACGCCTCAGACCTTGGATGGGGGGCGCACATGGAAGGAAAGTGTATACAAGGACAATGGTCTCCAAAGGAAACACATCTACATATAAACCAAAAGGAAATGCTGGCAGTAATGCATGCCATCGAGGCCTTTCAACACCAACTTCAGCAAGGCCATTTACTGATACGGACAGACAACACCACTGTGATGTGGTATATAAACAAGCAGGGCACCTCTTACCCCTTTGCAGACTGACAATGCATCTTTGGGAAAAATCACTGAGCTTAAACATCCAGTTACAATCCCAGTTTGTTCCAGGCAAAGACAATGTGTTGGCGGACAGCCTAAGCAGGAATTTCACAGATCCACACGAGTGGAGGTTACATCCGAAGGTCTTCACACAACTCACTTCGATATGGGGCAGGCCAGAAGTGGACCTATTTGCCTCTCACCTCAACCACCTTCTACAAAAATTCTGCACAAGGACATACCATCCAAAAGCTTGGAAAATAGATGCTCTCTCATTCAACTGGAACTTCCTACCAATCTATGCATTCCCACCTCTGCCACTGATGACCTCAGTATTACTAAAGATCAAAGCAGAGAGACCCAAGGGAATCATAATAGCTCCGGATTGGCCAAGACAACACTGGTATCCACTACTACGGAGCATATGTCACACCAGGAGGTGGGCCCTTCCCCAATGCCCTCTTCTTTTGACCCAACACAACTTCGAAACAGTGCATCCAAACCTTCAGACACTGCAGCTAACAGCCTGGGAGATCCCATAAATAACCTCAACCTATCTCTCTCCAAGGAAGTTCAGAGGATACTAACAGAGGCTCGAAGACCATCCACCAGAAAGGTTTACTTAGCAAAATGGAAAAGATTCAGCAATTGGAATACCACCAAGGGACATGATGCATCATTGTTGAACATCCCACTCATCTTGGAATATTTGGCAGATATGCTAAAGAACGGCCTCTCATATTCTTACATAAAGATACATGCATCAGCTATTTCAGCTAGATATAACACTGATCCTCCTGTTTTTTCACACCCTTTGCTAAGGCAATTCCTCAGGGGAATCAAGAACATTAAGCCACCAAGAAAGGCCCCAGTGCCAGCCTGGGACCTCAATTTTGTCCTAGAAAAACTGACTCTACCTCCATTTGAACCAGCAGCTTCAGTTGACTTGCAATTTCTCTCATGGAAGACAGCTTTCCTGTTGGCAATTACCTCAGCAAGAAGGGTTTCGGAACTACAGGCCCTAATGGCAATACCACTGTTCATAATTTTTCACAGAGACAGGGTTTCATTAAGGACCAACCCTACCTTTATGCCAAAGGTGGTATCTAGGGTTTCTTTAAATCAAGGCATTCATCTCCCTGTTTTCTTCCCCAATCCTGAGAATAAGGGGGAAAGACTGTTGCATACCTTGGACATCCACAGACAACTTCGATACTACCTGGACAGAACCAAGGCCAGTAGGAAGTCTGAACAACTTTTTGTAGCCTACGCCCCTGCAGTTCAAGGAAAAGCAATTTCAAAATAGACTATTTCAAAATGGATTGGACATTGCATCAAATTCTGTTATTCCTTTCATGGAAAGACTGTTCCAGCCAATGTCAGACCACATTCCACAAGAGCTACAGCCACCTCTACAGCATTCTTAAGAGGGGTGCCTACTAAGGACATTCTGGAAGCTGCCACATGGAGCTCCGTGCATACATTCTCCAAACACTACAATCTCCCTCCATACTCCAGATCCAGAGCAGGCTTTGCTTCGGCAGTCCTGCAGGGTTTGATTGCCACACCATCTTTTTCCTAGAGCATTCCTCCTCCCCCAGCTAAGCTATGGTATTCTACCCACATGTTATGACTGCAGTTGCATTCTTGAAGGACATAGTACAGTTTTGTACCTACCATAAATGTAGATGTCCGATAGACATGCAACTGCAGTCGGATTTTCCCTCCCTCCATTCCCCTCTATGCCTAGGGTCCTCTCCTATCCCTGTTACTCTTAGCTGGAGATATCAGTTATGGTGTATTTGTTTTACTGCTCATTTATTTCCCTGGAATCCTGTTTTTTGTCTTCCAATTTGATTACAGCCTTCCTTGGGGACACCTGGGGCAAGAAACACTGAAGAAAATGGCGTTGGCTGATGCTTATGTACTCCAGCCGCTCTGACGTCAGAGAGAAATGCGACATCAGCCGACGTCGGACCCAGACTTTGGAATCCGGCCGACTGAGGGCTGCCTGAGGCAGGACAACCCACATGTTATGACTGCATTTGCATGTCTATCGGACATCTACATTTATGGTAGGTACAAAACTGTACTATCTCCCATCCACTCATCAAGATTTCTCTTGAAGAGAGTCAGTGAGGGGCTCTGCCTAACATGAACTGGGATCTTGTTCCAAAGCATGGGAAGCCTCTGGGTTATGAATCTATCCCTCCAGCATGTCCTATTCATGCTTGTGCCGAGGTTTAAGACTTTAGCTCTCATGGTCCTGATGGATTTGGATTTTTTGAGGTGGAGCATGTCCATCAGATCCTGATTGGACATGGCCTTGTACGTCAGGCAGAGATCACCTCTGAGCAGGCGGTATGCTACTGAATAGAGCTGGAGTTTCTTTAGTCTGGCAGAATAAGACATATGTTGGAGACCCTTGATCCTCTTGGTGAGGTACTTTTGTGGTCTCTCCAGCTGTTGCAAATGCCGGGTGAGGTACATACCAAATGGGGGCATGATGTCCTTCAAGGATGCATCTGCAGTCCTTACAAATGGGTTGTCCTGTCGTCAGGCAGCCCTTCGGTCGGCCGGATTCCAAAGTCTGGGTCTGGCCTTGGCTGATGTCGCACTTCACCCGACGTCATATCTGCAGTTCTTCGGGTATAAAGGTATCAGCTGACGCCATTTTCCTCCGTCTTTCTTGCCGCATGGCGCCTGAAGCAGAAGCTGTTCGCAAGTGCCGGTCGGTCAGAACCAGAGATTACTACTAGGGAAACAAATACCTCATAAAGATTTCCACTCTTACTGCCTACCTTGTTTAGGCCCAGACCACGACGTAGCAGCTTGTCTAGCCTGTGCTTCTTTCAACCGACGGACGCTTAGACGTCGGTCGGAATTTGCTGAGGAGTTTTTCGGCTCTGCTTTTGCTTACATTACGCCGTCGGAAACTCCGACTCCGCAAATAACTAAAAAACGCAAGGAAAAGGACCGACACTTCATGGTCCGTGATTTCGCCGAAACCGGTTAAGCCAACATGAGTGTCTCGGTTTCGCTGAAACCGAGTCCACGGTTCTTCCTTCGGCCGAAAGCTTACCTCCTACCGAGGCCTCATCCAGCATGGCTGAATCTGCTACTGAAATCCCACCTGCTCTTGCAGGTTCACAGGATTTATCTGATACTATTCCTTTAGATATTTCTACTCCTGCACGTGGAGCTGCTAGGCCCCTGCATCCATGTCGATTAAGGCTTTTGCCAGGGCTAAAGCAGCAAAATCTACCAAAACTGTGCTTGCTAAGACCCCCTCTCACAGGCCTAGCTCTAGTTCTCAAATGCTTAGTCTAGCAGAGGATCTCATTTCTTTGATCCGGGGATCCCAACCCCACCCAGACAGGGCCTCTCACCCACCTCCAGAAAAGAGGCCTAGAGCAGAGCCCCCTGAGCCAGTTTCTTCAGATGACTCCTCTGATGATTCAGATAATACAAACCCTCCAGAGGGCCCTTTTTCTCCTTATGAGGACTCTGATGCAGAAGAGTCCATTCCTTCTGCCCGCCTGAGGAATTTTCTTTTGGGGAAACCTTGCATGCTATGAGGGAACAATTTCAATGGCAGGGCCAGGATTTTTCAGACTCTAGGAAAAGGCTTAGAACCTTTTGCATTTGCCACAGCATAGGCCTCTAGCCATTCCTCCAGTACTTACTGTTGTGGATGATGCATTTAATGATGCTTGTACTGCTCCTGATTCTCTTCCTCCGGCCCCTGCTAAGCCCGATAGGTACTACAGGGTTCGGACACACATTATCATTTGTATAAGGCTCCTTTTGCAGATCCTGAAACTATCTCCCAGGGACCCAAGGCTGTAGCAGCTACCTCTGCCAAAACCCCTCCCTCTGAAAGGGAATCTAGGGCCTTAGAGAGATGGGGTAAAAAGTTTACACTTCTGCTACTCTTTCAGCTAGGGCCTTGAACTGTCAATTCCACATGATTCAGTATCAGGAATTTATGTTAGATCAGTTAACTAAAAAACTGTCCTCGGATGAACCATTAGACAAAAAATCTGTTCAGGAAATGGTACATAACATTCAGCAGGTCAGTAATCATTCCTTAAAATGCGGCTATGATGCACTGGAGGCTTCTTTTAGATCAGCTATGACTGGTACAGTGATCAGAAGACATGCATGGTTAAAAGAGCAGTCCTTACCAGACCATGTTAAATCAAAGCTCCTAGATGCTCCTATGGATAAGCTCAATTTGTTTGGCTCCCTGGCACAGCAGGTGCTGAAGAAGGTGGAAGAGAAAGCAAAATCTGTCCAGACAGTCAAGGATTTCTTGCAGGTCCAGCCTCCAAGGTTTAGTAGGAACTGGCCTTCCAAGAATTGGTCCTTTCCAGACACCTCCAGAGCCCAGAGAGGCAGGAATAGGCGCTCAAGAGGCAGGGGTCAATCCAGAGGTGCCTACAGGGACGTCAATGGCAGGCTAACAACCAGCGAGGTACTGCCACAGATCCAGCCACCACCACTTCCACAGGACAATCACAGTGACTTGGCTCTGGCACCGCCTACCAGGGAACAACTAGAAGCACCCTTAGGCGGAAAGCTAGCCTTATTTTCAGTAAACTGGCACTACATCACAGGAGACAAATGGATTTTACAGACAATAGACCAAGGTTACAGGTTTCACTTCCATACTCTACCAAGGAAGAGAGGAATGCCAAACCTACCTCCAAATCAGAAAACAGAAGCTCTACAACAAATAAATCACTTACTAAGGATGAGAGCTATAGAAAGGGTACCGTCTATGGAACAGGGGCAAGGATTTTACTCCAGACTCTTCCTGGTACAAGAAAAGAAAACCAATGGAGACCTATTCTAGACCTGTCCGCTCTAAACACATACCTCATTGTTCCAAAATTCAAAATGCTGACCCTACAGCAGCTTCTTCCCATGCTGGGCAAGGAGTCTTGGCTGGTAACTCTAGATCTCAAGGAGGCATACCTGCATGTCCCCATATGACCAAATTGCAGAAGATACCTCAGATTTCTTGCAGGATCAGAGCATTATCAATTCTCAGCATTGCCCTTTGGCTTATCTACTGCGCCCAGAGTATTCACGAAATGCCTGGCATCAGTAATGGCTCATTGCAGGCTTCAGGGAATTCAAATTTACCCTTACCTGGACGACTGCCTGTTACAAGCGGACAACAAAAACAAATTAACAAAAGATTTGAAAGGTCATTCATCTACTGCAAGCCCTGGGATACACAGTCAGTATAAAAAAGTCAAGGCTGATACCATCCCAAAGGATAACCTTCTTGGGTGCAGAGCTGGACACATCAAACCAAATGGCATTCCTAACAGTAGAAAAACAGAAGCACCTCCCTCTCTACTTCATGGCATTAACAAAGCAGAACCAGCTAACAGCAAGAAAAGTCCTGCAAGCCCTGGGTTACATGGCATCCTGCATAATATTGATTCCACATGCCATACTACATATGAGAAAGTTACAGTGGTACCTAAGGAATTTATGGTCTCAGCACAAGCACAGCCTAGAAACCCGAATTCCAATCCATGTCTGAAGCAAGAATTCCAATGGTGGGCTCAGGCCTGTCAATCAAACAAAGGACTGCCCTTCCACAGACCTCAACCAAGCCAGACCATCACAACAGACGCCTCAGACCTCGGTTGGGGGGGCACACATGTTGGACAAGTGCATACAAGGCTTATGGACTCAGGACCAGCTGCACCTACACATAAATCAAAAGGAGATGCTGGCAGTACAACTGGCAATTCAGACATTCAGACCATTTCTTCGACAGGGTCAATTGCTGATAAGGACGGACAACACCACAGTTATGTGGTACATCAACAAACAGGGAGGCACGCATTCATATCCTCTATGCCGGATGGCAATGGACCTCTGGAATGTGGCCCTGAGCTTCAACATTCAGTTACAAGCAATATTTGTACCAGGAAAAGAAAATATACTAGCAGACATCCTAAGCAGAACTACCACGGATGCCCACGAATGGATGCTGCATCCAGACATCTTCAAAACCATTACAGGAAATGGGGACTACCAGAAATAGACTTATTTGCATCCCCACACAACCACCAATTGAAAAAATTCTGCACGAGGGCATACCACCCACTTGCTTGGAAGGTGGACTCCTATCTTTCAGTTGGAAAACCTGACAGCATATGCATTCCCACCTCTTCCCTTGATGCACAAGGTGCTATTGAAGATCAAAGAAGACCGCCCAAGGATCATCCTGATAGCTCCAGACTGGCCGAGGCAGCATTGGTACCCATTACTGAGGAGTATGTCTCGGGAACAAATATGGCCTCTGCCCCTAGTTCCCTTACTGTTAACACAGAACAACTTCAAAACCCTGCATCCAAACCTAAAAACACTGCAGCTGGCTGCCTGGAACATTGCATAAGACAAAATAACCCAGATTTATTATCTTGGAGGCTCGCAGACCTTCAACAAGAAAAAAAAAAAAAATATTCAGCAAAATGGAAAAGATATCTCATTTGGAGTGCAGCAAAAGGAGAAAATGTGTCACTGGTAAACATAGCTAACATCCTGGAATACTTGGCAGAGCTCTTCCACAATGGCCTGTCCTATTCTTCCATTAAGATTCATGCATCAGCTATTTCAGCAGAATACAACACGGACCCTCCAGTCTTCTCACATCCTCTGCTCAGGCAGTTTCTGAGAGGAATTAAAAATGTAAAGCCACCTAGGAAGCCACCATTGCCTGCATGGGACTTGAACTTTGTGCTAGAAAAGTTGACACTCCCTCCTTTAGAGCCTGCAGCAACAGCAGAATTACAGTACTTATCATGGAAAACTGCTTTCCTGCTTGCAATCACTTCAGCAAGAAGGGTCTCTGAACTACAGGCATTAATGGCAGTACAGCCCTTCCTTATCTTCCATCAAGATAGAGTGTCCATGAGAACTAACCCTACTTTTATGCCAAAGGTGGTCTCCAGGGTATCTTTAAACCAAGCTATCCACCTGCCTACATTCTTCCCCAACCCACAGAACAAGGGAGAAAGACTGTTACATACCTTGGATGTACATAGACAATTAGCTACTACCTGGACAGGACCAAGAGCAATAGAAAAACTGACCAGCTACTGGTAGCATATGCAACAGGAATGGAAGGAAAAGCAATTTCAAAACAGACAATCTCTAAGTGGATAGGAAATTGCATTAGATTTTGTTACTCTTACCATGGGAAGAAAGCTCCAGAAAACATCAGACCTCACTCTACAAGGGCTACAGCCACTACCACAGCTTTTTTACGAGGAGTGGCTACCAAAGACATTTTAGAGGCTGCTACTTGGAGCTCCGTGCATACATTTGCCAAGCATTATAATCTACCCTTATATTCCAGATCCCGAGCAGGTTTTGCCACTGCTGTTTTGCAAGGGATCTTAACTACACCATAATCTTATTACTCCTCCTTCCCCAGTTTGGCTATGGTATTCTACCCATTTGTAAGGACTGCAGATGCATCCTTGAAGGACATAGTACAGTTTTGTACCTACCCTAAATGTAGATGTCCGAGAGGCATGCATATGCAGTCAGGATTACCCTCCCTCCTTGCCCTCCGAGGTAGTCCTAGGGTATCTGACCACCTTCTAGCTAGCTGGGGAATCTATTATGGTGTATTTGTTTGTATATATGTATATACATGTTTATTTTATTTGCTCTTTCTTATTTGGAAACTTTTGCAATTATCCAAATTTAGCCTTCCTAGAGGGCACCTGGCATCTGGGGCAAGAAACACTGAGGAAAATGGCGTCGGCTGATACCTTTATACCCGAAGAACTGCAGCTATGACGTTGGGTGAAGTGCGACATCAGCCGAGGCCAGACCCAGACTTTGGAATCCGGCCGACCGAAGGGCTGCCTGACGACAGGACAACCCATTTGTAAGGACTGCAGATGCATGCCTCTCGGACATCTACATTTATGGTAGGTACAAAACTGTACTTTATATATAATTGTTTGGGAGAAATTAGGGAAGATAGAAAGTTCTTCAAAAATTATAGGTAATGAGAGGGATAAAATAAAAGTATAGTTTAAAAATAGGGTAGAGATAAAACAAAACAACATGGTCAACAAGTAACATGAATTATTTAGAGGGGCTGTCAAAGGTTGAAGTATTGCAGAAGAAGGGAAATCTCATAGAACGAGAGGAGGTGCAGTTACAGAGTACTAAAGAGAGAATAAGGGAGTACTTGGATAATATGTATGAGTTAGAAATATTGATATTAAGCAACTGTTTTTAATAACATGTTCCCAGTTACAAACATTAAACATCACATGTATTCTTTTGTATAATTATCATCAATCCAACAGTCCATACATTTATCAATTGCTGTCTTCCCTTAAACCTCCCTCTTCCTCCCAGATGTGAAACATAGCTTGCATGCTTTCAGTTAATGTTATATAAAAGCATGCAAGCTATGTGAAATATAGCTTGCATGATTTCAGATAACATTAACTTTAGCCATAAGAAAGCATTCACTGGCTACCTTTAAGTAAAACTGTATTGTGCACTGTTTTGTTAAACGCATTAAATTATTAAAGATGCTGGGAAGGTGACTTCCAAGACAGCTGCACATTGATCAGCAGCTTAATTATGGCTCTCTCAATGTGATAAAAGAAACTGAAAGATAAAGGGTATTGTAATGCTGCCAATTTTGGTAAAATTCAATTGCTGCCAGGTAAATACACTGCCTGTCTCCTAGCAACGAATAAACTTAGAGATCCTGAAGGAACATGAACTAGAAATAGTGACGAGAAAACATTGATTGGGTAGAATGCCACAGCTGTTCAGCAAAAAACATTTCTTGCCCCAGCTTTGGTGGAAGAGATGGATTCTAGTAAATAAATCAAATGTATTCAGAACTGGTTAAAATAAATTAAACATTGAATTAATATATCAACATAAATAACAAAAGTCTTGGGAAAAAGGAAGAAGCTTTAAACAGCTGTCCATATGAACTGAAAAAAAAAATGCAAAAATCAGAGGCCAAAATGAAAAAAGAGGCTGAATGAATATGAGATTACTCAAGAAGAGATGTTCAAAAAACGATGAGTGAGATGACAGAGGATGTAGAGAAAACCTGCTATTTTCTTCTCTGCAGAAGAAACCAGAAGGAATAGATTGTATTAATCTTATAAAAGCATAAATAAGCAATTGGACTGGTATTCCACAGCAAGATTTATAAATTAAAGGGGCACATCATATGTATACTCCAAACCTGGTCATGGGAAAGCAGCTAAGACTTGTATTAGTAAAGATTCAATCATACCAACAGAAAGAGTTGATCCTCACAAAACTTTTACAGAAGTGCAAAGTATTAAAGATTGGAGACAGTAGAGTGTTTGTGGAAATGATTATTCATTGTACACCAGGCAAAAGAGAATCAGATTTATATCAGCAATCAGGGAATGTCGAGTCAAGTGTGTGATTCAGACTGCTGTATCAAGCTGTCTTCAGAATATTTTTTTCCTAGAGGATCAAAATAATTTTTGATGCAGAACATAAGGGGGAAATACAAAAGTTTGTCCAACAAAAAGTGAGTCATCAAACAGAAGGGGACTCTGCTTCTAATTCTTCTGATAATAAAGCTCATAGAGAGACTTTGCCAGTAAAATCTTTTCCGGTGTTCCAAAGGAAAATATTTAAGAGACAAAAGAAAGCACAGGAGTTGATGACAAGAATTAGAAGTACCTTGGACTTGAACTGGAGTCTGAGGTTGGGAGATGGAGATGAACAGGAAGAAGAACAGCAACACTGAAATTAGTGAATAAATGTGAGATTATAAACATCGACTATAGCTAGATAGAAAAGAGGTTAAGGCACAGGAATACCAACTAGTAGATGTAGGTTCAAACTCTGGTTGGGACACACCTTGGCAGCAGCAGTATCTGCACAGAAGAAAGTCCTGGCAATCTACTTGCTTAATTTGCCATGGTAGCCCCATGGGGGCCTACTCACAGGGTCACTTTTAATCGATTTTGACTCAAAGGCATGTATCTTTCTTAGTTTTAAAGCATCAGTCACATTTGTGAAATATGGCTTTACAAGAAAATGTGGCTGAAAAAGATTGGAGTTTTGTTGACTTTGTTGAACTTGTGGGAGAATGAAAAGCATAATCCCCACTTTGTGTTATGAATGTTTTGAAGAAAACTTAAAGAAGAAACGAAAGTAACTGTAAATAAAACAATTTTGTTCTTAATATTTGGATGAAACATTTCATGATTTAAATTGCATATGTAATAAAGCATTTTCAGTGACTTTTGTAAGTGATAAAGATACTAAAGTAAACAAATATTTTTTCTTTTTAAGTTTTAAGAAAGGTCGGCATTACAGTATAAAAAGAAAAGAAAGGCTGAACAAAAGCATGCTTAAGTTAATATACTGAAATATTGGGCTGTTGAGTGGGGAATTGGGTGTAGAAGTGCACTCATATGCAGAGTTGCGATGTTTTCTGTTACTTTTTGCATATGCAAATGTCTGGCTTCATGCTCTTGGCTTAATCTAATAACATTTCTTGTGTAAACCTGGGGGTGGATTAAAAATAGGAGAAGACTATGAATGTAATGAAAACTTTTCCTTTAGCAAATAAATGTTCAGTGTGAGTTGAAAAGTCTGCATCAGAGGGAAGCTGTACATTCTGTTTTATGTTACACTGGAGACCAGTTGACTGCAGTGCAGGCAATAAATCTCGAGAGTTCTGGACATTGCATGCTAAGAGAAACATAAAATTAAAAAGTACAAGGGTAAGCAGGTTAGTAAAAAATAAAGTCTGAAATTATTGGAAGTGAATAAGTGATTGCAGCTTTCCTAGTACCTAAATAGTTTACTTGAACAGTGTACAATTTAGTTTTATTTAAAGATAACCACTAACACCTTTATTAAATTATCACTTAAGACACATGTAAACATACATTAACAGAAAATAAAACAAACCATTTTAGCATTTTTTTCATTTAAATGGAATATATATCCCATATATTTCTTTGCTGCCATCATCAGCCCAACAGTTCAAAAAAATTGCTGAATTTCTTCCTTCCCTTAAATCTCACTCCTCCTCCTCAACATTATTATGCATGTATCATCCCCACAGTTCCCATTTACTTTTGTGTAGTTTGCTCTTCCCCTTTTCTAAAGATCCCAGTTCTTTTATCTGTTTTATAATATTGAATACTTCAATTGCAGTTGGTCCAGACTTTGATTTCCATTTTCTAGCAACTGCCTTTTTGGCAGCCAGCAGGATTAAATTTAATAAGGCCTTACTATCTGTAGGCAATTCTGAACCTGTATCCCAGGTCAGAAGAATAATTTTCTAATTTACAGTTATTTGTTCAGCAAATATTTCTGATAGAGTACACTGTATGGAATTTTTAAAATCTGCCAACTTATTACACTCCCAAAAATATGTTCCCAGTTAACTCTTTCTTCGCCATCACACCTCCAACATTTTCTGCCTACCCAAGGAAAAATGTTTTGGAGTCTACTTGGGGTATAAAAATACCTATGTAAACACTTCCAAGTAAAGATCCTAAATCTTCTAGATTTTGTTGCATGTTAGGGAGACATGCATACATATATCTCCTCATTGTTTCTTTGTGAATTGTTTATCCAGTCTCTCTTCCTAATCCTTCCTAATCTCCTGTGATTGATTATTATAGTTATCATGAAATATTTTGTATGCTCTACTAATTATTCCTTTCTTAATGGTAACTTCTGTTCTAGATTCTACTAAAAACTCTACCTATGCTGGTCTTTCATTTAGGACATCCTATTTCTTTCTCTTTGCCTGTACTCTGATACCAATCCTTGATAGGGAAGGCAATCTCTAACCTGCAGTCCAAATAAGTTCTTTGTCTCTTCCCATTTTATTACCTTCCCCTCTGTAGTTATTTGCTCCCAATACCTTGGTTTTCTCCAGTATATTCCAGCCCCCTCTTGCTATTGTCTGTATCCCTAAATGCATTCAGCCTTATCGGTAGAATCTCCTTTCTCCATTCCCATGTTGGCTTAGTTCTTAGAATCCTTTCTGCTGCTTTATGAATATAATATTCTGTATGATTATTGTTGTTTTCCTTAAAGGTCTGCATCCAAAATCCCAGTCTCTCCTTGTTTCTTGAGCTTTCCTGCTGTTTCATCATCTCTTTCCAATTTGAATTATAATTTTCTGCTTGTGCTGTGTATAGGAATTTTAATTATGTTGCTCTAAAATACGCGTTCAACTCGGGTAATCCAGTCTTCTCTGTTCTGTTGGAAGAATAAGCTTATCCCACTTGACTCTTGCCATCTTCCCCTCCCAGATAAAATCATTCAGCTTTTTATTGATTGCTATCCACAACTTTTCCTCTGGTTGATAAAAATATGCCTGACCTGTATTAGACTAAAGGGACTAAAACATTTTAACTGATTGTATCTTACTGTTATATCTGTATAACAGAGCTTCCATTTTTCTCAGTTTTTGTATTATCTTTTGTTTAGTCTCTTCCCACATAGCTGCCATACCAGTATCTTTTTAAATCCATACTCCTAAATTTTATCATGTCCCCCATAAGTATGGATATTGCTGAACCAACTCGTAAGTGGGTACATAATTGACTGCTGTTGCTTTTGTTTTAGCTTTATTAATTTTGTATCTCAAAAAGGTTTGAAACTGTCTCAGTATCTTCCACAGCACTATAATGTCCCTTTCTGGTTTTGTCAGGTATAAAAGAATGTCATCTGCAAATAGAGCCAGCTTTTCTTGACTGCCATACCAATTAAGTCCTTGAATTTCTGAGTCCCTTATTTTCTTTTCCAGTGGTTCTAAATATAAAGCAAATAAGAAAGGGGAGAGAGGACATCCCTGCCTGGTTCCGCTGCTCAAGCAGAGATTATCAGAGAGGACCCCACCCACTTTAATTTTCACCTCCACTCCCTCATATATCCTCCTAATTAACCTTATAATTTTATCAGAGAATGCAAACAATACCATTGCTCTGCTAATAAAGTCCCAGCTTACTCTATCAAATGCTTTGTCTGCATCAAGACCCACCAACAGCAACGGGATGTTCTTACATTCTTTTTCCCTTTGGATCATTACTGTTCTGTTAATGTTGTCAAATGTTTGCTTCCCCTCCACAAAACCACATTGATTCATCTCTCTTGATTTTGTGATCATTTTCCATTCTTTTAGCCATTATAGACATAAACACTTTATAATCATGTTTTAATATTGAAGTGGGCCTGTATGAAACGGGATCTGATGGATCTTAACCTCCTTAGATATTACAGCTACTACCACTTTCTTTGAGGATGTTGGTACTTCCCCTCCTATTAAAATACTGTTAAACAAAACCTTCCAGACCTTTATCATTTTTTTCCTTCCTAGCTACCAAACCTCCACAGGAATATCATCCATTTCTGTGGACTTCCTGTAGATTGGTTATACATCACCATGTTATCTCATCTGCTCCTGTCCTGTTAGTAATTGAGCCTCCTCTATCTCTAATCTTGGTATATTTAATTCTTCCATAAACAATTCCATTTGTGCCTTTTCTTGATTTCCATATTTCTCTGCTTTGTACAGACTTTCATAGAATTTCCAAAATATTTCTAATACTTCTACAGGATCCCTTGGTCTGATGTCATCTTCATTTTCATTAACCCGTGGGTCTCAGTTCTGACCTTGGAACTGAATGGCCACTCTCCAAGCTTGAAATTCCAGACTTGAGCTCTTCCCTTCTTCCTATAATGTGCTGCTCCCCCACACTAAATCAGATGTAGTTTACCATGCCTTTGTTCAGCTGCAAGGTTCCTGATGAGCTCCTCCACATTTTTTCGAGTTGTAAGTGTTGCATTCTAAATCCTTTCATATTGTTGTCTTCTTATACCCCCACTCTTTCTTTACCTTTTTTCTTTCTATACCTGCTAGTAGTTTGTCTTGCCTTTCTTTTCCTTCATTGAAAGAAATGCACTTCCTGTGGGCATAAGATCCCACTGTCTGATGCCAACAGGGAGTGCGTTTACTGCTTGGAGCTTGCACATCTGGACTCCCACTGTGAGGTATGCAAAGGATTCCATCCTGAGGCCTGGTCGGATAGGAAGAGCAAGCTTATCCTTAAGGACTTGATCCCACCATACTCCTCTTCTGGTGTCCCTTCCACTTCGGGGGCTCAGCCCCCCCCCCCTAAAAAGGTGCAGGAGGCCCAGGACAGCAGGAAATGCTCTCCCACGAGGTCCTCCTTGGAGCTGCCGAAGAAGGCTCTGAGAGTCTCTGAGCTAACTCACCTGATCTGGGGTCCTCAACTCCTATCTCCTCACCTCCCCCCCGATCCTCTTCTATGGTTTTGGGGCCAAGCGCTCCTTCTGTAGGAGTCCTGACCTCTGTTCTAGCCCCCAGCTCTGCACCAATCAGACTGGCTAAGAGGTCTCCCTTCCATTTGCCCAGGAGATATCTGTGACCCCCTCTTCTGCTTCCTCCAGTTTTTCCAGAAGCCTTACCTCCAAAGACATTAGCAGACTGATGAGGCAGTTCCTCGAGGCTCAGAACCAGATGGGGCTTGCATCTGTTCTGTCCACATCTGGATCCATGAGGGTTTCCCCATTCCGACCAGTAGCTCCTTCTTCGACCTGTCCTTCGGTGTTGGAGCCCTTGGTTCCGTTGGTCTCTGGTGCCAGGGTGTTAGAGATGATCGAGATTCTTTTATCACCTCCAGCCATTTCCTCGATGTGCTCAGCCCCAACTGTGTTAGTCCCAAGTGTGTCTTGGAGCTGCAGCTTCGAGGTCAGCCCCGAGGGGGAGGGTGATGTCAACTCTGAAGTTTTTGGAGCTGTCTTTCCCTTTCTGGGCATTTGCTTTTCACAGAATGGCCCTGACTCCCATTTCTGAGTGGGAGGCTCGGGGCCCCCTGGGAGGCATCTGCTTTGGTGACTTCAGCCCCAGAGGGGACTGCCTTCAGAGGGTCGGAGCCCTTCTGCCTTCGAAATGCTGGAGAAGTTTCTTCCCACCCTGGGAGCACCATCTCAGATTCTCCCCTCCCCATTCTGGTCTGGTGCTTGAGACCTCAAGTCCGCCATATGGACAGCTGGGCCTGGAAAGCCTCCACATCCTCCCTTCGGCAGACCCATTCACCTGAGGAATTCCTCACCACCAACACAGATTTCGAGGAAAGAGAGGGCTCCCCCAGGTCAACACCTGATGTAGTCTCCTTTGGAGACATTCTAGAAATCCTATGCAACAGAGGTGGCTGGTCTGCTCAAAAAAAGAAATGGTTCTGTGGGAAGCTTTCGAGTCCAGTCCATCTACTACCTGGGTGTCTCCCCTTGTCGACCTACTAATCGAGCTAGTCTGGACTAGGGCATGGAAGTAGCTGGATATGGTAGAACTGATTCCCATGGGGATGTACAAGATTTTGAGTGCCCCTTTGGACAGGACTTTTTGGACCAAGAGTGTCCCGGTAGATGCTATGGTTGTTGAGGCAGCTACCAAGAAGGAGCTCGCACAAGAGAGCTCTTCAGTCCACCCTTCCAACAAAGAATCGCGAGCATTGGACATATTTGGGAAAAGGGTTTATGCCTCATCTACATTCACCTTGAGGGCATTAAACTACCTTTCGCATTTCATGACACTACAGAAGGATCTGGTGAAGACACTTTCTAGCTCATCCCCTAGGTCCATGTCTGTGGAGGAACGGAAGACCTTTTCCTCCAGACTGGCAACCCTCCAGTCACTGGCAAATGAGCAGCCATGAGGCTGATATCCCACACAGCAGAGGGTACCTCAAGGGCAGTCAGTTCTGGCATTGCCATAAGGTGCCATGCCTGGATGTAGCCGTGTGACTGTGGAGCCCTACAAACAGTCCTTTATCAGTGCTCCCTTTGATGGCTCCACCTTGTTTGAGCCAATGGTTCGTGACACACTCTCCCACAGCAAAAAGGACAGAAAGACCCTGTCTGCTGTATGGGAGTAAAAAGATGTGGCTTTGTAAGTCACAGGGTGCTTTCAAGATGTGCAGGGAGATTTTTCCCCCAGGGGCAGAGAGAGAAGTAACCACCCAAGTGGCTGAGGGGGTCCACAGAACCTAGGGCCAAGAGAATCTTTCAGACCAACCCTTCCAGCACTCCTGAATGATTGCCCAGCTGCCTTCCTCTGGAGGTAGTCAGGGGGCACTTCTCCCTGCACGTAGCAGCCTGAGAGGCCATCACAAACAATCGCTGGGTGCTAAGGATTATATCCAGAGGATACTACATTCCCTTTTTAGAGACTCCCAAACAAAGAAATTACCTCGCTGATGTTCTACCAGGTCAGAGGGAGGATGCAGTCTTAAAAATCGAAAAACTACTTAACCAAAGAGTCTTCCAAAAGATCCCCCTGATCAAGTCAGATTGGGTGTTTACTCCAGGTTTTTTTAGTGGCCATGGCCTATTCTAGACTTGACCCCCCTTGAGCAGGTCATTAAAGCACACAATGTTCAGGATGGTCACAATTCAGCCCATCTTACCTCTTCTGAAGATGGACAACTGGATGTGCTCTGTAGACGTGAAGGATGTATACTACCACATAAAGATGGACAGATGCTCCAGGCAGTATATACGTTTCAGACTGGGAGCCATTCACTACCAATTCAGATCACTCCCATTTAGCCTCACCATAGCCCCCATGGTGTTCACCAAATGTTTGGCAGTGATGGCAGCACACCTCTGGCTGCAAGGTTTCCAGGTTTTTCCTTATCTGGACAACTGGCTTCTGACTGCATCAACCAAGCATCTACTGATCCAGGCCAGGGTTTATGTTTTACATCTGGCCCCTCTCCTCGGAATCACAATCAGTATTCAGAAATTTCAGCTGAAACCAGTTCAGGTTATAGATTTTATGGAGTGCATCTGGACACAAGAGTGTCACAAGCTTTTCTAACTATGGAAAGAATTACAAATTTAAGACTACAGGTCAGACAGATTCTGGCCATCCCGACTCCTCCGGCCAGCTTCATTCTCAGAGCGTTGAGCTCTACGGCGGCCACTATAACTCTTTTGCCTACTGTGTGCCTATACATGCAGATATTGCAGTGGACACTAGTAGTCCAGTGGTTTCTTCACAGGAATCCCTTGAGTATCCCTTTCAAACTCTCCCGAACATGCAGGGATTCTCTGCTTTAGTGGCTTCACTCTGTAGAAGTTTTTCAAGGATGGCCATTTATCCTCCTTCCCCAAATTCCTCGGTAACCACCGACGCCTCCCAGATGGGATGGGGGGCATTATCTGTGTCGGATGCTTTAAGGCATGTAGATGGCCCCAGAGACCAACCTGCATATCAGTGTACTGGAGATGAGGGCAGTTCTTCTAGCATTCCAAGATCTTCACAGCATTCTACCTCTGAGGACTTTAGCAATTCACAGACAGTATGTCAGTGGTGTGATACATCAATAAACAGGAGGAAACCAGGTCCTATCCCGTATGTCAGAAAGCAGTGAGGATATAGCTGTGGGCGATCTCTACCAACAGCATTCTGATAGCAGCACACATTCTGGGAAAGTTAAACATATTAGCAGACAGGCTCAGCTGAGTTACTCATGCCTCATGAGTGGTCTTTGAATCAATCCACGGCAGAGTTGATTTTTTGGAAATGGGGTCAACCTTGCTGCAATCTGTTTGCGTCCCCTCTCAGCAACAAATGCAGCAGATAGTTTTCCTTGATCCCTCCTCAGGGACAGTCACCCAGAGATGCTTTAGTCCATACATGGCCTCCCAGTCTCCTCTACGCCTTTCCTCCTCTGCCATTAATTCTCAAGTTTTTACAAAAGGCTCTCAGGTTGAAGAACAAGGTAATCCTTATTTCCCCCTTCCGACACCAAAAAGCCTGGTTCACCTTCCTGTGGTCTTACCTGAAATGCCCGCTGTTGAGGCTGAAGCCAGTTCTGGACCTTCTTTCCTACCCATCAGGGCATCCCCACCCCGACCTTTAGGGTTTGAAGCTAACTGCATGGTTTCTTCAATTCCGATGATGGCAAGATTTGTCAGGCTCTCTTCCCTCTCCAAAGAATTCTGATGTCATCCCTTAGGTCTTCAGCCCACAGGGTTTATAAAAGTAAATAGAAAAGGTTCTCCATTTGGGTGCAGCAGAAGCAGGTAGACTGCTTTATGGCTTCTATTGTGGTAATTTTGGACTTTTTGGTATCCCTCTTCCACAATGGCACTAGCTACTCTGACGTCAAGATCCAGCTCACAACTATTTCCACTTTTCATTTAGGTGTAAGCATTCCTTATAGGCACCTTTTTGCCTCATCCACCGATCAAAGACCCTACCCCTCCATCGGACCTGACTATGGTCTTGCAAGCATTGGTTCATCCTCCTTTTGAACAAGTGACTACAGTTGATTTAACATTTCTGTCCTGGAAGACACTTTTTCTAGTGGCAATCACCTTTGCGAAAAGTGTGTTTGAACTTCAAGCTCTTTCCTCCAAATTTCTGTACTTGATTTTCACAAAGACAGGGTAAACTTGCATACAAAGCTATCCTTTTTTGCCCAAGGTAACTAGGGAGGAGAACATTAATCGGTCTTCCTTCTTTTTCCCTAATTATCAAAATAAAGGAGAGTACATTCTTCATCTGTTGGACATACATACATAGGCAATTACATTTCTACTTTGACAGGACCAAATCCTTCAGGAAATCTGAGCAGTTGTTTTCATCCTTTGCAGAGGGAAAAAATCCATTACAAAGGTTACTCTGTCTAGATGGTTGAGAGACTGTATTTTCTTTGTATGTTCATCCAGAACCATATTCTTGCCAGGTCCTAATAAAGCTCATTCTACAAGGTCTATGGCAACTTCTCAACCCTTTTGGTCCAGGGTCTCATCTGAAGATATTTGTGCTGCAGCTACCTGGTCAGATCGTCACACATTTGTCTCATATTGTAAGTTGAATATTATATCCAAAAGCAAGAGTGCCTTTGTCTCTGCCTTACTCTGGAATATCCTTCCATGAGAGCCACCCAGGCTTTTTCAGTAGCTGGGCCTGTGTCCTACAAGTTAATGAAAATGAAGATGACAGAATCAGATAAAGTTATGTCTTACCATAACATTCCATCTGTGTTGTCCATTTTCATTTTCATTAACCATCCCTCCCCTCTTCCCCCTTCCAGTCTTTGGGAGACGCGGTGGAACATTCAGAGGAACCTCTGTTCCTTAGGGTTGAGCTCCTGCTCCATTTTTTTTTTCTTAGTCTTGGATGATTGTTTTTATCTAGAATAAAAATGTTTTTTTTTTAATGTTTGGGAAAAACTTGATCAGAGGTAGTGTGGGGGAGTGAGGCATTGTGGGTAGAAGGGAGCGCAAGTCTGGGATCTCAAGCTTGGATAATGTGGCCAGTCTGTCCCATGGGTTGAAACCGAAACCCACAGGTTAATGAAAATGAAGATGGACAATACAGAGGGAACATTATGGTAAGATATAACTTCTTTTTATCTTCCTCGTTGTAGGCTCCTTAAGCTTGGCGACAGCCCTTTCTACTTTCTGTTACCCAAGTCATTGTGTAAAAGATTTTGTGCTCTAGAGTTATCAAAAAACAGTTGTTTAGCAGCAGTCTTTCTAAACTCATGCAGATTATCGAGGCAATCCCTTATTTTCTGTTTAGCATTTTGCAGTTGCTTCCCTTGTTCTGAGATTCCCCCTATTTTGCAATACTTTATCATTTGTCAGTCTCTCTAAATAATTCTTGTTACTTCTTAACCATATCTCTCTTTCTTTTATTTCCACAGTATTTTTAAATTCCAGTTTAATTTTATCCCACTCCCTAGCTATATTTTCAGAAGGAATTTCTATCTTCTCTAATAGCTCCTGAATAATTTCCAATACCCATTCTTTAAATTTCCCTCTTTTCAGTAGGTAGGTAGGTGGGAAAACGCCAATGTCTCATTTTTATTTCATAATTCTGTGTTTTTATTTTAGTTATTATTGGCACATGAATTGAAATAGTTATTGGATGTATATCAAGACCTTCAATTAAATTTACATGTTCCTATGAAATGTAAATTCTGTCTAGCCTAGCCCAGTTTTTGTATCTTGGGGAATACTATATAAATTCACTTCAAACTCCTAGTACTGAATTCACATCTTCCATGCTAAATATTTTCACAAATTACCCTCATTTGTTATATTTTCCCTTCTGGTCCCCCAGACACATCTTCATTGTTGCAAATCAAATTCTAGTCCCCACCAATAAGTAATATTCCTTGTTGAAAACTGATTATTTCTTCCAGAATTTTCTTAAACTCCATTATAGCAGTTTTTGGTGGAATATAAATACATGCCATTGTAGTCATCCTCCCTTGCCAGTAGCCCCTTAGCACCAATCTACTATTATTGTCTTTTTTATCCTCTTCTATTACTATTGGACCTCCTCTTGCAGTTAATATAAGTACTCCTGTCTTCCTTTGCCCCGGGTATTCCACTGAATGACTATCTTGAAAACCTTTAATGTTATGTTGTCCGTATCTCGCCTTCCTTCCTTGTTGGTTGGGTTCAGAGCCAACCCTCGGCTCTGAGTCAGCCATATTCTAAAGCTCGAGAGCTTCCAATGGATTGAGGCTAGACCCTATCCCATCCTGCCTAGTGCAGATCTCATTTGCCGCTTGGAGATTGCTGAATACTGGCTCAGGCTAAGTTTTTGAATTTTATTATTATATGCTGTATTTAAATCTTGATATTTCTTCAGGATTCTTTCTGTAGATTAGTAGTGTTTGTTTTGCATCCCTATCTCCGCTTTCTGGTTGTTATTGCTGTTATTTTAGGCCATCATTTTTTCTTCTGGCCTTTTCCCCCTTTCAAATCCATATTTTTGTAGAGGATTCCCCCTTGCTCTTAGCCCATTTCAGTTAGAGGGCTTCCCCTTATTCCCTCCTTCTCCCTTTCTGATAAGGAGTAGCTGTTTCAGTTAGAGGTTCTCCTCGGTTGGGGGAGTTGTCATTTAACTTAGAGGCTGTCCCCCTTCTGTTACCTTCTGTTTTTGCTGTTTAAAAAAAAGTAGTTAGATATAGTTGTTTGGTTGTTATTGTAGAGTTGTAGATTTCCTGTTTCTGATATCTATAACTTCAGTGTATTGTACATTACTGTATTGTGCTTATTGTTGTTGTGATAATGTCCAAAGAAGCACCCAAAGAATCCAAACCTTCTGGATTCAACAAATGTGACTTGTGCTCCCAAAAAATGTCCCTGACTGATGGACATATGAGTTGTGTTTATTGTCTGGGAGCCATGCACCTGCAAGACTCGTGTTCTATTTATCATGCTTTCAGCGCCAGTGTCCTGCAGGAGCGCAAAAAACAAGCTTATTCTGCAAGGTTTACTGAAAGGGCCTTTTGACACTCCAGTGGAAGGGAATCAGGCTGGTAAACTTGGGAAATCCCCCAAACCAACACCTCCATCAGTTCCGACCTCAGAGCCATCAAGACACAAAGAGAAATCTACTAGTTCATTGGATCCAAAACCTCTCGGGTCCGGCAAGACCTTATATCTTGCAGTTCCGTCTGTGTCCTCGGGACAATCTAAGAGTCATAAAAGGACTAGATCTCCTTCCTTGGAACTGGTTCGATCCACTCTACAGTCACCACTTCTACAGTCTGTGGTGGGCAGTCATCAGTCGTCCACCCACTCCTCTCAATCGTCCAGGAGTCTTTCAGATGATGATGTGGAGAGGGTGGCGAAGAGCCTTCTCAAGACACCGGCTCTCACCAAAATATTATTGAGCCCATCCTGTATGGATGTGGAGCCGACTACTCTACCCCCCCCCCCAAGATCGTCTATTCCTCCTTCGACTCACCTGAGCTTAGAGCCGGAGTGCATGGAAGTCATTGTGGTGGAACCGTCGGTTCCAAAAACCTCTGGTCTCTCGGTTCCGACATCCGCTCTGATCTCTCGATACCTCCTTCTATCAAGGGATCTGGGAGCCGGCACTCCCTCATCGCTCAGAGAGGGGGAGTGGCATTGGACCCTTGTCTGACCCCACTCTCCCTCTTGGAGCTTCGGCGCAGGTGAGCTCCGCTCCCACATCAGCCTCGGAGCCATCACCCTCAGTGCGGGAGAGGTCGGTAGACTCTTTGAAGCCGGGGACACTCTTGGACCAGGAGTGTGGTGCCTTTGAGGTGATGAGGAGTGTGCTGATGTTCATCGTGTTTCACTGTTGCAGTCATTACAGTTGGGTTATCCGGCTGGCAGGCTACCCGCAGTCGGCCTGAATTCCAAAGTCTAAGTCCGGCTTCAGTTGCTGTCGCCTCCTCCCTGACGTCAGTGCGCCAGAGGTATAAAAGATGCAGCCGACACCATTTTCTCCAGTCTTTCTTGCCGCGCAGTGCCCGAAGCAAAAGCACTTTGCAAGTGCCAGTCGGCCGACTCCTGAGATTTTCGTGTTCGAATTTCAGATCCAAAGTCTTCATTAAAAGCTAAGTACCCCGTTGGGGAAACTTTTTTCTTGCTCCAGACCGATGTCAGAGAAAGTTAATAATTGTATTTCTTGTGGGAAGCAAATACCTCATAAGGACTTCCATTCTTATTGTATTCCTTGCCTAGGCCCTGATCACAACGTTGCTAATTGTCGGTTTTGTGCTAGATTTAACCAACGCACTATTAAGCGTCGGTACAATTTTGCATTTCACTATTTTGGCAGAAGATTTAATTACACAATGTCGTCAGATAGCCATCCAACTACCGCAATTCAAAGGAAACGCAAAGAAAATGAAAAGGACAGGCATCCGAGGTCTAAAACTGACGACGAGGCTTCTTTAAGCCAGTCGCCGGTTCTCAGTGAGGTGCTTTCGCAGCCCCTGACGCCCGCTACTTTAGAGCCGCATCCCGCTTCCGACTCCCACGTGGAGCTGACTAGGCCACTGGATACTCAAGGTATTGGAACCTCGGAAACTATTCCCTCAGATGGGTCTGGAGTCACTGAGCAAGCATCGCCTTCTGAGGGTGTTTTCAGGCCTACACAGTTATATGTTAAAACAACTACAGCTTCAAAGGCAAAGACTAAAACACCTCTAAAGACAAAGAAATAAGTACAACAGCCCCATGGACAGGCCTCCATGCCTAAAAAACAGATGCTCAAAATGGCCGAAGACCTAATTACTTTGATCAGGGGTTCCCATCCCCCTCCTGATGGGCCTAGGCAAGAGACAGAATATGAATCTTCAGATCAGGTTTCCATTTCTTCTGATTCTTCTTCTGATCAGAAATACTCTCTTCCTCCCTATTAGGATTCTGATGCTGAAGAATCTATTCCTTCAGCCTCTCCTCCTGAGGATTATTCTTTTGGGGAAACTCTGCATACTATGAGGGAGCATTTCCACTGGGAGAGCCAAGATTATTCAGAATCTAAGAAAAGGCTCAGAGACTTCCTTTTACTACCGCAGCACAGGCCCCTTGCTATTCCACCTGTGTTAGACATTGTAGATGATGTATTTTCAGAGTCCAGTCTGACTCCTGATTCTTTACCTCCAACTCCTGTTAAGCCCGACAGATACTACAGGGTTCCTGATTCACATAAATTTTGTTTTAAGAACTCTGCTGCTGACCCAGAAACTATCTCTCAGGGTCCAAAAGGGGTCAGGGCTTCCACTGCAAAAAAACCTACCCCCTCTGACAGGGATTCTAGGGCTCTGGACAGATGGGGAAAAAAGATTTACACTTCTGCTACCTTGGCTATAAGGGCTTTAAATTGTCAGTTTCATATGCTTAAATATCAGCAATATGTTATGTCACTGCTGCACTGCTTAAACAGAAAATGTTGATAAATTCTGAATGTGCAGAAAACAAAGAAATGCAGGATTTATTGCATGCAGCTGAACAAGTGGGAAAGCATACTTTGCAATGTGATTTTGATGCTCTGGAGGCCTCCTGCAGGGCCACTGTTACAGGTTCTGTCATTAGGAGGCATGCTTGGTTAAAGGAACAAAATCTGCCTGATCATGTTAAAGCAAAATTATTAGATGCTCCATTACAGCATGATACCTTGTTTGTGTTAAAGCAGAAGAGGTGTTGAAGAAAATGGAGGACAAAGCTAAATCTATGCAAACAGTCAAGGATTTCTTACAGGTACAGCCTCCAAGATTTAGCAGGCACTGGCCTACAAAGAATTGGTCCTTTCCAGTGTCAGACAGGCCACAAAGAGGCAGATACAGATGCCCTAGAGGCAGATCCCAGCCCCAAGGCTCATACAGGTCTAAACAATGGGGTACTTCTACAAGACAAATCACAGCCATACAGGAAACTGTCCCAATGACTTCCCTCTGCCTGCGCCAAGCAGTTATCTTCTGGCAGCACCTTTAGGGGGAAAACTAGCACATTTTTCTCAAAATTGGCACGTAATAACCCAGGGCAAATGGGTCTTGGATATAGTGTCACAAGGCTACAGGTTTCATTTCACACCCTGCCAAGGGCAAACGGTTTGCCAGACCTGCCAAAAAATCAATGGGCAGAGGCACAAAAGCAAGTGTCATCCCTCATGGACATGAGGGCCATTCAGCAAGTACCACAGCAAGAGCAGGGACAAGGATTTTACTCAAGACTGTTCTTGGTGCCCAGAAAGGACAAAGCCTGGAGACCAATACTGGACCTATCTATCCTAAACACATATCTGGATATTCCAAGATTCAAAATGTTGACTTTGCAGCAGCTTCTGTCCATGCTGGGCAAGAAGGCTTGGCTTGTGACTTTAGTCCTAAAAGAGGCATACCTGCATGTACCAATCAGACAATCATGCAGAAGATACCTCAGATTCATAGCTGGCTCAATGCACTACTAATTCTGTGCACTGCCCTTTGGCTTATCTACTGCACCCAGGGTCTTCACAAAATGCCTGGCTCCAGTAATTACATTTTGCAGACAAAGAGGAATACAAATATAGCCTTACTTGGACGACTGCCTTATTCAAGCAGAGAACAAGGACATTCTACTACTGCATCTGGCGTTTGTAAAAAGATTACTAGCATGCCTTGGGTCCACAGTAAACGAAAAGAAATCAAAACTAGTACCCTCTCAAGAGATAATATTCCTGGGTGCAAGCTTAAATACAACTGCCCAGATAGTTTATCTCACGCCAGACAAACAAAGGCAACTGACTACTTATTTCAAAATGTTGGCAACAAAGACCCATTTATCTGCAAGAAAAATTCTACAGGCTTTGGGCTTTATGGCATCCTGCATTCTGCTAATTCCATATGCAAGACTGCATATGAGGAAACTTCAATGGTATCTAAAAAGTGTTTGGACTCAACATTGTCACAGCCTGGAAACAATAATTACCCTTATTCCCTGCTTGCAACAGGAGTTTTGATGGTGGGCAAAGGCCTGTCACCACAACAAGGGACAGACATTCACTTTACCCACAGCCAGGCAGATATTAACAACAGATGCATCAGATTATGCCAGGGGGGCCCACATAGCAGGAAAATGGCACTGGTACCCAATCCTAAGGAACTTGTCTCAATACCCAGCCTGGACATTACCTTAAATTCCTCACTTACTGTCCCAACACAACAATCAGATCCTGCACAGCCAACTCAAGACCTTAAATCTAGCAGCATGGCGCATAATGTAGTCATTCAAAACACACCTCTCTCTAAAGCGGTGATGGATGTTATTGTGGAAGCCAGGAGGCCTAGTACCAGAAAATCTTATGCTGAAAAATGGAAGAGATTCTGTGCTTGGAACCAGGCACAAGGAATTGACACGACTGTACCAAATATTCCTCAGATTTTGCAATATTTAACTGAGATGCTGGACAAATGCCTATCCTTTTCATCAATTAAGATTCATCCTCTGCAATTTCAGCTCATTACAATACAGAGCCACCTATTTTTTCTCATCCTTTATTAAGGCAGTACCTCAGAGGAGCGAAAAACATAAGGCCTCCAAGGAGATCACCAATACCTGCATGGGACCTCAATTATGTCTTGGAAAAACTCACCCTGCCTCCTTTTGAGCCAGCCTGATATAAAATTTTTGTCATGGAAAACACCTCTGCTCCTAGCAATAACCT
This sequence comes from Protopterus annectens, assembly GCF_019279795.1. NCBI lineage: Eukaryota > Metazoa > Chordata > Ceratodontiformes > Protopteridae > Protopterus > Protopterus annectens. The sequence goes on along the minus strand of NC_056738.1, from coordinate 88,896,803 downwards.
CTGCAAGACGAGTCTCAGAGCTACAGGCACTCATGGCTGTGGAACCTTTTATCATTTTCCATCCAGATAGGGTTTCTCTAAGGCAAACCCGACATTTATGCCTAAGGTAGTGTCCAGTGTGGCCCTTAACCAAACTATTCATTTGCCTACCTTTTACCCAACCCCACAGAATAAGGGTGAGAAACTTCTTCATTCTTTGGACATACCAGACAGCTGTGCTTCTACTTGGACAGAACCAAAGCTTTCAGAAAGACTGAGCAATTACTAGTGGCATATGCTGCAGGATCACAAGGAAAGGCTATCTCAAAGCAGACTATTTCAAAGTGGATAGGCCACTGCATTCGTTTCTGCTATTCACAACATGACAAATCTGTGCCTATGGGCATTAGGCCACATTCAACCAGAGCAGCAGCCACTTCAGCAGCCTTCCTCAGAGGAGTATCAACCAGAGACATTTGAGAGGCTGCAACCTGGAGTTCAGTGCACACTTTTACAAAGCACTATCACTTACCACACTACTCTAAATCCAGGGCAGGCTTTGCCACTGCAGTTCTGCAGGGCCTCATAGCCGTTCCTAATCCTTTTTAGCTCCAGCCTCCCAACCTTAGCTTTGGGATTCAACCCAATTGTAATGACTGCAACAGTGAAACACGGTGAACATAGTACAGGTGTGTACTTACCATAAATGTAGATGTTTGAGTGTATTCACTGTTGCAGTCCAGGTTACCCTCCCACCATCCCCCTTATCTTTGCTGGAACTTATCTGTACTTCTCTATTCTGTACAACCTATGTGGTGTATTTGCTGGTAGATGAAGGAAAAATTTACCTTGGTGCATGCATGCTTTATTGACATATTTTTAGCCTACCCTTTTGGGGGCACCTGACATCTCGGGCAAGAAAAACTGAAGAAAATGGCATCGGCTGCATCTTTTATACCCCTGGCGCACTGACGTCAGGGAGGAGGCGACAGCAACTGACGCCGGACCTAGACTTTGGAATTCAGGCCGACTGCGGGTAGCCTGCCAGCAGGATAACTCAATTGTAATGACTGCAACAGTGAATACACTCGAACATCTACATTTATGGTAAGTACACAACTGTACTTTAATTACCCAGGACAAGTGGGTATTAAACATAGTATCCCAGGGGTACATATTTCATTTCCATACTTTGCCAATTCCAAATGGTTGGCCAGACCTGCCACAAAAGCAATGGGCAGATGCTCAAAAACGAATTGTCCCTCATGGATATGGGGCTATTCAACCAGTACCAAAACAGGAAAAAGGACAAGGTTTTTATTCAGACTGTTCCTGGTACCCAGAAAAGGCAATGCCTGGCGTCTAATACTGGACTTATCGATTCTGAACACGTTCCTGGACATTCCAAAATTCAAAATGCTGACTTTACAACAGCTACTGCCCATGCTGGGCAAGAACGCTTGGTTAGTGACTCTAGACTTAAAAGAGGCATACCTGCATATCCCAATAAGGGAATCGTGCAGAAGATAACTCAGCTTCAAGACAGGTTTTATGCATTACCAATTCTGTGCACTGCCTTTGGCTTATCTACTGCGCCCAGGATCTTTACAAAGTGCCTGGCACCAGTAATTGTATTCTGCAGACAAAGAAGCATACAAATCTCTCCTTACTTGGACGACTGTCTCATTCAAGCAGAAAACAAGGACATTCTTCTTCAACATCTGGCGTTTGTAAAAAGGCTTCTAACATGCCTAGGGTACACAATAAAGAAAAAGAAATCACAACTGGTACCCTCTCAAAAATTACATTCCTGGGTGCAAGCTTGGATACAACTGCCCAGATGGTTTACCTTACGCCAGACAAACAAAGGCAACTGACTATATACTTCAAACAGATGGCAACAAAAACCCAGTTATCTGCAAGACAAATTCTGCAAGCTTTGGGGTTCATGGCATCCTGCATTCTAATAATTCCATATGCAAGACTGCATATGAGGAAACTTCAATGGTACCTAAAAAGCTTATGGAGTCAATATTGTCACAGTCTGGAAACAATGATTCCACTCATTCCCTGCTTGCAACAGGAGTTTCTTTGATGAGCAGAGACATGTCACCAAAACAAGGGACTGTCATTTACTCTACCCCCTGCCACACAAACCCTAACTACAGACGCATCAGACTATGCTTGGGGGGCCCACCTGGCAGGGAGATGCATTCAGGGCATATGGAACCCAAACCAAATGCATCTACATATCAACCAGAAAGAGATGTTAGCTGTTCAGAATGCCCTGACAGCCTTCAAGGACTTATTTCATCCAGGACAACTACTGATAAAGACGGACAACACCACGGTTATGTGGTACATAAACAAGCAGGGGGGTACGCATTCTTACCCCCTTTGCAGACTAACCATGGCATTGTGGGACACAGCCTTGACTTATCAAGTACATCTTCAAGCTCAATTCCTGCCAGGAAAACAAAATACTCTGGCAGACAACCTAAGCAGAAATCTTATGGACCCTCATGAGTGGAAACTGGATCTACAAGTCTTCAGCATGGTAACAAAGAAATGGGGGAGCCCAGACATAGATCTATTTGCCTCTCCCCAAAATTATCAACTGGGCAAATTCTGCACAAGGACTTATCACAGACAAGCATGGAAAGTGGATGCCCTATCCTGGAAAAACATATTAGTCTACGCCTTTCCTCCTCTGCCTCTTCTTCCCAGAGTCTTACTAAAGGCCAGACAGGAAAAAACAAAAATGATCCTAATTGCTCCGGACTGGCCTCGCCAGCACTGGTACCCAATTCTAAGGAATATGTCTCAACTCCCTCCTTGGTACTTGCTTCAAATTCCTCATCTACTGTCTCAGCAGAACATTCACATTCTGCACACTCAGCTCCAAACTCTGAACTTTGCAGCTTTCCTTTTGGCAACCACTTCAGCAAGAAGGATTTCAGAACTACAGGCTCTCATGGCTGTGGATCCTTTTATTACTTTTCACCCAGACAGGGTGTCCCTCAGGACCAATCCTTCATTTATGCCTAAGGTGGTATCCAGTGTGGCTCTTCACCAAACTATTCACCTGCCAACATTTTACCCAAATCCGCAGAACAAGGGGGAGCGGATTCTGCATTCATTGGACATACACAGACAACTAAGATTCTGCTTAAACAGGACCAAATCTCTAAGAAAGTCTGAGCAACTACTGGTGGCATTTGCATCAGGATCAGAGGAGAAGGCTATATCAAAGCAGACTATTTCTAAGTGGATAAGCCATTGCATTCATTTCTGCTACTTGCATCATGGTAAACCTGTGTCCAAGGGAATCAGGTCACATTCCACCAGAGCTGCCTCTACTTCAGCAGCCTTTCTCAGAGGAGCTCCAATCAAAGACATTCTAGAAGCTGCTACTTGGAGCTCTGGTCATACCTACACAAAGCATTATTATTTTCCTCTCTTTTCTAAATCCAGGGCAGGCTTTGCCACTGCAGTTCTGCAGGGTCTTATAGCCGCTCCTAATGCTATTTAGTTCCATCCTCCCATCCATAGCTTTGGGATTCTTCCCAAATGTAATGACTGCAACAGTGAAACATGAAGAACATAGTACAGTTGTGTACACTTACCATAAATGTAGATGTTCTAGTGTATTCACTGTTGCAGTCCGGGTTACCCACCCGCCACCCCCCTTTTCTATAACTTTTCTTTCCTTCACTATATAGTAAAGCCTTTGTGGTGTATTTGCTTTTAGATGAAGGTAAAGTTTATGTTTCTAAAAGTGCATTTTTGTATATTTCTCTTTATTTATATATTTTTGCTCCCCATTTGGGGGGCACCTAACATCTGGGGCAAGAAAAACTGAATAAAATGGCGTTGGCTGCATGTTTTATACCCCTGACGTCATGGAAGAGGAGACAGCAACTGACGCAGGACCCAAGACTTTGTTATTCAGGCCGACTGAGGGCAACCTGCCAGCAGATTATCCAAATATAATGACTGCAACAGTGAATACACTCGAACATCTACATTTATGGTAAGTGTACACAACTGTACTTTTGTTGTCCATGATCTCACCTTCATTCTTACAACCCACCCTCCTTTCCCCCTTCCGAAAGGATCGAGAGGAACTATAAATTGGCTACAGGTGCCTGTGTCTCTTTACACCTGTTTCAGAGTAGGGGCAGCGCATCTATTCCATTTTGGTTTTATGGGATGAATTGTTATAGTCTAGTGTTAGTTCTCAAACGAGATCTGGGGAACAGCTGCTAGGCATCATGGGGTATAGTGTTGCCTCGAGCCAGTGGGAGCTCTTGAGCTTTAGTATGCGGCCGAGTCAGAATCGATGCTCGGTTCCAAACCCAACCAGCAAGAGTGAAGGCGAGATCATGGACAACAAACATGGAACGTTATGGTGACTTCATAACTTTTTTCCCACTCTTCTTTAATCTTTTCTAGTTCTTATTACTGTGAAAATGTAGGTCACTCTATTCAAACTGTAAACTACTTCATAGTGTAACATTATCATCTGTATTTAATTGTATCGTCTTCCCTGTGTCACACTTTTGATAGCTTATGAACCTGTTACACTTTTTGAATTGTACAAATACTAGAGAATTGTAACTCTTTTGAAGCTTGTGACTATGTAAGTGGCCAGAGCCATGGCTAAAAATGATCCGAGGACTAGCCCACCTACCCGGTCAACAAAATTAATTGATAAATAAAAGTAGTTAATTCAGTGTGGTCTTTAGAAAGGAGAAAGATAAAGGTGGTGTTGAATGATTATTGATAAGTAATGGACTCTTGTGGATGCAGAATATTTTTAGAGAGGAAATGGCTTGATGCTCAGCATTTACCACTCTGAGAAGATGTTTCATTTCCAAAAAAAACAGCAAATGTTTGTTCCACAACTTAATGTGTTAACCAGGAACCAGAAAATAGAACAACCACGCTGATAAGATGAGGAATGAGATTGTCAGCATGGTTGTTCTATTTTAAGATGTTTCATTCCAGTGCAAGTTAAGTGACTAGCAGCCTAGAGGCAATACATACTGAGCTATGAAAGTTGATGTGAATGTTTGATTATATGAGAAAGGTGGAATTTATCAGTATTGAAAATACTGAATACTTGCATGACCAACAGCTTGTGATGGAGCCATTTAGGCAGCAAGTGGCAGAGATCCAGGAAAAAGGCAATAGGCATAGTTAAAACACTGGATGAGGTTAAGTCATATCTCACTTGATTAGAAAGTAAGGCAGAAAATGCAGTTTAAGACCGTATGGCATTTTGGAAGGTGAGGAAGAGTAAAATCAGTTACCTGCTGGATTGTATGAGAGTCAAAGTGGTGGAGTGGAGTGGTTTTGCTAAAGATTCCTTGGCTTTTTTATCAGCAAAGCATTTGCTTGAAATTGGAGGTTAGTATGGAAAATATAGACCAGTAGTGACTGAGGTGTTAATCTGTTATGAGAGAAAAATTATCTGGACGTTGTAGTGACCTGACAGAAAATGGCCTTTGGCTGTTAGACTAGTGTTCCTGTTTCATTAATCCATCCAGTCCAACAGTTGGGCACCGAACAGCTCCTCAGATTCAATTTGGCCATTCCATAATACCCTGGGAGCCAGCCCTTCAAATCTAGTTTGGCACCATCTTAATTGTGCACTGACAGCCAAGTGCTGCTTATTTTCTAATAATACAGGGTTCATAGCCTTTCTGCTACTTTCATAACAGGTTACTGTTAGAGTTTTCTGCTGTTATCAATTGTTATTTATATTTCTAGCCTTTTTCTGCTTACAGTGCCTCAACTTTTCAAATGTAGGGCAGCTAGCTGCCTAATGTCTCATCTTTCTGTCTCTCTCATCAGAGTTAAAAAAGCATTACTTTAAGACAAATTTTCTTTGTTAATTTTACTGTTATTACTATTATTATATTTTGCCTTTAGATGGCTTGTTGGTATAGTCTTTGGATAGGACTTTTAAAAAAATTTACAAGTTGTTAGCATAACCTCCCACCACAGTATGCAAGGCCTGTTTGGGATCTGAGCATCTAAAAGTAGATTACTGTATCTGTCAGGAATTCAGACCCCGATCCTTAGCAGAAAGAAAAATAAAGTCATAATCAACGGACTGCTTACTTCTGAAGAGTCCGATAAGCGTGAGAAAAAGAAATGTAAGGATAGAGAGTCAAGAAGAGATGACGATGTTAAGAAAAGGCCCTCCTACTCTCCTAAAATAGCAATGTTAAAGTCTCCTCCCTCATCAATGTTGAGAAAAAAATCACCATTGTTGGAGAACATAGTTCTCAGAGACAAATGGTCAACCAAATCAGTTAGCAGGCATTCTTCAAAAAAGGAGTTGTCTCACTTTATGCCTTCCTGGTCTCCTTCAACTACTTATTTGAAATCCATGCACTAACTCAGGAGGGTATCTAAAGTGGATTAGGAACCTATGATTAGGGCTTTCTTTAGACACAGATGGAACTAAGCATCATCCCTATCCAGTTATTTTACTAAGTGGATCAAGATGGCCTCCCTCTTCTTCTAGCTTTTTCCCTGGTGCTGTTTTCAGCATCAGCAGTCTCAGAGTTGGTTTTCCACCTTGATTCTGTCACTTTGGCATTGCCATCAATGTCACATCTGATGCCCTCAACTCCAGCCCCTTAAGCATCAAGTAGGTCTCAGACCCATTCACTTGACATTGAGATTTTGGCACCATCTGCAGGTTCAGTAAACTTGAATCCATTTTTGGTGTTGAGGTCTTCAGTATTTGATCCAGCCGTACCAATCTTCTTCTAAAAGCCATCTGGGTGCTTGGTGTCCAGGGTTCCACTCCTTGGCACCATCCACCTGTACCTGCCTGGATGAGGAATTGCTTTTGAGATGTAGTTCCTATATGTAGATGTACTCTGGATCCACCTTTGAGGTTGTGGAGTGAATGATAGTCTCTCTCTGAGCTGTTAACAAGACTTTCATTGATACCGGCTGCACCCAGAGATGCCCCTCCTGAGGGATTCAGCCTATTCATCAAGGATCCCAGGAAAAGACCAGAGCCATATCATTCATAGATATGCAGCAAATGTGATCCAACTCTTCTGTGGACTCCAGACCACAGTCACTGCTGGAGATAGCCTGGAAGAGAACATGCAAAAGGAAGCACATTGACTCCCCATTAGAGTCCATCACCTCTGACATGGACTTGGATCAAAGAGAGGGTTCCTGTGATCCCCTCCTGAAGACGTTATGTTTGGCAAGGTCTTAGAACGGATAAAGCTGAAGGGATCCTAGTCAACTTGCCCACCCTTTCAGAAAGAAGGAGTGCTGTTTGAAGTGTGTGGTCCCTCTTGTGGGCCATCATATAGACTTGGTCACCAGGGGGCACAGCAGGAACTGGACACTGTGGAATCCATACTATGAAAACTATACATGGTTTTACATCCTTCTAAAGATAAGGAGTTTGCTTGTTACACAGGCCACCAAGAAAGAATTCACAGATGAGTCCTGGGCAATAGACAGAATGGAGAATAACATTTCTGCCTCAGGCACTTTTACCTTCAAAGGGTTGGATTATTTAACCCACATAAATAGGTTCATAGGATCATAGGTTTATACTAGGCTATCTGCCCTAAGGCATTTATAAGCCTAGCCCAAAGTTTTGTGGCTTACGCCACCCCTTATATGAAAAAATACTGTACCCATTAGTTTGTTGTGCCTCTGTCCAGCAGTGACACAGAGATGATTCCCGGGGTAAACCTACGATCTCCCATCCACAGGTCAAGATTTCTCTTGAACAGAGCCAGCGAGGTGCTCTGCCTCACATGGACCAGGATTTTATTCCACAGCATAGGGAGTCTCTGAGTGATAAATCTATCCCTCCAGCACGTCCTGTTTATATCCATGCTAAGGTTTAAGTCGCTTGCTCTAGTGGTTTTGGTGGATTTGGATTTTTTGAGGTGGAGCATGTCCATTAATTCCGGGTTGGACATGGCCTTGTATGTCAGGCACATGTCACCTCTGAGCAGACGGTATGCGACTGAATAGAGCTGGAGTTTCTTCAATCTGGCTGCATATGACAGATTTTGGAGTCCCTTTATCCTTTTGGTGAGGAACTTTTGGGGTCTCTCCAATTGCTGCAGATGTCGGGTGAGATACATCCCGAATGGGGCATTGTACTCGATCATTGTTCTGATAAGTGAAGAGTACAGGGGAACAATGACCTCACTAGATCTGGATGTGAATCCCTTCGTGATCAGGTGGGCAATGTATAAGGTCTTTCTAACCACTTTAGCAACGTGAGTGTCAAAAGAAAGGCCACTGTCAACCTGGGTCCCCAGGTCCCTGATAACCTCTTCTGTGCTTAGTGGATTGCCACCTATATGGTAGCTTGTGGTTACCTTGTTTTTCCCGAAGGGTATGACTATACATTTTTTTGGCGTTTAACTTCAGGCCATGGCTCTGGCACCAGCTATCTGTTTCCACGAGTCCCTTCTGAAGGATATCCGTGTCCGATGCACTTTCCACTATGGCGCCCAGTTTGCAGTCGTCTACAAACTTTGTCAGCCAAAGTCCTCCCATGTTGGCCTGTACTTCTGAGAAGTAGATGACGAACAATAGGGGGCCAAGGACCGAGCCCTGTGGGACACCACTTGTGACCGGCCTGGAGTCTGACATAGCGCCAGCAACTCTAACCCTGTGGGTTCTGTCCTTAAGCCAGTTTGCAATCCATCTTGTGACATATGGGTTTACATTTAAGCTGGTAGGTTTTTCTACAATACCCGAGTGGGGTATTGTGTCGAAAGCCTTTGCAAGGTCAAGGTAGGCTGTATGGACTGCCTTTCCCTCATCAATGGCCTTGGTGACTGTTTCGAAGAAGTCAACCAAGTTCAAAAGGCATGATCTGCCCTTGACGAAGCCAAACTGGGTCGGGTCCAATGTCTGCAAGTCCCCTATATCTTTGTTTATGAGCTCCATTATGATCCTCTCCATAGCTTTGCAGACTAGACTTGTTAAGCTTATGGGGTGGTAATTACCAGGGTCCGTAGAGGCACCGCCTTTGTGGAGTGGGACCACAGTTGCCGTACGCCACTCCTTGGGCACGTATCCTGTGGTAAGGCTGAGATTATACAGCTGCCTTATGTGCGGGTTTAATTCCTCATTTAGCTCGTGTAGCACACAGCCGGGGACACCATCCGGTCTCATTGATGCTGTGTTTTAGCTTTAGAGAGAGCAGCTTTCACCTGCGCATTTGAGATGTCTGGGAGGCTACACTCGCTGGGATAGTTATCTCTCCTTTAGGGGAGAGGGGTGAAGTTTGCACTGAACCTGTCTGCCAGTATGTTGGCAATGTCTGTGGGTTCAGTGATTTTTGTATCATTTTGGACTAATTCTGAGCATATCTGGGAGTTTCCACCCAGGTTCCTAACATAGCTGAAAAAGGCCTTATGATTGTCCTTTGAATCCATGGCAATTTTTCTCTCAAAATTGGCCTTAGTTGATTTTATGAGTGCTCGTATTTTTTACTAATAATGATCAGGGTGACTTCCCTTTTATGGATTTTGTTCTATCATGTAATAGCTTTCTCCTCTTATTGTAAAGTTTGTTAATGGCTGGGGTCCACCAGACTGGACGTTTGCCCTTTGTGGAAAGTGTCTTGGTTTTATTTGGGATTGCCTGATCCATGCAGTCCTGGAGGTGTTCATAGAAGGCATTTGTAAGGGCTTCCGCAGCTTGGGTTGTAGTTTCCACTGGCTCAGGGGCCTTGAAGGATACCACACCAGTCTTGAGTAGTGTGAAGTTTGCTTTAGAGAAGTTCTTCACTGTGGTCTTTTTTGTTTGGGGTGGGGCGGGATGTGGATTTCCAGTGAGATTAGTTTATGATCAGATCTCACCAATGAGGGATATACTTCGGTGTGGAGCATTTTGTCCCCATGTTTGTGATAATGAGATCTAGTATATTTTCTCCTCTCATGGGAACAGTGACTAGCTGTTCCATGGCATTTGAATTTATGAACTCCAGGAACCGTTGGGCTAGAAAGTTAGGGCTTGAGTAATGTTCCCAGTCTATATTCGGGTAGTTGAAGTCACCCAATATGATGGTGTTTGGAGATACATTTATACCCTCCAGTGTCTTCAGGAAGGCTGTGTGGGGTTCCTGAGTTTGAGAGGGTGGCCTGTAGCATGCTACAATTTGTAGAGCAGTTTTGCCTATGGTTAGTTGCACCTGTATGGTTTCTGAAGCTTCGTGCATTGCCACCAACCTGGAGGTGTGGGTATCCTTTATGAATATGGATACACCCCCTCCTTTTGTGGTGTGGTCTGGGTTTTGGGGCCGGAACGCATGATATGAGGTAAAACCTAATAGTGCCGGGTTGCTCTCAGGAGCCTTGAACCAGGTTTCAGTTACAGCACAGACATCGATGTTCTCCATACTGAGAAGGGCCTCAAGTGCTTGCATTTTGAGATTTAGACTTCTGGCATTGAGCAGCATTACCCTCAGTTTCTTCCCATTTTTGTTTTCTAGGGTGGTAGGTTTAGAATTTGAGCCTTGCCTAAAAAAGGCACTATGGGGTGGCAAGAGCCTTAGCCAATATCCGGAATCCCAGGGGTGACAGGTGCAAGCCGTCCCTTGCGAAGCAGCGTGGCTTGTCAAGCATGTCATCCCAGGCAGACAGACACTGGATCCCCTTTGAATGACACCAGACATTAAGCCAATGGTTAAAGCTGATCATCTTGTCTCTATATTGTGGCATCATTCTTGGTGAAGGAAGGATACTGCTCAGGGTCAGGGTCATACCTGCCTGGGCTACATAATCAGAGAGCTCCTCTATGTCTCTTTTCATGTAGCCCAGGGAGGTACGTCTCAGGTCGTTCACACCAGCATGGACAATGCCTGTGTCATATTTGTACTTGCTGTGGAGTGACCCGAGTGCTTGTGTTATGTGGTGGATTCTAGCGCCCGATAGGCAGCTTACTGTGACCCTCCCCTTGTTCAGCCTGGCGAGTGGGACGTCAGTGTGTCTGACTATGGAGTCACCTATGACAAGTATGTTTGGTGTTGTATTTGGCCTTAAGGGCTGTGACTGCTTTGCACACTGAATTTGTGGTTTATGTGTTGCTTGTGGGGTGTCTTGAGGTAGCAGTTGTTTGGGTGTCTGCTTTGGAGGCCTCTGCTGTTTAGGTAAATTTTTACTCAGAGCCTCCGAGTATGTCTTTGTGTGTTTATGTGTTTGATTCAGTGGTGTGGTAGCATTATGTGAGGCTGGTTTTGTGATGTGTGTAGTTGCCTTCTCCTCCTGTCTGGTCTTGCCAGTCCTGAGTTGAGAGAGCTCAGCCTCCAGTTTGGCTAAATAGCTGCATCTCTCAAGTATTTGTGTTATGTGGGAGGAGGAGAGGGATGTCTGTGTACATGAGGCACTTATAACATTGCCTCAAGATTCCCAGATTCACCAGCTGGACCGGAGGAGATTGACAACTGACCTTTGGACATGCTAGAATAATATTGGGAATTCCTTAATAATTGAAAACAAGGGCCAGTGGGGAGTGAGGGTGTAGTGCTTTTAATTTTTAGTGCTGACTTATATAATTGCTTTAGTGAGCAAGTGCCAGGTAACTTGAGTGCAATGTGTTACAAGTAACTAAATGCAAAAACGACAAACAGTAACTTTCTTTCAAGTGAAACAAGGAAATAAGTACAGTAAGCAATGCAGATATCACTAGTGATCCACATAAGCACTGAGAAGCCACGTATTAGGTGGAATTAGCATTCCAGGGAAATAACAAGCAAACAAACAACAAGCATATAAACAAAGCTAGATTCAGCAGGCCTGGATCTAGTCTATGCTACAGCAAACAAGGTGTACCAATTTCAGTAAGATACAGTTCAAATATTCAGGCACTATAAACCTTTAACCAGAAATTCCCAGCTCAGAAGGGCAGAGTCCAGCCTCTTCTCCCACAAGAGTGCAGACCACGAATCTTCTTAATGTAAAATAACTGGCCTGAAGCCCAAGTGCTTAAACCAGAACTAATACACTTGGACACTGGGCTCTCACTCAGCAGTTCCCAACTTAGAAGGATGAAAGCTACCTGTCCTGCCACCACAGTGCTTGCCACAAACCTTCCTAATGTAAAACAACTGGTCTGAAGCCCAAGTGCTTAATCCAAAAGACTTAGAATGATAGCTACACTTTAATCAAGTTACAACCAAGCAGTGATAAATACAATTGAATACTTTAGAGAATGTCTGGATTAGTGCTCAAGTTACACAAACAAAGCTAGATCCAGCAGGCCCGAATCCAGTCTATGCCACAGCAAACAAGGCGCACCAACTTCAGTAAGAAGCAGTTCAGATATGCATGCACTATAAGCCTTTAACCAGAAATTCCCAGCTCAGAAGGGCAGAGTCCAGCCTCTCCTCCCACAAGAGTGCAGACCACGAACCCTCTTAATGTAAAATAACTGGCCTTAAAGCCCAAGTGCTTAAACCAGAATTAATACACTTTTAGAATAACAGACACTGAGCCCTCAATCAGCAGTTCCCAACCTAGAAGGATGTAAGCTACCTGTTCTGCCACAACAGTGCAGACCACAAACCCTCTCAGTGCAAAACAACTGGTCCGAAGCCCAAGTGTTTAAACCAAAAGGCTTAGAATGAGTTACACCAAGCAGTAATAAATACAACTGAGTATTTTAAGATGATGCAAAAGTAAAATGAAGTAGGTAGAAACACAAGTACAGTAAAAGCAGATGAAATTTTTTTTTTTTTTTTTAATCTGAACAAGTGCTGAGATCAAAGAAACAGATTTGAGTGCTGAAACTAGAAAACTGGCTAGTTATAAGAAAAAAACAAGCTAGAAGGCTTCCCTCAAACACAGAAGGGCTTGAGGGCTCAGAAGCCTACAAATAGTCTATACCACTTAACAGGAAAGGCAGGAAATAAGCTTAATTTTTTTTGTCTGTTTCCCAGATGCTCTCTTTGTACACAGTAGGAGTGCCTGAAATCAGAATATGATCTCACTGCACTCAGTTGAGTGAGCAAATGAGATGGGCCCAGAGGCAGGCTGAGGAGCGGGCAGTTTCAAGGCCACTAAGATTAACACCAAAACAAAAACAGGGAGGGTGGGTGGGAATAACTGAAGAGCAGAGTTAAAACTGCCAGTTCAGTTAAATATTCCTTCAACACAGTTTAAATCAAATTAAATACTGTATTTTTTTTAAAAAGTGCAGATAAAGGTACTTAAATTCTCTTATACGTCCAGTTGAATATAACCAAGTTCTTAGCCGGCCAAAGCTGAGGTTTTTAAGCAGAAAATGTCACACTGTACCACTTAAATAGGCAAGGACAGGAAATCAAAGAATGTGGCTACCCCACACCTGTAATTACTAGCAAATAACAAAGAGCAGAGTTAAAACTGCCAGTTCAGTTAAATATTCCTTCAACACAGTTTAAATCAAATTAAATACTGTATTTTTTTTAAAAAGTGCAGATAAAGGTACTTAAATTCTCTTATACGTCCAGTTGAATATAACCAAGTTCTTAGCCGGCCAAAGCTGAGGTTTTAAGCAGAAAATATGTCACACTGTACCACTTAAATAGGCAAGGACAGGAAATCAAAGAATGTGGCTACCCCCACACCTGTAATTACTAGCAAATAACAAAGAGCAGAGTTAAAACTGCCAGTTCAGTTAAATATTCCTTCAACACAGTTTAAATCAAATTAAATACTGTATTTTTTTTTTAAAAAGTGCAGATAAAGGTACTTAAATTCTCTTATACGTCCAGTTGAATATAACCAAGTTCTTAGCCGGCCAAAGCTGAGGTTTTAAGCAGAAAATATGTCACACTGTACCACTTAAATAGGCAAGGACAAGAAATCAAAGAATGTGGCTACCCCCACACCTGTAATTACTAGCAAATAACAAAGAGCAGAGTTAAAACTGCCAGTTCAGTTAAATATTCCTTCAACACAGTTTAAATCAAATTAAATACTGTATTTTTTTTTAAAAAGTGCAGATAAAGGTACTTAAATTCTCTTATACGTCCAGTTGAATATAACCAAGTTCTTAGCCGGCCAAAGCTGAGGTTTTTAAGCAGAAAATATGTCACACTGTACCACTTAAATAGGCAAGGACAGGAAATCAAAGAATGTGGCTACCCCCACACCTGTAATTACTAGCAAATAACAAAGAGCAGAGTTAAAACTGCCAGTTCAGTTAAATATTCCTTCAACACAGTTTAAATCAAATTAAATACTGTATTTTTTAAAAAAAAAGTGCAGATAAAGGTACTTAAATTCTCTTATACGTCCAGTTGAATATAACCAAGTTCTTAGCCGGCCAAAGCTGAGGTTTTAAGCAGAAAATATGTCACACTGTACCACTTAAATAGGCAAGGACAGGAAATCAAAGAATGTGGCTACCCCCACACCTGTAATTACTAGCAAATAACAAAGAGCAGAGTTAAAACTGCCAGTTCAGTTAAATATTCCTTCAACACAGTTTAAATCAAATTAAATACTGTATTTTTTTTAAAAAAGTGCAGATAAAGGTACTTAAATTCTCTTATACGTCCAGTTGAATATAACCAAGTTCTTAGCCGGCCAAAGCTGAGGTTTTAAGCAGAAAATATGTCACACTGTACCACTTAAATAGGCAAGGACAGGAAATCAAAGAATGTGGCTACCCCCACACCTGTAATTACTAGCAAATAACAAAGAGCAGAGTTAAAACTGCCAGTTCAGTTAAATATTCCTTCAACACAGTTTAAATCAAATTAAATACTGTATTTTTTTTTAAAAAAGTGCAGATAAAGGTACTTAAATTCTCTTATACGTCCAGTTGAATATAACCAAGTTCTTAGCCGGCCAAAGCTGAGGTTTTTAAGCAGAAAATATGTCACACTGTACCACTTAAATAGGCAAGGACAGGAAATCAAAGAATGTGGCTACCCCCACACCTGTAATTACTAGCAAATAACAAAGAGCAGAGTTAAAACTGCCAGTTCAGTTAAATATTCCTTCAACACAGTTTAAATCAAATTAAATACTGTATTTTTTTTAAAAAGTGCAGATAAAGGTACTTAAATTCTCTTATATGTCCAGTTGAATATAACCAAGTTCTTAGCCAGCCAAAGCTGAGGTTTTTAAGCAGAAAATATGTCACACTGTACCACTTAAATAGGCAAGGACAGGAAATCAAAGAATGTGGCTACCCCACACCTGTAATTACTAGCAAATAACAAAGAGCAGAGTTAAAACTGCCAGTTCAGTTAAATATTCCTTCAACACAGTTTAAATCAAATTAAATACTGTATTTTTTTTTAAAAAGTGCAGATAAAGGTACTTAAATTCTCTTATACGTCCAGTTGAATATAACCAAGTTCTTAGCCGCCAAAGCTGAGGTTTTTAAGCAGAAAATATGTCTCACTGTGCCACTTAAATAGGCAAGGACAGGAAATCAAAGAATGTGGCTACCCCCACACCTGTAATTACTAGCAAATAAAGAGCAGAGTTAAAACTGCCAGTTCAGTTAAATATTCCTTCAACACAGTTTAAATCAAATTAAATAATGTATTTTTTTTAAAAAGTGCAGATAAAGGTACTTAAATTCTCTTATATGTCCAGTTGAATATAACCAAGTTCTTAGCCGGCCAAAGCTGAGGTTTTTAAGCAGAAAATATGTCAAACTGTACCACTTAAATAGGCAAGGACAGGAAATCAAAGAATGTGGCTACCCCCACACCTGTAATTACTAGCAAACAACAAAGAGCAGAGTTAAAACTGCCAGTTCAGTTAAATATTCCTTCAACACAGTTTAAATCAAATTAAATACTGTATTTTTTTTAAAAAAAGTGCAGATAAAGGTACTTAAATTCTCTTATACGTCCAGTTGAATATAACCAAGTTCTTAGCTGGCCAAAGCTGAGGTTTTTAAGCAGAAAATATGTCACACTGTACCACTTAAATAGGCAAGGACAGGAAATCAAAGAATGTGGCTACCCCACACCTGTAATTACTAGCAAATAACAAAGAGCAGAGTTAAAACTGCCAATTCAGTTAAATATTCCTTCAACACAGTTTAAATCAAATTAAATACTGTATTTTTTTTTAAAAAGTGCAGATAAAGGTACTTAAATTCTCTTATACGTCCAGTTGAATCTAACCAAGTTTTTAGCCGACCAAAGCTGAGGTTTTTAAGCAGAAAATATGTCACACTGTACCACTTAAATAGGCAAGGACAGGAAATTAAAGAATGTAGCTACCCCCACACCTGTATTTACTAGCAAATAACAAAGAGCAGAGTTAAAACTGCCTGTTCAGTTAAATATTCCTTCAACACAGTTTAAATCAAATTAAATACTGTATTTTTTTTTAAAAAAAAGTGCAAATAAAGGTACTTAAATTCTGTTATATGTCCAGTTGAATATAACCAAGTTCTTAGCCGGCCAAAGCTGAGGTTTTTAAGCAGAAAATATGTCACACTGTACCACTTAAATAGGCAAGGACAGGAAATCAAAGAATGTGGCTACCCCCACACCTGTAATTACTAGCAAATAACAAAGAGCAGAGTTAAAACTGCCAGTTCAGTTAAATATTCCTTCAACACAGTTTAAATCAAATTAAATACTGTATTTTTTTTTAAAAAGTGCAGATAAAGGTACTTAAATTCTCTTATACGTCCAGTTGAATAAAACCAAGTTCTTAGCCGGCCAAAGCTGAGTTTTTTAAGCAGAAAATATGTCACACTGTACCACTTAAATAGGCAAGGACAGGAAATCAAAGAATGTGGCTACCCCCACACCTGTAATTACTAGCAAATAACAAACAGCCGAGTTAAAACTGCCAGTTCAGTTAAATATTCCTTCAACACAGTTTAAATCAAATTAAATACTGTATTTCTTTTTTAAAAAAGTGCAGATAAAGGTACTTAAATTCTCTTATATGTCCAGTTGAATATAACCAAGTTCTTAGCCGGCCAAAGCTGAGGTTTTTAAGCAGAAAATATGTCACAATGTACCACTTAAATAGGCAAGGACAGGAAATCAAAGAATGTGGCTATCCCCACACCTGTAATTACTAGCAAATAACAAAGAGCAGAGTTAAAACTGCCAGTTCAGTTAAATATTCCTTCAACACGGTTTAAATCAAATTAAATACTGTATTTTTGTTTAAAAAAAGTGCAGATAAAGGTACTTAAATTCTCTTATACGTCCAGTTGAATATAACCAAGTTCTTAGCTGGCCAAAGCTGAGGTTTTTAAGCAGAAAATATGTCACACTGTACCACTTAAATAGGCAAGGACAGGAAATCAAAGAATGTGGCTACCCCCACACCTGTAATTACTAGCAAATAACAAAGAGCAGAGTTAAAACTATACCAAACGATTGCAGCCCCCCAAACATCTCCAACGCCCAAGTGAGAACTGCTCTCTCCAAAGTAAAAAACACAGCATCCATGGGACCTGATGGTGTCCCCGGCTGTGTGCTCCACGAACTCAACGAGGAATTAAACCCACAGCTAGGACAGCTGTTTAATCATAGTCTTACCTCTGGATACGCATCCAGGAGTGGCACTGCAACTGTGGTCCCACTTCACAAAGGCGGTGCCTCCACCGACCCTGGAAATTACCGGCCCATTAGCTTGATAAGCCTTATCTGCAAAGCCATGGAGAGGATCATAATGGACCCCATAAATAAAGACATAGAATTTGCAGACTTTGGATCCATCCCAGTTTGGCTTTGTCAAAGGCAGATCATGCCTTCTAAACTTGGTTGACTTTTCAAACAGTCACCAAAGCCATTGATGAGGAAAGGCAGTCCATACAGCCTACCTCGATCTGGCGAAGGCCTTGATACAATACCCCACTTTCGGTATCATTGAAAAACTCATCAGCTTAAATGTTAACCCATACATCACAAGATGGGTTGCAAACTGGCTGAGTGACAGAACCCACAGGGTCAGAGTTGCTGGCGCCATGTCAGACTCAAAGCCGGTCACAAGTGGTGTACCACAGGGCTCAGTCCTGGCCCACTCTTGTTTGGCATCTACTTTTCCAAGTACAAGCAAACACAGGAGGGTTATGGCTGACAAAGTTTGCAGATGACTGCAATCAGAGGGCCATAGTAGAAAACACATCTGACACAGATATCCTTCAGAAGGGTCTCACAGAAACGGATAACTGGTGCCAGAGCCATGGCCTAAAGTTAAATGCCAAAAATGCATAGTCATACCCTTGAAAACAAGGTTACCCCTAGCTACCAAATAGGTGGCAATCCACTGAGCACAGAAGAAGTTATCAGGGACCTGGGGACCCAGGTTGATAGTAGTCTGTCATTCGACACCCATGTAGCTAAAGTAGTTAGGAAGACCTTCTACATTGCCCACCTTATCATGAAGGGATTCTCATCTAGATCAAGGGAGGTCATAGTCTCCCTATACTCATCACTCATCAGACCAATGATTGAGTACAATGCCCCATTCGGAATGTATCTGACCCGACACTTGCAGCAGCTGGAGAGGCCACAAAAGTTCCTCACCAAAAGGATAAAGGGTCTCAAACATCTGTCCTATGCTGCCCGACTGAAAGAACTCCAGCTCTATTCAGTCGCCACGCTTGCTCAGAGGTGACCTTTGCCTAACATACAAGGCCATGTCAAACCCAGATTTGATGAATATGCTTCACCTCAAAAATCTAGATCCGTCAGAGCCACAAGGCGGAGACTTAAACCTCGACACGGCTATTAATAGCGTGCTGGAGGATAGATTCATCACCCAAAGACTCCCTATGCTGTGGAATAAAATCCCGGTATATGTGAGGCAGAGCACCTCGCTGGCCTTGTTCAAGAGAAATCTTGACCAATGGATGGGAGATCGTAGATATACCCCAGGGATTACCTCAGTGTCACTGCTCGACAGAGGCACAGCAAAATAATGGGTATAGTTCCCCATACTAAAGGGGTGGCGTAAGCCACAAAACTATGGGCTAGGCTTGTAAATGCCCTCGGGCAGATAGCCTAGTATGAACCTATGAACCTATGAACCTATATTCCTTCAACACAGTTTAAATCAAATTAAATACTGTATTTTTTTTTTTAAAAAAGTGCAGATAAAGGTACTTTAATTCTCTTATACGTCCAGTTGAATATAACCAAGTTCTTAGCCGGCCAAAGCTGAGGTTTTTAAGCAGAAAATATGTCACACTGTACCACTTAAATAGGCAAGGACAGGAAATCAAAGAATGTGGCTACCCCCACACCTGTAATTACTAGCAAATAACAAAGAGCAGAGTTAAAACTGCCAGTTCAGTTAAATATTCCTTCAACACAGTTTAAATCAAATTAAATACTATATTTTTTTTTTAAAAAGTGCAGATAAAGGTACTTAAATTCTCTTATACGTCCAGTTGAATATAACCAAGTTCTTAGCCGGCCAAAGCTGAGGTTTTTAAGCAGAAAATATGTCACACAGGATTCTACTAAACAGCTTCAGACCACCCTGAATGTCATACTAAACATCACCAATCTCTTCATGCATCTGTTTCACAGAGTAGCCAATAGAGCAGCCAGGGGAGCAGACATGCCTGTCTCCACCTGTGTGATGTCTTGGACAACAGGGAGTGTGTTGTAGATTTTTTTTCCTGGTATTGGTGTACTCTTTTTTTTTTCTTTTTAAATTGCTATTACCTTAGTCCTTTTAAGGACTAGTGTTAGTAAAGGGTGTGTAATGCTGTTTAGTCCTCAAGTCCATGTAATGGCTAGGGAAGTCATTTCTGGATATTTTGTGTTGGGGTGGGGGTGTATTTGTAATTGTCCTGTCAGAGGACTTGGCTTACTTTATTTTCTCATCCCTTATGAGCAGACACAAGTGAGTGGACACATGTCGTCGTCTCACTGTTGATGCAAAGATGCGTTTTCATGTCTTTGTATGTTAAGCGTGTTAGGAATGCTAGGAGTTTTGAGATATAGGTGAGTAGTGGGAGTATAGTTGCATTTGTATTGTTCAGTTATGAAAGAAATGGATAGGTTTTGTTTACAGGATCTTTTGGATAGTGGTTATTTGCATAAATGGTCGATGTAACATGTATGACTGCTCTGTTATTGATTGGGATATTAATGTTAGGACCTGCCCTAAGTGTAGCGTGTATAATACCATGAAAGTTTTGTGTTTATTTTTTTTTTCTTTTTTGTAGGGACAAATGTAATGAATTAATTAGTGTAGGAATTCAGGTTGAAGAAGAGACTGTTCAAAGTCATATTTATCCTGTAATTAGGGTGCTTAAGAACAAGGAGATTCAAATGTATGTTGGGAGAAGATTTTGGTAAACAAGTGGAAGCTTGTATTTAGTGATCTACCAGTTTTACCTGATATGGTTATCCATGAAAAGGAATCAGGGAAAGGTGTTATCGGTCACCATGTGGTTTAGGACTACATGATAGTAGATTAAGAGTGCAGAAGAAAGGTCTAAATTGTGATCTCGATGAGAGTAGAGAGTTACTGGTAGGAGATGAAGGTGACAGGAAAAGAAGAAGAAGAGCTTTGGGTGGAAACGTTAATTCACTTGATGGATTTGTTGGTAAAAGGTTTGAAGAAAAGTATCCAATTTCTAACAAACAATTGTTGGTGAATTTTCGATTCTTGGCTGGAGTGCAGGGAGTGCCTTCTGTGTGGAGTCTGCATGTCCTCCCCGCGGTTGGGTGGGAGTTCAAAAGACATGCGTAAATGGGAGTGCCTTTGTTGAAGGTTGAATGTCGAGCTGGCACCTCGGCGTTCGTCAAAATCTACTGCCAGTCATTAGCGGATCGGAGTTCCACTGTGGTGACCCCTAACCGGGAAAAGCCGAAAGACAACAACAACAACATTAATTAATGTATTACTGTTACTTGTTTGGAAGGGTGTAAGTTATTTGATTTTTGGTGGCCCTAAATAGAATTTTTGAAGTAAGAAAATTATATGCTGGCGTAGTTATTGTGTTAGCTGGTGGGAATGATGTGGGTTGAACAAATGATGAATTTCTTTCCAGTTATGTTGAACATATTGCTTATTTGAACTGTTTCTTTCTGAAATTGGTGCACCTTGTTGCTGTAGCATAGACCAGATTCAGGCCTGCAGAATCTAGCTTTGTTTGTATAACTTGAGCACTGATCCAGACCATCTTTTTTTGGAGAAGGTTCCCCTGCACCCTAGTAGCAGGAGTGTGCAGTTATAACTTGTCTGATTGAAGACTGCTGGAACAGGGCTCAGTTTTGAGCCTTATTTCTGGTTAATTGGGTAACTTGTTAAAGTCAGTTTGTTCGTTTTCTATTGTTTTATATATATATATAAAAAAATTGCACTTTTCATCTGCTTTTACTGTATTTGTATTTCTTCCTAGTTTATTACTAGGGGCATTGACTACAACTCTGACCTGAGATATATAACAATAAGTATCCTTTTCTGTGCATTTAAAGTGTTTTTTTGATTGTATCTGCTTTATTTTCTGGAAAAAAAAATTTCCCACCTCTCTAAGCTAGTATAGTCCAGTTTTCAGGTTAGTGCTGAATTCAGGGCTGTGTTACAAATCTCTGTGTTTGCCCATACCTTACTTGGATAGAAGGAAGTTTCTCTGTTCACCTGTGAGAGAGGAGAGCTTTGAGCAGCCTATCTGTCTCTGGAGGTGTGGTTTCAGCCCAGAAATTAGTAGTTTATTGGCCATTTTGGGCAAATTTTTGTCTCTTTCATTTCCCTGCTATAAAAACCGCATTCACCCGGTTTTGCGTGCCAGGCAGGTCCGGTTAGCAAAGGTATAACTATTCCCGGCTCCACAAAGTCTCCTCTTAAATTTTTCCCTTGGAACTAGACAAACGTTCAACTTAAGCACTCACCCATTCATTTCTCAGCCCGGCAGTTGCTCAAAACTCATAGCAAGCACTTATAAACCCTAGCACTAGACACCTCTAAGGCTCTCTATTTGACCTTATCAGCCATTCAGTAAAACAGTTCACTGTACCTATCCCAGCATGCCTAAAGGGGAGTTTCAGGTGTACTCTCCAGTCCAACTGGTGAATCTGGGCATTTTGAGGCAATGTTACAACTGCCTCATGTACACAGACAACCCTCTCCTCCTACCACCAAACACTAATACATGCGAGAGTTGCAATTATGCAGCCAAACTGGAGGCTAAGCTCTCTCAACCCAAGACTGGATCAGACAGTCAAGAAGAGAAGGGAAACACTTGCATCACACCACCAGTCTCAGATAGACCCATTAAACCAGCATAAGCAAAAAACACACATAAATAAACAAAAACATACTTGGAGGCTCTAAATAAAAATCTGCAAAAGCAACAGAGACCAACAAAGCAGACATCCAAACAACCTCCACCCCCCCAACACAAACCATGAAACACATACTTCAAAAACCAGTGTCCCACGCAATCACAGCCCTTAAGGCAAAATAACATACCCAGCATACTAGTAATAGGTGACTCTATAGTCAGGCACATTGACTTCCCACTCACTAGGCTGAATAAGGAGAAGGTTACTGTTAGCTGCCTGTCGGGTGCCAGGATCCACCTCATAACACAAGCACTCAGGTCACTTTAGACAAAGTATAAATATGACTATGTCATTGTCCATGTTTGTGTGAATGACCTGAGCTGCACCTCCCTGGACTACATGAAAAGTAGCCCAGGCCGGTATGACATTGACCCTGAGTAGCATCCTGCCCTCACCAGGAATGATATCAAGGTATAAAGAAAAAAATATCAATTTCAACAATTGGCAAAGTTTCCGGTGTCATTCAAAGGGGGTGCAGTGTCTGTCCACCTGGGATGACATGCTCGACAAGCCACACTGCTTTGCTAGAGACGGCTTGCATCTGTCACCCTTAGGCTTTCAAATACTGGCCAAGGCTCTTGCCACCCCCATAGTGCCTTTTTTAGGCAAGGCTCAAAAGACAAACCCACTGCCATAAATAGCACAAGTAACAAAAAACTGAAGTTAATGCTACTCAATGCCAGAAGTCTAAACCTCAAAATGCATGCACTCGAGGCACTCCTCAGTATGGAGAAAATCGATATATGTGCAGTAACAGAAACCTGGTTTAAGGGTCCAGAGAGCATCCCAACACTAACAGGCTACGAGTCATACCATACAGTTTGGCCACAGAACCCGGACCGAAATGCAAAAAGCGGGGGCGTATCCATATTCATCAAGGATACCCACACCTCCAGGTTAGTGGCACAGCACGATGCTTTGGAGATCATCCACGTGCAACTAACAACAGGCAAAACTGCAATTCATATTGTAGCTGCTACAGACAACCCACCATGTCCCATGACCCCATTCCGCATTTCTGGAAACACTGGGAAACATAAAGGTCCTACCAAACACCCTAATACTGGGTGATTTCAATTACCCAAACATTAACTGGGAGAACTACTCAAGTACTAACTCCCTTGCCCAACATTTCCTAGAATTTTTAAACTCAAATGCTCTGGATCAACTGGTCAGCACTCCACCAGAGGTGACAACATATTGGACCTGGTTATCACCAATATGGGCAACTGGTGTTCCACACCGGAGGTCAACCCCTCGCTGGTTAGATCTGACCATAAATAAATCACTTTGGATATCCACATTCCGCCCCCACCCCTGGACAATAATACCACCGTGAAAAACTTTTCAAAAGCAAACTTCACGTTACTTAAGACCAAGGTGGAAAGTTTCAAAGCCCCCATGCTAAAGGATAATGCCGTCAAAGCTAAAAAATCCTTTACTAATGCATTTTGTGGTCACCTACAAGAATGCATGGATCCTGCTATCCCAAGCAAAACCAAGACTCACTCCTCCAAGAAAAGGAAACCAGTCTGGTGGACCCCTGCCATAAACAAGCTATACTATAGAAGGAGGAAACTAGTACAGAAAAGAGTAAAATCCCAAGAAGGGAAGAAAAGAAACTACGGTCCCTCATAAAATCATCCAAGGCAAGCTTCTAAAGAAAAATTACCAAGGGTCCAAAGATAACCATAAGGCATTCTTTAGCTATGTCAAGAATCTAAGTGGCAATGCTCAGATCTGCTCGGAGTTAGTGCAGAATGGCACAAAATACACTGAACCGACCGATATTGCCAACATCCTGGCAGATAGGTTCAGTGCAAACTGCACCCCTCCCCCTCACCCCCAAAAGGGCCCATAACCATACCAGAAGAATGTAGAGCCCCTGAAATCATAGACGCTCAAGTTAAAACAGCCCTCTCCAAAGCCAAAAACACAGCATCAGTGAGACCGGACAGTGTCCCAGGCTGCGTTCTACATGAGCTCAAAGACAAACTAACCCCTTACCTAAACACACTGTTCAAACTCAGCCTCTCCACAGGCTACATACCCATAGAGTGGCACACAGCAGCGGTTATTCCGCTCCACAAAGGTGGAGCCACAACAGACCCCGGGAACTATCACCCTATAAGCGTAACTAGCTTAGTCTGCAAGGCTATGGAGCGCATCATCATGGAACTCATTAACAGATGCACTGGGAACCTCCAAACACTGGACCCTACCCAGTTTGGCTTTGTTAAGGGCAGATCATGCCTCCTGAACCTGGTGGACTTCTTTGAGACAGTTACCAAGGCTATAGACGAGGAAAAGGTGGTACACACAGCCTACCTAGACCTTGCAAAGGCCTTCGACACCATTCCCCATTCTGGTATTATAGACAAGCTCACCAGCCTGAACATAAACCCCTGCGTCTCAAGATGGGTTGCCAACTGGCTCATGGACAGAACCCACATGGTGAGAGTTGCAGGAGCTAGGTCCAACTCTAAACCGGTAACAAATGGCATTCCCCAGGGCTCAGTCCTAGGACCCCTCCTGATGTTCTTCATGTTTCACTGTTGCAGTCATCACATTTGGGTTATCTGCTTGCAAGTAGCCCAAAGACGACCTGATTATCAAAGTCTTGGGTCCTGCGTCGGTTGCTGTCTCATCTTCCATGACGTCAGGTAGTCAGGGGTATAAAGCATGCAGCCGATGCCATTATGTCAGTCTTTCTTGCCATGCGGTGCCCAAAGCAGAAGCAGTTCGCAAGTGCCGGTTGGCTGGCTCCTGAAATTTTCATTTTCGAGTTTCAGATCTGAAGTCTTCATCTAAGCTAAGTACCCCATTGGGGAACCTTTTTCTGTCTCTAATCCGATGTCAGTAAAAGTTAACAATTGTATTTCTTGTGGAAAGCAAATACCTCATAAAGATTTTCATTTGTACTGCATTTCTTACCTAGGCCCAGACCACGATGTACCTCGCTGTCGGTTTTGTGCCTTATTCAAACCTCGTACTATTCGTCTGTTCATTTTCACATCTAAATATTTTGGTACTCAGTTCAGTTATCCAGAAATGGCTTCGAAAAACACAAAGATAAAGACAGAGACAGACTGCATAGGTCCAAAGCTGATGACGACACTTCTCCTAAGCTAGTCTCCAGTTCGCCGGTAGTCAGGCGCTTTCGCAGCCCCTGATACCCGCTACTTCAGATTCGCAGGCCTCTGCTGAGACCCTTTCTGAGTCTGGTATGCCGTGAGATGTTTCTTCGACTGTGGAACCTGCGGATGGCTCTACCTTGGATGGGTCCGGAGCCGCTGTGCAGGCACCAGCTTCTGAAGGTGTATTCAGGCCTATTGACTTGCATATTAAACCAATGCCATCTTCTTCTTCAAGGCCTAAAACTCGATCCATGCCCAGAAAAACTATGCCCAGACCACATGGTCACGCCCCTATGCCTATAAAACAAATGATAAGAATGGCTGAAGACCTTATTACTCTAATCAGGGGAAGCCACCCTTCTCCTTCTAAGAGACCTAGAACTGATTTTCCTTCTGATTATTCTGATCAGGATTCTGAAATTTCTGTTTTGTCTGATGACCAGGATTTGCCTTTATTTATCTTTGAGGATTCTGATGCAGATGGCTGCATTCCCTCTGCTTCCCCTCCAGAGGATTTCTCTTTTGGTGAAACCTTGTATACTCTTAGGGAGCATTTCTGCTGGGAAAGACAGGATTACTCTGACTCCAAAAAGAGGCTTAGGGAATTCTTACTCCTGCCTCAACACAGGCCTCAAGCTATCCCTCCTGTACTGGACATTGTAGATGATGCCTTCTCGGAATCTAGCCTGGCCCCTGACACATTACTGCCTACTCCCAGAAAACCTGATAGGTATTACAGGGTACCTGACTCTCACAAGTTCCTCTTTAAAAATCCTACTGGGGATCCTGAGACCATTTCACAGGGACCCAAAGGCATTAAGGCCACTACTGCCAAAAATCCTACCCCCTCTGATAGAGATTCCAGGGTGCTGGATAGATGATATAAGAAGGTGTACACTTCTGCAACGTTAGCCATTAGGACCTTAAACTGCCAGTTTTATATGTTGAAGTATCAGCAGCATATTATTGGATTGCTTAAACAGAAAAATATGTTGATCCCTGACTGTGCTGAAAATAAAGAATTACAGGATTTAATACATTCTGCTGAACAAGTGGGAAAACATACTTTGCAATGTAGCCATTAGGACCTTAAACTGCCAGTTTTATATGTTGAAGTATCAGCAGCATATTATTGGATTGCTTAAACAGAAAAAGATGTTGATCCCTGACTGTGCTGAAAATAAAGAATTACAGGATTTAATACATTCTGCTGAACAAGTGGGAAAACATACTTTGCAATGTGGTTTTGATTCATTAGAGGCATCTTACAGGGCTGCTGTCACTGGGTCTGTACATAGAAGACATGCTTGGCTTAAGGAGCAATCTTTGCCAGATCATGTTAAAGCTAAATTACTGGATGCTCCCTTAAACCATGACCGCCTGTTTGGCAACAAAGCAGAAGTAGTACTTAAAAAGATGGAGGAAAAAGCTGAATATATGCAAACGGTTAATGATTTCCTGCAAGAACAGCCTCCTAGATTTAGTAGGCATTGGCCCTCTAAAAATTGGTCCATTCCTGCCTCTTCTAGGCTTTCTCAGTCCAAACCCAGAACCAGCAGACAATCCAGGCTTCAGCCCCAGGGTGCTCACAGGACTAAGCAGTGGGGGGCTCCCACTTCCAAAGCAGGGAGTAGTAAGACTCCCCCGTATGGTAAATTGTTTCAGTGACTTAACTTTAAACCTTCCAAGCCATGCTCAACTGACTATTCCTTTAGGAGTAAAGATCGCCCTGCATGCAAAAAATTGGAACTCATTACCCAGGACAAATGGGTTCTAAATATAGTTTCCCAAGGATATAGATTCCACTTCCACTCCTTACCAACCCCAAACGGTTGGCCAAACCTACCTCCAAATCAGTGGGCAGAGGCTCAAAAACAGGTTCTCTCTTTTTTAAGCATCAGGGCTATTCAACCTGTCCCACAAGAAGAAGGGGGCAAGGTTTTTACTCAAGACTTTTCCTGGTACCCAGGAAAGACAATTCCTGGTGTCCTATCCTGGACCTGTCTATTCTAAACACATTTTTGGTAATCCCAAAATTCAAGACACTAACTCTTCAGCAGCTGCTTCCCATGCTAGGCAAACATGCCTGGTTGGCAATTTCTGGATTTAAAGGAAGCCTAACTGCACATCCGAATAAGGGAATCTTGCAGAAAATACCTACGCTTCAGAGCAGACTACATGCTATATCAGTTCTCTGCACTTCCCTTTGGCCTATGTACTGCACCCAGGGTATTCGCAAAGTGCCTAGCTCCAGTCATTGCATTTTGCAGGCAAAGAAATATTCATATATACTCATACCTGGACAATTGTCTAATTCAGGCAGAAAGCCAGGACATACTATTAAATCATCTGGCATTTATAAAAAATTTGATAACTTCTCTGGGGTACACCATAAATGAAAAGAAATCAAATCTTGTACCCTGCCAACAAATTGTATTCCTGGGTGCAAGCTTGAATACAACTTCCCAGATGGCCTATCTCAAGCCAGAGAAACAAGTTAATTTGACAGCCTACTTCAGTCTACTGGCCACAAAGACCAGCTATCTGCAAGAAAAATACTGCAAGCACTGGCGTTCATGGCCTCTTGCATTCTACTAATTCCATATGCAAGACTACATATGAGGAAACTACAATGATATCTAAAAAGCCTATTGTCAACATTCTCAGGATCTAGAATCAATGATTCCTATCATACCTTGTTTACAGATAGAGTTCCTTTGGTGGGCAGAGGCCTGCCACCAAAACAAGGGACTGCCACTCACTCTACCCCCTGCCGCCCAAACCCTAACAACAGATGCATCAGACTATGCATGGGGGGCTCACTTGGCAGGGCAGTGCATTCAGGGCAAAAATAACCCAAGTCAAATGCACCTGCATATCAGTCAAAAAGAAATGTTAGCTGTACAGAATCTCTGACAGCCTTCAAGGACCACATTCATCCAGGACAATTATTGGTAAAGACGGACAACACCACTGTTATGTGGTACATAAACAAGCAGGGCCGAACCCACTCATACCATCTCTGCAGACTAACCATGGCTCTGTGGAACACAGCCTTGAGCTACCAAGTGCACCTGCAGGCTGAATTCCTGCCAGGAAAGCTAAATACACTGGCAGACGACCTAAGCAGAAATCTCTTGGACCCACATGAGTGGAAACTGGAACCAAAGATATTCAACATGTTGAGAAACAAATGGGGGAGCCCAGATATAGACCTGTTTGCCTCCCCTCAGAACTACCAATTGGACAAATTCTGCACAAGGACTCCTCACAAACAAGCTTGGAAAGTGGATGCCCTGTCCTTCACCTGGAAAAACCTATCGGTTTATGCCTTTTCCCCCTCTGCCTCTCCTCTCCAAAGTGTTACTAAAGATCAAACAAGAGAAACCAAGGACAATACTGATTGCACCGGACTGGCCACGCCAACACTGGTACCCCCTCTTGGGCAGTGTGTCACTGCTGGCACCATGGCACCTGCCTCAGACCCCTGCCCTGCTGTCCCAGCAGGAAGGCTAGATTCTGGACCCACAGCTTCAAACCCTGGACTTTGTAGCCTGGCTAATTACCTGACCTCTGTTACCATCCCTCAGTAAGCAAGTGATAGATGTCATTCTGGAGGCAAGGAGGCCTAGTACTAGAAAATCCTATGCTGAAAAATGGAAAAGATTTTGTTCCTGGAGCCAGACTTAGGGGATGGGCACAGTAGTACCCAATTTACCCCATATTCTTCAATACTTAACTGAGATGCTTCACAAGGGCCTTTCCTTTTCTTCCATCAGAATTCATGCCTCAGCCATTTCAGCACATTACAACACAGAAACACCCCTCTTCTCTCATCCACTGCTGAAGCAATTCCTCAGAGGGGCCAAAAACGTAGGACCATCTAGGAGAGTCCCTACTCCAGCCTGGGACCTTAATTTTGTATTGGAAAAACTCACTCTTCCTCCCTTTGAGCCAGCTGCAAATGCAGAGTTGAAATTCTTTTCTTGGAAAACAGCCTTCCTTCTAGCCATCACTTCAGCAAGAAGGGTGTCTGAATTACAGGCCCTCATGGCAGTGGAGCCTTTCATCATCTTTCATGCGGACAGGGTGTCCCTCAGGACCAATCCCTCATTTATGCCCAAGGTGGTATCCAATGTGGCCCTTAATCAGTCTATTCATTTGCCAACCTTCTTTTCTAATCCACAGAACAAAGGGGAACGAATACTGCACTCCGACATGCACAGACAACTGTCAGGAAATCTGAACAGCTGCTGGTGGCATTTGCTGCAGGGACAGAGGGGAAGGCCATTTCAAAGCAAACCATTTCTAAGTGGATAGGCCATTGCATTAATTTCTGCTATAAGCACCATGGAAAACCTACCCCACAGGGGTAAGACCACATTCAACCAGGGCTGCATCTACCTCTACAGCCTTTCTCACAGGTAGCCCTACCAGGGACATCCTGGAAGCAGCTACCTGGAGTTCTGTATCTACTTTCACCAAGCATTACCACTTGCCAATTGTTTCTAAATCCAGAGCGGGCTTTGCCACAGCAGTTTTGCAGGGCCTTTTAGCTGGTCCACATGCTATGTGATTGCCTCCTCCCGTCCTTAGCTTTGGGCATCTACCCAAATGTGATGACTGCAACAGTGAAACACAAAGAGCATAGTACAGTTGTGTGTACACTTACCATAAATGTAGATGTTCGAGTGTATTCACTGTTGCAGTCCTGGTTATCCTTCCTCCAATCCCCTGACTTATATTGACTATACCTCTATTCTTGTTAAATATGCTTAAAGCTTTTTGGTGTATTTGCTTTTTTGTTGGAGGTGTAACCTTGTATGTAATTGCTTCCCATTATAAGGGCACCTGACATCTGGGGCAAGAAAAACTGATGTAATGGCATTGGCTGCATGCTTTATACCCCTAACTAACTGACGTCATGAAAGATGAGACAGCAACCAACGCAGTACTCAAGACTTTGATAATCAGGCCGACTGAGGGCTACCTGCAAGCCGATAGCCCAAATGTGATGACTGCAACAGTGAATACACTCGAACATCTACATTTATGGTAAGTGTACACAACTGTACTTTCAGCATATACTTCTCAGAGGTACAGGCAAGCACAGGAGGACTATGGTTGACCAAGTTCGCAGACGACTGCAAACTACGGGCTATAATTGACTCTCCGGCTGACACAGACATCCTCCAAAAAGGTCTCACTGAGACAGATACCTGGTGTCAAAATCATGGCCTCAAGCTAAATACCAAAAATTGCATAGTCATCCCTTTGGAAAAATTAAAATACCCACAAACTAACACATAGGTGGTAGTCCCCTAAGTACGAAAAACGTATTAAGGGATCTGGGGACCCAAGTAGATAGTAATCTCTCCTTTGATAATCACATTGCCAAAATGGTTAGAAAATCCTTCTATGTGGCCCACCTAATCACAAAAGGGTTCACATCCAGATCAAAAGAGGTCATTGTGCCCCTCTGCTCATCACTCATCAGACCCATCATAGAGTACAACGCCCCATTTGGGATGTACCTTACAAGACACCTGCAACAGCTAGAAAGACCACAGAAGTACCTCACCAAGAGGATCACTGGCCTCAAACAGATGCCCTATGCAGCTCGACTGAAGAAACTCCAGCTGTACTCGGTTGCATACCGCCCACTCAGGGGTGATCTCTGCCTGACATACAAGGCCATGTCCAACCCAGAATTGATGGACATGCTCCACCTAAAGAAAACCTTATCACCTCAAGCCACACACTCTAGGGATCTAAACCTCACTACAACAATAAATAGGACTTGCTGGAGGGATAGATTCCTGTCCCAGAGACTTCCAATGCTTTGGAACAAGATTCCCGTCTACATTAGGCAGAGCTCCTCGCTAACACTCTTCAAGAGAATCCTTGACAAGTGGATGGGAAACAGAAAGTTTACCCCGGGGATCACTTCAGTGGCCCTGCTGGACAGAGGCACAGGGAACTAATCTAAGGGGGTGGCGAAAGTCAACACATTTTGGGTAGTCTTATAAATGCCTTCGGGCAGATAGCCTAATACCTTCCTATGAACATCTGGCAGCTTTGAGTGTAGAGAAAACATTTGTAGTTGTATTATGTGATGCTCTTCCAGTGTTAGTTGGCAATGCAGCAGTAATTAAGGTAGCAAGAGGTTTTACAAATATCATCAGGAGGTTGGGATATTTGAAGAGTAGTGAATATGCCTGCGATTAGGAAGAAATGTTTTTTGATAAGAAACTGGTTGGCACTTGGTGTCTTAGTTGTGTTGGTAGTAGATTATTAGCAAACAAATTGAAGAAGTATTTTTTAATATAGTCTCTTTAAAGGAACTTGCAAATTCTGTTATGCCAGCTAAGTTAAAGTTCTTACTGTGTAATGCTTGTTGCCTGAATTATTATTACGTTTTCTCTTTTTGAAGTTCGGATTCTGAACAGTAACTATAGGGTTGTTATGGTTACTGAATCATGGTTTTCAGAAAATAACTCTCCTTTGTGTCTCCCTGGTTACAAATCTTTTCGTACAGTTAGGGAGATAGGTAGGAGTGATGGTGTCTCTATTTATGTATGAGGTAATTACTTGTTGAGTTTAATAAAAATGGCTAGTAGGTTTGAGATTATATCTGTTAAATTCTGTTGTGGTTTTGTAAACTGGCTCTTTTAAAGATAAAGCAGTCTGGTGGAATGTGACATTGGATATATTATATAAGGGGCGTAGTAATTTCTGGAACAGACTGAAAAAAAATCCAGGGAGGGAAAGCCAAAGTAAATATAAAGTTAAGTGTAACAAATTAAGATGGATGGTTAGATCATTACGGAGTAATTATGATAAGAAGTTTGTAAGTATTGATGTTTTTAATTCAAAGGCATTTTATGGTCATTTAAATAAATATAAAAGTGGTGAACATCTTGTGGAGTCAGTACTGACAGATGGTGTAATGGTTAGTGATAACAGCGCTATGTCTAGGTTTTTTTTTTTTTTTAATGTTAGTATTTGGGGTTTTTGTGCAATAATAATTTTGCTGAGAGGGAAAGTTTGAACTGTATGGTGAGTGTCGTTTGTTATTTATGGAGGGCTCTGTGGATTGGCTAAAGATGATCAAAATTGTTCTACTGCTGACCCTGATGGATTAAATGGTTACTTCTAGTCATCTGCTAATAAAGATGTTTCTCCTTGTTTGACTTTTCTGTTTCAAAGGTCTTTAGAAACAGGTTATGTACCAGCTGTCTGGAAACTGGCACATATTGTCCCAACATTTAAGGGTGATGAATTTTGTTTTGTGGAAAATTATAGGCCAATTAGCTTAACAAATACTGTGGACAAATCCTATAAAAAGGTTTTATCATGGTAAATAATTGATATTTTGGGTGGGAATTTAATATTTATCAGCATGGATGTTCTTCGTGTTTCACTGTTGGAGTCATTACATTTGGGTTATCTGCTTGCAGGTAGCCCTCAGTTGGCCTGATTAACAAAGTCCTGGGTCCTGCGTCGGTTGCTGTCCCTTCTTCTATGACGTCAGGTCATCAGGGGTATAAAACATGCAGCCGACGCCATTACGTCAGTCTTTCTTGCCATGCGGTGCCCAAAGCAGAAGCAGTTTGCAAGTGTGCGCTGGTCGGCCGACTCCTGAAATTTTTGTTTTCGAGTTTCAGAACCGAAGTCTTCAACTAAAGCTAAGTACCCCGTTGGGGAAACTTTTTCTTGCTCCTTACCAATGTCAGTAAAAGTTAATAATTGCATTACTTGTGGAAAGCAAATACCTCATAAAGATTTTCATTCGAACTGTATTCCTTGGCTAGGCCCTGACCATGATGTACCTTGCTGTCAGTTTTGTGCTTTATTTAATCAGTGCACTATCTGTCGTCGGTATATTTTCGCCTCTAAATATTTCGGTTCTAGTTTAATTATCCAGAAATGTCATCGGTTAGCCATCCGACTACCGGGATTCCAAAAAAAAATGCAAAGATAAAGACAGAGACAGGCCGCCGAGGTCCAGAACTGCCGACGCTTTTCCTAAGCTAGTCGCCAGTTCGCCGGTACTCAGTGAGGTGCTTTCGCAGCCCCTGATGCACGCTACGTGTGATTCGCAGGCCTCTACTGAGATACATTCGGAGTCCAGTATGCCGCAAGATGCTTCAGCTATGGAACCCACGGATGTCTCTACCTTGGATGGGCCCGGAGCCACTGTGCAGGCACTGGCTTCTGAGGGTGTATTCAGGCCTATGGACTTGCATATTAAACCGACGCCTCCTTCTTTACTTAGGACTAAGTCTCGATCCATGCCTAAAAATTAGACGCCCAGGCCACATGCTCAGGCTTCTATGCCTAAAAAACAAATGATAAGAATGGCTGAAGATCTAATAACTGTAATAAGGGGTAGCCAACCCCCCCCCCCTCTAAGAGGCCTAGGACTGAAGTTGATTATGAATCTTCTGATCAGGATTCTGTTTTTTCTGATTCTTCTGATGATCTGGATTTGCCCTTATCCTACTTATGAATATTCTGATGCAGAGGACTCCATTCCCCCTGCTTCCCTTCCTGAGGATTTTTCTTTTGGGGAAACCTTACATACTTTAAGGGAGCATTTCCACTGGGAAAACCAGGATTTTTCTGTTTCAAAAAAGAGGCTTAGGGATTTCTTTCTCCTACCTCTACATAGGCCTTTAGCTATTCCTCCTGTACTAGACATTGTTGATGATGCTTTTTCAGAATCTAGTTTAGCCCCTGATTCCCTGTCTCCTGCTCCCAGAAAACCTTACAGATACTACAGAGTCCCTGAGTCTCACAAGTTCCTTTTTAAAAATCCTATTGCAGATCCAGAGACAATTTCACAGGGGCCCAAGGACATTAAGGCTTCTACTGCTACAAATCCTACCCCTTCTGATAGAGACTCCAGAGCACTGGATAGATGGGGTACGAAGGTTTACACTTCTGCAACCTTGGCCATTAGGGCTTTAAACTGCCAGTTTCATATGTTAAAGTATCAGCAACATGTTACTGGACTGCTTAAACATAAAAAGATGTTGATTGCTGACTGTGTGGAAAATAAAGAATTACAGGATTTAATGCATTCTGCTGAACAAGTGGGAAAACATACTTTGCAATGTGGTTTTGATTCTTTAGAGGCCTCTTGCAGGGTTGCTGTTACTGGGTCTGTGCTCAGAAGGCATGCTTGGCTTAAGGAGCAATCTTTGCCTGATCATGTTAAAGCTAAATTGTTGGATGCTCCCTTTAATCAGGACTGCCTGTTTGGCAACAAAGCTGCGGAAGTCCTTAAAAAGATGGAAGATAAAGCTAAATCTATGCAAACTGTTAAAGATTTTTTTACAAGTTCAGCCTCCAAGATTTAGTAGGCACTGTACCTCTAAGAATTGGTCCTATCCAGCCCCTTCCAGGTCTTCTCAAGCCAAACCCAGACACAGCAAAAACCCCAGGTTTCAGTCCCAGGGGACACACAGAACTAAGCAGTGGGGGGCCTCCACTTCCAAATCTGGGAATAATAAGACTCCCTCCATATGGTAAACTGTCTCAATGACTTCCTTTTAAAATTTCCAAGCGCTTTTCAACTGACTGCCCCTTTGGGGGGAAAGATTGCTCTTCGTGCAAAGAATTGGGAACTCATTACCCAGGACAAATGGGTTTTAAATGTAGTATCCCAGGGATACATATTTCACTTCCACACATTGCCAACACCAAGCGGGTGGCCGGACCTACCCCCATATCAGTGGGCAGAGGCCCAAAAACAAGTACTTTCTCTCTTAAGCATGGGGGCTATTTAGCTGGTACCAGAAGAGGAAAACGGACAAGGTTTCTACTCGAGACTTTTCCTGGTACCCAGAAAAGACAATTCATGGCATCCTATCCTGGACCTGTCTACTCTAAACACCTTTTTGGAGATTACAAAATTCAAGATGCCGACTCTTCACCAGTGACTTCCTATGCTAGGCAAAGATGCCTGGTTGGCAACACTAGATTTAAAAGAAGCATACCTGCACATCCTAATCAGGGAATCTTGCAGAAGATACCTACACTTCAAAGCAGGCTACACGCACTATCAGTTCTCTGCACTGCCCTTTGGCTTATCTACTGCACCCAGGGTATTCATAATGTGCCTAGCTCCAGTTATCTCATTTTGCAGGCAAAGAAATATTCAAATAAGCCCATACCTGGACGATTGTCTATTTCAGGCAGAAAGCCAGGACATACTTTTGCATCATCTGGCCTTTGTACAAAGAGTTCTAACTTGTCTGGGGTACACCATAAACGAAAAGGAATCACACCTGTTACCCTGTCAACAAATTATATTCCTGGGAGCAAGCTTGAATACAACTTCCCAGATGGCTTATCTCACGCCAGAGAAACAAATTCATTTGACAACCTACTTCAAACAAGTGGCAACCCTGCTGTCTGCAAGACAAATACTGCAAGCCTTGCAGTTCATGGCCTCCTGCATTCTTCTAATTCCATATGCAAGACTGTGTATGAGGAAACTACAGTGGTGTAAAAAGCCTACGGTGTCAACATTCTCAAGACCTAGAAACAATGATCCCTATCATACCTTGCCTACGCCTGGAGTTCCTTTGGTGGGCAGAGGCCTGCCACAAAAACAAGGGACTACCTATCACACCACCCCCTGCCACCCAAACCCTAACAACAGAAGCATCAGACTATGCATGGGGGGCTCACCTGGCAGGGAAGTGCATTCAGGGCAAATGGAACCCAAGTCAAATCCACCTGCATGTCAATCAAAAAGAAATGTTACCTGTACAGAATGCTCTGACAGCCTTCAAGGACCACATTCTTCCAGGACAACTAATGGTAAAGACGGACAACACCACTGTTATGTGGTACATAAACAAGCAGGGGGGTACACATTTTTACCCCCTCTGCAGATTAGCCATGACATTGTGGAACACAGCCTTGAGCTGCCAAGTGCACCTTTAATTCAATTCCCGCCAGGAAAATTAAATACACTGGCAGACGGACTAAGCAGAAACCTCATAGACCCACATGAGTGAAAACTGTAACCAAGGATTTTCAACATGTTGACAAGCAAATGGGTGAGCCCAGATATAGACCTGTTTGCCTCTCCCCAGAACGACCAATTGGACAAATTTTGCACAAGAACTCCCCATAAACAAGCCTGGAAAGTGGATGCTGTGTCCTTCAGCGGGAAAAAGCTATCAGTCTATGCCTTCCCCCCTCTGCCTCTGCTCGCCAAAGTACTACTAAAAATCAAACAGAACAAACCAAGGATGATGTTGATTGCTCCTGACTGGCCGCGCCAACAGTGGTACCCCTTCTGGCACAGTGTGTCATGGTTATCTCCATGGCACCGGCCTCAGACTCCTTCCCTGCTGTCTCAGCAGGATAACCAGATTCTGCCCCCTCAGCTTCTAATACTGAACCTTGCAGCCTGGCTAATTACTTAATCTTTCCTTTACCATCCCTCAGCAAACCTGTGATGGATATAATTTTAGAGGCAAGGAGGCCTAGTACTAGAAAATCTTATGCTGAAAAATGGAAAAGATTCTGTGCCTAGAACCAATCTCAAGGGATGAGCACAGCAGCACCCAATTTACCTCAGATTTTACAATACTTAACTGAGATGCTTCACAAGGGCCTGTCTTTTTCCTCCATTAAAATCCACGCCTCTGCCATTTCAGCTCATTATAACACAGAACCTCCCCACTTCCATCATCCACTGCTCAAGGAGTTCCTCAGAGGTGCCAAAAATTTGAGACAACCCAGGAGAGCTCCAACCCCAGCCTGGGACCTTAACTTTGTCTTGGAGAAACTCACTCTGCCTCCTTTCGAGCCAGCTGCTACTGCAGACTTAAATTTTCTTTCTTGGAAAACAGCTTTCCTTTTAGCAATCACTTCAGCTAGAAGGGTATCTGAATTACAGGCCCTTATGGAAGTGGAGCCTTTCATCATCTTTCATGCGGACAGTGTGTCCCTCAGAACCAATCCATCCTTCATGCCCAAGGTGGTATCTAGTGTGGTTCTTAATCAGTCCATTAATTTGCCAACCTTCTTTCCCAATCCTCAGAATAAAGGGGAATGGATACTGCATTCCTTAGATGTGCACAGACAACTTAGATTCTACTTGGACAGGACTAAACCTCAAAGGAAATCTGAACAACTGCTGGTGGCATTTGCTGCAGGGGCAGAGGGGAAGGCTATTTCAAAGCAAACCATTTCTAAATGGATAAGCCATTGCATTCATTTCTGCTATAAGCACCATGGAAAACCTGTCCCCCAGGGGATCAGACCTCACTCCACCAGGGCTGCATCTACCTCTACAGCCTTTCTCAGAGGCGTCCCTACCAGGGACATCCTAGAAGCTGCTATCTGGAGTTCTGAACATACTTTCACCGAGCATTATCATTTGCCAATTTTCTCTAAATCAGAGCTGGCTTTGCCACTGCAGTCTTGCAGTGCCTTATAGCTGGCCCTAATGCTATCTAAATTCCTCCTCCCAACCATAGCTTTAGGAATCTACCCAAATGTAATGACTGGAACAGTGAAACACGAAGAACATAGTACAGTTGTGTACACTTACCATAAATATAGATGTTCAAGTGTATTCACTGTTGCAGTCCTGGTTACCCTCCCTCCAGCCCCCTAACTTTTTTTGGCTATACCTCTACTTTCGTTTACTATGCTTAAAAGCCTTTTTGGTGTATTTGCTTTTTTGTTGGAGGTATATCTTTGTACTTTTATATTTAATTGTTTCCCATTGGGGGGTACCTGACATCTGGGGCAAGAAAAACTGACGTAATGGCGTCGGCTGCATGTTTTATACCCCTGACAACCTGATGTCATGGAAGAAGGGACAGCAACCAACACAGGACCCAAGACTTTGTTAATCAGGTCGCCTGAGGGCTGCCTGCAAGCAGATAACCCGAATGTAATGACTGCAACAGTGAATACACTCAAACATCTACATTTATGGTAAGTTTACACAATTGTACTTTTTGTAGCTGGAAGGTCTTTTGGGTCTAACTTACTCTCAAATGTGTAACACTGTCTTGATAAAGCCTGGTCTAACTTACTCTCCGTATGTGATCAGTTGTGGATAGTTTGGGTTAAGGGTTTTGGTGTATATAGATCAGTGAGCACGTGCTGTGTGCTTTGTGTTGTATCTTTAAGAAGGATGTCAAGCATATAATGTGCATGTATAAATGCCAAGCACATGCCATTCCTAGTGCCATTTTGAAAGTGCAGCCAGAGAGTAAGCATGTATTATTCCAACAGTTAGTTTGTGTATAAGTTACTTAAGTTAAAGTCAGTAATCTTCTATCTTGATGTGTTTGTATAAAATAAACTGCTTGAACAGAACCCACGTAGATCCTTCTGTTGTGTCCAAAGTAAGAGAGGAACAAGGTGTCAGAAAACTGGGATCGCAGAGAATAATATTTGGAACCATGAGATGACAGTGAAGGTAAAACTAAGAGAAACGATCATGAAAAAGAGCCAGAAAACACTCAAAGGTAATGAGAATCCACACAAACTACTTATTTTATAAAAGAGGTAAATCGGAACATTACAAGGGCACAAACTGCATTATTAAACAAGCGGGAGGCATGAGGTTTCTTAACTAAGGGAAATGTTCAAAATAACATTTGACAAAATGGTTATCAGAAAAGTAAAACGAACATGTTTAAAGTAAAATGAGAGTGTTTAAAGGCAGAACGGGTATGTTTGGAGTAAAACAAGAACAAGAAAAGTACAATGTGCATGAAAAGAGATTAAATGAGCAAAACGAATATAATAAGGGCAAAAAGGGCACATTAAGCATAAATAAAGCAAGACTGCATGTTTTTGACAAAATGCTGTGTTTGGGCATAACTGTGGCTTTGTATTGTATAAAGGGCGTAACTAAAGTTATTCAAAGTATCTCAAAGTGTGTAAAAGTGCTTGCAGTGTGTGCTTATTACTGTGTATGCATTCCAGAGAGTTTATTGTGTGCAAAGTGCAACTATTTTGTAAAGTACAGTCAAAGTATAGCCATTTCGAAAAGTTTCTTGTGCTGGGTGTGTCTTCGTAAAGTGCCGTCATTACAAAGTGTTTTTTGCACTGTAAAGAGTTGTTTAGCAAGGTACCGCCATTTGGGGGATATTTCAGTGCGTTGTGTACAGTTTATTCGCAAAGTGCAATTACTTTGAAATGTTATTGACTGAGCTTCTCTTGCCCAGTTCATTTGCATCGTGATGTTATTTGAAATGCTTCTTAAAATGTTGCTAAATTACTTTAGCAAAACGATAATTTCAAGAGTATTACAGTGCTCTAGAGACTTATTTCAGAAACTGCATTTACATAGAGGCTTGCAACGTGCAATTGTTTGATATGTTTCTTCTACTGATAAGAGGTGATTTCTTGCAATAAAGTGATTTTCAGGAGTGTTACAGTGTCCAAGAGAGTGTTTCGCAGAAAAGACCAATAACATAATTTCAAAAAGCCCAAAAGGATAATTTCAGAGGCACAAGGTTATAAATACTGGCATATGTGTATGTGTTCTTGCTTATTTGCAAAACCCTTCACTGGTATATGTTAATATGGCAGACATATTTCGAAAGCCCTTACCACTTGTATTTGATCAGAATATTGCAGAGAATTGGAGGATATTTGAACAAGAGTATGATATTTTTATACAAGCAGCTTACTCAGATAAAGATGCATGCACCAAGGCTTTCAGTTTGTTAAACCTAGCTGGTTCAGAGGCCATAGAAAAAGAGTGTTTATTTGTGTATCCACCAGCAGTATATGAGGAAGAAGGTGAAAATCACCATGTTGTTGTACAGGATGAATCAAGGGAGAGTACTTGAAGCACAAGTTCAGAGAAATGTGTAACCCTCAAACAAATATTACATTAGAGATGCATTTGTTTTACGCAAGAGATCAGAAACGAAGGGAAACTTTTGCAGCTTACATAACTGACCTAAGAAGCAAAGCTAAAATGTGTTGGCTTGGTGACTTAAAAGATGAGTTAATAAAGGACAGGCTCATGTGTGATATTACTAGTGCTGCTGTGAGAAAGATCTTGCTTCGTGATAGTGATTTAACATTGAGTAAAGCCGTAGAGATTTGCCAGATCCATGAAGTGACAGAAAAACACACAAGTATGTTTGTGAGTGACAAGAGCATGGTTCCTGCAGATTCCAGAGCAAACATAGATAGTATGCGACACGTGGCAAACAGAGGTAGCCCTAAGCCTATGGCAGCCACAGCTTCTGCTACTTCACCAGGGAAACCACATAGCTTTCCAGCAAGTTCTAAGGCTAGTTCAGTCAAAGGTGCATCCTCAGTGCAGTACAAGCGTGAATCAGCAAAACCCAAGTCCAGCTTTATTGTTAACTGTTGCAGTTGTTGTGCAAATCATGAGTCTAAAAGAGAGAAATGTTTAGCATTTGGTCAGCAATGTCACAAGTGTAAAAAATGGAACCACTTTCAAAAGTCTTGGAGATCAAGTTAAACCCACACAGTTGTAAAGAAACGTCATACAAAAAAGCAAGTTGATCAAGTAGAGATACAACAGTCAGCTATCTATGTAGATGGTGTATCAGTGGCTGGTGAAAGAGCTGATGCAGTGAATTTACTGGCAAAGAGTGAAGTGTTTTGTACTGTTCGGATCAATGGTAACCCCACAGAGCTTAAAGTAGAGACTGGTTCAAAGCATAATGTTATATCAGTAGACACATTTGCAAAAGTGAGAGCTAATGAGCAACTCATTGTGGCCAGTAGTGCGAAACTTGTTGCTTATGGATGTGAAGAAATTCAGACGGAAGGCTCAGTGATACTTTCATGTAATTTGGCCAGGAGCTGTTACAACTTGTTCTATGTAGTCCGAAGGCCAGTACAGTCTTTATTAGGTCTCCAAGATAGTTTGAGAATGAATCTGCTTTCTTACCAAAGAAGTTCATCACATAAGTGCATCTCCAAGTTCCAATTTTTCTGAAGCCATTTTCTGAGTATGCTAATGTTTTTGATGACAAGTTGGGCAAACATCCAGTTATGTATTCTATGAAGTTAGTCCTAGAAGTCACTCCAGTGGTCAGACTGGCAAGAAAAGTTCCAGTAGCTATGCAGAATAAAGTAAAGGCTCAGTTGGATAAAATGTTTGCAGCAAGGTGTAATTTGTCCAGTTACAGAACCAACTGTGAATGGGTGTCGTCTATGGTAGCTGCCCACAAAAAAGGCTCAGGCGAAGTCAGAGTAATGTACTGACCTCAGAGATTTGAACAAAGCATTAAAGAGACCATATCTTCCAATGCGCAAAGTCGAAGAGGTCTTAGCTCTAATACTGAATGCCACTGTTTTTTTTTGGCAGATACAGATTCCTCAGAATGCCATTTGGAATAAATTCTGCAAGTGAAGTCTTCCAGCGTGTAATGGAACAAATTGATGTTCATCGTGTTTCACTGTTGCAGTCATCACTGTAGGGTTCTTCCTGTCGGCAGGCAGTCCTCGGTCAGCCAGAATCCCAAAGTCTGGGTCCGGAGTCGGCTGTTCAGTCATGCTCCCTGACATCAGAGCGACAGGAGTACAAAGCTGCCAGCAGACGCCATGTTCTCCAGTCTTTCTTGCCGTGCGGTGAAAGCAGTTTGCAAGTGCCGGTCGGCTGACTCCTGATATTTTTTCATGCTTCAGTCCGAAGACTTACTTCTTCTTCTTCTCAAAGCTAAGTACCCCGTTGGGGAAACTTTTTTCTTGCTTCAGTCCGATGTCAGAAAAAGTTAATAATTGCATTTCTTGTGGGAAGCAAATACCTCATAAGGATTACCATTCTTACTGTATTCCTTGTTTAGGCCCTGACCACGACATAGCTAGTTGTCAGTTTTGTGCTAGATTTAACCAACTTACGATTAAGGGGAGGTACGATTTTGCTTTTCACTACTTTGGTAGGCGATTTAATTATAAAATGTCGTCGGACACGCTTCCGACTACCGGAGTTCACAAACGATGCAAGGATAGGGACAGACCTCTGAGGTCCAAATCAGACGACGTTACAGAGCCAGCTTCAGGTTCGGCCGTCATCAGTGAGGCACTTTCGCAGCCCCTGTCGTCGGCCATTTCAGAACCGATAGCCGAAACGGACTCCCACGAGGAGCCAACTAGGCCTTTGAGCACTCCAGCTGCAGGACCTTCGGACAATGCTCCCTCGGATGGGTCCGGAGCTGCTGTGCAGGTACCGGCTTCTGAGGGGGTTTTCAGGCCTACACAGCTTCTGATAAAGGCAAAACCCAGGACAAAGACAAAGACTCCTTCTAAATCTAAGACACCAGCCCAGGCCTCTTCTGATCCGGGTCCCAAATCACAGAAACAGTTACTTAAAATGGTGGAGGACTTGCTAATCATGATTAGGGGTTCACATCCCCCTCCAGACAAAAGGCCAAGGCAAGAGTTGGATTATGAATCTTCTGATCAGGCATCTATTTCTTCAGTGTCTTCCTCTGAACAGGAATATTCTTTCCCTCCTTTTGAGGATTCTGATGCTGAGGAATCTATTCCATCAGCTTCTCCCCCTGAGGATTTTTCGTTTGGGGAAACTTTACATGACATGAGGGAACACTTTCACTGGGAGGGACAGGAGTATTCGGAATCTAAGAGAAGGCTCAAGGATTTCCTTCTTCTTCCCCAACATAGACCCCTGGCTATTACTCCTATTTTGGATATTGTGGATGATGCTTTTTCTGAGGCTAATTTAACTCCTGACTCCTTTCCTCCAGCTCCTGCTAAGCCCGACAGATATTACAGGGTTCCTGACTCCCACCAGTTCCTTTACAAAAATCCTACTGCTGATCTAGAAACCATTTCTCAGAGTCCTAAGGGGGTTAAGGCTGCCTCTGCTAAAAATCCTATTCAGACAGATAAGGATTCCAGAGCTTTGGAGAGATGGGGCAGAAAAGTGTATACTTCTGCTACTTTATCGATTAGGGCTTTAAATTGCCAATTTCATATGCTAAAATATCAGCAGTTTCTACTGTCTGTTATGAAACAAAAGTTAGGTACATTTCTGCATGTGCAGGTAATAAGGAATTACATGATTTGATGCATGCTACTGAACAAGTGGGGAAACATGGTTTACACTGTGGTTTTGATGCCTTGGAGGCTTCTTGCAGGGCGGCTGCCTCTGGCACAGTCATTAGAAGACATGCTTGGTTAAAGGAACAAAACCTACCTGATCAAGTGAAAGCAAAGTTACTGGATGCTCCTGTTCAGCATAATGTTTTGTTTGGGCCTAAGGCTGAAGAGGTGATAAAGAAAATGGAGGATAAGGCAAAATCCATGCAAACGGTTAAGGATTTCTTACAAGTTCAGCCCCCTAGATTTAGCAGAAATTGGCCAACAAAAAATTGGTCTTTTCCCAGCTCGGACAAGTCTCAGAGGGGTAGATATAGGCACACCAGAGGGAGGCCTCAAACACAGACCTCTTACAGACCTAGACAATGGAGTGCTTCCACCTCCAGGGGTGGAGAGGACAGACCTCAATCATTTAGAAAACAGGCTCAATGACTCCCCCTGCATGGCTCCAGGAACTTCTGTCCTGGATGCCCCTCTAGGAGGAAAACTCTCTCTTTTTCAACAAAATTGGACTTACATAACCCAAGACAAGTGGGTTCTGGATGTAGTTTCAAGAGGTTACAAATTCCACTTTCATACCTTGCCAAGACCAAACGGATGGCCAGACCTACCAAAACACCAATGGTCTGAGGCTTTAAACCAGGTGGAATCCCTCATGGCTATGAGGGCCATAGAACTGGTTCCACAATCAGAGACGGGGCAGGGCTTTTACTCAAGGCTCTTTCTAGTTCCCAGAAAGCAAAACTCATGGAGACCCATCCTGGATCTGTCAGTCTTCAATACTTTCCTGGAGATACAAAAGTTCAAAATGCTTACTCTGCAGCAACCCTGCCAATGTTGAGCAAAAATGCATGGATGGTGACATTGGATTTAAAGGAGGCTTACCTTCACATCCCTATCAGACAGGAGTGCAGAAAATACCTCTGGTTCAGGGCCGGCTCGAAACATTGCCAATTCTCTGCGCTGCCCTTTGGCTTGTCTACTGCGCCCAGGGTCTTCACCAAGTGCCTGGCACCAGTAGTAGCTTATTGCAGACTCAAGGGTATTCATATTTACCCTTATCTGGACGACTGCCTTATTCAAGCAGACAGCAAGGATGTTTTACACCTGCAATTTGTTCAAAATCTTCTCAAGTACCTGGGATTCACTGTAAACATA
This sequence comes from Protopterus annectens, assembly GCF_019279795.1. NCBI lineage: Eukaryota > Metazoa > Chordata > Ceratodontiformes > Protopteridae > Protopterus > Protopterus annectens. The sequence continues at coordinate 88,852,127 of NC_056738.1, read as the reverse complement.
AAAAAGTCAAATTTGGCCCCCACACAACAGGTAACTTTTCTGGGTGCTCTTTTAAACACAACAACCCAGATGGCATTCCTGACATCTGAAAAACAACTACAGCTGGCTTCCACTTTCAATACCTTGGCTTCTATAACTCAGCTAACTGCAAGGAAATTCCTGCAGGCTTTGGGTTACATGGCCTCCTGCATCCTTCTCATATCAAATGCAAGACTACATATGAGAAAAATACAATGGTTCCTAAAAAGTGTATGGTCCCAGCATTGCCACAGTCTAGACACACAGATTGCTGTCTTGCCTTGCCTTCAAAAGGAATTCCATTGGTGGTCCATGGCATGTCTTCACAACAAAGGGAAAGCCTTCAGTCTATCTCCAGCCAGCCAAGTGTTAACCACGGACGCCTCGGATTACACATGGGGAGCCCACTTGCAGGGAAAGGGTCTGCAAGGTTTTTGGACAAAGGATCAGAAGCACCTACATATCAATTTAAAAGAGATGTTAGCTGTTCAGAATGCCCTCTTGGCTTTCAGGGATCTTCTACAACCAGGACAACTACTGATACGAACAGACAACACCACAGGGTACATAAACAAGCAGGGGGGCTCACATTCCTACCCCCTTTGCAGACTATCCGTGGCTCTATGGAACACAGCACTAGCTTGCAAAGTGGATCTACAAGCTCAGTTCATGCCAGGGAAACAAAATACTTTGGCAGACAGCCTGAGCAGTAACCTGTCAGACCCACACTAGTGGATGCTAGACACCCACATATTCAAGATGATTACAGAAGCCTGGGGCTGCCCGGACATAGATCTATTTGCATCTCCCCTCAACCACCAGTTACAGATTTTTTGCACAATGATTTTTCATAAGCTAGGATGGAAAGTGGATGCACTATCATTCAGTTGGAAAAACCTCAAGGGGTATGCCTTTCCACCACTACCTCTTCTACCACGGATGTTATTAAAGATCAAGCAGGACAAGCTCAAGATGATGATTCTACTGGCCCCAAATTGGCCTCATCAATTCTGGTACTCAACACTGAAGAATCTATCTCAGGAACCACCTTGGATTTTGCCTCAGATTCCCAATCTATTGTCCCAACACCAGGGCCAGGTTCTGCACTTTCAGGTCAAAACTCTCAGCCTGGCAGCCTGGCGAATTCAGGATCTATGATTAATCCTCCCCTTCCCAAAAGGGTCATGGATGTTATCTTAGAAGTCAGACGGCCTAGCATTAGAAAATCTTATGCAGGCAAATGGAAGAGATTTTGCACCTGGATGCATGCTCAGGATTCGGATCCCCTCATTTCTAATATCCCTGTGATTTTGCTTTACTTAACAGACATGCTACATAAGGGTTTATCCTTCTCCTCCATAAAAATTCATGCCTAAGCTATCTCTGCACATTACAGTACAGACCCTCCACTCTTTTCGCATCCACTTCTGAAACAATATCTACGAGGAGCAAAGAATTTAAGGCCTCCTAGGACACCACCCATACCTGCCTGGGACCTCAACTATGTTCTGGAAAAACTCACTCTGACTCCTTTTGAGCCTGCTGCCACAACTGATATTACGTTTTTATCATGGAAGACAGCTATCCTACTGGCTTTGACTTCAGCCAGGAGAGTCTCGGAGTTACAAGCACTCATGGCTGTGGAACCTTACATTATTTTTCACCATGATAGGGTGTCTTTAAGGACTAATCCTACTTTCATGCCTAAAGTGGTTTCCAAAGTGGCTTTAAATCAAACTATTCACCTGCCAACTTTTTTCACTAATCCACAAAATAAGGGGGAAAGGATCTTGCATTCCTTGGATGTGCACAGACAACTTCATTTTTACCTGGACAGAACCAATGATATCAGGAAAACAGAGCAACTGTTTGTTTCTTATGCAACAAACTCCCAAGGCAAAGCCATTTTAAAACAGACCATTTCTAAATGGATTGCGCATGGAATCAGATTTTGTTACTCTCATCATGGAAAGCAAATCCCAGGAAAAATTAGGACTCACTCTACCAGAGCTGCTGCTACTTCAGCTGCCTTTCTCAAGGGGGTACCTACCAAAGATTTTTTGGAAGCTGCAACTTGGAGTTCAGTGCATACTTTCTCTAAGCACTATAATCTCCCTCTTTACTCTAAGTCTAGGGCAAGCTTTGCTTCTGCAGTCTTACAGGGCCTTCTAGCCGCACTTTCTTCTCTATAACCACCACCCCTTATCTCAGCTTTGGGATTCAACCCTACAGTGATGAATGCAACAGTGAAACATGATGAACATAGTACAGTTGTGTACACTTACCATAAATGTAGATGTTCGAGTGTCTTCACTGTTGCAGTCTGGATTACCCTCCCTCCTGTCCCCTCTTACACTTTCACTAGTGTGCTTACCTACTTCACCTTTCTTCTGAGGTGTATTTGCTACAGTCTATGGGGTTTGTGGTATGTTATTTTTTGTTTTTTTACTATTGACCTTCATTTTTAGGCACCTGACATCTGGGGCAAGAAAAACTGGAGAACATGGCGTCGGCTGGTAGCTTTGTACTCCTGGCGCTCTGACGTCAGGGAGCATGTCTGAACAGCCGACGCCGGACCCAGACTTTGGGATTCCGGCCGACCGAGGACTGCCTGCTGGCAGGAAGAACCCTACAATGATGACTGCAACAGTGAAGACACTCGAACATCTACATTTATGGTAAGTGTACACAACTGTACTTTTCTGGTTATCTTTGTGCCATAATAGTAGATGATTTATTGGTGGCAATGGTGAAGCAGAGCATGACAGAAACCTTAAGAGAGTTCTAGATAGAGCACATGAAGTAAACTTGAAGCTCAATCCTCTGAAGTGCAAATTCAGGCTTCCAGAAGTTACATATGTAGGTAATTTGTTTACCAGTACTGGTTTGAGACCAGATTCGACCAAGCAAGCAGCTATCCTTGAGATGTCATCACCAGACAAAGTTCAAGCTCTACAACATTTCCTAGGCATGGTCAACTTTTAGGCAAGTTTATACCAGACTTCAATGAGTTGACAGCACCTTTAAAAGAGCTAACGCGCAAAAATGTTGCATGGCCATGACTAGAACACCACCAGAAGGCATTAGAAGTCCTCAAGCAGAAAATTGCCACCCCACCTACATTAAGATACTATAATGTGAACAAACCAGTCACTCTTTCCTGTGATGCTTCAGAATTTGGGTTACATAAATTCATACTTCAAGAGGGCAGACCAGGAGCCTATGCGTCTGGAACACTTACCCAAACTGAGATGCAGTATGCTCAAATTGATAAAAAATTTTGGCAGTTGTATTTGCATGTTCCAAATTTCTTGATTATATTTATGGTTGAGCTATTCAAAATGATCACCAACCTCTAGTTACTATTCTGAAAAAGCCTATGGATTCTACTCTAGCAAGATTACAAAGAATGATACTCAAATTGCAAAAGTACAACTTCAAAATGGTCTATACAAAAAGTAAACGACTCTCTCTCTGACTGATACCTTATCCAGATCACCCAAAAATATGACGAAATAGCTTGACACAGAGAATTTTGACTTGACGTGATGGCAGTGCATAATTTTTCTACCACTAGGCTTGATGAGTTAAGAGATTACACTAATTCTGATCCAATTTTGCAAAAGCTCAATCACTACATTAATGTTCGATGGTGTCAAAGCAGTCTAGTGTACCACCTGAAGTGCAAACATACTTTCCTTTCAGAGATGAAAAGTCGATGGAAGATGGCATTATTTTCAAAGGTCCTAAAATTGTTGTTCCTGCTTCCTTACAACAAGACTATATCCAGATTTTGCATTGTGGTCACCCAGGATGTTCTTCGTGATTCACTGTTGCAGTCATTACATTTGGGTAATCAGCTGGCAGGTTGCCCTCAGTCGGCCTGATTAACAAAGTTCTGAGTCCTGCGTCGGATGCTGTCCCTTCTTCCATGATGTCAGGTCATCAGGGGTATAAAACCTGCAGCTGATGCCATTTTATCAGTCTTTCTTGCTGTGCAGTGCCCGAAGCAGAAGCAGTTCGCAAGAGCCGGTCAGCCAACTCCTGAAATATTCGTTTGAGTTTCAGAACCAAAGTCTTCAACTTAAAGCCAAGTACCCCTTTGGGGAAACTTTTTCTTGCTCCTTACATGTCAGTAAAAGTTAATAATTGCATTACTTGTGGAAAGCAAATACCTCATAAAGATTTTCATTCGTACTGTATTCCTTGCCTAGGCCTTGACCACGACGTACCTTGCTGTCGGTTTTGTGCTTTATTTAATCAGCGCACTGTCCGTCATCGGTACATTTTTGCCTCTAAATATTTCGGTTCTTGTTTTAATTATACAGAAATGTCGTCGGTTAGCCATCCGACTACCGGAATTCCGAAAAAAACGCAAAGATAAAAGACAGAGACAGGCCGCCGAGGTCCAAAACTGCCGACAATGCTTCTCCTAAGCCAATCGCCAGTTCGCCGGTACTCAGTGAGGTGCTTTTGCAGCCCCTGATACCCACTACTTCTGATTCGCAGGCCTCTACTGAGACCCATTCGGAGTCTGATGCCACGAGAATCTTCATCTATGGAACCCGCAGATGTCTCTACCTTGGATGGGTCCGTAGCCGTTGTACAGGCACCGGCTACTGAGGGTGTATTCAGGCCTACAGATCTGCATATTAAATCGACTCCACTTTCATTACTAAGGTCAAAATCTCGAGCGATGTCTAAAAAACCGATGCCCAGGCCACATGTTCAGGCCCCTATACCTAAAAAACTAGTGATCAAAATGGCTGAAGATCTAATTACTCTAATCAGGGGTAGTCAACCCCCCCAAGAGGCCTAGGGCTGAGCTTGATTATGAGTCTCCTGACCAGGATTCTGTTTCTTCTGACTCTTCTAATGACCTGGATTTGTCCATACCTACTTATGAGGATTCTGATGCAGAGGATTCCATTCCTTCTGCTTCCCCTCCTGAGGATTTTTCTTTTGGGGAAACTTTACATACTTTAAGGGAGCATTTCGACTGGGAAAGTCAGGAATTTTCTGATTCAAAAAAGAGGCTTGGGGATTTCTTTCTCCTACCTCAGCATAGGCTTTTGGCTATACCTCATTTACTAGACATTGTTGATGATGTGTTTTCAGAATCCAGTATGGCCCCTGATTCCGTGCCTCCAGCTCCTAGTAAACCTGACGGATACTACAGGGTTCCTGAGTCCCACAAATTCCTTTTCAAAAATCCTGTCGTAGATCCAGAGACCATGTCTCAGGGGCCCAAGGGTATTAAGGCTTCTACTGCTAAAAATCCTTCCCCTTCTGATAGAGACTCCAGGGCTCTGGATAGATGGGGAAAAAGGTTTATACCTCTGCAATCTTGGCAATCAGAGCTTTAAACTGCCAGTTTCATATGTTAAAATATCAGCAACATATTATTGGACTGCTTAAACAGAAAATGATGTTGATTCCTGACTGTGTGGAAAATAAAGATTTACAGGATTTAATGCATTCTGCTGAACAAGTGGGAAAACATACTTTGCAATGTGGTTTTGATTCTTTAGAGGCCTCTTGCAGGGCTGCTGTTACTGGGTCTGTGCTTAGAAGGCATGCTTGACTTAAGGAACAATCTTTGCCTGATCATGTTAAAGTGAAGTTGTTGGATGCTCCTTTACATCAGGACTGCCTGTTTGGCAATAAGGTGGAAGAAGTTCTAAAAAAGATGGAAGATAAAGCTAAATCGATGCAAACTGTTAAAGATTTCTTACAAGTGCAACCTCCAAGATTTAGTAGGCAGTGGCCTACTAAGAATTGGTCTTTTCCAGCTCCTTCCAGATCCTCTCAAGCCAAACCCAGACACACCAAAAGGCTTCAGTCCCAGGAGACTCGCAGAGCTAAGCAGTGGGGGGCCTCCACTTCCAAATCTGGAAATAACAAGACACCCCCCTATAGTAAACAGTCTCAATAACTTCCTTTTAAAATTACCAATCACTTATCTTTTAACCGCCCCTCTGGGGGGAAAGATTAATCTTCATGCAGAGAACTGGGAACTCATAACCCAGGACAAATGGGTTTTAAATGTAATATCCCAAGGATACAGATTTAATTTCCACACGTTGCCAACACCAAATGGGTGGCTGGACCTGCCCCCAAATCAGTGGGCAGAGGCTCAAAAACAAGTACTTTCCCTCTTAAACATGGGGGCTATTCATCCGGTACCAGAAGAGGAAAAGGGACAAGGTTTCTATTCCATGCTTTTTCTGGTACCCAGAAAAGACAAATCATGGCATCCAATTCTGGACCTGTCTACTCTAAACACCTTTCTGGACATTCCAAAGTTCAAGATGCTGACTCTTCACCAGTTACTTCCTATGCTAGGCAAAGATGCCTTGTTGGCAACTCTAGATTTAAAAGAAGCATACCTGCACATCCCAATCAGGGAATCTAGCAGAAGATACCTATGCTTCAAAGCAGGCTACTTGCATTATCAGTTCTCTGCACTGCCCTTTGGCTTGTCTACTGCACCCAGGGTATTTACAAAGTGCCTGGCTCCAGTTATTGCATTTTGCAGGCAGAGAAATATTCAAATAAATCCATACCTGGACGATTGTTTAATTCAGGCAGAAAACCAGGCCATACTTCTAAATCATCTGGCGTTTGTAAAAAGAGTTCTAACTTGTTTAGGGTACACCATAAACAAAAAGAAATCACAACTGGTACCCTTTCAGCAGATTGCATTCCTGGGTGCAAGCTTGAATGCAACTGCCCAGTTGGCTTTCCTCACGCCAGAGAAGAAAATTTATTTGGTAACTTACTTCAAACAAGTGACCACAAAAACCCTGCTATCTGCAAGACAAATACTGCAAGCCTTGGGGTTCATGGCCTCCTGCATTCTTCTAATTCCATATGCAAGACTGCATATGAGGAAAGTACAGTGGTATTTAAAACGTCTATGGAGTCAACATTGTCACAGCCTGGAAACAATAATTCCAATCATAACTTGCCTACGCCTGGAGTTGCTATGGTGGGCAGAGGCATGCCACCAAAACAAGGGACTGCCATTCACACTACCCCCTGCCGCCCAAACCCTAACTACAGATGCATCAGACTATGCATGGGGGGGGGGGCTCACCTGGCAGGGAAGTGCATTCAGGGCAAATGGAACCCAAATCAAATGCACCTACATATCAATCAAAAAGAAATGTTATCTGTACAGAATGCTCTGACAGCCTTCAAGGACTATGTTCTTCCAGGACAACTAATGGTAAAGATGGACAACACCACGGTTATGTAGTACATAAACAAGCAGGGGGGTACACATTCCTACCCCCTCTGCAGACTAGCCATGGCATTGTGCAACACAGCCTTGAGCTACCAAGTGTGCCTACAAGCTCGATTCCTGCCAGGAAAATTGAATACACTGGCAGATGGACTAAGCAGAAAACTCATGGACCCACATGAGTGGAAACTGGAACCACGGATTTTCAGCATGTTAACAAGCAAATGGGAGAGCCCAGACATAGATCTATTTGCCTTCCCCAAAACTACCAGTTGGACAGGTTTTGCACAAGGACTCCCCACAAAGAAGCCTGGAAAGTGGATGCTCTGTCCTTCAGCGGGAAAAACTTATCAGTCTACGCCTTTCCCCCTCTGCCTCTGCTCTCCAAAGTTCTGCTAAAAGTCAAACAGGACAGACCAAGAATGATTTTGATTGTTCCAGACTGGCCGCGCCAACACTGGTACCCACTCCTGCGCAGTGTTTTGCAAATATTTCCATGGCACCTCCCTCAGACCCCTTCCCTGCTGTCTCAGCAGGAGAACCAAATTCTGCACCCTCAGCTTCCAACAATGAACCTTGCAGCCTGGCTAATCACTTAAATTCACTCTTATCATCCCTCAGCACACCTGTGATGGATGTCACCTTGGAGGTGAGAAGACCTAGTACTAGAAAATCTTATGCTGACAAATGGAAAAGATTCTGGGCCTGGAACCAGTCTTTAGGAATGAGCACAGCAGCTCCCAATTTACCTCAGATTTTGCTATAGTTAACTGAGATGCTTCACAAGGGCCTGTCTTTTTCCTCTATTAAAATGCACGCTTCAGCTATTTCAGCTCACTATAACACTGAACCACCCCTCTTATCTCATCCCCTGCTCAAGCAGTATCTCAAAGGGTCAAAGAACTTGAGACCACCAAAGAGAGCTCCTACCCCTGCCTGGGACCTTAACTTTGTTTTGGAGAAGCTCACTCTACCTCCCTTCGAGCCAGCTGCTACTGCAGACTTAAAATTTCTTTCTTGGAAAACAGCCTTCCTTTTAGCAATCACTCCAGCTAGAAGGATATCTGAATTACAGGCCCTTATGGCAATGGAGCCTTTCATCATCTTTCATGTGGACAGGGTATCTCTGAGGACCATTCCATCCTTCATGCCCAAGGTGGTTTCCAGCGTGGCTCTTAATCAGTCCATTCATTTACCAACCTTCTTTCCCAATCTACAGAACAAAGGGGAACGGATTCTGCACTCCTTGGATGTGCACAGACAACTTAGATTCTACTTGGACAGGACTAAGTCTCGAAGAAAATCTGAACAATTGCTGGTAGCATTTGCTGCAGGGGCAGAGGGAAAGGCTATTTCAGAACAAACCATCTCTAAATGGATAAGCTATTGCATTCGATGTTCTTTGTGTTTCACTGTTGCAGTCATTACATTTGGGTAATCTGCTGGCAGGTTGCCCTCAGTCGGCCTGAATAACAAAGTCTTGGGTTCTGCGTCGGTTGCTGTCTCCTCTTTTATGACGTCAGGTCGCCAGGGGTATAAAACATGCAGCCAACGCCATTTTAATCAGTCTTTCTTGCCGCGTGGTGCCCGAAGAAGAAGCAGTTTGCAAGTGCCGGTTGGCTGACTCCTGAAATTTTTGTTTTCGAGTTTCAGAATCGAAGTCTTCAAACTAAAGCTAAGTACCCCATTTGGGAAATTTTTCTTGCTCCTTGCCGATGTCAATAAAAGTTAATAATTGCATTACTTCTGGGAAGCAAATACCTCATAACAATTTTCATTTGTACTGTATCCCTTGCCTAGGCCGTGATCACAACTTGCCTTGCTGTCGGTTTTGTGCTAAATTTAACCAACGCACTATTAAGCGTCAGTATATTTTTGCTTCTAAATATTTTGGTTTAAGATTTAACTACCCTGAAATGTCATCAGTTAGCAATCTGACTACTGGAGTTCACAAAAAACGCAGGGAAAAAGACAGAGACAGACCATCGAGGTCCAAAACCGAAGACGAAACTTCTCCTAAGCCAGTCGCTGGTTTGCCGGTACTCAGTGAGGCGCTTTCGCAACTCCTGATACCTACTACTTTTGAGTCGCAGGCCTCTACCGAGACCCATTTGGAGTCCGGTATGCCGCAAGATTCTGCAAGTACTGAACCCGCGGATGTCTCTCCCTTGGATGGGTCCGGAGCCGCTGAGCAGACACCGGCTTCTGAGGGTGTTTTCAGGCCTCAACATTTTTATATTAAACCGATGCCATCATCAAAAACAAGGTCAAAATCAACTTCTATGTCTAAAAAACTGACGCATGAGCCACGTGCTCAGGCCCCTATACCTAAAAAACAAATGATCAAAATGGCTGTGGATTTAATTACCTTGATCAGGGGTTCCCAAACTCCACCCCCCCACGTTTCCATTTCTTCTGATTCCTCTTCTGATCAAGAATTTTCTATTCCATCATATGATGTCTCTGATGCAGAGGAATCCATCCCATCTGCATCTCCTCCTGAGGATTACTCTTTTGGAGAGACTTTGCATACTTTAAGGGAACATTTTCACTGGGAGAGTCAGGACTTCTCTGAATCAAAAAAGAGGCTTAGGGATTTTCTTCTTCTTCCTCAGTGTAGGCCTTTGGCTATACCTCCTGTATTAGACATTGTTGATGATGTGTTCTTGGAATCAAGCATGGCTTCTGATTCCCTGCCTCCGGCTCCTAGTAAGCCAGACAGATATTACAGGGTTCCTGAATCCCACAAATTTATTTTCAAAAATCCTGCTGCTGATCCTGAAACTATTTCTCAGGGTCCCAAGGGTGTTAAGGCTTCTACAGCCAAAAATCCTACCCCTTCTGATAGACATTCCAGGGCACTGGATAGATGGGGTACATCTGCAGCCTTGGCAATCAGGGGTTTAAACTGCCAGTTTCATATGCTTAAATATCAACAGCATGTTATGGGCTTACTGAAACAGAAAATGATGTTAATTTCCGATTGTGTGGAAAATAGAGTTACAGGATTTATTGCATTCAGCAGAACAGGTTGGAAAGCATACTTTGCAATGTGGTTTTGATTCCTTGGAAGCCTCCTGCAGGGCTGCCGTAACTGGATCTATGATAAGAAGGCATGCCTGGCTCAAGGAGCAAAATCTGCCTGATCATATTAAAGCTAAATTGTTGGATGTCCCTTTACAGCATGATAGTCTGTTTGGTAATAAGGCAGAAGAGGTTTTAAAGAAAATGGAAGACAAAGCTAAATATATGCAAACTGTAAAAGATTTCTTGCAAGTGCAGCCACCCAGGTTCAGTAGGCACTGGCCTACTAAGAATTGGTCCTTTCCTGTGTCCAACAGAGCTTCTCAGGGCAAATCCAGGCACTCCAAAGGCTCCACATATCAATCACAGGGATCTTACAGGTCAAAGCAATGGGGTGCCTCCACTTCCAAATCTGGATGTAACAAAGCACAACCCTACATTAAGCAGTCTCAATGACTTTCCTTTACCATCTCCAAGCACTAAACTTTTGGCAGCCCCCTTGGGGGGAAAACTAGCACTTCATGCTCAAAATTGGCATTTAATTACCCAGGACAAGTGGGTATTAAACATAGTATCCCAGGGGTACAGATTTCATTTCCACACGTTGCCAATTCCAAACAGATGGCCAAATCTGCCACCAAACCAGTTGACAGAGGCCCGAAACAAGTCATGTCCCTTGTGGATATGGGGGCCATTCAACCAGTACCAGAAAAGGAAAAAGGACAAGGATTTTATTCAAGGCTTTTCCTGGTACCCAGAAAAGACAAATCATGGCGTCTAATTCTGGACTTATCAATTCTGAACATGTTCCTGGACATTCCAAAATTCAAAATGATGACTTTACAACAGCTGCTGCCTATGCTAGGCAAGAATGCCTGGTTGGTAACTCTAGACTTAAGAGAGGCATACCTGCATATCCCAATAAGGGAATCTTGCAGAAGATACCTTCACTTCAAAGCAGGCTTTTTGCATTACCAATTCTCTGCACTGCCCTTTGGCTTATCTACTGCGCCCAGGGTCTTTACAAAGTGCCTGGCACCAGTAATTGCATTCTGCAGACAAAGAAACATTCAAATTTATCCTTATCTGGACGATTGTTTTATTCAGGCAGCGGACAAGACACTCTTCTTCAACATCTGGCATTTGTGAAAAGGCTTCTAGCATGCCTAGGGACATAATAAACGAAAATAAATCACAACTGGTACCCTCTCAAATAATTACATTCCTGGTGCAAGCTTGAATACAGCTGCCCAGATGGCTTACCTCATGCCAGACAAACAAATGCAATTGACAACATACTTCAAACAAATGGCAACAAAACACCAGCTATCTGCAAGACAAATTCTGCCAGCTTTGGGATTCATGGCATCCAGCATTCTATTAATTCCATATGCGAGACTGCATATGAGGAAGCTTCAGTGGTACCTAAAAAGCTTATGGAGTCAACATTGTCACAGCCTGGAAACAATGATTCCTCTCATTCCCTGCCTGCAGCAGGAGTTTCTTTAGTGGGCAGAGACATGTCACCAAAACAAGGGACTGTCATTTATTCTACCCCCTGCCACCCAAACCCTAACTACAGATGCATCAGACTATGCTTGGGGGGCCCACCTGGCAGGTAGATGCATTCAGGGCAAATGGACCCCAAACCAAATGCATCTACATATCAACCAGAAAGAAATGCTAGCAGTTCAGAATGCTCTGACAGCCTTCAAGGACTTACTTCATCCAGAACAACTACTTATAAAGACGGACAACACCACAGTTATGTGGTACATAAACAAGCAGGGGGGTACCCACTCCTACCCCCTTTGCAGACTAGCCATGGCCTTGTGGAACACAGCCTTGACTTACCAAATACATCTTCAAGCTCAATTCCTGCCAGGAAAGCAAAATACTCTGGCAGACGACCTAAGCAGAAATCTTATAGACCCGCACGAATGGAAACCGGATCCACAAATCTTCAGCAAGTTAATACAAAAATGGGGAAGCCCAGACATAGATCTATTTGCCTTTCACCAAAACTATCAGTTGGACAAATTCTGCACAAGAACTCATCACAAAAAAGCATGGAAAGTGGATGCTCTATCCTTCAGCTGGAAAAACCTATCGGTCTATGCCTTTCCCCTTCTGCCTCTACTCTACAAGGTCTTACTAAAAGTCAGACAGGAAAAAACAAAAATGATTCTTATTGCTCCGGACTGGCCTCGCCAACACTGGTACCCACTTCTAAGGAATATGTCACACCTTCCTCCGTGGTACTTGCCTCAAACACCTCACCTATTGTCTCAGCAGAACTATCAAATTCTGCACACTCATCTCCAAACGTTGAATCTTGCAGCGTGGCTAATCAACTAATTTTACCAACCACATCTCTCAGTAAACCTGTGATGGATGTCATTTTGGAAGCCAGAAGGCCTAGTACTAGAAAATCTTATGCTGATAAATGGAAGAGATTCTGTGCTTGGAACCAAGCACAAGGAATAGACACAGCAAAGCCCAGTATTCCTCAGATTTTACAATACTTAACTGAGATGCTTGACAAGAGCGTATCGTTTTCTTCAATAAAAATACATGCCTCTGCCATCTCGGCTCATTACAACACAGAGCCTCCCTTCTTTTCTCATCCCCTGCTAAAACAGTACCTCAGAGGGGCCAAAAATTTAAGGCCTCCCAGGAGAGTGCCAACTCCTGCATGAGACCTCAGTTTTGTGCTGGAAAAACTCACCCTACCTCCTTTTGAACCAGCAGCTACTGCGGATATAAAATTTCTTTCTTGGAAGACAGCTTTTCTTTTGGCAGTCACTTCAGCTAGAAGGGTTTCAGAGGCTCTCATGGCAGTGGAGCCTTTCATTATTTTTTACTCGGACAGGGTGGCCCTCAGAACCAGTCCTTCTTTTATGCCTAAGGTGTGGTATCCAGTGTAGCTCTTAACCAGACCATTCACCTGCCAACTTTCTTCCCAAATCCGCAGAACAAGGAGGAGCGGATTCTACATTCATTGGATTTACACAGACAACTAAGATTCTACTTAAACAGGACAAAATCTCTAAGAAAGTCTGAGCAGCTACTGGTGGCATTTGCTGCAGGATCAGAGGGGAAGGCTATATCAAAGCAGACTATTTCTAAATGGATAAGCCATTGCATTCGTTTCTGCTACTTGCACCATGGTAAACCTGTGGCCAAGGGAATCAGATCCCATTCCACCCAGGCTGCCTCTACTTCAGCAGCTTTTCTCAGAGGAGTCCCTACCAGAGACATTCCAGAAGCTGCTACTTGGAGCTCAGTTCATACTTTCACAAAGCATTATCATTTACCTCTCTTTTCTAAATCCAGGGCAGGCTTTGCACTGCAGTGCTGCAGGGCTTTATAGCTGCTCCTAATGCTGTTTTGCTCCATCCTCCCAACCATAGCTTTGGGATTCTACCCAAATGTAATGACTGCAACAATGAAACACGAAGAACATAGTACAGTTGTGTACACTTACCATAAATGTAGATGTTCGAGTGTATTCACTGTTGCAGTCCGGATTACCAACCCGCTAGCCCCCTTTCTGTACCTTTTCTTTCCTTCACTATACTCAAAAGCCTTTGTGGTGTATTTGCTTTTAGTTGAAGGTAAATTGTATGTTTCTAAAGTGCATTTATATATTTACAGTTTTGTATACATATTTTTGCTCCCCATTTGGGGTGCACCTGATATCTGGGGCAAGAAAAACTGATTAAAATGGCATTGGCTGCATGTTCTATACCTCTGATGACCTGACGTCATGGAAGAGGAGACAGCAACTGATGCAGGACCCAAGACTTTGTTATTCAGGCCAACTGAGGGCAACCTGCCAGCAGATTACCCAAATGTAATGACTGCAACAGTGAATACACTCGAACATCTACATTTATGGTAAGTGTACACAACTGTACTTTTCTGCTATAAGCACCATGGAAAATCTATCCCCCAGGGGATCAGATCTCACTCTACCAGGGCTGCATCTACTTCTGCAGCCTTTCTCAGAGGGGTTCCTACCCGGGATATTCTAGAAGCTGCTAGGAGTTCTGTACATACTTTCACCAAGCATTATCATTTACCAATTTTCTCTAAATCCAGAGCTGGCTTTGCCACTGCTGTCTTGCAGGGCCTTATAGCTGGCACTAATGCTGTATGAACTCCTCCTCCCAACCATAGCTTTGGGAATCTACCCAAATGTAATGACTGCAACAGTGAAACACGAAGAACATAGTACAGTTGTGTACACATACTATAAATGTAGATGTTCAAGTGTATTCACTGTTGCAGTCCTGGTTACCCTCCCTCCAGCCCCCTATTTTTCTTTTGCTATAACTTTTATTTCATTTACTATACTTAAAAGCCTTTTTGTGTATTTGCTTTTGGTTGGAGGTATATTTTTGTGTTTTTAATTTTATTTGCTCCCCATTAGGGGGGGCACCTGACATCTGGGGCAAGAAAGACTGATAAAATGGTGTCGGCTCCATGTTTTATACCCCTGACGACCTGACGTCATGGAAGACGGGACATCATGCAATGCAGGACCCAAGACTTTGTTAATCAGGCCGACTGAGTGAATCCTGCCAGCAGATTACCCAAATTTAATGACTGCAACAGTGAATACGCTCTAACATCTACATTTATGGTAAGTGTACACAACTGTACTTTCCGCATCCACTAAGAGATGAACGAGAGAATTAATATTTTGGCCGTCATTACTGCAAGACATCGATAAAGTACTTTCTTCTTGTTCAGTATGCAATAGTACTAGAACACATCTGCAGAGAGAACCATTTCAGCTAAGTCAAGTTCCTGAACTACCTTGATCGACAGTAGCCACTAATATCTTTGAGTGGAACAATCAACAGTACTTTGTGTTGATAGACTCTTATTCAAACTGGTTTGAGATGGACTTACTACCTAACCTAACATCCACTACTGTTATTACTAAGTTGAAACATCATTTCTCAGTCCGTGGTAGTTCACACAAAGTTATGTCTGACAATGGTACTCAATTTACTCGTCAGTTGTTTCAGAAATTTGCAAGCGAATGGGACTTTGTACATGTTACTAGCAGTTATGAATATCCACAGTCAAATGATCTACTGAATATGCAGTGCAGAGTGCAAAACAATTTCTTGAAAGATCAAAGCTTGACAATACCAATCAGTGCCTTTTTGAATTTACTTAATCTCAGAAACATACCCCGTGATGATATTCTTGGCTCACCTGCTCAAAGACTTCTTGCCAGGCAAACTAGAATGACGCTACCTATTAGTTCCAGTTTATTGAGGTCTAAAGCTAAGAACAACAGAACTGCAAAGGCTCAACTATTCAAGAAGCGTTCAATCCCAAAGTCCAGTTATGACAAATCAAGCAGAGTTCTTCGTCCATTGAGGGAAGGCGAAACAGTGAGAATACAAATGGCAAAAAGTTTTGACTGGATTGGTCATGTTACAGGTATTATGTGCCTAACCAAGTTCCTACCTTAAAGAATCCGAGAGTATGGAGTACAGGAGAAACCATAGGCATTTACTGCCTGTACCAGAATCATCACCACTGCATCATTTGGGTGACTCAGACTCTAGATCTCAGAGTGAATCAAATGTTGTTCCCATCCCAGAGTGTATTCCTAACTCTGATTCCATTCCTGAAGATGTTGTAGGTAACTCAAAGACTGAGCATTCTACAGAGACAGCTCCAGTTGCTAAGTCCAATTCCCAGTTTTATGTCACACAATATGGACGAGTATCCAGGCCCATTGTGAAATATGCAGCAAAATGCACTTAACTTTGTATATATGTATCTTATCCTATGTAACTGCATGATAGAAAAGTGTGTGTGATATCTGCGTGCCAAATTTATTCATAACATTGCATGTTTTATTTTTCAAGAGGGAGGATGTAGATCAGTGTGCACATGCTGTGTACTGTATTTTTAAGAAGCATTTCAAAGTCATAACGTGCATGTATAAATGCCAAGCATATGCCAGTCCTAGTGCCATTTTGAGAGTGCAGCCAAAGAGTAAGCATGTATGATTCCAGCAGTTTGTGTATGTTACTTAAGTTAGTCAGCAATCTTCTATTGTAATGTGTTTGTATAAAATAAAGCTGCTTGAGCAGAACCCACGTAGACTCTTTTATTGTGTCCAAAGTAGGAGAGCGACAGTGTAGATGTTTTATATTTGGACATGTCCAAAGCATTTGACACCTTGCCTCATTCTAGAATTATTTCTTTGTTGGAGAAAAGTAATATTAATGTATTTGTTGTTAGCAACTGTTTGTTAGGGAGGAGATGTAGGGTAAAGACTGGTATTATCCTTTCTGGTGAAATGGAAATCACTATAGAATCAGTAAGATTAAAATTGTTAAAGAGCTGGGTGTTGAAATAGATAACTTAAATTTTGAACATCATTTGATAGATATTGTTAGAAGGTGTTATTTGCGAACTGAAGAATATGTTTAGACGTATAGTTAGTAGAGAGAGTGAGGTATTGCCTTCCATTTATAAAACTAGCATTAGACCAACAGTGGAGTATTGTGGATATGTTTGTATGTATGGCAGCACTCAGCTTGGTAAAATACCATAGAATTCTATGGTATTTTACCAAAAGGATATGTGAAATGTCTAGGGTGAATTATCAAAATAGACTGACAAGGCTGTCATTATTTGCTTTTAAATATATGTCGTTTAGAGGTGATCTTATTATGATTTATAAACGTGTTAATGATAGTGGCTTTGGAGATATTGTGGGAATCAATAATAGATCTCATCAGTTGAATACTCATTTTTTTGTTCATGGGCAAAATGTTTTTTTTTTACCTGGGTGGCATAATGTTTTCATTGGTGGGCTTCCCTATGGTGGATGTATTCTGTTAAGAATAAGGAAATCTGAATTAGTTAACTCATTTAAAATACATTTAGATCAGTGGACTGGTAAGAGGGCTTTTTATCCAGGGCTTTATGGTGGCAAGCTCTTTGAATGCCTTTTAAGGCATTGAGCTTGACTTTTTAACATTGAATACTGAACTTTAAAGTATCTTTTACAAATGTCCCCTTTGATAGATCCCTTCTCTTTGTACTGATGGTTAAGGAGACATTAACAAAATACACGTAAGGTGGGAAGGTGCTGTCTGCCATGGGAGTTAAATTTGAGAGCCTTTATAGTTCCTTTTTCAGTAGAAATAAGAAGACTTCTGTTTCTTTGTAGTTCTGAAAATACCAGCATCTTCCATTCTGTTTCCCCTCCAACAGAACTGGACACGGCAGAGGTTGCCCTTTTAGTGGACACCAACCATGGGGTCAAAGGGCTTAGCAAAACCTGAAGTAACAGAGATCTCTTTTTTTGTGCTTCGAGATAGGATCCAGTCATTAACAGTTCTGAGCTTTGCCTTTCAGTCTTACCACAGACACCTTGGTGTTCATCACTCCAAACTATGGAACCATATCCCACTCCCACGGAAATCCATTTTTGAATGCAAACTCATTTAAAACACAACTAAAACTTCATCTATCAAATCTGTGGATCTGCTGATATACATCTCCAGGATGAATGCCACTGTTATCATCAGCTTGTCATATCGTCAAACCATTTCTCTTCATTCAGAATCGCATGCCCCACAACTTGTATTTACCAATATATGAATAGTTTTGCTAGCATTTCCCAGCCATATACTTAGTTTTATGACATTGCTCACTCCTCTACCTCTATACTTCTAATAACCTTTATGATAACCATACATAGAAATATCTATGAGCCTGCTTTATACACTTTCTCAACTACATTATTAAAATTTTTTACTGCACTTCCTTCCCTCACCTCCATGTCTTTCAATTTCTAAGCACTAATCACATGATCTGTTATGTGTTTTTGACAAACCCACTAATACACCTTGTAAAAATTCTGTCCTCTCCATCTACTAATACATAAGAATCTTTTTTACTGTAATAGTTTGTCTTTATTACATATGAACGTAATCTCATTAGTACATTAATGTGTAATTGTTAATATATATTATTTAATGTCTGTTCATGTATAGTGGATATAAAACGTGTACACACCCCTATCAAAATGCCATGTTTTTGTGATATAAAAAAAATGTGACCAAAATAAATAATTTCAAAACTTTTCCTACCTTTAATGTGACCTATAGCCTGTACAATTCAATTGAAAAACAAACAAATCTGTTAGGGGAAAAAAATATAAAAAATAAAAAACGTACAATAACCTGGTTGCATAAGTGTGCATACCTTTAAACTAAAACTTTGTTGAAGCACCTTTTGATTTAATTACAGCATTCATTCTTCTTGGGTAGGAGTCTGTCAGCATGGCACATCTTGACTTGGCAATATCTGCCCACTCTTCCTTGCAAAAGTGCTCCAAATCTGTCACATTGCAAGGGCATCTCTTGTGCACAGCCCTCTTCAGGACATCCCACAAATTTTCTATTGGATTTAGGTCTGGGCTCTGGCTGGGCCATTCCAAAACTTTAATTTTCTTCTGGTGAAGCCATTCTTTTGTTGATTTGGATGTATGCTTGAGGTCATTATCGTGTTGAAAGGTGAAATTCCTGTTCATCTTTCTAGCAGATGCCTGAAGATTTTGGGCCAAAGGTGACTGGTATTTGGAACTGTTCATAATTCTTTTCACCTTGACTAAAGCTGCAGTTCTAGCTGAAGAAAAGCACCCCCAAAGCATGATACTGCCACCACCATGCTTCACTGTGGGGATGGTGTTCTTTTAATGATTCAAAGGTGTTCCCTGCAAGTATGGCATCTGCAAGGTCTCAGAATTCCTAAGCACAGCAAAAATATGACCAGCAGGCTGTGGCAGGAGTTTTCTTTCACCACTGATGAAGGCTTAGTAAGGAACTAGCCGAAACCGGTTATGCCTTGTATACTGATATTATGATTGTTATTTATATATGAAAGAAAACTGCTGCCACAGTCTGCTAGTAATATTTTTGCTGTTCTTTTGGTGATGCAAAGTGTTGTTTTTGCGCTAAACGTACCTTTTGGAATTGTGGCCAAAAATTTCAACCTTGGTCTCATCAGACCATAACACTTTTTCTCACATGCTTTTGGGAGACTTTATATATAGTTTTGCAAATTTTAGCCAGGCCTAGATGTTTTTCGGTGTAAGAAAAGCCTTCCATCTTGCAACCATACCCCATAGTCCAGACATATGGAGAATATGGGAGATTGTTGTCACATGTAGTGAACAACCAGTACTTGCCAGAAATTTCTGCAGCTCCTTCAGTGTTGCTGTAGGCCTCTTGGCAGGCTCCCTGACCAGTTTACATCTTGTCTTTTCATCAATCTTGGAGGGACATCCAGTTTTTTGCAATATCACTGTTGTCCCATATTTTCTGCACTTTTTGATGGTATGTCCAATAGTGTGGAAATTTATTTGCACCCTTCTCCTGACTGATACCTTTCAACAATGAGATCCCTTTGATGCTTTGTAAGCTCACTGCAAACCATGGCTTTTGCTGTAGCAGTCAACTGAGTAAATGTCAGGAAAATCCTACTAGGACAGCTGAACTTTATTTGGGATTAATCAGAGTCTCTCTAATTGATGTTCATCGTGCATACAGCTGCAGTCATAACAGATGGGTTATCCTGCCGTCAGGTGGTCCTCGGTCGGCCGAATTCCAAAGTCTAGTTCCGGCGTCGGATGTCGTCGCTTCTTCCCTGACGTCAGTGCGGCAGGGGTATAAAAGAACCAGCCGACGCCATTCTCTCCAGCCTTTCTTGCCGCGCGGTGCCAGAAGCAGAAGCAGTTCGCAAGTGCCGGTCGGCCAGCTCCTGAGATTACGAATATTTTTCAGCCGAAGTCTTCTTGAATGCTAAGTACTCCGTTGGGGAAACTTTTCTTGCCTCAGACCGATGTCAGACAAAGTTAATAATTGCATTTCATGTGGGAAGCAAATACCACATAAGGATTTCCATTCCTTCTGCATTCCTTGCTTAGGCCCAGACCACGACGTCTCGGCCTGTCGTTTCTGTGCTAGATTCAACAAACGCACTATTAAGCGTCGGGCGGAGTTCGCCCAACACTATTTTGGTAAAAAATGTAATTACATTATGTTGTCGGATACTCCGACTCCAGTTTTGAGTAAAAGACGCAAAGATAAGGACCGACATACGAGGTCCACGACTTCTACCGACACCACGCTAAAGCCGGCTACAGGTGCTCGTGTTCTCAGCGAGGCGCCTACACAGCCCCTGAGTACCGATGACACTTCTTTAGTGGTGTCTTCTGTGCCCGAGGTCGCAGGCTCCTCGGCCCCCACCCCGACTACAGATACCGACGCCACTCTTGGCGGGGAAACTCAGAGTTTAGACAGGCCTGCCACCTCTCAAGGTGTCTTCAGGCCTTCTTCTTCTTTTTCCATTAAGGCTTTCACAAAATCTAAAGCAGCCATGAAAACTAAAAGACAAGCTCCACAGTGCCCCTCTCAAGGGCGCCATGCCTAAAAAACAGATGCTCAAAATGGCTGAGGATTTGATTACTCTTATCAGGGGTTCTCAACCCCCCTCAGACAAAAGGCCCAGATTGGAGGAAGACTACCCTTCCTCGGACCAGGCCTCCATTACCTCAGAACATTCTGAAGACCAGGAATATTCATACTCCCCTTTTGAAGATTTTGATGTGGAGGAGTCCATTCCCTCTGTCTCCCCCCCTGAGGACTATTCTTTTGGGGAAACCTTGCATACCTTGAGGGAACACTTCCACTGGGAAGGCCAAGATTACTCAGATTCCAAGAAAAGGCTCAGGGATTTTCTCTTGCTTCCTCAGCACAGGCCTCTGGCTATCCCTCCTGTCTTAGACATACTAGATGATGTGTATTCAGAGGCCAGCCTTAACCCAGATTCTTTACCACCAGCTCCTGTTAAGCCTGACAGGTATTCTGGGTTCCTGATTCACTCCAATTCCTATACAAAAGCCATGCTGCTGACCCAGAAACTATTTCACAGGATCCCAAGGGAATTAAGGCCTCTACTGCCAAAAATCCATTACCTTCAGAGAGAGATTCCAGAGCTTTAGAAAGGTGGGGGGAAAAAGGTATACACCTCGGCCACTTTAACCATGAGGGCATTAAACTGTCAGTTCCATATGTTAAAGTATCAACAGTTTTTGTTATCTCAGTTAAAAAGCAAAATGTCACAACCTGAACAACCAGACTTGAAGGAGTTGCAGGATTTGTTGCATAGTGCAGAGCAAGTGGGTAAACATACCTTGCAATGTGGTTTTGATGCTTTAGAGGCCTCATGTAGAGCTGCTGTTACAGGGTCTGTCATACGTAGACATGCTTGGCTCAAAGAGCAAACCTTACCAGATCATGTCAAAGCTAAATTACTAGATGCACCTCTTCAAAAAGATGTATTGTTTGGTGTTAAAGCTGAGGAGGTATTAAAGAAAATGGAGGAAAAGGCAAGATCAATGCAAACAGTGAAAGATTTCCCACAGGTACAACCTCCACGTTTCAGCAGTAACTGGCCTTCAAAAAATTGGTCCTTTCCAGCCACGGACAGACCTCAAAGAGGTAGATACAGGCTCGAGGGGTAGAGGGCAATCTCAAGGATCATTTAGAGCCAGACAATGGCAAGCACCTACACCAAGAGGTGGAGAGGACAGATCACAGCCATTCAGAAAGCAGACACAATGACTTTCCCCTTTGCATGCCAAGCAAAGCTTTAATGGCAGCACCTTTAGGCGGAAAACTGGCATTATTTTCGAAAAATTGGCATATTGTCACAAAAGACAAATGGATCCTGGACATTATAGACAGAGGCTACAGATTCCACTTTCACACCCTTCCAAAAATGAGAGGCATGCCAAACCTGCCACAAAATCAAAGGGCAGAGGCACAAAAACAAATTTCAGCTCTCATGGACATGAAAGCTATTCAAGAGGTACCTGCACGAGAACAGGGTCAAGGTTTCTATTCCAGACTATTCCTGGTACCAAGGAAGGACAAAGATTGGAGACCTATTTTGGACCTATCCATCCTAAACACATATTTACTCGTACCAAAATTCAAGATGCTCACATTACAGCAGCTTCTTCCCATGCTGGGCAAGGAGTCTTGGCTGGTAACATTGGACCTCAAGGAGGCATACCTGCATGTCCCTATCAGACAAGATTGCAGAAGATACCTCAGATTTCTTGCAGGTTCAACCCATTATCAATTCTCTGCATTGCCCTTTGGCTTATCTACTGCGCCCAGAGTGTTCACGAAATGCCTGGCATCAGTAATTGCCTTCTGCAGACTTCAAGGGATACAAATATACCCATATTTGGACGACTGCCTGATCCAAGCGGACAGCAAGCACATACTTCTGAAACACCTGGCGTTTGTAATAAAGTTGTTGAACTTTCTGGGATACACAGTCAGCAAAAAGAAATCAAAACTAATACCCTCTCAAGCAATAATTTACTGGGTGCCAGCTTGAATACAAATACCCAGATGGCCTACCTCACGCCAGAAAAACAAGGGCAACTATCTCAAAACTCAGAAAAATGGCAACCTTCACCAGGCTGACTGCAAGGAAAATCCTGCAGGCTCTGGGATTCATGGCATCTTGCATCCTGCTAATCCCATGTGCAAAGCTGCATATGAGGAAACTTCAGTGGTACCTAAAAAACTTATGGTCTCAACACAGCCACAGTTTGGAAACAATTATACCACTCATTCCATGTCTCCAAAAGGAATTTCTGTGGTGGGCTCAAGCATGCCAAAGAAACATAGGTCTCCCATTCTGCATGCCTCAAGCAAATCAAATCATCACAACAGACACCTCGGACTACGCCTGGGGGGCGCACATGACAGATCAGTGCATTCAGGGCAAATGGTCACAAAAAGAAAAGCACCTACACATCAATCAAAAGGAAATGCTAGCAGTGAAAAATGCTATTATGGCCTTCAAAGACCTACTGCATCCAGGCCAGCTATTGATAAGGACAGACAACACCACAGTGATGTGGTACATAAACAAACAGGGAGGAACTCATTCATATCCCCTGTGCAGACTAGCCATGTCTCTTTGGAACATGGCTCTGGAATTACAAATCCAACTTCAAGCACAGTTCCTGCCAGGCAAGGAAAACATGCTGGCAGACAACCTAAGCAGAAATATGACAGATCCACACGAATGGAAGTTGAATCCTCAAGTTTTTGCAAAGATAATTCAAGCATGGGGAAGGCCAGACATAGATCTCTTTGCTACCCACAGAAATTACCAATTGAAAAATTCTGCTCAAGGACCTATCATCCACAGGCCTGGAAAGTGGACGCACTTTCCTTCAGTTGGACAACATTGACAGTTTATGCCTTTCCACCTCTTTCTCTGCTGCCCAAAGTTCTATTAAAAGCCAGAGCAGACAGGCCAAAGATGATACTCATTGCTCCAGACTGGCCAAGACAACACTGGTATCCACTCCTGAGGAGCCTGACGCATTCCCCACCATGGATCCTGCCTCTAGTGCCTCTTCTGTTGACCCAGCACAACTTCAAAACTCTTCACAGTCAGCTGAAAACACTCAATCTAGCCGCATGGAGGATTCCTTGATTTCCCAACAGACCCTCCTCTCCAAGGAGGTGCAGGATATCATTTTGGAGGCCCGAAGGCCTTCTACTAGAAAAGCCTACTCCGCCAAATGGAAACGGTTTTGTGCCTGGAATCAGAAAAAGGGACAGAATCCTGGGATACTGAATTTACCTCAAATATTACAGTACCTAGCTGAGATGCTAAACAGTGGACTTTCATTCTCCTCCATCAAAATCCATGCTTCAGCCATTTCTGCACAATACAACACTGATCCTCCCTTATTCTCTCATCCTCTCGTGACAGTTCCTCAGAGGGGCTAAGAATATAAAACCCCCAAGGAAGCAACCAGTACCTGCTTGGGATCTCAATTTCATTTTAGAAAAACTGACCCTGCCTCCATTTGAGCCAGCTGCTTCAACAGAGCTGCAATATTTGTCATGGAAAGCAGCCTTCCTTCTGGCTATCACCTCAGCACGCAGGGTTTCGGAACTACAAGCCCTCATGGCTGTGCAACCTTTCATCATTTTCCATCAGGACAGAGTTTCCTTACGAACCAACCCTTCCTTTATGCCAAAGGTAGTATCCAGTGTAGCCTTGAATCAGGCTATCCATTTACCTACTTTTTATCCTAATTCACAAAACAAAGGGGAGAAACTACTACATTCCTTGGACATTCACAGACAGCTTCGTTATTATTTGGACAGGACAAAGCCATTCAGAAAATCAGAGCAACTCTTTGTGTCTTATGCTACAGGTGCTCAAGGAAAGGCTATTTCCAAACAGACAATCTCAAAATGGATAGCCCACTGCATACGCTTTTGTTATTCATTTCATGGTAAAACTGTTCCTACAAGCATCAGATCTCACTCCACAAGGGCCACAGCTACCTCTGCAGCTTTCCTCAGGGGGGGTTTCCTACCAAGGATATTTTGGAAGCAGCCACTTGGAGTTCTGTGCATACTTTCTCCAAGCACTATCACCTACCACTATACTCTAAATCTAGAGCGGGCTTTGCCACAGCAGTCTTGCAGGGCATCCTTGCTCCTCCTAGTTCCACTTAGTGCCTGCCACCCCTTTTTAGCTTTGGGATTCTACCCATCTGTTATGACTGCAGCTGTATGCACGATGAACAAAGTACAGTTTTGTACCTACCATAAATGTAGATGTTCGAGTGCTAATACAGCTGCAGTCCAGGTTTCCCTCCCTCCTTCCCCTCTTGGGACAGGCCTAATGACAAACACCTCCTCATACAACCTGATTGGGGTATTCTTTTATGGTGTATTTGCTTGCAACTACTGTTTTTTGATTATATTACATTGCATTATTACATAAATTTATGTTTTGCCTTCCTTTTGGGGGCACCTGACATCTGGGGCAAGAAAAACTGAAGAAAATGGCGTTGGCTGGTTCTTTTATACCCCTGCCGCACTGACATCAGGGAAGAAGCGACGACATCCGACGCCGGACCTAGACTTTGGAATTCGGCCGACCGAGGACCCGCCTGACGGCAGGATAACCCATCTGTTATGACTGCAGCTGTATTAGCACTCGAACATCTTACATTTATGGTAGGTACAAAACTGTACTTTGGCAGGTGTGTACCCAAGAAGACTGAATGTTGTAATTAATCAAAAGGTGCTTCAACAAAGTATTAGTTTAAGGATGTGCACACTTATGCAACCAGCTTATTGTATGTTTTTTATTTTTTATATTTTTCCCCTGACAGATTTGCTTGTTTTTCTATTGAATTGTACAGGTTAATGGCCACATTAAAGGTGGGAAAAGTTTTGAAATGATTTATTGTCATCTCATTTTTTACATCACAAAAACCTGGCATTTTAACAGGGGTGTGTTCACTTTTTATATCCACTGTATATTACTGAATGCCTATTTAAAACTTTTTGTAATATGTTGGAGATTTTCTCCCTGGGCCTCCGCTTAAAAGAGATTTTTGACTAAACCCAGTCAGACAAATCTGGTAAACAAAAGCAAAATAAAAAATAAAATGCATGGCTGTATTTCCAGCCCACCTGCATCTAAAAGACATCTATGTCTTCCCACACTTAGACAACTGACTCCTAGCTGCAGCAACCAACGAGTCCTTACTAACAGCCAGAGATTACATTTTTCAACTCTGCCTATCTTTAGGCAACTCTGTAAACGATCAGTAGTCACAGATTCAACCTCACAGCAAATTGCTTTTATCAAATGTGGTCTGGGCACAACTTCAAGTCAATTGTCTGTCACCCTAAAAAAACAATTCTCTCCTTCAAAATTCACTTCAAATCCTTTATCATCACAACTGCCCTGCAGTGCTGATTTTAAGAGTTCTGGGACTCATAGCAGCAGCAACAGTAACTATGGTCCATTACACCAGATTTCACATGCAGATTTTTCAGTAGATATTATCCGCATAATGGCCACAACTAACAGACTCGCCTTCAGCCACCATATATTTGACCCAATCTTGCATTAATCATATAAACTCGTGGCTAACATTCTCTCTTGTCCAGATGGGAAAATTATTTGTTCTACCTTCTCCCTCAGCTAAATTAACCATGGATGCCTGTCTCTCTTTGAGGTGGGGGTGGGGGTGGGGTCTCTTTGAAAGGAGAATGGTCCAAGGAGTTTGGAAACAGTCAGTGGCCAGTCTTCACATCAGCTGGAGATGAGAGTGAATCTCCTAGAATTGCAGGTATTTCAGGACCACTTGCCTTCAGGAGTGATGGCCATACAAATAGACAATGTGTCAGTTTTCTGGTACATGAACAAATAGGAAGGAGCCAGCTCTTACCCCCTTTTGCAGAAAGGCTATGAGAGTGTGGCACAGAGCTTTCTATTCAGATTGTCTTCTAATGGCAGTGCACATTCCTGGTAAATCCAGGTGGCTAGCAGACCGGTTCTGCAGGTCTCTCCTAACGCCTCATGGGTGTTTTCTCAATCCATCAGTGGCTTGAAAAATGTTCAGTCAGTGAGGCCAGCCTTGCTGTGACCCGTTTACCTCTCCATCCTCCACCAAATATAGACGTTACTTTGGCTTAGTCACCCCAGAGGGATAGCTACCCAGGGATGGCATCACCCCCAGTCTCCTGTATAGCTTTCTCCCCTGATAACCATGTTGGGGCATCAACTTGCAAATCGCAGGCAATTCTCATTGCTCCATACTGGCCTACACAGATTTGGTTCCCTCTGCTCAGGCCTCATCTGAAAAAGCCACATTGGCATCTAGATCTACAGCTTGATCTTCTTTCACACCCATTCAGTTAGCCTCACCCAGACCTACAGAAATTCAATCTAACTGCATTGTTTCTCTAGTTCCCCTAATGGCCAGATATGTTTTTCTTTCCAAGAATGTACTCCACATTTTATCCGGCTCTCGGAAGCAGTCTACTCAAAAAGTATATAAGAGTAAGTGGAAGCAGTTCAGTTTCTGAATCACCAGTCAACAACTCAACTCATACTCATTCTGTATTGCAGATGTTTTACAATTTGTATTTACTTTGCTTGAAGCAGGTTCCAGCTACAAGTGCAGCTGGTTGAAGCCTCCAGTTACCTCCCTAGATAACAAAACAATACTTTGGCGTCTCATTAACTGTGTAAGGCTTTCCTCAAAGGAGTGTTCCTTCTTCATCCCTAAATTAAAGACCCTTCTCTGCTCTGTGATTTGAATTTAGTTCTGGAAGCACTATTGAAGCCTCCCTTTGAACAAGCTTCATCTGCAGGCTTGAAGTATTTATCTAGGAAAAAAATTATTCTAATGGGTATTACCCCAGCTAGATGAGTTTATGAACTGCGTACCTTGTCTGTAACTGTACGATGTCTGGACTTTCATAAGGATAGAGTCATCTTAAGAACTAACTATTTTTTATTCCAAAGGTGGCTATTGAAAATAACATTAGTCAAGTTTATTAACCTTCCCGTCTTGTTCTCAAATTACTACAACAAAAGAGAGTACCATCTACACACTTTAGATGCCCACAGGCATCTCAGATTTTTAGATACACAGAACTAAAACATTCAGAAAGGACAGTCATTTGTTTGTTTCCTTTGCTCAATAACAGGTTGGGCTCCAATTTTTCTAAATAGATATTTTCCAGATGGCTATCAGACTGTATTTTCTTTGTTTACTGTACCAACAAGACCCTATAGCCTGTTACATGAGATGTATGACATCTTTAATAGCATTATTCAGGATTTTTCTTTTGATTGATGTTGTGTAGCAGCCACACGTTCTACACTTCACACCTTTTCCAAATACTATAAACAAGACATCATTCCTAGTAGTATAGGTGCATTTGGAAATTCGGTTCTCAGAGGTAACGAGTCATGACTTCACTGAGATCTCAGGTAGCTTGGTATTCTATCCCAGCTTTTAGATTGGGCAGACTGATGAAACAGGAATGCTGGATCCTTTTCATCCAAGCCCGTCTGATATTATTTTCCTCTCTCAATTTCCCTAGCAAATTGTCACTTTTCACCTGTTTCTCAGCAGCAGACTTGATCTGGAGGGTTGGCTCACATGGAAATGTTTGAAGGAGATTAATGCATTAGTGGACTAGTGAATGGCCGGATCAATCCACAAAGCGGCTCTGTACCCAACTTTCATATTGGAAGGACTTGGATGAAAAGGATCCATCATTATGGGAAGTACATAACTTCCTTTTTTTAAGGAGTCATTCATATTTTGTTGATGTGATGAGGGAGTGTAGGCATGAAATGCTGAAATTTATCATTCTGTGCTACGTTAAAAATGTTCTGTAACAAGAAAGTGTTGTATGATAATCCTAATGAGGTGATTGAGAAAGTAAAGGAATTGATAGTGAGCTGATGCGGTTAAAATAGAACAAAAAGAAGAAATGTAATTGGATGCGGTTAAAATAGAACAAAAAGAAGAAATGTAATTGGACTAAGAGACATTGATACAGTGGGAAAAATAGATGAAGAGTAGAAGGAAAGGTCACATTTGATTGGGAAGATAGCCCTGCTTATAAGGGCAACTCCTGGTATGAAATGAGTGGGTAGACTGGGAAGCACAGTATGAACTGAAAATGCAAAAGAAATCATAAATGTATGAATAAGTGATAAACTAAACAGGCTTGAGCAGAGTCATAAAATTGTGACATCCCATTCAAGGGATGAACAGTTTGATCAATCTGTGCCCTTTATTGCATAAACCTAAAGGCATGTTGTTCTTTAGTGTTTTTTTAATTCTTTTCCTGGTTGACATTTTGCCTTACTAGGGTAAGATACAATGTTTCCACATTGCAGAGTTTAGCCCTGTGTTAAAAGATTTATCGCTGTTTAATACTTGTTAAGGGAGGAGTAAAAATCTGTATGCATGTGAAGTTGTACATGCTTCCTTAAAAAAAAGCAAAAGTTGAAGTGTTAAGCTTGCTTTATTTTGAAATATTGTAATGGTACTTGAAGTCTAACGATTTGCATATTGGGATATCAGGTAGTATGGCAGAAAATGTATTCATGAAGAAAATTACATGTTACGTTAAGAGGTTGATCTGAAAGTCATTAACCATAATAGAGAAGTTTTATCTTAATGTTTAATTGCTTTGTTTACTTTGTCTTTATTGCTGGTGGATATGTTGGCAAGTGGTGACTTTTAAGCAGATGCCTGAAGGAGAATATATTATAGGAGAAAGTTAAATGTTTTGCTTGAAATGAAAATTGTGTATAAGAAAAAAAGCTAATCTGGGAAAATGGAACAAAAAGGATAATATTTACTACTGGCTGTTGTTGTGTAAGTTACAATATCAGAGTGAATCCACACAAGTGGAACAGGGGCATACTTCTGGGCTTATATTACAGGGATATGTGTCAGAAGTGGATCTTTTTGCTTCTATAGAAAAGAGACGGCTCAGAAAACTGCAGCAGGATATCAACTGTGTGTGTCTTGGCAAAAGACATCTTCTCCCTAAGCTGAGTGCATCTATTTCTCTACACTTTTCCTCCACTGTCTTTAATCCCCAGGGTAATACAGAGGATAATGGGGGACAGGCTAAAATGCTAATCATAACCAATTTTTAACCCAGGCAAAACTGAGCTTTCCTTCTACTTACTCTGATAAGGACAGAGCCTGTGCTGTTGCCTCTGGATGTATACCTCTTTTTTTTTTGTTTGTTTTTTTAATAAATAAATCTTTATTAAATTATCACATATGACATAGACAATCTTACATTTATATAAATAAAAAAACATACTGACATAATTTCCATTGCAATCATTATATGTTACAAACCATGTTGACAGCAATATTATAAGTTACAAACCATGTTGACACAATTGTAGCTGCAAACATTATACATCACTTGTGATCTGTCCAGTCATTGTCCGTCAACCATTACATAGCTCATTCAGATCCTGCCTTCTTTTAAATCTCGTTCTTCCTCTGCATGTATTGTTCCCACAGCTCCCATTTTTTCCAATGTAATTTGCTCCTACCTTTTTCGAAAGATCCCAATTCCAGTTGTTTTATCTGTGTTACTATCTTCGCTACTTCTAGTAAAGTTGGTTTAGACTTTCATTTCCATTTTCTTGTCATTGCTTTTTTGGTAGCCACCATAATTAGGCTCAGCAAGGCTCTACTGTGTCTGGGCAATTCCGATTTTGTATCATAATTCAAAAACTCATTTCCTTAGTTACACCAGTTTGCTGACCCAGCATCTCCGACAGAACAGTCTGCAGGGAATCTTTAAAGTCTGCCAACTCATTGCACTCCCAGAAAATATGTTTCCCAGTTACCTCTTTCTTCCTCATCACACTTCCGACATTTGTTGTTTACCTGAGGAAAAATTCTCTGAAGTCTACTTGGGTATAAAAATACCTGTATAAACACTTCCCAGCAAAGATCCTAAATCTTCTAGACTTAGTATGTGTACCTCTTGACACAAAACAAGGGGTCACTAATACACCCCAACCTGAGGACTCTTAAGTCTGACATGGATGATCTGTCACTCATTCCTTTTAGATGCATTTTCAGAGGATATGCCCTACATTTTAAGGGAGGCAAAGAAACTAAATAAAAGAAAATCATACCTAGCTAAATGGAAACGATCCTTCCTTTGGTAACAGAACAGGAACTCAGGCCTGAACTACAATTTCTGTGTTCTTAATCCTCACTTACCTGCTGAACATTTTTCAAACAGGATTGTCTTCTGCCTCAGTGAAGGTACATTTTCAACCATTTTAGCTTGTCTACTTTAGGATTGCATAGTCTGATTCTTGTTGCCAGTAAAGCAGTTCCTCAAGAGGGTCCTGCATTTGAAGACACCTGTAGAGAGGACTTACTCCACCATGGGACCTGAAAATTAATCTGGCGAAACTAACTTTACAATCCTACATCCTGTAAAAACTGTCCTTTTGGAGGCAGTTATGTCTGTTAGGCGGATTTCAGAATTGCGTGCCCTCACATACAAAGAACCATTCCTCATCTTCCACAAGGACTGGATCACCCTTTACTAACCCTCATTTCATGCCTAAGACAATAACAAAACTATCCCTAAGTCAAGCTGTTCACCTCCCTGTGTTTTTACCATTAATCCAGGACAAGGGAAAAAGTATTTTATACTTCATGGATGTACAGTGGTAATTAAAATTGTACTTGGGCAGAACAAAAGAAATAAGAAAATATGAACAGCTGTTAAGTTCAATAACAGAGGATAATGAGGGGAATTTTTTTTGACAAGTAGATTGTAATCTAATGGCTAACACACTGCGTTTGTGTTTGTTATTCCTTTCATGACAAAACTGTGCTGGGCCACAGAAAAGCCAGTTCCACTAGGGCCATGGCAGACACCACTGCCTTCCTTAGTGGGGTCAATACCCAGTCTGTCTTGGAAGCACTTACGTGGTCATTTCTCCAGACCATTTCTAAGCACTATGATCTGGACATTGCATCTAGGGATATGGCAGGATTTATCAAGACCATTCTGTTGGGTCTCCTTTAGCCTACCCTTTCCAAGTTCCAGCCATCCAGTGGTCTATAAACTTTGGGAATCTTCTCCAGAGCTATTACTGGGATGGAGAACTACATGATGAACATAGTGCAGTTGTGTTAATAGCTTACAGTAGCTTTAGATGTTCAGGTATGTTCACTATTGCAGTACCAATTCACTCCCTTCTCCCCTTTCTGATCTTTCTCTAGGCATCCTTGGTTTGGGATGGATATCCTAGTCATCCTTCCTCCAACTTCGGTTTCTGTTACAGTAACCATGTGCCTTCTTCCTCAGATTTGACTAGAAACTGAAGGAGCTGCATAGAGGCTTTCTGACTAAACTGCCTCCCTGGGATTACTTCCACCGGGACATTCAGTACTCTGTCTTTAGACCTGTCAAAACTACATTTCCAGGGTGAGGAAGAACAAAAGATGGTGTGGGCAGACTTCCCTTTTATACAGCTAGCATTATGAAATCCAGATTGGAATGGTACCCTTTGCCTGAAAGGGGGAAGGGCACTATGATTTAAAAGTTGGGGTGGTCATTTATCCCTGTTTGGCAGAAGTCCCAAAATTTATTACTGCAACATTGAACATACGTGAACATTTACAGGTATGGCAAATTCCCAAAGCAAATATACTTTATGATATGGTTCTTGTCTGCATTTGAAAAAAAAATGTATGTCTTATTTGTCATTTCTTTCTGCTGTCATGTAAGACTACTCTAGTACTGAAAACAAGTACATTTGCCCTAAACTGTGTGACAGGTGTCCCTTAAAACTTCCTTCAGAGTCAGACAGGCTTGAGAGGTCATCACCTTTCACATTCATGCCATGCATTGCCGTTCTTAGTTTCTATCAGCAGGTACCTCAAATCTGGGATGTGATAAGGTTTAGAAGACAAAGTAAGTGATAACTGCAGTAGTAGCAACACTGAGTTACTGAGTTGCAGTTGAGCCTGAATCACTGAATTCTGAAAGACAAAATACTGAATGTTGCATTTGTAAAATGTAGTATCCTGACAGTTTCTTATCAGCTTATAAAGAATGTATTCAAGTATTTTGGAGGTGGACAAGCCTTCCCACCTCACATGCCATCACATTTTCTGCTGATGTTTTCTGACTCTGAGGCTGCATACTGTTGAGTTAAGAGTTAATTTTCCCACAGAAGCAAGAGTGGGGAGTGCAAGCAGAGCACGACTCTATGTAAAAATAAAGTATTTCATGAATGTATGCTTTTTAAAAATTAACTGGTTAGATATTGTCTGGTTACTGTGTTTTGGGACTTAAGTGTTCAGGATTTTGTACCTGATTATTTTGTGAGTCAAGACTGCAAAGCAGACACCTACTTGTACACAGCAGCACACAAAGACATAAACTTATTAAATCTGCACCTAGTGGTCTATCTTCTTGAGTCTTCAACACTGGTAAATGCCCAGATTTTCTCTTTCACTACCATTAGCTTGGCTATTTTTTCTCTTTCATATTCATACCTGAGGGCACATTCTTGTAGCAGTGCATACCATATTGTCATGCAATGGGTTAGAAGAGATTGTTTAGTCACTGCACATCTCATTTCTAAACCACTTGCAGAGTTTACACCTTCATCCTTATTTTCATGGTAGAATAATGCCTGCATTCATTATTTAAGAAATCCAAGCCTTTATATGTTACTATATTTTCATGGAGCCACACTAGTACTCTTGCTTTCATGGAATAGCAGTACAGCATCAAGCAGTGCCATAAGTGCCAACATTTCAGTCCGGCTAACTGGGGAGAAGGTAGTGGCATATGTAACTTCAGTCAGGGTAGCAGAAGTTCAGAGTAAGTGACTCAAGGTTTGATAAAGGGGACCTTTATGTGATCCCAGACCAGAGTAGAGCTACACGAGAAGATGAGGGAGCCAGGAATCTTGATATTGTTCACACTTTCTTCATTGTAAGTACACCCCTGATGTAGTTTTAAAGGTTTAACATGCTGATAGCACCTCCTTGACTGGTAGGAGATCAAATTTGCAATTACTATTAGCTGATGACAGTGAGAGGTGTACAAGAGTTGCACCTCTGATATCCAAATTGGGAAGGAAAATCCTTGGGTGTCCACACTGCCTCTTCCATGATTGAGGAGCCAGAGCACAATGGTACTCACTGTGCAGTCTTGTAACAGTCCTTTGAGTCAACCAGAGTAAGTTTGATGACAGCACTTTGGATAAAGGTCTCTTCTCCCTACACTTCTTCTCATCAGGGCCTCACAGGCTGAATTGTGGACAATCTTATGGATTTTTCCACCTCAGTAAGTGCTTCAGGATAGGTCCAAGTGTTAGAAATGCTTCAGCTGTTCATTGTTTGGTTTCAGTTATCCCCAAGGTTATGGTATGCAGTTAGGCAACATGGTCTGATGTCAGTGCTTGACCTGTGTAGGCCTTTTCATTTCTACTCCAGCCTCTAGCAGGCATTTCTCTTTGTACTGTAGTCCTGTCACCTGATCTCTAGCACTTGTTCAACTTATGCTTGAGCATATCCATATCAGCTGAGTGCAGACTTACCATTTTAGAAGCTATGGTTGTTAGATATTCTCTGTCTTCTTCTGTGTCCTGAAAAAAATCTTGAAGGACCTAGAGGTCCTTATCCTTGAGCTGGATAAGGAGAATAACCTAATCCCTTCTTGTAACTTACCATTGGATGACTCCTTTGGATAACCTTCAGCCTCGTTTAGTCCCCTAAAGACTAGTGTGTGGCTCCCTTACCTTCTCCTCGAAACACCTTAATGATATTTGGGGATGAAGGAGCAACTTTGGGTTTTCACCGACATGGAACCTGTCATTATGTAAATTGGTTTTGCAGTCTGGAAGCATTCTGTTTCTGTTCCTCCTCCTCCCAAGAGATTGGAGTGAAATTCTCACCAGTCATTCTAGAACAGAGTCCTTTGTGATTTCTACAGTGCAGTAAACATCCCAAGGACTCCAGCACCTTTTCACCTGATTGCTGGAGCAGACAGGCTAGGAAGGGTTTGCTCTCCTTTGCCATATTGGAACGTAGATGCCCCTGCTGTCTGTTTAATTTGTTCTTGCTGCAGTCTTTACTAGAGGATTAGGAACTGGAGTATCTAACGCTGTCCTTTCAGATTTTGGGACCAACGAAGAATTGGTTAAACCATTACTGTGGCTTCTATGGGGGACTACTTTAATCTTTGATTGTGTTGATGTGGCTAAGGTATGTGTCTGCTTAGATTTGGTGTCACTCAGACTTGTCTCATTTAAGGATGAACTAAGGCAGGCTATTTTTTTCTAATCTTCCTTGAGAAACTGATTGAGTTTGCATTCCAGGCCTTGATGAGGGGCCTCCAAAAAAGAAAAAATGTGTTTACCATGATTGAGGCTCTTTTTGATGCCATCATACCCTTAGTTTATTCCAAGCCAGCCCAGTTTTCCAGAAAGAATAATCCTCTTCCTAGTCCAAGTAGGGTCCCTTAGAGTCATACCTGCTCTGGTTGTACTAGCTACGTCATCTGGGAGGGCAACCCCTACCAGCCCAGTAGTCATAGTCCTGACTGTTAACCATGGCTTTCCCTGAGGGATGATTCTGTAAGTTTACTCCCAGCTGGAAATTCAAACTCTCACTAAGGACCAATAGGTTCTTGATATGGTTTTGAATAGCCATGTTGAAGAGCTCTTTAGTCCTTCGCCACAGAGATCTTCACTCAGACACCATGCAACTCTGTAGAGCTTTTATGACATGATATGATTCATCTTCTCAGATGATCTGTAGAAACAGTAACTCCTTTAAAATGAGACTGTGGGTTTTACTTAGTTCTGAAGGGGATGAGAAATATCAATACCATACTATACTGTACTTCTGCATATTCACTGAGCATATTTTGTACATCAACTTGGTGATGACTCTCCAAGAAAACATGTCTGCTGTGAAAGATGCCTGCTTGTGTTACTGGACAACTCTGTTTTGTGCTGTAAGAAGGCATCACTTTCATTGCAGTATTGTCATTATATCTCTCCTCTGCACCCAGAGTGTTAATTGAAATGCTTGCCATTGTATTAGAGATCTTCTATTAGAATGACCAGCATATATTTCTGTCATATACTCAGCTCTGCAATTCATTTTGCTGACAGTACTGAACATCTATGAAAGTGAGCTAGAATGAAATATATAATGTGATTACTCATAACTGTAATGCTTAGATAATAAAATATGCAGCTGATGTTTTCAATTTTCATTCATTCTCAACGTATGGGACTTGGATCCGACTTGGCCGCTATTTCAGCTCGTGGAAGCCTACAAACTCTTGAGCTTCTAAGTACCCATGGTGCTGTGCTCCCCATTTCCCTCAGATCTCATTTGCCACTCTTCATGTCCAGATGTGGTTGTTGACAGCTGTCGAGTTCATGTTTCAAAATCAGATGTCTTTTGAAAAATCTCTTTCTCTTATTAATGTTTCCCTTTTCTGTGATTTTCTTCTTGTTTTGCTACGTTTTCTCTCTCCTTCTTCTAGGCACATTTTCTGGTGGTTCGCTGTATGTTTCTCCTCCCTGTCCTCTATTTAAAAAAAAAAAACGACTTTAATCTAAACTAGCTAAATTAAAACTTTCCCCCTTTGTAGTTAATTTCCCTTTCCTTGTGAGTGTGTGTGTGCACACATCCTCACGTGTCTGTGACTGACAGTCTGTTTACTTCTGTCACAGGCCTTTTCTCTGGAGAAAATGTTGGAGAAAGAGTCTAAAAAGTGCACTAATTGTGGGCACAAAATGTCTTTTTCTGACAGGCATTCCTTCTGTGTGTACTGCTTAGGTCCAGAACACCTAAGCAAGCAGTGGGATATCTGTGAGGCCTTCAATCCTAGGGCTCTCACAGAAAGGAAAAATAAGCTGATTCTGAAAGTGATGTTGCCCTTCACTTTCTCGCAAGCCATCTCTGGGGTCCAAACATCTACTTCTTCCAAATGGAGGGACCATACAAAGAGGTCCAGATCTGCTGAGGCTGCATCCTCCTCAGAACTAGAGAGAAAAGTGCCTAGGTTGGATCCAACTTTACTGATGCCTAATAACTCTTCGGATCTGACAAAAATGGTATCCTGGGATCCAAAGACAAATACATTTTCAGATCCAAACTCTGCGGATCTGAAGCCCCTTGCTTGGACAGTCTACTCACCGTCACTGGATCCAGTACCATCTAGGGTACCCTCTCCCTTTCTGGATAGGTGCTGTAGACTGTCGTTTATTGTATCTTCCTGCTCTTCCAAAAGTTTGACTGAGGCAGATGTGGTTAGGATGGTGAGGGAACTGGTCACGGAATAACTTCGGAGGGATACCCTTACAGTTCCTATTCCATTGGATCAGAGACTTCCACCAGCATCCACTCCTCCTCTGACTCGACATATGGAATCAGAGTTATCAGATCTGAGTGCTCTGGGCCCGTTTGTGTTGGATCTGAAAAAGTTAGTTTCTTTAAGATCCGACAATGACTCTGAGTTCGTCTGCTCTGACTTTCTCAGAACTGACGGCTGTCAAAGCCGAGGCTTCCACGCCGGATTCGAGGTGGTTCATTTGACTCCAAAGTTCTCTGAGCCTTCTCTACCTTTCGGAGCTTTAGCATTTGATAGTTTGGCTTCGGCTTTGTCCTTGAATGTTCAGCCTGTGGGGAGGGGGGAGCTGGCAGACCAAAGAACTCCCTTGCTCTACTTTGTTGGTCTCCTCCTCCCAAGGGAGGTCAGCCTTTGAGGTAGTGAAGAGGGTATTTTCTGTGTGTTAGGATCAGGTGGGTCCTCCCCCCTCGGCTCCACCCTCGACCACCCACCTGACCTTGTCATGTGATCCTCACTGCTCCACACCACTGGGACAGCCAGTCCAAAGCTTCCAGTCTACCCAGTCTGGAATTCTTACGTTTTCCAATACCTTCCCAGACCATCCCACTGAGAAAGTCTGTAGGAAGAGACGATATGAGAGGAAACACCTCGACTCATCTAAAGAGTCTCTCACCACGGATACAAACTTTGATGAAGGAGAGGGATCTCCCAAATTAGTCCTTTGGACATCCTTGAATTCCTAAAACAGAATAGTGGCTGGTCTGTCCAAAACCCATCTCCTGAAGAGTCAGTATACTTGGAAGCTTTCAAGACTGGCCCATCTACCTCCTGGGTAGCCCTGCCTGCCGACGCGTTGGTAGATATAATTTGTCGAAAGGCTTGGAAGAAACCTGACTCATCTGAACCCATCTCCAAGAGACCAGATAAAATTATGGCACCTCCAGTGGAAAGGCAGTATTGGAGTAAGGGCATACTGGTTGATGCCATAGTTTTGGCGGCAGCCACCAAAAAGGAACTTGGTGAAGAGAATTTGTCTGTCCATCCCCTTAATAGGGAGTCTAGGTCCATGGACATGTTTGGGAAGTGAGTGTACGCTTCTGCAACTTTTGCCATACGATCACTGAATTATGTAGCCCATTCAATGAGATTGCAAAGGGATCTACTCCATAAACTTTTTAACTCGTTAGCAAGGACCACTACTGAAGGGGCCCAAGTGTTTGTGGCTCCTCAGCTGACTACCTTACAGTTGATTGTGAACTCCTCCATGAGGCTCATCTCCAACACTATAGTAGGCTCCTTATGGGTGGCAGGTTCAGGCATATCCATTATTAGTCATGCCTGAATGCACCTGTGTGATTTTGCAGAGCTTTTTAAGTCTTCTTTCATCAACACTTCGTTTGACGGATATTTGCTTTTCAGCCCCACGGTGAAAGCAACACTCTCATGGTGCATAAAAATGGAAGGACCTTGTCTGCTGTTGGAGTACATTTTTCGACCTTCCCAACAAACCTTTTCAAGGAATCAGC
Organism: Protopterus annectens; assembly: GCF_019279795.1. Lineage (NCBI taxonomy): Eukaryota > Metazoa > Chordata > Ceratodontiformes > Protopteridae > Protopterus > Protopterus annectens. The sequence goes on along the minus strand of NC_056738.1, from coordinate 88,813,497 downwards.
TGGAAGGTTGTAAAATGTAGTTCAAGAAATCTCAAGGTCCATTCCAAGACACACATGAAACTTGTTCTTCCAGAGGCAGAGGGGGAAATGATAATAGCAGAAGATGCCCTCATGGCAGAGAAGGCCCGCAGAATACAGGGTCCAGAGATAGTTTCTTTGACAAGCTCTTTCAGTGCTTCTGAAAGGAGGCCCGATTGTCTTCCTCTGAAGGCAGTAGGGAGTCAACTTTCACTGCACCAAACAGCCTGGCTAAATACAACAAGCAACAGAGAGTGCATTAGAGAATTATTACCAGAGGATATACTATATCTCTTTGCTCCCGCTCCAAGCAAGAGACCAGGTATTGAAAACTTGTTTAAATCTTGGAATCACTGTAAATCACAACATATCAAACTTGCAACCCATCCAGAAACTGGAATTCATAGGTGCAGTCTTTGACACACAATCCATGGTTGCATCGCTTCCATTGTCACAAATACAGACTATCAGAAACCAAGTCAACAGAATCATCTGCAGTACGAAGACTTCAGCCAGAATAGTTCTACAGGCTCTAGGTTTGATGTCTGCAGCCATAATCCTAGTGCCTCTGGTGAGGTTTCACATGAGAATATTACAATGGATGCTCCAAACCCAGTGGTCCCTTTTCAGTCACTCTTTGTCCACGAAGATAAGAGTAATTCAAGTATGCAAAAGTTACCGCCTGTGGTGGATACAGTCTTGCCAGCTCCAACAAGGTTGACTGTTCATACTTTCTCAGGCCAAGGCCATAACCACCACAGATGCTTCCCAGTTTTACCTGGGAAAGACAGTCCTAGGCTTGGTCCGCTGAAGAGGCCAGTCTGCATACCAACATTTACAGAGATGAGAGTGGTGCTTCTGGAGTTGCAAGCATTCCAAGATTCCCTCCCTCTCGGGACACTTGCAATTCAAGCAGACAATATGTCAGTAGTTTGGTATATCAACAAATAAGGAGGAACCAGATCTTACCCCTTGTGTCGAGAAGCTCTCAGGTTGTGGCAGTGGGCAATAGCCTCCAATCGTTTTCTGATGGCAATGCACACTCCAGGGAAATCCAGTATGATAGCAGACAAACTCAGCAGGTCCATCTTTCTACCTCACAAGTGGTCCTTCAACCACAAGGTGGTGGGAAGTGGTGGGAATAATCTTCCATCAATGAGGTCAGCCTTGCTGCGATCTTTTGCATGTCCCCTAAACAAGTGCAACAGCTTCTTTGCCCTAGTCCCCCCGTCAGAGGGGTCACCAAGGGATGCTCTTCTGTTTGATAAACCCCCAGTCTGTTATACACCTATCCCCCAACTCCCCTGATTCCCAAGTTTCTACAGAAAGTAGCCAGATTGAAGACCAGAGTAATCCTCATTGCACCCTACTGGCCTCAGCAAGTATGGGTGTTCTTCGTGTTTCACTGTTGCAGTCATCACACTTAGGTTTTCCTGCCAGGGGTAGCCCTCAGTCAGCCCGAATACCAGAGGCTTATTATTTCTGCGTCTGTTACTGTCGCTTCAGGACTGATGTCCGGTCGTCAGTGGTATAACAACAGGCAGCCGACACCATTACATCAGTCTTTCTTGCCGAGGAGCCCAAAGTAGAAGCAGTTCGCGTGAGTGCCGGTTGGCTGCTACCTGAGTTTTTGTTTCCGAAATTGAAGTTGAAGTCTTCTAAAGCTAAGTACCCTGTTGGGGATCCTTTTTTTCTTGCTCTAACCAATGTCAGAAAACGTTAACAATTGTCTGGTCAGTGGAAAGCAAATACCACATTGAGATTTCCATTCTTACTGCATCTCCCGTTTAGGCCCAGCCCAAGATGTCCCTCGCTGCCGGTTTTGTGCTTTGTTAAACGCCCAAACTATTTGTCGTCAGGCGTTATTGTAGCTAAATACTTTCGCTCTCGATCTCCGTATTCTGAAATGGCTTCTGTAAACCATCCGACTACCGATTTTCTGAAAAAACATAAGGATAAAGACAGAGACAGACCGCACAGGTCCAAAACTGCCGACGACACTTTTGTTAAGCTAGTCAACAGTTTGCCGGTACTCAGTGAGGTGCTTTTGCAGCCCCTTATGCCCACTTCGATGGATTTGCAGGCCGCTACCGAGACGTCCGGCATGCCGAGAGACTCTTCTTTGTCTACGGAACCTGCAGATGTCTCTACCTTGGATGGGTCCAGAGCCGCTGTGCAGGCACCGGCTTCTGAAGAAGTTCTTCGCACTACCGATATTCAACACAAACTGACAACTTCTTTCGCGTCTTCATTTTTTTCAAAAACTACCAAGTTTCTAAGGCCCAGAGTACGAGCTATGCCTAAAAAAAAAAATGACAACCGAATCTCATGCGCCTGCTTCCTTGCCACAGTCACAGATGCTTAAAATGGCAGAAGACCTTATCATGCTGATTAGGGGAATCCAGCCTTCCCCTGCTAAAAGGAAAAGAGATGTGTCCCCTGCAGCTTTATCTGACCAAGAGTCCGACGACTCTGAGGTTTCTGATTTTGAAGACATGCCCTTATCTGCTTATGAGGATTCCGATGCAGAGGAATCTGTTCCTTCTGCCTCTCCTCCAGAGGATTTTTCTTTTGGTGAAACCCTACATACTTTGAGAGAGCATTTCCATTGGGAATGCCAGGATTATCCTTAGTCTAAAAAGAGACTCAGGGAATTTTTAGATTTACCTCAGCACAGACCCTTAGCTATCCCTCCTGTTCTGGATGTTGTGGATGATGTCTGTAGGGAATCCAGTCTAACTCCTGATACTTTACCCCCTGCTCCCAGGAAATCTGGCAGGTACTACAGAGTCATTGACTCACTCAAATTTATTTTCAAGAATCCTACTGCTGACTCAGAGGTCATCTCCCAAGGACCTAAAGGAATAAAAGCAAATACAGCTAAGAATCACACCCCCTCGGACCGGGATTCCCGACCATTAGACAGATGGGGTAAAAAAGTATACACCTCTGCAACTCTCGCCATTAGAGCACTGAACTGTCAGTTCCACATACTGAAATACCAGCAACATACTATGGAACTTATTAAGCAAAAATTATTAAGCAAAAATGATCTACCTTCCCTGACTGTGCAGAAAATAAAGCATACCCCGCAATGTGGGTTTGATGCCCTAGAAGCATCTTGTAGGGTAGCAGTCACAGGTTCTGTACTTAGAAGGCATGCCTGGCTTAAGGAACAGACCTTGCCAGACCATGTTAAATCAAATTTACTGGATGCACCTGTGAACAAGGACAATCTGTTTGGCACCAAAGTAGAAGAGGTTTTTAAAAAGATGGAATAAAAGCTAAGTCTATGCAGACAGTCAAAGTTTTTTTTTGCAAGTATATTCTCCAAGATTCAGTAGTCATTGCCCCTCAAAACATTGGTCCTTTCCAGCCCCCTCAAAGCCACCTCAGACTAAACCTAGGGGAAACAGACCCCCCAGACAACAGTCTCTGGGTGTGCAGAGATCTAAGCAATGGAGTACCTCCACTTCTAAAACAGGGAGTGCTAAGCCACCCCCTTATGGAAAGAATTCACAATGACTTCTCAACCCCTCCCTCACCTCTGCCCAATTGCTCTTGCCCTTAGGAGGAAAACTTGACCACCTTGCAAAAAACTGGGCCTCCATTACCAACGATCGATGGGTCCTCAACATAGTATCTCTGGGTACAAATTTTATTTCCACACGCTGCCAACCCCAAAAGGGTTCCCAGATCTTCCTCCAAACCAGTGGGTAGAGGCACAAAACCAAGTTCAGTCCCTGCTCTCCATAAGGGCAATTCATCCTGTTCCTGCAGAACAGATAGGCCAAGGTTTTTATTCCAGACTTTTCCTGGTACCCAAAAAAGAGGGCAACTGGCACCCAATCTTAGATCTATCCATTCTAAACACCTTCCTGGTGGTACCAAAATTCAAAATGCTCACCCTACAGCAGCTTCTCCCTGTGCTGTCCAAAGATGCCTAGTTAGCCACCCTAGACCTAAAGGAGGCCTATCTGCATATCCCAATCAGGGACTCCTGCAGGAAATATCTACGTTTCAGGGCAGGATCTATGCATTATCAGTTCTCTGCACTTCCCTTTGGCATATCCACTGCTCCCAGAGTTTTCACAAAATGCCTGGCTCCAGCCATTGCCTTTTGCAAACAAAGAAATATTGAAATTTACCCCTACTTGGGCAACTGCCTGATTCAGGCAGAAAGTCAGGAAAAGCTGTTGCAGCACCTGACATTTGTAAAGGACATTCTAACCTCACTGGGGTACATGATCAACGAAAAGAAATCCAAACTAGCCCCCAGTCAAAAAATTGTATTCCTGGTAGCAAGCTTGGACACAGCATCCCAGATGGCATTCCTTACTCCAGAAAAACAAGCCTATCTAACAGGCTACTTCTCTCAAATGGCTACTGGAACCCAGTTATCGCAAAGGAAAATCATACAAGCTCTAGGGTTCATGGCCTCCTGCATTCTTCTAATTCCATATGCCAGACTGCTTATGAGGAAACTTCAGTGGTACTTAAAAAGTCTTTGGTGCCATCATTCCCAGGACCTGGAAACTATCTTACCTATGATACCTTGTCTAAGGAAAGAGTTCCTTTGGTGGGCAACAGCATGCAACCACAACAAGGGACTTCCCTTTACACAACCCCACGCTGTCCAGACCCTAACCACAGACGCATCATACTATGCCTGGGGTGCGCATATGGATGGCAGGTGCATTCAGGGCCACTGGAGCCCAAATCAAATTCATTTGCACATAAACCAGAAAGAGATGCTAGCTGTTCAGCACGCTCTAATGGGCTTTCAGATCCCTACTCTCTCCGGGGCCTCTTCTAATCAAAACCGACAACACCACAGTGATGTGGTACATCAGCAAGCAGGGGGAAACCCACTCTGCAGGCTAGTCATGACCCTTTGGAACACGGCCTCAGCCATGCATATTCACCTGCAAGCCCACTTCCTGTCAGGCAACCAAAAATCTCTGGCAGACAACTTAAGCAGAAATCTCCTAGACCCACACGAGTGGCAATTAAACCTCAACACCTTCAGCCTTGTGACCCAGAAATGGGGTACCCTGAAGGTGGACCTATTTGCCTCCCCCTACAACCACCAGCTCAGCAAATTCTGCACCAGGGAACCTCACAGCAAGGCCTGGAAAGTGGATGCCCTGTCCTTCCACTGGGAAAACCTCTCAATCTATGAACTTCCCTCCCTTCCTCTTCTTACCAGAGTAATACTCAAAATAAGGGAAGAGAGACCGAGGACAATCCTGATTGCCCCAGACTGACCACGCCGGCACTGGTACCCACTACTACGCAATCTGTCTCAATTGCCTCCATGGCACCTTCCTCAGATTCCAACTCTCCTGACTCAGCAGGAGGGAGAGTTCTTGCAACTACAATTCCACACCCTGAACCTGGCAGCCTGGCTAATTCCTTGACATCTCCTCCAGTGTCCAGCCTAAGGAAGCAGGTCCTGGATGTTATACGTGAAACTAGATGACCCAGTACTAGAAAATCCTATGCTGACAAGTGGAAAAGGTATCGTTCCTGGATCCAGACTAAAGGAGCTGACCCAGCACAGCCATCCTTACCGCTCATCTTGGATTACCTAACAGACCTACTCCACAGGGGCCTTTCCTTCTCTTCCATTAAAATCCATGGCTCTGCCATCTCTGCACATTACAGCACTGAGCCACCTCTCTTCTCACTCCCTCTCATCAAGCAGTTCCTGAGAGGGGCTAACAACTTAAGGCCACCAAGAAGAGCCCCTACCCCTACTTGGGACCTTAACTTTGTGTTGGAAAAGCTCACCCCCCCCCCTGATTTGAGCCTGCAGCTTCAGCAGAGTTAAAATTCCTTTCTTGGAAAAACAGTCTTGCTTTTGGCCATCACTTCAGCTAGAAGAGTGTCTGAGCTAGAAGTACTTATGGCTGTGGAACCCTTCATCATTTTCCATGCTGACAGGGTCTCCCTCAGGACTAAGCCAACTTTCATGCCCAAAGTGGTGTCCAGTGTGGCTCTCAACCAATCTGTTCATTTGCCCACCTTTTTCCTTAAACCTCAAAATAAGGGGGGAAAGGCTCCTGCACTCTTTAGATGTCCACAGACAGCTCAGATTTTACCTGCATAGGACTAAGCCCTTTAGGAAACCTGACCAGTTACTAGTCAGCTTTGCACCAGGGGCAGAGGGCAAGGCCATATCAAAACAAACCATCTCCCAATGGATAGCACACTGTATCTATTTCTGTTGCAAACAACATGGAAAACCACCCCCATAGGGTGTCAGAACACATTCCACTAGGACAACTTCTCAGAGGAGTCCCTACCAGGGACATTCTGGAAGCTGCAACATGGAGTTCTGTTCATACCTTCACCAAGCATTACCACCTGCCTATCTTTTCCAAATCCAGGGCGGGTTTTGCAACCGCAGTCCTGCAGGGCATTCTAGCCAGCCCCAACACTTTTTGACTGCCTCCACCCATTCTTCAGCTTTGGGAATCAACCCAAGTGTGATGACTGCAACAGTGAAACACAAAGAACGTAGTACAGTTGCGTACACTTAGCATAAATGTAGATGTTCGAGTGTATTCACTGTTGTAGTCCTGGATGTCCTTCAAGGATGCATCTGCAGTCCTTACAAATGGGTTGTCCTGTCGTCAGGCAGCCCTTCGGCCTGTCAGATCAGGTCGGATTCCAAAGTCTGGGTCTGGCTGCCTCACTTCACCCGACATCATAGCTGCAGTTCTTCGGTATAAAGGCATCAGCATTTTCCCAGTCTTTCTTGCCAAGCAGAAGCTGTTGTCGGTCAGATCCAGAGATTACTAGACTTCTAAAAGCTTTTCTTGCCTCAGCCGATGTCAGAAAAAGTGAATAACTGTTTAACTTGTGGGAAACAAATACCTCATAAAGATTTCCACTCTTACTGCTTACCTTGTTTAGGCCCAGACCACCACGTAAGCAGCTTGTCTAGCCTGTGCTTTTAACCGTCAGAGTTTGCTGAGCAGTTTTTCGGCTCTGATTTTGCCTATATTATGCCGCCGGATCCTCCGACTACACAAATTACCAAAGCATGAAAAGGACCGACACTTCATGTCCGCTTTCGAAACGAAAGTAAGCAAACAAACAAAAGTGTCTCGGTTTCAGCGAAACCGAGCAAGCGGTTCTTTCTTCAGCCGAAACCATGCCTTCTACCGAGGCCTCTTCTAACCTGGTAGAATCAACCTGCTGTTGTGGTTTCTCAGGAATTATCGGACACTATTCCCTTGGATATATCTACTCCTGCGTGGAGCTGCTAGGCTTCCTGCAGCCATGTCCATTAAGGCCTTTGCCAGGGCTAAAGCAGCTAAAGCTTCTAAGACTGTGCCTGTTAAGCCCCTCTCACAGGCCCAGCTCCAGTTCCCAAATGCTTTCTTTGGCAGAGGATCTCATTTCTTTAATTAGGGATCCCAGCCTCATCCAGACAGGGCTTCTCATCCACCTCCAGAGAAGAGACCTAGAGCAGAGCCCCCTGAGCCAGTATCCACGGATGATTCCTCGGATGATTCAGACAATACAGACCCTCCAGAGGCTCCTTATTCTCCTTACGAAGACTCTGATGCTGAAGAGTCGATTCCTTCTGCCTCTCCACCTGAGGAATTTTCCTTTGGGAAAATGCCATGAGGGAACAATTTCAGTGGCAGGGCCAAGATTTCTCAGACTCCAGGAAAAGGCTTAGGACCTTTTGCATTTACCACAACATAGGCCTTTAGCTATACCTCCAGTTCTTTCTGTTGTAGATGATGCATTTAATGATGCTTGTACTGCTCCTGATTCCTTACCTCCAGCCCCTGCTAAGCCCGATAGGTTCTACAGGGTCCCGGACACATCATCATTTATACAAGGCTCCTTTTGCAGATCCGAGACTATCTCCCAGGGCCTAAGGCAGTAGCATCTACCTCTGCTAAAAAGGGAATAAAAATCCTCCGCCTGAAAGGGAACAGGTCCTTAGAGAGATGGGGTAAAAAAGTATACACCTCTGCTACTCTGTCAGCTAGGGCCTTGAACTGTCAATTTCATATGATCCAATATCAGGAGTTTATGCTTGATCAGTTAACTAAGAAACTGTCCTCTGATGAAACTTTAGATAAGAAATATGTTCTGGAAATGGTGCATAACATTCAGCAAGTTAGTAACCATTCTTTAAAATGCGGCTATAATGCACTGGAGGCTTCCTTTAGATCAGCCATGACTGGCACAATTATCAGAAGGCATGCATGGTTGAAAGAACAGGCCTTGCCGGACCATGTCAAATCAAAACTATTAGATGCTCCCATGGACAAGGTCAGTTTATTTGGTTCTCCTGCACAGCAGGTACTGAAGAAAATGGAAGAGAAGGCAAAATCTGTCCAAACAGTGAAAGACTTCTTACAGGTCCAACCTCCAAGGTTTAGCAGGAACTGGCCCTCCAAAAATTGGTCCTTTCTAGACTCCTCTAAAGCACAGAGAGGCAGGAATAGACGTTCAAGAGGCAGAAATCAATCCAGGGTGCCTACAGGGACGCCAGTGGCAGGGCACAGCCACTACCACTGCAACAGGACAATCACAGTGACTTGGCTCTGGCACACCCTTAGGCTAAAGTTATTTTCAAAGAACTGGCATTACATCACAAGGGACAAGTGGATTTTGCAAACTATAGACCAAGGCTACAGGTTTCATTTCCATACTCTACCAGGAAAAGGGGAATGCCAAACCTACCACCAAATCAAAAGACAGAAGCTCTAAAACAAATAGCTCAATTAGTAAGAATGAGAGCTGTGGAAAAGGTACCATCTATGGAACAAGGAAAGGGATTTTACTCCAGACTCTTCCTGGTACCCAGAAAAGAGAAAAATGGAGGCCTATTTTTAAACACATTCCTCATTGTTCCAAAATTCAAAATGCTGACTCTACAGCAGCTTCTTCTCATGCTGGGCAAGGAGTCTTGGCTGGTAACTCTAGATCTCAAGGAGGCATACCTGCACGCCCCCATACACCTCAGATTTCTTGGAGGAACAGAGCATTATCAAATCCCAACAATGCCCTTTTGCTTATCTTCTGCGGCCCGAGTGTTCACGAGAATGCCTGGCATCAGTAATCGCCATTGCAGAGTTCAGGGAATCCAAATTTATCCCTACCTGACCACCGCCCTGATACAAGCGAACACAAAAACAGCTAACAGAAGAGATTTAAGAGTCATTTACTTGCTGCAAGCCCTGGGATATACAGTCAATATAAAAAGTCAAGGCTGATACCATCCCAAAGAATAACCTTTTAGGTGCAGAGCTGGACACATCACAGCAGATGGCATTCCTAACTGTGGAAAACAAGAACAACTAAGCAGAACCATCTAACAGCAAGAAAAGTACTGCAAGCCCTGGGCTCATGGCATCCTGCATAATCTGGTCCCTCATGCCACCAGACTGCATATGAGAAACTACAGTGGTACCCTGAAGAATTTATGTCTCAAACACAAACACAGCAAAAGAAACCAAACCACTAATACCATAATGGAAGCTGCACCGGACATCTGCAAAGCCATCACAAAAAATGGGGACTACCACAAAGACTACTTATTGCATCCCCACTCAGTCACCAGCTAAAGGACTCCCTTTCTTTCAGTTGGAAAACCTGACAGCATATGCATTCCCCACACTTCCTTGATGCACAAGGTGCTTTTTGATCAAAGATCAAGACCAAGGATCATTCTAATAGCTCCAGACTGGCCAAGACAACATTGGTACTGGTACCTGAGGAGCAGTCTCGGGAACAAATGTGACACTACCCCCAATCCCATTGCTGTTAACTCCAGAACAGCTTACAATCCTGCATAGACATTATCCTTGAGGCTCACAGGACCTTCAACAGAAAAGAATTATGCAAAAAAAAAAAAAATCTCATTTGGAGTACTGCACGAAAAAGGGAATGTCTCTGGTAAAACACCACATCACATCCATCTGTAGAGGTTCTTCTCTTCCATACAGGCCTGTCCTCCATCAAGACATCAATACCCGCATCAGCTATTTGGAACCAGAGACCCCCTGTCTTCTTAGTCTTCTCTGCTCATCCTCTGCTCAGACAGTTTCTGAAAATGTAAAAAATCAAAAAAAACCCAGGAAACCACCACCATTTGCCAGCATGGAGCTTTTGTGCTAGAAAAAAAATTCACTCACTTCCTCCTTTCAGAGCAGAGCAAGCATACTACATACTATCCTGGAGAACCTGGCCTCTGCTGGCAATCCCAGCCAGAAGGGTTCACAGACTACAGGCATTAATGGCGTGGCAACATCCCTTCTCTTCCATCAAGACAAGAAGAGTGTCCATGAGAACAAATCATTATTTTATAAGGTGGCCACCTTCCTACATTCTTCCCCAACCCACAGAACAGGGAGAAAGACTGTTGCATACCTGTGGATGTGCATAGACACCACGCTACTGGACACAGAGAAGTCAAAAAAAAAAAACTGACTGCTGGCTGGTAGCATATGCAACAGGAAGGGGAAGGAAAAGCAATTTCAAAACAGACAATCTCAAAGGATAGGAAATTTTTTTTTGTTTTGTTACACTCCTTCAAAAAAAAAGAAAGACAGAGACATCAGGCATCACTCCACAGCACTACCTACACTACCTACTACTTCTTAGGGTGGTCAGGTGGCTACCAAGGACATTATAGAGGCTGCTACTTGGACCTCCGTCATTATATGCAAATTATATATTATGTTTATCCCAGCTCGGTTTGCCACTGCTGTTTTGCAAGGGATCCTTGCTAGGGGATAATCTCTCACCATAATCTCTTTTTTTTCTTTTTTCCATTCTACCCCTTATTTGACTGCCTTGTTCTAACTGCAGATGCATCCTACACAGCATAGTACAAGAAGTTTGTAGTATTTTGATGTCCGATACTGATGCCTTTATACCCGAAGAACTGCAGCTATGTACTTTTCCCACCCTCCAGCCCCCTTGTCTCTCTCTCTTCCTCACTCCTTACAGGGGTATTGGTATTTACTTTTTACTGGTGGTGTTATTCCACCATAGCTTAGCTCCCTATTTAGGGGCTCCTGACATTTGGGGCAAGAAAAACTGATGTAATGATGTTGGCTGCCGGTTTTTATACCATTGACTACCTGACGTCAGTCCTGAAGCGACAGCAACCAACGCAGAAATACTAAGCCTCTGGTATTCGGGCCGACGGAGGGCTACCCTTGGCAGGATAACTCAAGTATGATGACTGCAACAGTGAATACACTCAAACATCTACATTTATGGCAAGTGTACACAACTGTACTTTCCTCTTTCTTTGGCCTCATCTTCTGTTCCCCCTTATGGATTCTGGATCCAACTCCAGAGCTTCTGTCCCATGTGATGGGACTGGTTCACCTAGACATTCCAAGACTTAGGCTGACCACATGGTTTCTCCAGTTCTGTTGATGGCCAGGCAACTTATGCTTTCTTCCCTGGTCTGTTCCATTTTACTATCGTCCCATAAGCCGTCCACCAAAAATTGTATAAAAGCAAATGGAAACGTTTTGTCTATTGGGTGGAGCAAAATTACATAGATTCCTTTACAGTGCCTATTCATGCAGTCCTTGATTTTCTATCTCGTTTTTTTTAATGACAGCATATGTTCATCTGCGATTAAGGTTCAGCTAGCAGTGATTTCAAATTTCCATGTGGGATTCAGGAATTCTACTTTGGCTTCCTCTAAAATTTGCAAAGTATTTTTGGAGGGTACTGTGTTGCTCAGGACCCCTTCTAAAGACCCTATTCCCCCATGGGATTTAAGTCTAGTACTACAAACCCTGACTCTGTCCCCTTTTGAACCTGCAGCTAAATGCGATTTGAAATTTTTATCCTGAAAGAGAGCCTTTCTGGGTGCTGTAACTTTGGCCAGAAAAGTATCAGAACTTCAAGCATGATCATCAAAACCTCCTTACTTAGACTTTCTTAAGGATAAGATTATCGTACATACCAATGCTTCCTTTCTACCAAAGGTGGTGTCAGAATCAGATATTAACTAGACCATTCCACCTCCCTGTATTCTTTCCAAATTTCACTGACAAAGGAGATTACTTGTTAAATTTACTGGATGTACACAGGCAGTTACATTTTTACTTGCACTGTATGAAGGATTTGAGGAAATCAGACCATCTTTTTCCTTTCATTTGCACATCATAGATTGGGGGAGGCTGTCACTAAAGTTTCTATAGCTAAATGCATTATGGAATATATAGATCCTTTGTATACAAAAAGTGTGAATATTCCCCTCCAGAGACATGTAAAGGCTCATTCTACTAGAGCCATAGCTACTTCTACTGTATTCCTGTCTAGAGCTTCCATTTATGATGTCTGTGCAGCTGCTATTTGGTCAAACCCACATACCTTTATCAATCACTATAAATTGGATCTGGTCTCAAGGGGAAAAGTGGCCTTTGGCTCGGCCATTCTCAGGAACATCCTTCCTTATGGCCCACCCAGGGCTCAGGTAGCTCGGGACTCTGTCCCATATGTTGAGGACAAATTAAAATTGACAACATCAGCTAAAGAAGTTAAAGTATGTTCTTACAATAATGTTCCGTCTGTGTTGTCCATTTTCATTCATCCTCAACTCCCCTCCCTCCTACCCCCTCACCTATAGGAAGAAGCAAGTACATGAGGACACATTAGACTCCTTATGTTCGTTAGGTGTTGAACTCCAGTGATAGCAGTTTGTAAGGTTTGCTATTTCTTCTGCTGTTTTCTGTATCAAGCTGTATGTATTATCTGAGGGGGATGAGGACCAGAGCACCATGGGTAGGGAGGAGCTTGAGAGTTTGTAGGCTTCCATGAGCTGAAATAGAGGCCAGGTCAGATCCAAGGGTAGGATCCAAGTCCCATACATTGAGGATGAATGAAAATGGACAACTCAGATGGAACGTTATGGAAAGAACATAACTTCTTTTTAAACAGACTACTAGGTCTTCTTGTATGCTGTTTTTCTGTACAGTACGTATAACAGGAATTGTGGAGACAAGGTAGTTAAAGTTTACAGTCTGCTGTGAAATAACTCATTTGAGAAGAATCAGTGAATTTAAGCCAACTCTAAAGTCGTGGTCAGCATATGCAGACAGATAACCCTGTGGTGAATGGTTTTCCTGATTATGAGTATGTGTTGATGTCACTCGGTCTTATGGGTGCCTCCATGTATCAACTAATTGGGAACCTGGTTTAGCTGACAAAATTGAAAGATGAAAGCTATAAGCAGATTGCTGAAATGTTAAAAGGACTTTTGAGCCTCTCCAATCTATAATAGCAGAAAGATTTTATTCTAATCATTACAACCAGAAAGCCAGTGAAACTGTGACTTACTAAACAGCCGAACTGAGGCAGAATGCAGTTAACTGTCAATCTGTTAAAAGCTCAGATGAAGCACCAAGAGTACTTGAAGTGAAGGTTGTCAGCGAAAGCTGTTTATCTGAATTGAGCTGAATGTATCCAACAACATTCAAAATAGCATTCAGTAAGAAATTAGCAGAAATATTTAAGATTTGAGGAAGCACAATGCATCTGTTCACAGTGTACATAAAAAATGAAATCAAGTAAGATAGCAGGAAAGTTAAAATATTTTGTTACCACTTTAATCATAAAATTCATAGCCCACAAAACAGTATCTTTAAGAAGTGATATCCCCTAATTGTGGTAATTCAGGGCACGTAAAGCAAGCATGCTTTGGTATAATCCCAATTAAAGAAAAAGTTTGCATAAATGCAAAGTATGTTCATAAATAGGAAGAAACCTTGCAGGTGTTTTAGTGCAAATTTACCAAATCATAAAATACTGAAATGGAGACTGATACAGAGGCTACAGTGGCAATTATAACTGAGAAAATGGTAATACTGTTGTTTTCAAACAATTTGTTGAAAGCAAGTACAGTTAAACTTAACATGTATAGAGTTTATCAGTATTGTTCTGATTACGGCGACAGTTTTTGAAAAATAGAGGGAAGATTTGATATTATTTGTACCGAAAGGAGATTGTAATGCTGTGTATGAGGAGCTGGAGGTAAACTGTAAACAAATGAAGTCTGAGACTCAAAGCGTATTGAATGATAAATGCATTTAGTACTACTAGAAAAGTTAATGCCCATGTTAAGTGTTAGAGCTGTGTTTCCAAAAACTATGTGCATTGTCTACCTATCAGCAAGTCTTTCTTAAAAAATATTCAAAGAAATTAGTGACTGTAGAAATTTGCTTCTGTGTAACATATCGATTGCCCCTTTCATTTTCCAAAGAACAGTGGAAAATCTGTTGAAAGAGTTAAATATATTAGTATACCTAGATGATTCATTAGTCAAAGTCAATGTAAACTTTGTCATTTAGAACTTCACATGTGTAGCCTAAATGAAATTTTGTGCATCAGCTCAATTCTTGAGATTACAAAGGAAAGTGAAATGACACATACAAGTAGAGGAATAAATAAACATAACTAACAAACACAATACTACTCCCAATATATGCAAGAAAGAGTAAAGACATTTACCAGCACTCATATATGAAAAGAATACCCTCCCCTGAGTTAAATTAACTACCCTATTTAAAGTAATACAAAACACACTACAGATTGAGCATTGTCTAAGTTATTTGTCTAATATTGCACTTGAGTGGGTTAAATAATACCGACTATGGATATAATAAATAAATAAATATTGCACTTAGTTGGAATATATGTAAGTATATATTGCACAAATAAATAAAAATTGACTTATGTGTCCAGACCCCTGGGACTAGTGCCCAAGTTCAGAAGTCTAATCACTGTAGGGTAGAAACTGTTATTGAATCTTGTAGTCTTGCAGCAGATGCTATGATATCTCCTGCCCTATGCTAGATGTTTAAACAGTCCATGCGCAAGATGCGTGGTGTCCTGTATTATTTTGGTGGCCTTTTGGATGCGTCTTGCAGAATAAAGTCGTATCGATGGAAGACTGGAACCTGTTACCTTCTCTTCAACCCTCACCACTCTTTGTAGCGCCTTCCTTTCTGTAACTGTGCAGCTGCCAAACCACACTGTGAAGTTGCAGATGAAGATGCTCTCTATTGCACCTCTGTAGAGAGAGGGAATATGAGGAGGAAGCTTACCTTTTTTAAGCCTTCTTAAAAAGTGGAGGTGTTGATGCACTTTCTTGATCAGTTGGTTGGTGTTTCCTGACCATGAGAGATCCTCTGATATGTGTACACTCAGGAATTTCGTACTCTTAACCCTCTCCACACTGTCACTATTGAAACTGAATGCTGGGCGGTTTGTCTTCCTTTTACTGAAGTCAGTGGGTAATCTCTTTGGTGTTGTTTACATTCAGGTCAAGGTTGTACCCCTTGCACCAACCGATCAGAGATGCCACCTCCTGTCTGTACGTCCTTTCATCCTCCTTTGTGATGAGCCCCACGATTGTGGTGTCATCAGCAAACTTGATGATATGATTGGACTTGTGCTTAACATAGCAGTTGTCGGTCAGGATGGTGAATAATAGTGGGCTGAGAACACATCCCTGTGGAACCCCAGCATTAATCATGATGCAGTTTGATGTGTTCTTACCCAAACACACCATCTGTGGTCTCTCAGTCAAGAAGTCCAGGATCCAGTTACAGAGATGTTTACGGATTCCTAAATGTGCCAGTTTTTCTATCACCTGCACTGATACCACCATATTAAATGCAGAGCTGAAGACTATGAACAGCATCCTCACATAGTTGTCTTTGCCCTCTAAATGCTTAAGGGAGATGTGTAGTGCTACTGATATGGCATCAGCCGTGGATTGGTAAGCTCTGTACGCAAACTGCAGAGGGTCAAAATTAGAAGGTAGACCTGATGAAAGATGCTTTTTGATCAGCTGCTCAAAATGTTTCATAACAGTGGATATCAGAGTGACTGGTCTATAGTCGTTAGGGCTGGAGGGGGTGGTTTTCTTAGGTAATGGGATGATGTTATTTTTCCTTGTAGCATAAGAGTACTTTCACCGTGGCAAGAGGGGTGTTAAATATTTCCTTGAGCACTGTGCATAGTTTATCAGCACAGCTGTTTAACACCTTGCCCAGTATGTTGTCTGGGCCAGCAGCCTTCCTGTGGCTCACTCTCCGTAACTCTCTTCTTATTTCCTGTGTGCTTAGGCTGAGTACTGCATCCTTCTCATCAGTGGGTAGCTTTAGTCCGTATGAGGACTGAGAGTGAGCACCTTAGTAACTTACAAGAATGTAGTTTGAAAGTAAAAAACAAATCAAAATGTGAGCAGATAGCAGATTAAATATCTCTGGGTAGGTGTTAAATAAAAATGAACTTTTCTGTTGGCTGTGAAGGCAGTTCGTGATGTACCCCTTCACATTTTCATGAAGGACTTGTCCACATCCTTTGGCTTGGTAAGCTCTGTGACAGCTTGTAAAAAAAAAGTTAAATGATAGTTCTGGCACTTTTGTACAGGCTGCTTAAAAATGATTAACCTGCAGTAGAAATATCAGAAACAGGATGCATTCAAGAAATATAAAGACTTATTAATGTGTGATAAGTGTTGGTACATTATGACCAAGACCCACTGCTTAATCTGCTTGTGATGCTACTGCATATGGCAGCAGACCTATGATTCAACATGCTGTGCACTAAAATGAGGAAAGACATATTGCATAAGATTCAAAAAACTTTCTCCAACAGAGAAAAATGTTCACAGATTAAAAAAAGAAACTTTGTTGATGTTTGGAATAAGAAATTCCATCAGTGTCTTTAGAGTGGAAAGTCTAAGTTAATTATACAATATAAACCATTGTCAACACTGGTGAGTATAGCAGTTTTCCCAACAAGCAACAGCACGCATTTGGAGATGAGCAATAATCTTAACAGAGTATGTATATCACACTGAGTATAGAACGATGAAAGGGCATGGTAGTGTAAATTGTCTGTCAGTAATTCCATCAGTAGAAAATACTGACACGATAACAGAATGTGCAACAGAGTATATAAAATGTATTACAGAAAATCATTTCCAAGAAATTAGATTAAAGGCTGAAATGGTAGCCAGAATGCCAAGAAATTACAAGGAAATGTCAAAAAATTTGTTGATGGAAGGCTGACTTGGTAAAGGGGATAAGAACTTACAAGTGTATTTTATGCAAAGATTTTAATTGCAAGTTGAAAAAAAGATTGTGCCCTGTGGGGAGCATGATATTATTCCATAGGAAATGAGAAAAGCAGTCCTGAAGAGTTACATGCTGGACACAATGGTATTATGAAAATGAAGTTTCTGGCAAGAATGTTCTTGTCGTGGCCAAATTAAAATGAGGTTTAGATACCGGTTTAATTTCTCCAATCCTTTTGGGTTTCTAGTACCGTGACAGGAACAGACCCCATTCCTAAGTCAAAGTAGGATTAAAGTTTATGAAATTAGTATTTTTCAGTCTTTACTGTTAGCCAAAAGTGTTCTTCACAGCACCCTCATTGTGCCCAGATTGACTTCTCCTGTAATTGATATGCAATTACATGTATCGGTAGCATATCTAAATACAAATGTAAATTCTTTTTTATGAGACGCATTACTCCACTACTGTTGGAATTGTCTAGGTATCTTTTTTCCACATTGCCATAATTTCTGCCTGCAAATCCTGGTATTGTATGACTTTGTTCCTCTCTGTATGTAAGACACTGTAATCACTGAATGTGGCAATTTCAATGATCAATGCTATTGTTGTCTTATTTTCGTGTACAGCTGTATCTGGTTTTCTACCATCTATTTTCTGAACTGTTGGCCATGTGATATAAACTTAATCATTCACTGTATAATGCTTTGTGGCTTATGTTTGCAATGCGTCTCAGCTATTTCAGTATTGTAATGTGTGCACAATCCCCAGTGCAGCAGTCTTGCCACATTATTATGCCTTCTAGTGTATACAGGTCCTCTGTCATTAGTGTATCACATCCAAGAAAAAAAACCCTTCCAAACACAGCTACAGACACGACTCTCAATATATATATATATATATATATATATATATATATATATATATATATATATATATATGGGTTCACTTCAGAAGCTCGAAATACTGAAATCTGGAATTTCAGTATCTCGAACCCAAAAAGTCGAATCCACATAATAGCGAATATTTAGAAGCGCGAAATTCAAAACCTCGAATACCGGAGGTTTTGAATTTTGCGCTTTTAAAGTTCCACTATGGCCATGTATTCAGGTAAGTGTGTGTGTTAAGGGGTTTGGGTAGGGGCTGTGGTGTTTGTCAGTGTGTTTTGTTGCTGTGATTTGTGTATGCGAATAGAAAGTAGCTTGTGTGGTGGTGTTTTGTGTGTGTGTATGTAGTGTGACCTCGGAGTGAGAATATTTAAGTATGGGGGTGTGGGGGTGCATGGGGGCCTGCCCCCCTGCTTTCATGTATTAGAGTGATTGTGTGTGTGTGTGGTGGATGGTGTGTGTGTGTGTGTGTGTGTGTGTGTGTGTGTGTGTGTGTGTGTGTGTGTGTGTGTGTGTGTGTGCAGTAAAACCGCGAAATTCAAAATCTCCGGTATTTGAGGTTTTGAATTTTGCGGTTTTCAGTTTTCGTTGTTTTGTGGATTCAACTTCTTGGGCTCAAGAAACTGAAATTCGAGATTTCAGTATTTCGAGCTTCTGAAGTGAATCCATATATATATATATGTTATATGTGTGTGTGTGTGTGTGTGTGTGTGTGTGTATATATATATATATATATATATATATATATATATATATATATATATATATATATATATATATATATATATATATATATATATATACGCACACAGACACACAAAAACTTTATTAAACATAAAAAGTAGGTTAGCGCTTTCAAGAGTCCCCACTGTTTCTTCAGACCATTATAACAAACACTGAAACAACTTAATTTAAAAACACATCCTGGCCAATCCTTCGTTGGTTAAAAATCACATGTCAGAACTCAGTTTTGATGTTTAGTCCATGAAAACATGTTTCAATTAAAAAACATATAGAGAAGCAGTAGCAAAAAGAAAATTCTATGAGCCATTACCAGTATAAGATAGAAATTCTGTAACACATTAAACAACAGTTACTCAGAAAGTGTAGCTTGTCTCAGGACTCATATCAAAACAAAAATATAGAGTGATCAAGGCTCCTACAATCATAAATATAAATATGTGTTTGATCTTACCTCAAAATCATTCCGTTAGCGAAACTGTTGAATATACCAACACATAATATAGCACACCAATTATTGCATTGTCATTCAAAAAAATGAACTGTAACAACATTCTTTTATTCCACTGAAACTAAATGGTTCAAGCTAGAGAGCAGTCACATGACTAGCACTAACAAATAGGGATCGATACAGTGGTCAAGCCCCTTTATCATTCACACACACTCACTCATATCAGTGCAATAACCAGTAAACATAAAAAGCTGCAATAAAACATGCTATAATGAAAATATATAAGAAGTATATATAGTTGTACATAAGTAATTTACTCCAACAAAATACAAACTAAAATGGTGCTTGTACAAAATTAAAGATAATTACAAGTCTAAAAATCATCAACAATCTATAAATATATCGAGCCTCCACTAATGCAGTATAAAATGTACATGCATGAAATAAGTAAGGATCTATACTTACTATACAGTACATGTAATATTTAAACAAAGTACCAACACAATAAAAAACTAAATAACACGGCAACCAAAGCATAAAGCTACCAGTATTTAACTATATAAAAAAGGTATATTGAATGTGCACATGAAAATAAACATATGGCTGTGTCAAGCAAAACAGTCTGGTCTGCATTAAAATATCAACACATATATATTTTAATTATACAGCTCCAACCATGACTTAGATTCATCAAAAATTTAAGAGCAAGGAACAGCAACAACTGCCTTAATAGTATAATTGTCTTATCAATAACACTAATCAGATATAATGTAAATCACCCCAATAGTAAGAAAAACGCAAAACAAAAAAGTCAATATCACAATGGTCTCATTTTAAGTATCGGTTTCAACGAGGCCTTCTCATTCAACACTGGTTCTACATAAGCTTTCAGCAATAATATCCATTGTTGTTAACATCTCTCAGTGTTATTCTTGTCAAATTCCCTTAAGTTATCTTTCAATAATTCTAGAACAAAAAATTTAAACGAGTGCCCTACTCCACTTTGCATAACATGTTTAGCTAAAGCACTAGTGATTTTACACTTAGCAATATCATTAACATGTTCCGAAACTCTTTCCTTAAACAACCTATTGTTTTTGCTTATATAAAAGGCACTGCATGCACAACAAGTAGCATAATAGATCAGGTCTCTGCTGTTGCAGGCAGCATAAAAATCTAAATCAATGATAATACTAGAGTCATGATGTTCAAAAGAAGTGCAAGTAAAAATATAATTACAAGCTTTACACTTGTGACATCTAAAAGTCCCTTAGAGTCAAGCCCAACATTATTTTTATAACACAATTGCCTCTTCAAGTACAAGTTATTCTTAAAATAAAATTTGGGATGTAAATCAGCCACTCGTCTGATTTCAGGGTCGGCTAATAAAATTGGCCAATTTTTTCTCATAACATCACAAACAATGTTTACATCATTTGAGTAAGTAAGAACAGGTCTTTTCTTGTGAAAGTTCTGAGATATTGGAGAATTATTGTGTCAGTGTTCTGACTTTTTAGAAAAGTAGGGTTTGCCTATAGTGTGCTCACAGCTAACGTTTCAGTGGCACATCTGTCAATATCAGACTGACTGTAGCCTTTGTCAATAAAATCTTTTTTCATCTGTTCAAAAGCTGTACCCAAATCTTTTCCTCTATTGTGCATTCTCTTATTTCTTAGACGCTGTCCTTCAAAAATATTCTGAGACACATGACCTGGATGCGTACTGGTTCTTAATAACAAGGTATTTTTCTTGCATGCCTTCTTGTGGATGCAAGTCACGAAATTATACAGGTCTTTTCTACTAACAGAAACATCCACGAAATCTATACCAACTCTAGAAAAAGTATAACTGGATTTGAGAAAAATCAATTGTACTACGCAAAAATCAATAAATGCTCTTAATTCTTGTTCACCATTTCTCCATATTGTAAAAATATCATCCACAAAGCACCTGTAGAAGGTAATGGTAGATACAAATATATTCCCATTCAAAACCTTATTATTCTTCCAATGTGCAAGAACCAGATTAGCATAGCTATTAGCACATGGAATGCCCATTGCAATTCCGGTTTTCTATAGATAATAATTGCTGTCAAATATAAAAACATTGTCTAAAATTATTTCAATCAGAGTATAGAGCAATTCACTCTTATTAGCAGACAAGTCTGCGTTAGAAGTCAAGAAGCCCCTGACGTTCTCAACCCCTACCTCATTGGGAATAACCGTGAAAAGGGATGTCACGTCAAGAGTCACAAAAAGAAAATCACCTTCACCACAATTCATTTCAACCCAAACATATAAGCCTTCTAAAAAACTCTTTAGTGCCTTTCAACATCTAATATAGGTCTGATTGTTTTTTCTATCCATAATTCATGCAGAGCTTTCATTTGATCTGATGTCAAGTTGCAGGGAGAATAAAGGACTTTCTTTCATCCCTCCGCAAGTGTCTGTTTTGACAGATGTCTTACTGGACATAATGCTCTTTGCACGTAACATATGTCTTTCTTTGATTAACTCTGAACAACAATGTATGCAGAACATTTTCAAGAACTCCATCACCTTTACTCCAGGCACACATCCATTAGTAGAGGCTTTAGTTGAAATATGTGATGAGGAGATATGTGAATTATTAACTGAGAGATGTAAACATACTCCTTACAATTTGACATCAGGTCAAATGAAAGCCCTATATAAATTACAGATTGCCCGACATTTAGAGATTTGTCCTGCAGATAAGGGAGGGGTCATGGTAGTTACAGATGGACAATTTTACCTAGACCAGATGCTGTCCATGTTTTGTGATTCAATCACTTATTTTGGTATTGTGGAGTATAAAGTGGATGGTTTCATTAATAGAGTTCATTTCTTGATCTATGACTTGTTTCATGATAGGATTGATAGGACAAGAATTGTTTGACAGGGTTCTCAACAGTAAAATAATCATACCGATTATGTATGGGTTACCTGAAGTCCATAAAATCTTGGAGAAGCCTCCCATGAGACCCATCCTGTCTAGTAGAGGATGGGCTACAGAACCCTTATTTATTTATTTATGTAGAGAAAACAATCAGACTTGTTTTAGATGCCATTAGGACAGTATTGAAAGACACTAAAAGCTTTTTAGAAGAACTATGTTTTTGGGCTGAATTGAACTGTGGTGAAGGTGATTTTCTTTTTTGTGACTCTTGACATGACATTCTTTTTCATGGTTATTCTCAATGATATAGAGTTGAGAATGTCAGGGGCTTCTTGACTTTTAACACAGACTTGTCTGCTTAAAAGATTGAATTGCTCTGTACTCTGAAATAATTTTAGAAAATAATGTTTTTATATTTGACAGCAATTATTATCTACAGAAAACCAGTGATGTTCTTCGTCTTCCATTGCTGCAGTCCTGACTATTGGGTATAGTCCGCGTCCAGTCGGCCCGAATACCAGAGTATAAGGCTGACGTCGGTCAGGGCGCATTAGGCTGACGTCAGTACGTCAGGGTACTAATGCGCATGACCGACGTCATATCCTCAGTCTTTTTTGCCGCATGGTCCGATGCAGAAGCAGTTTTGCGAGTGCAGGTTGGCGTTCTGAAATATTTCCGAAACCGGAGTTTCAGACCGAAACAGAGTTGGCTAAGTACCCCGTTGGGGAACATTTTTGTTTTTTCTTGCCTCAGTATTTTGCCGGACGTCGGTTCTTTAGAAGGCTCAGTGGAGCCAGAGGTTTTGCCAGGAGTTTCCATGGAGTCCCAGGCAGAAACTTTACTATTACAGGATGTACCTTCTCAGGAGGTAGGCCAGGCTGAGGGGGCTTCTCAGGTGACTGTTCTTCCCTCTCTTCCCAAGGTAGTTAGAGCCTCTCCTTCTGTTGCCAAGACTTCCTTGAGAGGTAGGCCTAGTTCAGCTTCAGTGGGGGCTTCTCCTAGCATTTCGGGTTCTGTACCTAAGAAACATATGCTTAGAATGGCAGAAGATTTGATTACTATGATTAGAGGTTCTATGCCCCCGCCTGATAAGAGGCCTAGGGTGGAACCGGAGTTTGATAGTTTTGAACAGTGTTCAGAGGCTTCAGAGTCTTCTGCGGAAGACTTGCAGGAGTATCCTACTTATTCTGATTCTGATGTGGATGATTCCACTCCTACAGCTTCTCCTCCTGAGGATTTCTCATTTTCAGAGACTCTGCATTCCATGAGGGAGCACTTTAAATGGGAAGGCCAGGATTACTCTGATTCAGGAAAAGGCTTAGGAATTCTTGTTTTACCCCAGCATAGGCCTTTAGCTATTCCTCCTGTGTTGAATGTGGTGGAAGATGTTTTTGCAGAGGCTTCCCTGAACCCTGACTCTTTGCCTCCTGCTCCTGTTAAGCCTGATAGGTATTATAGGGTGCCGAAGCTCATAAGTATTTGTTTAAGAGTCCTAGGGCGGACCCAGAAACTATTTCTCAAGGGCCTAAAGGTGTTAAGGCTTCTGTGGTTAAAAATCCTGTTCCCACTGATAAAGAGGCAAGGGCTTTGGATAGGTGGGGAAAGAAAGTGTATACTTCTTCCACTCTAGCCATGAGAGCATTGAATTGTCAGTTTCACATGCTAAAATATCAGAATTATCTCCTTTCACAATTGAAATCTAAGGTGGATGCTTTGGCGGAAGGTATTGAGTGTAAAGAGTTGCTGGATTTGGTTCATGTGTCTGAACAAGTGGGTAAGCATTCTTTGCAATGTGGTTTTGATGCTGTACAGGCCTCCTCGAGGGTGGCTGCTACCAGTTCTGTTCTTCGCAGGCATGCCTGGTTGAAGGATCAGAATTTAGCTGAGCATGTTAAGACAAGGATTTTGGATGCTCCTTTACAGTCTGATGTGTTGTTTGGATCGCCTGTGGAAGCAGTTTTAAAGAAAATGGAGGACAAAGCTAAGTCTATGCAAACTGTTAAAGATTTTTGCAGGTGCAGCCACCGAAGTTTAGTAGAAATTGGCCTGCTAAGGGGTGGACATATCCTGCTTATGATTCCCAGTCTAGGGGTAGGTCTAGACGTGGTAGGGGCAGGGCTCAAGGTTCTTTAGGCCTAGAACAGGAGTTCACCTGCTCAGACTTCTGGTGAGGGCAGGGGTCAGTCCTTTCGCAAACAGACCCAATGACCTGTCTTTTCAGCTGCCAGTAGATTCCCGTCTGGCAGCTCCTTTGGGAGGAAGACTGTCTCTTTTCAAAGAAAATTGGGATTTAATTACTCAAGACAAATGGGTGCTGGATATCATTCGCCACGGTTACAGATTTTATTTCCATACAATGCCCCCTTTCAAAGGCATGCCAGACGTTCCTCCTCCACAAAGAAAAGAGGCTCACAAGCAAGTTTCTCAGTTACTCCAGATAGGGGCCATTCAGCCAGTCCCTGTATCAGAAAGGGGCCTAGGATTTTATTCTCGCCTGTTCCTTGTGCCAAAGAAGGGGAACACGTGGAGACCAATTTTGGATTTATCTCTCCTCAACACGTTTTTGGACATTCCCAAGTTCAAGATGTTGACGTTACAACAGCTTTTACCTCTGCTGGGCAAAGATCACTGGATGGTAACTTTAGATCTCAAGGAAGCTTACCTTCATGTGCCTATAAGGCTAAGTTGCAGGAAGTATCTGCGGTTTCGAGCTGGAAATTCTCATTATCAGTTCTCTGCATTGCCCTTTGGCTTATCTACTGCCCAGAGTATTCACAAAGGTTCTGGCTCCAGTGATAGCTTACTTCAGGCTTCAAGGAATTCAAATCTATCCTTACTTGGACGACTGCCTGATTCTGGCTCAACAAAAGGAAGACCTTCTACAGCATCTGGAATATGTTATAGCAGTGCTAAGATGCCTAGGGTATTCTGTGAACGAAATAAAGTCCAGTCTAGTACCCTCTCAAGACATGTGCTTTCTGGGTGTGAGACTGAATACAGCAGCCCAGATGGCCTTTTAAACCCCGGACAAACAAAAGAGTCTGTCACTTTACTTCCATCAACTATCTCATCAGTCCGTGCTGACTGCAAGGACAGTCCTTCAAGCATTAGGGTTCATGGCATCTTGTATTCTGGTGCTTCCCAATGCCAAACTGCATATGAGGAAGCTACAATGGTATCTCAAAATGTATGGACACAGCACTGCCAGGATTTGGACACTGTCATTCAAATAATACCTTGCCTTCAAAAAGAATTCTTGTGGTGGGCTCAGGAATGTCACCTAAACAAGGGACTCTCTGTGACCCGGCCAGAGGCAAGTCAGATTTTAACGACAGATGCCTCGGACATTGCTTGGGGAGCTCATCTAAATGGAAAGTGGATACAAGACAAGTGGCCTGCCAGACTACAGCATCTACATATCAACATGAAGGAGATGTTAGCAGTCCAGTTTGCATTAATGGCTTTCGAGGAGTTACTTCTTCCAGGGCAGGTGTTGATTCTAACAGACAACACAACTGTCATGTGGTACATCAACAAGCAAGGGGGAACACATTCTTATCCTCTATACAGGCAAGCAATGATTTTATGGGAGACTGCGCTAAGCTTGCAACTAACTCTTCAGGCAAGGTTTCTGCCAGGAGCACAGAACTCCTTAGCAGATGTGTTAAGCAGACAAATCATGGATCCCCACAGTGGAAACTGGATCTTCATGTATTTCAGAAATTGACAGTGTCATGGGGAACTCCAGACATAGATCTGTTCGCTTCTCCACTAAACCACCAGCTGCCAAAGTATTGCACAAAGGGGTTTCATCACACAGCTTGGAAAGTGGATGCTCTGTCTTTCAGTTGGAAAAACCTTCATGTGTATGCCTTTCCACCTCTGCCTCTTCTTCCAAAGGTACTATTAAAGGTCAGACAAGACAGGCCAAGGATGATTTTGATAGCTCCAGATTGGCCTCGGCAACACTGGTACCCACTACTACGGAGTCTGGTAAAGAAGCCTCCATGGCCTTTACCTCTGATTCCTCATCTGTTATCTCAGCAGGACGGTCATCTGCTCAATGTCAAGCTTCACTCTCTTCATCTAACAGCCTGGCATATTCTGTGTTGAAACACAGCAGGTCTCAACTTCCTCAACAAGTTTTAAATGTGATTATGGAAGCTAGAAGACCTAGTACAAGGAGAGTGTACGCAGAAAAATGGAAGAGATTTTTATTTTGGAGTACAGCAAAGAATTTGGAGATTTCAGAGCCTAATTTGAGTGTGGCTCTTCAATATCTTACTGAGTTGTTGGACAAAGGTTTGTCCTTCTCTTCCATTAAGATTCATGCTGCAGCAATTTCAGCTCACTATGATTGTGACCCACCTTTGTTTTCGCATCCTTTGTTCAAGCAGTTTCTTAGAGGGGCAAAGAATATAAGACCCCCACGTAGAGCTCCTACTCCTGCTTGGGATCTCAATTTTGTGTTGGAAAAACTTACTCTACAACCTTTGAGCCTGCAGCTACTGCTGAATTGAAATACTTGTCATGGAAGACTGCTTTTCTGTTGGCTATTACTTCTGCAAGAAGGGTGTCTGAGTTGCAGGCCCTTATGGCAGTAGAGCCCTTTTTGATTTTCCATAAGGATAGGGTATCATTACGTACTAATCCTTCCTTTATGCCTAAGGTGGTTTCTAGTGTGGCTTTAAACCAAACTATTCATTTGCCTACGTTTTATGCAGACCCTCAAAATAAAGGGAAAAGATTTTGCACACTTTAGATGTACACAGGCAATTGCGTTATTATTTGAGCAGGACTAAGGATTTTAGGCAGTCTCAGCAGTTGTTTGTTTCTTTTGCTTTGAGTTCACAGGGCAAGCCTGTGTCAAAACAAACTATTTCTAGGTGGATTGGCTTTTGCATTGCATTTTGTTATTCCCATCATGGCAAGGAGATTCCAGCTGGGATTAGGCCTCATTCCACTAGGGCTACTGCCACTTCAACAGCATTTCTAAGGGGTGGCAACTAAGGATATTTTGGAAGCAGCTACTTGGAGTTCAGTGCATACTTTCTCTAAGCATTATCACCTTCCTATCTACTCTAAGTCTAGGGCTGGTTTTGCCACAGCTGTTTTGCAAGGCATGTTGTCAGCTCCTACATCTTTATGATTTGCCAGCCTCCCTTACCTCTGCTTTGGGATTCTACCCAATAGTCAGGACTGCAGCAATGGAAGGCGAAGAACATAGAACAGTTTTGTACCTACCATAAATGTAGATGTTCGAGGATTCCATTGCTGCAGTCCAATCTCCCTCCTTCCCTCTGTGTTTAGGGGTGGTTGTGTAGGTGAGGTTACATGCTTATATTTTTGTATATATTCTTGTATATATTGTACATGTTTTTGGTGCAGGTATTTTGGGACTTGTCTTTTTAGGGTCTTCTGACATCTGGGGCAAGAAAAGACTGAGGATATGACGTCGGTCATGCGCATTAGTACCCTGACGTACTGACGTCAGCCTAATGCGCCCTGACCGACGTCAGCCTTATACTCTGGTATTCGGGCCGACTGGACGCGGACTATACCCAATAGTCAGGACTGCAGCAATGGAATCCTCGAACATCTACATTTATGGTAGGTACAAAACTGTACTTTGCCATGGGCACTGCATGCGCCAATAGCTATGGCAATCTGGTTCTTGCACATTGCAAGAACAATAAGGTTTTGAATGGGAATATATTGTATCTTCCATTAGGTTCTACAGGTGCTTTGTGGATGATGTTTTTATAGTATGGAGAGATGGTGAAAAATAATTAAGAGTATTTATTGATTTTTTTGCATAGTGCAACTGATTTTCTCAAATTTAGTTATACTTTTTCTAGAGATGCTATATATTTCTTGGATGTTTCTGTTAGTAGAAAAGACCTGAATGATTTAGTGACTCGCATCCACAAGAAGGCATGCAAGAGTACCTTGTTATTAAGAACCAGTGTGCATCCAGGTCATGTGATTTGGAATATTCTGAAAGGCCAGCTTCTAAGAAATATGAGATTCCACAATAGAGAAGATGATTTGGGTACAGCTTTTGAAAGTTGAAAAAAAGATTTTATTGACAGAAGCTACAGTCAGTCTGATATTGATAGATGTGCCGCTGAAACATTAGCTGTGAGGCACACTATAGGCAAACACTACTTTTAAAAAAAAATCAGAACATGGACACAATCATTCTTTGATATCTCAGAACTTTAGCAAGCAAAGACGTGTTCTTACTTATCCAAATGATATAAACATTGTTTGTGATGTTAGGAGGAAAAAAATGGCCAATTTTATTAGCCAACCCTGAAGTCAGACGAGTGGTTGATTTACATCCCAGATTTTATTTTAAGAATAACTTTGTCCTTGAAGAGGCAATTGTGATATAAAAGTAATGTTGGGCTTGACTTTACTGATTCAGATATGAAAGGGACTTTTAGATGTCACAAGTGTAAAGCTTGTAATTACATTTTCACTTGCACATCCTTTGAACATCATGCCTGTGGTATTATCATTGATTTAGAGTGGACTTTTATGCTAACTGCAGAAGCAGAGACCTGGTCTATTATGCTACCTTTTGCTCATGCTTTGCCTTTATATAGGCAAAACCAATAAGCCATTTAAGGAAAGAATTTTCAAGCGTGTTAATGATGTTGTTGAGTGTAAAAGCAGTAGTGCTTCAGCTAAACATGTTCTGCAAAGTGGAGCAGGGCACTCGTTTAAATTTTTTTGTTTTAGAATTATTGAAGGATAATGTAAGGAAATTTGACAAGAATAGGACTGAAAGTTGTGAACAACAGTAGATGTTATTGTTTAAAGCTTATGTAGAACCAGGGTTGAATGAGAAAGTCTCGCTGAAACTGATACTTAAAACGAGACCTTTGTGACACTGACTTTTTTTTTTGTTGTTACTATTAGGCTGATTTATGTTATATATGATAAGTGTTATTATTAACTAATTATGGTATTAAGTCAGTTGTTGCTGTTCTTTGCTCTTAAAGTTTTGATGAATCTAAGTTATGGTTGTAGCTTTATAATTAAAATATATATGTTTTAATATTTTAATACAGACCAGACTGTTTTGCTTGATATAGCCTTATGTTTATTTTCATGTGCGTATTGACTATACTCTTTTTATATGGTTAAGCACTGGTAGTCTCATGCTTTGGTTGCTGTGTTATTTAGTTTTTTTATTGTGTTGGTACTTTGTTTACATATTACATGTACTGTGTATTAAGTATAGATGTTTAATTACTTCATGCATGTATATTTTGTATTGCATTACTGGAAGGAGGCTCCATATATTTGTAGTTTTTCTTGTGATTTTTAGACTTGTGATTATCTTTAATTTTGTACAAGAACCATTTTAGTCTATATTTTGTTGGAGTACATTTCTTAATTTTCAACTGTATATATTTCTTATATATTTTCAGTGTAGGATGTTTTATTGTAGCTTTTTATGGTTGTTGGTTATTATTTTGAAACAATTGAGAGTGTTTGAATGAAAAAGGTGCTTGACCACTGTATTGATCCCTATTCGCTAGTGCTAGTCATGTGATTGCTCTCTATCTTGAGCAGTTTAGATGTTCATCGTGTTTCACTGTTGCAGTCATGACTGTAGGGTTCTCCCCTGCCGGCGGGCAGTCCTTGGTCGGCCAGAATCCCAAAGTACGGGTCCGGCGTCGGCTGTTCAGCCATGCTCCCTGACGTCAGAGTGCCAGGAGTACAAAGCTGACAGCCGATGCCATGTTCTCCAGTCTTTCTTGCCGTGCGGTGATAGCAGTTCGCAAGTGCCGGTCGGCTGACTCCTGACAATTTTTTATAAACATACTTCAGTTTGAAGACTTTCTTCTCCTACTCAAAGCTAAGTACCCCGTTGGGGAAACTTTTTTCTTGCTCCAGTCCGATGTCAGAAAAAGTTAATAATTGTATTTCATGTGGGAAGCAAATACCTCATAAGGATTTTCATTCTTACTGTTTTCCTTGCTTAGGCCCTGACCACGACGTAGCTAGTTGTCGGTTTTGTGCTAGATTCAATAAACGAAGGTAAGATTTTGCATTTCATTACTTAGGTAGGAGTTTTAATTATAAAATGTCGTCGGATACGGTTCCGGCTACCATAGTTCACAAACGACGCAAGGATAAAGACAGGCCTCCGAGGTCCAAATCAGACGATGTTGTACAAGCAGAGCCAGCTTCAGGTTTGGCCGTCATCAGTGAGGCGCTTTTGCAGCCCCTGTCGTCGGCCATTTTGGAACCGATGGCCGAAACGGACTCCCACGAGGAGCCAACTAGGCCTTTGAATATTTCTGTTGCAGGACCTTCGGACAATGCTCCTTCGGATGGGTCCGGAGCCGCTCTGCAGGTACCGGCTTCCAAAGGGGTTTTCAGGCCTACTCAGCTTCTAATAAAGGCAAAGCCAAAGACTCCTTCCAAATCAAAGACTGCAGCCCAGGCCTCTTCTGATCCAGCACCCAAGTCTCAGAAACAGTTACTTAAGATGGCGGAGGACTTACTTACTATGATTAGGGGTTCACATCCCCCTCCAGATAAAAGGCCAAGGCAGGAAGTTTATTATGACTCCTCTGATCAGGCTTCTGTTTCTTCAGTTTCTTTTTCTGACCAGGAATATGCTTTCCCTCCTTATGAGGATTCTGATGCTGAGAAATCCATTCCTTCAGCTTCTCCCCCTGAGGATTTCTCTTTTGGGGAAACTTTGCATGAAATGAGGGAACATTTTCACTGGGAAGGACAGGAGTACTCGGAATCTAAGAAAAGACTAAGGGATTTTCTTCTTCTTCCCCAACATAGACCCGTGGCTATTCCTCCTATTTTGGATATTGTGGATGATGCTTTTTCGGAGGCTAACTTAACTCCTGACTCTTTTCCTCCAGCTCCTGTTAAGCCAGACAGATATTATAGGGTTCCTGATTCCCACCGGTTCTTATACAAGAATCCTACTGCTGACCCTGAAACCATTTTTCAGGGTCCTAAGGGGGTTAAGGCCGTTTCTGCTAAAACCCCCATTCCCACTGAGGAGGATTCCAGATCTTTAGAAAGATGGGGCAAAAAAGTGTACACTTCTGTTACTTTATTTATTAGGGCTTTAAACTGTCAGTTTCATATGCTGAAATACCAGCAATGTTTCCTGTCTGTTTTAAAACTAAAGCTAACTTCCATTTCCGCCTGTGCAGATGATAAGGAATTACATGACTTAATGCATGCCACTGAACAAGTTGGGAAGCATGGTTTACACTGTGGATTTGATGCCTTAGAGGCTTCTTGTAGGGCTGCTGCCTCTGGCACAGTCATTAGAAGGCATGCATGGTTAAAGGAACAAAATTTGCCAGATCAAGTAAAAGCTAAATTATTGGATGCTCCTGTTCAGCATAATGTTTTGTTTGGATCTAAAGCTGAAGAGGTGATAAAGAAGATGGAGGACAAGGCAAAATCCATGCAAACAGTTAAAGATTTCTTACAAGTACAGCCACCCAGATTTAGTAGGAATTGGCCTACAAAAAATTGGTCCATCCCTAATTCAGACAGGCCGCAGAGGGGTAGATACAGATGCTCCCGAGGAAGGCCTCAAACGCAAGCCTCTTATAGACCAAGACAATGGACTGCTTCCACCCCTAGGGGAGGAGAGGACAGGTCGCAAGCTCATAGAAAACAGACTCAATGACTCCCTCTGTTGGGCTTTGGGAACCTCTTGCCTGGAAGCCCCTCTCGGAGGAAAACTTTCTCTTTTTCACCTAAATTGGACTCATATAACCCAACACAAGTGGGTTCTGGATGTGGTTTCAAGAGGTTACAAATTCCATTTTCATACCCTACCAAGACCAAGCGGATGGCCAGATCTTCCAAAACATCAATGGTTAGAGGCCTTAAACCAGGTGGAAGCTCTCTTGGCTATGAAAGCCATAGAACTAGTTCCACTTTCAGAGATGAGACAAGGTTTTTACTCAAGGCTCTTTCTAGTCCCCAGGAAGCAAAATTCATGGAGACCCATTCTGGATCTGTCAGTCTTGAACACTTTCCTTGAGATACCAAAATTCAAGATGCTTACTCTACAGCAGCTACTGCCAATGCTGACCAAAAATGCATGGATGGTAACTTTGGATTTAAAGGAGGCATACTTACACATTCCCATCAGGCAGGAATGCAGAAAATACCTCAGGTTCAAGGCCGGATCGAGGCACTATCAATTCTCTGCGCTGCTCTTTGGATTGTCTACTGTGCCCAGGGTCTTCACCAAATGCCTGGCTCCAGTAGTGGCTTATTGCAGACTCAAGGGAATTCAAATTTACCCTTATCTGGACGACTGTCTTATTCAGGCAGACAGCAAGGATGTCTTACTACAGCATCTAGAGTTTGTTCAGAATCTTCTCAAGTTCCTTGGATTCACTGTAAACATAAAAAAGTCAAATTTGACACCCTCACAACAGATAATTTTTCTGGGCGCTTCTCTAAACACAACAACCCAGATGGCATTTCTGACATACGAAAAACAATTACAGCTGGCTTCAACTTTCAAAACCTTGGCAACATTAACTCCGCTATCTGCAAGGAGATTCCTGCAGGCTTTGGGTTACATGGCCTCCTGCATCCTTCTCTTACCATATGCAAGTCTACATATGAGGAAAATACAGTGGTACCTAAAAAGTGTATGGTCTCAGCATTGCCACAGTTTAGACATACAGATCTCCGTCCTGCCTTGTCTTCAAAAGGAATTCCTTTGGTGGTCCAAGGCATGTACTCTAAACAAAGGAAAACCCTTCTGTCTGCCTCCTGCCACTCGGATACTAACCACGGACGCCTCAGATTATGCATGGGGAGCCCATTTTCAGGGCAACTGTCTGCAGGGCCTTTGGACAAAGGATCAGAAGCACCTGCATATCAGTTTAAAGGAAATGTTAGCCGTTCAGAAAGCTCCATTGGCCTTCAGGAATCTTCTACAACCAGGACAACTACTGATACGGACAGACAACACCACAGTTATGTGGTACATAAACAAGCAAGGGGGATCTCTTTCCTATCCCCTTTGCAGACTAGCCATGAATCTTTGGAACACAGCTCTAGCTTGCAAACTGGACCTTCAAGCTCAGTTTCTACCAGGGAAACAAAACTTCTTGGCAGACAGTCTGAGCAGAAACCTATCGGACCCACGAATGGATGCTGGACACCGAAATATTCAAGATGATTACAGCAGTCTGGGGATGTCCTCACACAGACCTCTTTGCATCCCACCTCAATCATCAACTACAGATTTTTTGCACCAGGACATTCCACGAACTAGCTTGGAAAGTGGATGCACTATCATTCAGTTGGAGAAACCTCTCGGGGTATGCCTTTCCGCCTCTTCCTCTTCTTCCACGGGTATTATTAAAGATCAAACAGGACAAGCCCAAGATGATAATCTTGCTGGCCCCAAATTGGCCTCGACAGTTTTGGTACCCAACACTGAAAACCTTTGTCTGGAGCCTCCTTGGGTTTTACCACAGACTCCGAACCTTCTGTCCCAACACCAGGGTCAGGTTCTGCACTCCCATGTCAAAACTCTCAGCCTGGCGGCCTGGTTAATCCAGGGTCTTTGATTCATTCTCTCCTACCCAAGCAGGTTATGGATGTCATTTTAGAAGCCAGACGTCCTAGCACTAGAAAATCTTATGCAGGGAAATGGAAAAGATTTTGTTCCTGGATGCAGGCTCAGGATTCTGATCCTCTTATTCCTAACATTCCTCTGATTTTACTTTACCTTACAGTTCTGTCAAATTTTGAAGCCCACTGTTTAGCCATATAAACTGTCCCCGAACGATACCCCCTATCTTTAAATCTAGCGGCCAAATCATCACTAGTCTTAGCATAAGATCCTTGGCTGGAACAAATTCTCCTGGCTCTTAAAAATTGAGACTTAGGAATATTCTGGATGATATGTTGTGGGTGGAAGCTGGTGGCATGCAATAAAGAATTATACTCTGGAAATTTTCTAAATAGGGTAGTAGAAAGAGTGTTATCCATATTCCTATGAATTTCCACATCTAAAAAAATTATTTTAGACCTGTCAAAACTCATCTTAAATTCAATACCCCATATGTTGTTATTAGATAATCAAGAAATTCCATAAGATACCTGTCATCGGCCTTCCACACCAGCCAACAATCATCCAGATATCGACGCCACATGTCCATCTCACACATGTAAATATTATGGCTGGCGTCATAAATTACTATCTCCTCGATATATGCCATAAATAGATTCAGATAAATGGGTGCAAAAGATGCACCCATAGCAGTTCCCTTAATTTGCCAAAAGCATTTATTTTGATAGTAAAAAATGTTACTAGTTAGCACATATTCCGTAAGACAAACCAGAAAGGTATTAAAACCTGGTTTGTATAAACCAGATCTAACCAACCAATAGTCTAATGCTTGTAGGCCTGCCCAGTGTGGAATATTGGTATAGAGGGACGTAATATCAAGGGTACATAATAACCATTCGGGCTCCAATTGTATTTCATTGATGATGTCCAAAAATTGTGTGGTGTCTTGGATTCTAGCTCTAATCAACCCTAATAATGGTTTTAAATGAAAAGTCAAATATTCAGATAAAGGTTCCGTCAAGGACCCATGTCCAGAAACAATAGGTCGGCCAGGGGGATTACTAACATGTTTATGTATTTTAGGAAGCATATAGAGATACTGTTTTTTAGGGGACGAGACCATCAGTTGTTCCTTGGTAGCCTGCTTAATTATCCCCTCCTCTACTGCTGATGTAAGAAACTCATCAATCTTACGCTGTAAATTTAAAGATGGATCCAAAGGCATAGCCATATAATGATCTCTGTTCTCCAGCTGTCTCATAGCCTCCCGATCATAAGAGTCTTTATCTTGAATCACCACAGCCCCACCTTTATCAGATTGTGTAATAACAACATTTTTATTTTTGGCTAGCTCATCCAGACTACACACTTCATCCTTGGATAAATTATTGTAAGACAAAGGAAAATCCTTGTAGTAATAATGTAGATCATGTAGTACATTCCTTTGAAAAACACCCACCAGTTGTGTCATAGGTGGACTAAAAGAAGATTTCTTGAATCTAAAATCCTGAGATTTATCACTACCACTATCAGCAAATAGCAGCTTTAGATTTAATAATCTACAAAAATTAACTACATCCAAGGCTAGAGACTGTTCAGGTACAAAAAAACCCGGGACAAAATTCAATCCTTTATTTAATAATTGACTCTGTGTAGTGGTTAACTCAGTGGAAGAAATATTGTGAACATTAGAGTGGACTATTACTGTGCTGTCATCAATTTCAGTAGTGCCTCCATACTTTGTTTTGGCGTATCCTTTCCTATGTTTCCGCCCCCCTCGTCTGTAAGTGCAGCGGAAGGGTGTGACAAGTTGTCACGTTTTGCATTTGGCAAAACATCTAACTGGTTCTCCTCAAATTCACCCTCTGTATTAGATGAATTCTCATCACCTGAAGTAAAATTAGAAGACTCAGAAGTGTTCTTAAGAATAGATTTTGGTCTTTTTCTTTTTGGGGTAGAAAATCTCTTAATCCCCCTATCATACAGGAAGCAAAATTCATGGAGACCCATTCTGGATCTGTCAGTCTTGAACACTTTCCTTGAGATACCAAAATTCAAGATGCTTACTGTACAGCAGCTACTGCCAATGCTGACCAAAAATGCATGGATGGTAACTTTGGATTTAAAGGAGGCATACTTACACATTCCCATCAGGCAGGAATGCAGAAAATACCTCAGGTTCGAGACACTATCAATTCTCTGCGCTGTTCTTTGGATTGTCTACTGCGCCCAGGGTCTTCACCAAATGCCTGGCTCCAGTAGTAGCTTATTGCAGACTCAAGGGAATTCAAATTTACCCTTATCTGGACGACTGTCTTATTCAGGCAGACAGCAAGGATGTCTTACTACAGCATCTAGAGTTTGTTCAGAATCTTCTCAAGTTCCTTGGATTCACTGTAAACATAAAAAAGTCAAATTTGACACCCTCACAACAGATAATTTTTCTGGGCGCTTCTCTAAACACAACAACCCAGATGGCATTTCTGACATACGAAAAACAATTACAGCTGGCTTCAACTTTCAAAACCTTGGCAACATTAACTCCGCTATCTGCAAGGAGATTCCTGCAGGCTTTGGGTTACATGGCCTCCTGCATCCTTCTCTTACCATATGCAAGTCTACATATGAGGAAAATACAGTGGTACCTAAAAAGTGTATGGTCTCAGCATTGCCACAGTTTAGACATACAGATCTCCGTCCTGCCTTGTCTTCAAAAGGAATTCCTTTGGTGGTCCAAGGCATGTACTCTAAACAAAGGAAAACCCTTCTGTCTGCCTCCTGCCAATCAGATACTAACCACGGACGCCTCAGATTATGCATGGGGAGCCCATTTTCAGGGCAACTGTCTGCAGGACCTTTGGACAAAGGATCAGAAGCACCTGTATATCAGTTTAAAGGAAATGTTAGCCGTTCAGAAAGCTCCATTGGCCTTCAGGAATCTTCTACAACCAGGACAACTACTGATACGGACAGACAACACCACAGTTATGTGGTACATAAACAAGCAAGGGGGATCTCTTTCCTATCCCCTTTGCAGACTAGCCATGAATCTTTGGAACACAGCTCTAGCTTGCAAACTGGACCTTCAAGCTCAGTTTCTACCAGGGAAACAAAACTTCTTGGCAGACAGTCTGAGCAGAAACCTATCGGACCCACACGAATGGATGCTGGACACCGAAATATTCAAGATGATTACAGCAGTCTGGGGATGTCCTCACACAGACCTCTTTGCATCCCACCTCAATCATCAACTACAGATTTTTTGCACCAGGACATTCCACGAACTAGCTTGGAAAGTGGATGCACTATCATTCAGTTGGAGAAACCTCTCGGGGTATGCCTTTCCGCCTCTTCCTCTTCTTCCACGGGTATTATTAAAGATCAAACAGGACAACCCCAAGATAATAATCTTGCTGGCCCCAAATTGGCCTCGACAGTTTTGGTACCCAACACTGAAAAACCTTTGTCTGGAGCCTCCTTGGGTTTTACCACAGACTCCGAACCTTCTGTCCCAACACCAGGGTCAGGTTCTGCACTCCCATGTCAAAACTCTCAGCCTGGCTGCCTGGTTAATCCAGGGTCTTTGATTCATTCTCTCCTACCCAAGCAGGTTATGGATGTCATTTTAGAAGCCAGACGTCCTAGCACTAGAAAATCTTATGCAGGGAAATGGAAAAGATTTTATTCCTGGATGCAGGCTCAGGATTCTGATCCTCTTATTCCTAACATTCCTCTGATTTTACTTTACCTTACAGACCTCTAACATAAAGGTCTCTCTTTCTCTTCAATAAAGATACATGCCTCTGCTATTTCTGCTCATTATAATATAGACCCTCCAATCTTTTCCCACCAACTCATGAGACAGTTTCTCAGAGGAGCTAAGAACTTAAGGCCCGCTAGATCTTCTCCCATTCCTGCTTGGGATCTCAACTATGTTTTGGAAAAACTCATCTTACCTCCTTTTGAGCCTGCTGCCACAGCCGACATCAAGTTTTTATCTTGGAAGACAGCTATCCTGTTAGCTCTGACCTCTGCCAGGAGAGTCTCGGAGTTCCAAGCTCTCATGGCTGTGGAACCTTATATTATTTTTCATCAAGACAGGGTGTCTTTAAGGACTAATCCTACTTTTATGCCTAAGGTGATTTCCAAAGTGGCTTTAAATCAAACTATTCACTTGCCAACTTTTTTCCCCACTCCTCAAAATAAGGGGAAAAGGATCTTGCATTCCATGGATGTACACAGACAACTACGTTTTTTACCTGGACAGAACCAAGGACATCAGGAAATCAGAGCAATTGTTTGTTTCTTATGCTTCAAGTTCCCATGGTAAAACTATTTCAAAACGATTGGATTGCTCATGGAATCAGATTTTGCTATTCACACCATGGAAAGCAAATCCCAGGGAATATAAGGTCTCACTCTACCAGAGCTGCTGCCACTTCAGCTGCCTTCCTCAGGGGAGTTCCTACCAAAGACATTTTGGAAGCTGCAACTTGGAATTCAGTGCATACTTTTTCCAAGCACTACAATCTACCTCTTTACTCTAAGTCTAGGGCAGGCTTTGCTTCTGCTGTCTTGCAGGGCCTTTTAGCCGCTCCCTCTTCTTTATGACCACCTCCCTTTTATTCTGCTTTGGGATTCAACCCTACAGTCATGACTGCAACAGTGAAACACGATGAACATAGTACAGTTGTGTACACTTACCATAAATGTAGATGTTCGAGTGTCTTCACTGTTGCAGTCTGGGTTTCCCTCCCTCCTGTCCCCTCTTATTTTTTCTTTTGTGTGGTTCCCTTCTTCACCCTTCTTTTGTGGTGTATTTGCAAAGGGTATGGGATCTTACTCATTTTGGAGCACCTGACATCTGGGGCAAGAAAAACTGGAGAACATGGCGTCGGCTGTCAGCTTTGTACTCCTGGCGCTCTGACGTCAGGGAGCATGGCTGAACAGCCGGACCCAGACTTTGGGATTCTGGCCGACCGAGGACTGCCTGCCAGCAGGGGAGAACCCTACAGTCATGACTGCAACAGTGAAGACACTCAAACATCTACATTTATGATAAGTGTACACAACTGTACTTTTCCGTGGGCTAGAAGAATGTTGCTATAGTTCATTTTTTTTAATGAGAATGCAATAATTGGTGTGCTGTATTATGTGCTGGTATATTCAACAGCCCCGTTATAAGAATGATTTTTTGGTAAGATCGCACACATATTTCTATATTTTTGTTGTGATATAATGATTCCTGA
Source organism: Protopterus annectens (assembly GCF_019279795.1). NCBI lineage: Eukaryota > Metazoa > Chordata > Ceratodontiformes > Protopteridae > Protopterus > Protopterus annectens. The sequence goes on along the minus strand of NC_056738.1, from coordinate 88,774,540 downwards.
GACAAGCTACATTTTCTAAGTGTTGTCTAATATGTTATAGAATTTCTTTTTTATATTGTTAATGGCTCATATAATTTTTTTGTTATTACTTCACTATATGTTTTTAATTGAAGCATGTTTTCATGATTAAATGTCATAATTGAGTTGGCCAGGATGTGTTTTTAAACAAAGTTGTTTGAGTGTTTGTTATAATGATCTGAAGAAGCAAAGGTGGACTCTGTCAAACCTACTTTTTATGTTTTATAAAGTTTTTGTGTATATATTGATAGTTGTGTCTGCAGCCATGTTTTGAAGGGGGTTATTTCTTGGATACAGCTGCCATTTTTCTTATTCCAACCTTAACTGAGTGGTTGACATTCTTTTTTGTGTATTAGTGTATTACACTCGGCAATAAGATGTGCGACTTTCTCCAGTTCTTTTTACAGAATCTGCATTTGTCTGTTTCTCCCGCATGTTCAATGGACTGTATGAACCAACATGTACATAGTTCACTATCCTGAGATTCCAGTTTTAACCTTTCATCTTTTGGTTTAAATATTTGTACGCCATGGCAAATGAAGCCGAAGATGTCTTTATACAAGCACCATTTCATCCAAGAATCTTTCCAGAAGGATGTTGAAAAAGACAGCATATTGGATTACAGGCTCATTCATAAATTTTGTATTTGTGATTGTGGTGAATGTGTACTCAAAAAGGTTAGAAATTGTTACAGTTATGGATAATGCTGCACAATTCCCATCAGAAGAATTTTAATTTTGCTTTTGTAAGCAAAGTGGAATAATGCATTATACTAGTGCACTCAGAAATCCTGCAGCCAGTGGTTTAACAGAAAAGTATGCTTAGACATTCAGGACTGGCTTGAAAATACTGTCAGATACAGTGATGGGCATGCAGCCAGCTCAGGTGACATAGAGGGATAAAGCCCTGACTTTGGCCCACTGATCCAAGTTCAGTTGTAGTGCATCAATCCATCAGTGGGCAGTATCTTTCAGTAAACAAATGCATGAAAGCACGTTGGCCCCCAAAATGATGTGGGTTGCACTGTATTTATTAGCAAGATCAGGCATATTTGTGCTTTACTGAGGTAAAATGTTCAAGTGCTTTGAAACTGTGACTGTTGCTTTCAAATCTGTTACTTTAAGTGTTATGCTGACCTTACACCTCACAAAGTACTGGATACTGATATTTAAATCATTGTGCTTGTGATATATAAGCTGCCTCTAAAACTTTAATTTGTAGTGTATAATTTGAATACTGTTTAGAGTTAATAAGACTACTAAATTAGGTGAATGAAAGTTGTGTAAGTACACTTTTTACAGAAAAAAAATGTTAAAAATATCAGAAGGAAAGCTAGGGGGCTAAGAAAATGGAGTACATTTTAGGAGAAATGAGCGAAATTAAGACAAAATGCCAAGAATATTTTTCCAAAAATGATTGGAAAACCTAAGAGTATACAAAGAAATCTGAAAGGAATGATGTGCGGAAGTAAAAATAAAAATGAAGACCCTCATCTTCTTGTTCTGATGGTGAGACATTCAGGAAGGGTACCACAAGAGGGATAATGTAGCTTGTCAAAAGAGTGGGTCTAACATTGCCAGCACTGGTGTTTGGAAAGAAAAAAGTAAGATCCCTTTCACTGACATTGGACTGTCAAAGAAGCATTCAGTTCTTGAATGATTTCTACTCCTGAGCATGCTGCCCTATGGGAAAAAGAAGAATATACAGATGAACGACATGTATGGTGTCTTATATATTTACAATGGTTTACAAAATGGTTACAGAACTTTCTTTTTTTACCTTCTCTGGCTAGACCATTGCAGGTTTAGTTATCAACACAGGTACTAATGTATCCAAGGTCCAGGTGGGGAACTGTCACTAGTTCACATAGGAGTATAAAAGTAAAATGGGAGGCTAGATGGGTGAAGATCACAGAATGTATTTCCATCTCTCATATGCTAGACTTATGTAAGTCATCTATTGGTGGTTTTGCTGTTATGCTGTACTAGTCACAAGATTGTCTGTGAAATTCACATAATTTACTTCACTTCTAGAAGACAACATGAGTCAGACGATGGGTCCGAAAGAGTTGCCTTTGGGTATGGACACTAATATGAGTAATTAAGAATGAATGTCCTCAGGCTCTCTCATGAAAGAAATCTCATTTGAAAAAAAACATTTAATGAAAGGTGGGATGTTATGAGGTAGTGCCATCTGTGCCAGGGAGAGTAGAGGAGTACATATGTACATATGCTAGCATGGCTAGCTGGAGTTTTCTAAATAATTTTATGTTATTTGACTATCTCACTGATTTGTACAGATGTTTGAGGAGTTGTGTTAAAATTGATCAACAGTAGGTCCTGCTGGACAGAAAAAAATGTATGCATGTATATTAGGTTGTATTGTTGTAACTGATCAAATGTATATGTTTATCGGAGAACCCTGGAAGGGTGGAAAGTTTGAAATTGGGTTATAGCTTTCAGACGTTGCCACAGATCTTAGCAAAGCTCTGTGTGTGTATTCTACCAGAATCAGGTGACGTTATCCATTAGCCAGCATCTGGTTTCTTTGGAACACTCACAGCAGCACTTCAGAATCTGACAGGATATATATCTCACACATGCACACAAAGAGAGACATCATCTGGGTTTTTCTTTGGTAAGTCACTCAGAACACACAAGCTTGCCTTGCTTTAGTAAGTAGTATGGGAACAGTAATTCTTTAGTTAGTCGAAGACATTTAGTGAGAACGGTTTAATATTATTTCTGCATCTGTGAGAAACTATCAAACTGTATGGTTTTTAATATCTTTGTGGTTGAAACTGTTTATTGTATTCAATATTCTCCTATTTTTGTTTTATCATTTATCATTAAATATTTCAATGCCTTTCATTGTGGCTGGTCTTTTAGAGAATACTTTTAATATTTTTAGAGTAATTATGCTTGTTTTAGTGACACTGTGGCCACTTCTGAAAGCCTTGCTGTTTTGGTCACACACTACCATTTGTACTAGTATTAGTTTTATCAAGTATAATTAGGTACCCTTAGTAAGAACCTTAGGGTAGCTAACTGGTACCAGTGTGATTACCTCAGAGTCTGGGCAGAAAGGGGCACAGCTAGTGAGTCTGTGCCAGCTTTTCCCAGGTGTGTGTGTGTGTGTGTGTGTGTGTGTGTGTGTGTGTGTGTGTCTAGACAGAAGAACAGAAGTGTATATACCACATTTACTGTTCCAATGCCATGGATTGACAGTGTTTTGATTCTTGCAGATGCCTACACATCCATTTCATGCAACCCACCCAACATCTTGTCTCCCACATGGCCTGCTGATGTCATATACTATAAGTTCACCTGCAGTCTTGTAAAAGTCAGACTTATGCTGTGGTGCTCATGTAAAGTATTGTGTTCTGTAGTCTGTATACCTAGGTAGGGGTTATATTCTCACTGCAGTTAACAGGTTGTGTGTGTATGAGTTCTGGCTTGACATTCCAGAGAGCCTTTTACACCAGCATGTGGGACACTGTTATTACCATATTCTCCTCAATAGACACTGCTGATGTTATCAGCTATATCATATTTTTGGATATACAGTGCTTCTACCAGGTCAGGGTCAGACACTGGCCTGGAAGCCAGGCAGATGTCACCTTATCCTGTACTAGACAGATTACAGTGACATAGCTTTAACTCTGTCCACATACGTCATAACATGGTTTGTAGACCCTGCGTTATCCTACAGAAAAGCTCTTTATAGCTGCTGCATGTGTCTGGTGAGGTACATGCAAAGAGAGCATTAGCTCTGTTACTGTTTTGATGAGGTTTGACTACAGTGCTGTCATACAATCCTAAGATCTGCATATGATGGCATAACCTCTGATGTGCACTACATAGGCTTTCAGTACCAGTGTGGACAGTTGGTGGTCGAAGTTCAGACTGCTATCAATGTATGTTCCTAGTGCTGGCATCACTAGGTGTCAGCTTAGCAGGACTGTTCTCAGTGCTGTGATTAACATGGAATTTTAATTTTCAGATGGACAAGATAAAAATTGACACATTTCTGCATTTAGTTGTAGATCATGTGCGTTTGCCCCCATTCATTTGTCTGTGATAGCTCGTCCTGTACTATGTTATCATCAAAGATGGACTCAATATACAAGAATCAGCAAATGTGGTAAGGCAAAGGCCATATACGTCAGCCTGTCTAGAAATGGAGTTCAAACAGTGAAGAACCAAGCACAGATCCATGGGGTTTGCCAGTGGTGATAGCTCTGGTGGTACAGTTTGATTTACCAGCTTTCATAGTATGTGCTCTGTCAGTGAGCCAGTTGGTTATACATCTACTGATGTAAGTGTCAATCCCTAGCGGGAAGGGTTTCTCAATGATACCTGCATGGGAGTTTGTTTCAAAACCTTAGAGCAGATCACAATAGGCAGTAAGCACTGTCTTACCTTCATCCAGGTCTATCACATGGAAGCAGTGGCCTGTCACAGCATCACAGATTGCCTGTGGCATGACTTAGCACATACACCTTCCTGATATGGTTGAATACATACTTCAACACACCCTCCACATGGGCTGTATTCCCATACATGCAGCCATCTGAGTATAGGGTACAGCACCTGATGCATGCATGTATAGACACATTCTAACTCTCCTCGACTGTGAGCTGGGCTAACATGTGATCATGGACCTCTTCTACATGTACACTAGTCATATTTTGGCTGTGTACAACACAGCTGTGTGAGTTGTTAATGCTACACCATGTCTGTTACATCTGATGTTCTCAAAGAGATCATTTAGGGCATGCATGATGACAACAGGATCATCTTGTGGAACTTGATGAGGTCAAGGCATTTGACACAAATCCACACTGAGGTATTCACTCAATGTCATATGTGGCCATAAATAGCTATATCACCAAATGGATAGACCAGTCTATCACATATGTGGCATCTCTCTGTGTTGAAATGTGTGATGTGACCTTTATCTTGGGTCCAGTGCTCAGGTCCATACATCAGGTTTGTCTGCTAGGCCCTTTCCTGTCCATTAGTTAAGTGGTGGACATCACAGATGACATACACATGCTGTGTCCACACAGCTGCCTTAAGGACTACAGAATGTGGTCAGTCATTGACTCTAACTGTGGCATTACTTTAATACAAACAATAGCAACACATAAATACTGCTGCCACTGGACTGGCATGGCAGCACCTGCATTGCCAAGACACATGGGAGATTTGTTAATTCAGGAAGCAAACACACCACCCAAGTATAATGTGGACATCACACCCTATAATTAGACCTGTAGGTATGTGCCCATATGCTGGAATGGATAGTATGTGGTACGTCCACCATCATGTAAATGTAACACAAATACTGGATATGTGAAGGACATCCACATCAGAGGTCATAATACCTTCATGGTTCTAAGCCTGCATCACACCAGTAACTATGTACAATGCACCCTTCTTCATGTACCTCGTGACACATCTTCCAGTAATGTGTAGTGGAAGTATACCACTTTTGTCACCTTGAGCTGTGACTCAACTTATTGGACATACCTAGGTATTCTTTCTGTGGTATATACATGACTGTCTGATGGTGCAGAACACCAATTAAGTTGTTATACCAGATGCATGTGTGCTACCTGTACTGCTTATGCACACACTACATACATAGGTGTTTGAGAACATTAATGGCATGTATATCATTCATGACAGTATGGATTGTGATATATATATATATATATATATATATATATATATATATATATATATATATATATATATATATATATATACATACATACATACATATATATATATATATATATATATATATATATATACACATATACATATATATATATGCATATATATATATATATATATATACACACACACACACACACACACACACACACACACACACACACACACACACACACACATACATATATATATATATATATATATATATATATATATATATATGTATATATGTATATATATATATATGTATATATGCCATTCACACAAGGCAACTAGTCCATAATGTCGCAAGCAGGTATAGCAGAGTCCCTCCTAACACCTCTGGCAGATGATACAGTGCCCGGACAGTATGCTTGGTTACCCTCTTAGAGTGTCGCTGTATCATAATAGTTGTTCAAGTATGTGTGTGCAAACTCATCTCTTATCATTGTATATCACATATGTTATGTCAGAGGCATGAGCTTACTGGTGGTATTATTCTGATATTGTACATGATTGTGGCTGGTTCTTGTAATGTTTTCCATGAGCCTTTACCTGTGCCCACCTTGCTGCAGGCCTCTGTTGAGAGTGCACTCATATTCAGGCATTTCAGTTTGCACAACTTCTCAGTATGCATCCTACCCCAATTGTATGTCAGATCCCTGATAAATGTCTTCTTCATTATTCATGTAAGGATGCTTATCTCACACAGACATCCTCCCCATTTGTCATTTTGTGTGGCAGTCACATAAAACACATTTGCACTGTACAGTCCTTACTGTACGATATAAATATGTGATTGGTGTTGCTGCTACAACCATCTTCCATTGAGATGCCCTCCTCTGCTGTACACTAAGTAGTTTCACCTGTCCTTTTTCCCTGTGTTCATTCCTACAATTCATGTGTGTGCCCATATTCAGTACACACACTTCCCCAGAGTGTTCATTTTACATGGCAGTCCATGTCCCGTTACAGATCATTTACACGGCTTCAGTACACAGTGCCAGGAATGGGATAACACAATACTCTGCACTGTAGGTACACTGTCCTGTACTGTGTTTGGACCATATACTTCACATTCATACCCCTCAACTGTCCACATATTCCCAGGATGTCCAGATGTGTTCCTTATCAAATGTGTGGCTTTCTGCCATATCACTGGGATGATCTCAAGAATAATGTGAGTCAGTATTACATACATTTGAGGTCATAACTCTCAACTGTCCTGATTTGTGCAGAATGTCCACTTTTTATCTCATATTTTTGATCTTTTCCTCATAATATATTGTTTTTCTAGCAAATCATTGTCATGTCATTGCAGATTGAAGTCACAAACTAATGACAGACATTTGAGTTTCAGTCTTTATGCTGTTCAGAAAGTTCATGGTACTGCACAACCTATTATTCCATCAGCTAAGTTTGGAAGGCCTATATTAAAAATCTATCCCTAGTTCTTGGTCTTTGTCCCCCCATTATTTTTGGCTTTGTCCAGATTTCTTAGTCTAAGAGGTTGAGAGAGTTTAATTCTAACACATTTCTATGTGACATCTATGTCTAATATGTCTCTGTTTCTGGTTATTTCTCCCCTCAGTATGTTGGCCTTTGTGGAGGTGTGTTGTACTAACAGATTGACAGCTGTGAAGTCTTGGTGATCCTTGTGGCATTCTGTGCAAGTCCACGGACCGTAGGTGTTCTGCTTTACACAGAATTGATATCCATGATTGCTTACATGGATTCCTGGCCAGCAACTCAATTAATATGGACTGAACATTACCACTCATTGCTCACCATCGCACAAACATGTAAACTCTGTAGGCTTTGTGCTGAACCTATACGGAGTTTATTGAATCCCAGGGAAAAGGTTTTGTAAGATGTGACACATGCTCATATGGATATGACAAGAATGAACTGTATAAAAGATCAACCTGCCAAACAGTGTATACATGTAACACAAAAGCTGGAACTAGACACTTAAAAAAAGTTGTTACACATACAAGGTGGGAATAATAACTTTTTAACATAATGACTCTTTCTATATTATCTTTAAATGTACATGGTCACACACCAAAAGAAAGAATAGTGAAGTATATTAAAAATGTAGAGTGCAAATAGCTATGCTACAGGAGACAAACTTTGAAAGAACTGTACATGTGAATTTGATAAAAAAAGGTTTTCAGGACAGTTATTCAGTGGAACACCTGGGACAAAGAAAAATAGGAGTACTTATATTTATTGCAAGAGGAGTTCCAATAGTGATAGAAGAGGATAAAAAAGAGAATGCTAGATTTGTAGTGCTAAGGGGCTATTGGCAAGGGAGGAGGATTACACTGACATGTTTTATATTCCACCTAAAACTGCTATAATGGAGCTTAAGAACTTTATTGGAGATATAATCAGCTTTCAGCAGGGACTATTATTTATAGATGGGGATTGGAATTTGATTTACAGCAGTGAAGATGTATCTGGTGGGTCCAGAATGGAAAATGTAACAAAGGAGGGTAGATTCTTAAGAAATTTATGAAAATATTAGGACTGGAAGATGTGATTTCAGTAGCAGGAGTTTAGAGTGAATTTTCATAGTATTCCCCAAGATATAAAAGCTGGTCTAGACTCATCACAGCATATAGTTTACAGGAACATGTGCATTTAATTGAAAGTTTTGATGCTTGTCCAATAACTATTTCAGATCATGTGCCAATAACAACTTAAATAAAAATGCAGGATAATGAAATAAAAATGTGACACTGGCTCTTTCCCGCCTATCTGTTGGAAAGAGAGGAATTTAAGGAATGGGTAGTAGAAATTATTTGGGAGTTATTAGAAAAGATAAAAAATTATTCTGAAAGTATAGCTTGAGAGAGAAAAATTAAAGTGAAGATTAAAATGGGAAATACAAGAAAGGAGATATATATATGGTTAAGAAGTAACAAGAATTATTTAGAGGGACTGACAATAGTTTAAGCATTGCAGAATAGGGGGAAAAATTTCACTGCGCAAGAAGAGGAGCAATTGCAGAATGCTAAACAGAAAATAAGGGAGTACCTTGATAATATGCATGAGTTTAGAAAGATTGCTGTTAAGCAACTGTTTTTGGCAATAACACCATAGCACAAAAACTTTTAACATAACTCAGTCAACAGAAAGTAAAAAGCGTTGTCGCTAAGCATAGGGAGCCTATAACAAGGATGATAACAAGAGATCCTGTAGAGATAATAGAAATATTTCAAAAAATTTATGAAAGTCTGCATAAAGCAGAGGAATATGGAAATCAAGAAAAGGTACAAATGGAAATGTTTATGGAAGAATTAAATATGCCAGGTTTAGAGGTAGATGAGGCTCAATTACTAACAGGATAGGAAGAGAAGAAATAAAAATGAGGATGTACAACCACTCCACAGGAAAGTCCCCGCGAATAGATGGTATTCCTGTGGAAGTATGGAGGCTATGAGGGAAAAACTGATAAAGAGTTGGAAGGTTTTCTTCAGCAGTATTTTAAGAGGAGGAAAAGAACCAACATCCTGGAAGAAACTCATGGTGGTTGTAATACCTAAAGGGTGAAAAGACCCATCAGATCCAGCTTCTTACATAGGAAGGTACTAGGCTATTGGCCCTAGGGCCTATATAAGCCTAGCCAAAAAGGTACCCTGGCTTTCGCCACGCAAGAAAATTATTTTCCTGTGCCCCTGTCGAGCAGAGCTACAGAAGTGATCCCCGGGGTGAATCCCCATCCAGTCATCAAGATTTTTCTTGAAGACTGCTAATGAGGAGCTTTGTTTGATATAAATACATAGTTTGTTCCAGAGTATGGGAAGTCTCTGGGACAGGAATCAATCCCTCCAGCATGGTCTGTTTATTGTGGTGACAAGGTTTAGGTCCGTAGAGCGTGTAGCACGGAGGGATTGGGATTTCTTTAAGTGGAGCATGTCCAACAGTTCTGGGTTTGACATAGCTTTGTATGTTAGGCAGAGATCGCCTCTGAGTAGGTGATATGCGACAGAGTAAAGCTGGAGTTTTTTGAGACGGTCTGCGTAGGGCATCTGTTTGAGGCTGGTAATCCTCTTTGTGAGGTATTTCTGCGGCCTTTCCAGTTGTTGTAGATGTCTTGTGCGGTACATACCAAAAAGGGTGCTGTATTCTATAATGGGTCTAATGAGTAACGAGTAGAGGGGAACAATTACTTCTTTTTTTCCTGGATGAGAAACCTTTTGTGATGAGGTGTGCCACGTAGAAGGATTTCCTAACTACTGTGGCGATGTGATTATCAAAGGAGAGACTATTGTCCACCTGTGTCCCAAGGTCTCTTATCGCACTTTCAGTATTAAGTAGACTACTGCCTATGTGGTAGTTCATGGGTACAGAGTTTTTACCAAAAGGGATGACAATGCACTTTTTGGCATTGAGCTTGAGGCCATGGCTTTGACACCAGGCATCTGTCTCAGTGAGGCCCTTTTGTAGGATGTCCACATCGTTAGGAGTTTTGATTATGGCTCCTAGTCGGCTTCTTTGTTAGCCTGTACTTCAGAGAAGTAGATACCAAACAGGAGAGGACCCAGGACTGAACCTTGTGGTACTTCACTTGTCACTGGTCTGAAATCAGATTTGGAGTCTGCTTTCACAGTGTGAGTTCTGTCATTGAGCCAGTTGGCAACCCATCTTGTGACATAAGAATTTATACCTAGTTTAGTGAATTTATCTATAATTCCATAGTGGGGGACAGTGTCAAACGTCTTGGCGAGATCTAGATAGGCTGTGTGAACAACCTTACCCTCATCTACGGCTTTGGTGACCGCTTCATAGAAGTCTGTCAGGTTTAGGAGACATGATCTGCCTTTTACAAACCCGAACTGGGTGGGGTCCAGAGTTTGGAGATTACCAATGTCATTGTTTATAAGTTCCATGATGATACATTCCATAGCTTTGCAGACCAGGCTCGTCAGGCTAATGGGGCGGTAGTTCCCAGGGTCCATGGTGGCTCCTCCTTTGTGGAGTGGGATAACCGTCACTGTGCACCATTCAGTGGGCCCAAAGCCTGAGGTGAGGCTGTGATTGAATATGTTACTTAGTGGGGTGCCAGTTCATTCTGTAGTTCATGTAGAACGTAGCCTGGGATTTTGTCAGGTCCCATGGATACTGTGTTCTTGGCTCTGGCGAGTGTGGTTTTTACCTGTGCAGCCATGATTATAGGAATTTTGCATTCTTCCAGTATAGAGATGAGCCCTTTACGGGGGGTAAAGTTAACACTGAACCTATCTGCCAGGATGTTGGCAATATCAGTCGGTTCTGTATATTTCGTGCCATTGTGCTGTAATTCAGAGCAGATCTGAGTGTTGCCATTGAGATTTTTGATATAGCTGTAGAATGCTTTGTGGTTGTCTTTAGAATCAGTGGCGATTTTGTTTTCATAACCAGCTTTGGAGGATTTTATGAGGGATCTCACCTTCTTACTGAAGCTGACCAGGGAGTTCCTCCAGTCATGGGCTTTTACTCTTTTTTTGCAAAAGTTTCTTTCTTCTGTTGTAAAGTTTGTTTATGGCAGGGGACCACCAGATTGGATTCCTTTTTTTGGAGGATAGCATCTTGGTTCTGTTAGGGATTGCACGATCCATGCACTCATGTAAGTGCTTATAAAGTGCATTTGTGTAGGATTCAGCAGTTATACCTCTGTTGTCCGTCTGCATGGGTGTCTTGAAGTTTGCCACTTCTGTCTTAAGAAGCGTGAAGTTGGCTTTGGAAAAACTTTTTTACGGTGGTTTCCCCAATGGGGAGTGGGGGCAGGATGTGGATGTCTAGGGTGATTAGCTTGTGGTTGGATCTGACCAGTGAAGAATTGACCTCTGGTGTGGAACACCGGTTGCCCATGTTGGTAATGACCAGGTCTAGGATATTGCTGCCCCTGGTGGGGGTGTGGATAAGTTGATCCAAGGCACTGGAATTTATGAATTCCAGAAAACACTGAGCAAAAGAGTTGATACATGAGTTGTTTTCCCAGTTAATGGTGAGGTAGTTGAAATCGATCATTATTAGGGTATTAGGTTGTACCCTAATATTTTCCAGTTTATCAAGAAATGAGGAGTGGGAATCCTGGGGCATGGTGGGGGATTTGTATCAAGCTACAGTTTGGATTGCAGTCTTGCCCAGAGTTAGTTGCACTTGGATAATCTCGGATGCATTATGCTGAGCAAGTTGCCTGGAGGTGTGGATATCCTTAATGAATATGGACATGCCTCTGCCTTTAGTGTTTCTATCCAGGTTAGGTGGCCAAAAGGTGTGGTATGAATTATAGCCTGGTAATGCAGGGGTGCTCTCTGGAGCCTTGAACCAGGTCGCCGTCACTGCAGAGATGTCAGAGTTCTCCATTTTAAGGAGTGCCTCAAGTGAGTGCATTTTGAGATTTAGACTTCTGGCATTGAGTAGCATTGCCCTCAGATTTTCCTTGCTTGTACTTGTTATGGTGGTGAATTTGTCATTTCAACCTTGCCTACAAAAAGCACTATAGGGTTGGCAAGAGCCTTAGACAGTATCTGGATTCCCAAGGGTGACCGGTGCAGGCCATCTCTGGCAAAGCATCGTGGTCTGTTGATCATGTCATCCCAGGCAGACAGACACTGAATCCCCTTAGAATAACACCAGAAGCTTAGCCAATTGTTGAAGTCAATCATTTTGTCCTTGTACTGTGGTATCATTCTGGATGATGGCAGGATGCTACTCAGGGCTAGGGTCATACTTGCCTGGGCTACAAGATCAGAGAGCTCTTCCATGTCTCTCTTCATGTAGTCCAGGGAGGTATGTCTCAGGTCATTCACACCAACATGGACAATGACAGAGTCATATTTATACTTGTTGTGGAGTGACCTGAGTGCATGCGTTATGTGGTGGATTTTGGCACCCGACAGTCAGCTGACAGTAACTTTCTCCTTGTTTAGCCTGGTGAGTGGAACATCAGTGTGCCTGACTTTAGAGTCACCTATTACTAGAGTGTTGGGTACGTTGTCATACCTTATGGGCTGTGGTTGAGTGGCATACTGAGTTTGTGGGCTGTGTGTCATTTAGGTTTTGTTAGGGGGGTGAAGGTTGCTTGCGTTTCTGCTTTGGATGTCCCTGTTGCTTGGGCAGATTTTTATTGAGAGCCTCGACAAATGTAGGTTTGTGTTTCTATGTGTGTGTTTTGGTGGTTTAGGTTTTGAGGGACTATATGATGAGTGTGGTGTGGTGCAAGTGTTTACCTTCTCCTTTTGACTGTCTCAGTGCAGTCTTGGGTGAAGAGAGCTTTGCTTCCAGTTTGGCTGTATAAGTGCATCTCTCACAGGTTGTAGTGTTGGGTGGTAGGAGGAGAGGGTTGTCTGTGTACATGAGGCAATTGCTGCATTGCCGCAAGATGCCCAGATTCATCATGTAGACAGGAGAAAACACCAGGAGCTGACTCTTAGACATGCCTGGATAGGTGCTTATTTTTTAAGTAGTAAAAACTGTTTTCCTCTAGACAAGTGAGGAAAGTTGAGTGCTGTAGTAATTTGTAGCTTATTTAGTGCTTACAACGAGTTCTGAACCCGTGCTGAGTTCAGAGAAACAGATTTGATTGCTAAAACTAAAAAAAAACTGGCTAGTTCTAAGGGAAAATTCGAAGAGCAGACTTTATGGCACTGGGAATAGTTGAACCTTAGCTAAGTCGTGATGCATAAAGTGTTATTTTTATTTTTAGATAAGCTACCTAGTACTTACCACTCCCACTGATAAGCTGGAAGGCTTTCCTCCTACACAGAAAGGCTTGGGAGCTCAGAAACTTACAAACAGTCCTGGATACAGCAAATCTGTGTCTGGACTAGACTACTTACAGGAAAGGCAGGAAACAAGCTTAGAATTTTTTTTTTTTTTTTTGTAAAGTGGAAAGGGAGAAAGGAGGAGCAGAAGATAATTCATGGTTAAGAAACTAAGTGGGTTGGCCTTCTCAAATGTTCTCCCTGTATTGGGTAGAATCAGGTAATGACACTAGACTGGGAGGAGTGTCCCAGATCAATGTTACAGTAGGGATGGGCAACTGCAAAGCCACCAAGTATAAGTACAGGATACCAATAGGGAAGGAGGGTAGGAAACAAAAATCAGAACAAACAAACTCAAACAGATGCTTAACAAATGTAGAAAATTTCCAGTTAATACCTCATACACAGTGAAACCTGCTAGAAAAGTATGCAGCAGACAATAAATACATAACTTGTAAAAATAAACAAAAACAGGATACTTAAAGTTATGTATCACAGATCAGTTTACTCAGTGCCCTTCCTCCGATTAGCTCAGTGTGAAATGGCAGAAACACTCACAAGTTAACTTCTTAAGTAACAGAAAGTTGAAACCTGAGACAACTTAAAAAAAAGCTCAAAAGAACCAATGAGGTGCTTACTCCAAGCCATAGTCCAGGTAACTCCAATCAGCCAATGACCATAAACACTTCCTTCTCACTGAAATGCAAGAATGGCTTTGGCTAAACTAAGATGGCCTAGAACATGTGCTTAGACAAAGCCTTTGCAAACAAACAACTAGGCCTAAAACACAAGCCTGAATATGGACAATGCTACAACTACCCACACGATTTAGGTAGGAAAAAACTGCAGAAATGTTTATCACAGCAGAAAAGCTCCACTGAGCCTTTAAATGAAAGTTTTAAACAGATAAAGGAGCAAGGAGACTGTAGAGAATGCTTTTAACTGCAAACAAGTTATGTGATACACTCCTTGGCAGGAAATCAGAACAAACAAACCCAAACAGATGTAGAAAATTTCCAGTTAATACCTCACACACAGTGAAACTAGCTAGAAAAGTATGCAGCAGACAATAAAAGTGCTATAAATAACTCGGAAAAATAAGCAAAAACAGGCTATTTGATGTTATATATCACAGATCAGTTTGCTCTTGCATGTTATCCAAATACTCTCTTATTTTTTTAGTGCTTGCAGTTACTCCTCCTCTTGTTCTGTGAGATTCCATTTATTCTGCAATACTTTAACCCGTCAGACTCTCAAAATAATTCCTGTTACTTCTTAACCATATCTTTTTCTCTTTTATTTCTACCCTGTTTTTAAAATCATTAGCTTTTCATTCTGAAGAAATTTCCGTTTACCCTAATAAAGGACGAATAATTTCCACAACCCGTTACTTAAATTCCTCTCTTTTTAACATATGTGTGGGAAAGCACTAGTGTCTTATTTTTACTTTATGACTATGCATTTTTTTCTCAGAGCATGATCTGAAATAGTTATTAGATGTATTTCAAAGCTTTCAATTAAATGTACATGTTCCCTTGAACTGTAATTTCTATCCATTCTAGCCCAATTATTGTTCCTTGACACTCACCATTCAACCCAGTTCCATATTCATGGGTGGCTTTAATTACCTCACTATTAACTGGGAATCGTATACGACATTAAACGTACATGCACAGAGATTCCTGGATTTTGTGAACACAAACTCCTTGGACCAGATAGTCAATACACCAACCAGGGGTGTAAACGTACTGGATCTGGTCCTCACTAATATGGGAGAGTGCTGCACACCCCCTACTGTAATGCCTTTCCTGGTAAGGTCAGACCACCAAATGGTCTCAAAACCTGGACCCCCAGCTAAACTGCGAATATTCAGGAACTATTCTAGGGCTAACCTCCTCCTATTAAGTGAGAACCTGGCAAAATTTTCTTGACCCTGTAAACCGTGAGAACACTTCTGCCTATGCAGAACTGTTCACAGAAACCCATTACAAGCATGTTAACAGCTGCATAGAGGCAGCTGTAACCAGCAGGAAGAAGTAGAGAACTAACTCAAAAAACAAGCCACCCCGGTGGAATCACAAAATCAGTCGGATATATAACAGGTGGAAGGAAATTATAGCAAAAAATTAGGAGGTGCAGCACCCAGCAGGATAAGAGCACTCTCATTAAACTAAACAAACAACTCAGAGGACAAATAAAGTCTACCAAAGCCAGATTTGATGTAAGTTTGGCGTCCCAGGCCAAGGACACCCACAAAGCATTCTTTACCTATGTCTGCAACCTCCAAGGCAATACAAAATTGTGTGCAGAGGTCATTGTAAATGGAGCCACTTATACTGAGCCAGAAGATACAGCAAACCCCCTGGCTGATAAATTCAGCTCCAGCTTTACTCCTCTCTCCCCCTCAACCTTCCTTCATGAAATATCATCAAATATAACTCCGCCTACTATCACTAGGGAACAGGTCCTTAATGCTCTCTCTAAGACCAAGAACACTGCATCAGTGGGCCCAGCTAATATCCCAGGATGCCTTCTAAATAGCATGAAATATAACATATCAGGGCCTCTGGAATTACTATTTAACTGTAGCCTCCAAACAGGCTTTGCACCTCATGAGTGGAGAAAGGCAACAGTCATCCATCTGCACTAAGGTGGACCAAGTACAGACCCTGGAAACTACAGACTCATAAGTCTCAGTAGTCCTATGTAAAGCCATGGAAAGAGTTATCATGGAGATGATCAGTAGAGATATAGTAACCCTACAGACACTGGACCCAACCCAGTTTGGTTTCGTAAAGGGCAGATCATGCCTACTCAAACTGGTGGACTTCTTTGAGAATGTCACCAAAGCAGTGGATGAGGGCAAAATTGTTTACATTGCCTACCTTGACCTGGCCAAGGCATTTGACACAGTTCCCCACTTGGACATTGTTGACAAGCTCAGGAGATTAGGTACAAACCCGTATGTCACCTGGTAGATAGCCAGCTGGCTCACAGACAGGACCCAGGAAGTTAGAAGTGGGGAGTCCACCTCCACAAAGAGGCCAGTCACAACTGGAGTCCCTCAGGGATCAGTCCTTGGACCGCTCCTTTTTGGCATTTATTTCTCAGAAGTCAAGGCCAATGTCAGTGGTTTTTGGCTGACTAAATTTGCAAATGATTGCAAATTAGGAGCTGTCATTGAATCTCACACTGATACAAATGTTCTCCAGGAGGGGCTGACACAGACAAACAACTGGTGTCAGAGTCATGGACTAAAAGTAAATGCCAAGAAATGCATAATAGTATCCTTTGGGAAGTCATCATCCCTGGTAACTATCATATTGACAACACACCCCTTAGAGTTGACCAAGTAGTCAGGGACTTAGGGACACACACATATGGTAATCTAGCCTTTGATCATTGCGTGTCTACAGTGAGGAGGAAATCATTTTATGTTGCACAACTCATAAACATAGGTATGGCATCCAAGTCCAAGGAAGTCATTGCTCCACTGTATTTGGCATTCATCAGACCTATGATTGAGTACACTGCCCCCTTTGGTATGTACCTAACCAGGCATGTCCAACAATTGGAATGTCCATAGAGGTTTCTCACTAAAATAATGCAGGGCATAAGTAATTTGTCCTATGCAGACTGCCTCAAGGCTCTATCACTGTATTCTGTCTCCTAAAGGATTTTGAGGGGAGATCTATGCCTGGCATACAAGGCATTGTCAGACCCCATTCTGATGGACCTCCTGCATATCCACAAAACAAACAGTACCAGAATTACCCATTCTAAAGACTTAAACCTTGCCTGTGATATAAATGGGACCTGCTGGAGAGAGAGGTATGTATCCCAGAGACTACCCCGTTTATGGAACAGCCTTCCTATCCATGTGAAGCAGAGTTCCTCCCTAATCCAATTCAAGTGCAACTTGGACAGTTGGATGGGAAACCGGAAATTCATCTCTGGTTTGGCACCTATGTCTCTGATGCAGACAGGTAACCTGTAAATGGTTCATCTCTCAGGCCCATGCTTACACTTATCAAGGGTATCAGAACTAATCAGAGATTTGGGATACATGGCTAGGCTTAAAAAGGCCATTGTGGTGATTAGCGTAGTAAACACCTATGAACCTATGAATATGTGCATTCTGTATGAGTTCTTACTACTAAATTTTTGTCTTCCATACCCAGTATTTTCATAAATTTCTTCGGAAATGTACCCCCTTTTGTTATGTTTTCTTTTGTAGATTCTCCTGATACATCCTCAGTATTGCACATCAAGTTCTAGTCTTCAGCTATGAATAATATTCCCTACTGAAAGCTGATAAGTAGAATTAATTGTAAAAACTAGCTGTTTATATTTTGATCCCTGTTTGGGGCTTTAGTCAGACAGTTTCATTCATGGTTGTGGTAGAACTGAGAAATACTGCCAGATCTGAGCATCGTTTAGTCATTTATTACTGCATTTGTTTTCCATAAAAGTGTTCCTGGTTTCTGCATAGTCTGGTGCTTTAGCTGTGGTAGAACTTCAGTAAAGAGAGTATTACTTATTCTGCTCTAGGACTGGTGCTTCAATGCTTTTACAGCTGTTTATAGTCCAGTTTTGTTGCTAGAGTCTTCTATTCTGCTTAGAATTTACATGTTTAAAGTTGCATTCCAGTGCCTTTCTGTTCCCCTGTTTTATTTTTTGTGTGTGTCTGTCCCAGCCCCCACTGAGACATTAAGTTATAGTTTCTGAAATTTTAACCTACCTGGGTTCATTGACCTGTAGTGCAGTCATAGGACTCCAACATTGGATTTATGGGATTAGATCCCTCTCTGCCTTGTTTATGACTGTTATGATAATCTGACTTCCAAAATCTCTCCCTCGCCGTTTTCATTGCTGTTGTCTGTTGTGTAAGCTATTTAAGTACTTTTCCCACCCTTTGTTTTACATAGGTCTATAATACTGAGTACCCACCCAGCAAAACTAGTATTGCTCTTGAATAAATTTCTTTACCACAAACTGTCTCCTGACCATTTTCCCAAAACTCCCATCTGCTTGGCACCCTTGCTATACTCTGTGAGGATCCTGAATTAATCCTACTCCATCCTTGGCCGATAAGAGATTTATTTTATTGTTTTTCACTTCATTTAACTGTTTATGAGTGCTGCTTTATTTGTTGCTTCTTTACTTTAAATAATTTTAAAGGTCTGTAGTACTCGCCTTATTCAAGTAGTTTATTTAAGGTTTTTGGTAGCATTGCACTCTAAGCAACCTTTTTTTGTGTTTTTCATTAAAAGGACTGGGATAGTCCATCTTGGGGCAGGAGTTGGCGGTGTGGTCTATCTGAGTTGGGAAATACATAAGAAAGCTGTAAGTGTAGTCATTTTATTTCCCAGAGGATTAAAAGCCAGTTTTTTGAACTGTAAGTGTGCGTATACATTTGGAGCATTTGCTCACCTCTGCACATCATGCATCAGTGGCTAGCAGTGCACTGTATTATAGACACAGACACCTAGAAGCCAAATTGTCCCCATAAAACTATCTCCAAACCTTTACCAGTAACTTGGTGAGTGTAGAACAACTATTTTGCACATTGAGTAGAATAGAGCGGCTAGTTTGCACGTTTAGGGGCACTGCCCCTTCAGTTTAGTATTATATAGCTTAGTCTAGTCTCTAGCCCCTAAAGCACCCTTAGTCAGCCTGCTGTTAACCTCTTGTGCACTGCAAACTTGTAGCTTGCCCAATAAAGGACTTAACATCATGGATATGCACTTTCCCAACTTCTCCCCAGCCAGTTTTGGGGATATGGGTATACTGAGACAGTGCAACAATTTTCTGATGTTTACTGATATCCATTTAATCCTCAAAGAAACAAATACAGTATATGAGATATGTTTATATACAGTGTCTTTGGAGGCAAGATGCTTGCGTAAAGACACTCATAAGAACAATCTGGTTGTCAGAAACAAATACGCTACAATAGTATTCACCCCACACATAGACCTAGTTATGCCGAGGCACTTAATTGTAATCTTCTCAAACTTCACATACCTTCCAGACGTTCCACCTGTAAACATTATCCTCAGCAAACCCCAAAGAATTCAACGGAACACCCAGCACTGCACATTCAGCCACACCCAGTGGAGCTTGAACTACCAAGATCGTAAAACAAGCCAATATATTACTCAAGACTCTAGTCTTAGGGGGCTTCATTGTACATTATACTGATGGCTCATTCACCAAGCTGAACAGGAAGGCAATAATGGTCATTTGCCTATCAGGGGCCAGGAAATGCCATGTTACACATGCAGTTAGGTAATCACATCACAGGTACGAGTGTGATTCTGCCATAGTCATTGTAGGTGTAAATGACCTGGCATGTGCCTTCCTAGACTATAAAGACAGACATTGTGGAGATCTTGGACTATGTGTCATAGGTTGGTATGTGTCTAGCACTGAGCAGTATTCTATCTTCACCAAGGATGGTGCCACAATATGAAAAGAAGATGATTGAATTTAATAATTGGCTTAGTTTTGGGTGTCATTTTAAGGGGTTACAATAGTTGTCAGTGTTGGAGTACATGTTAACAAGCCCTGTTGATTTGCCAAGGATGCTCTGCACCTGTCTGCTTTAGGTCTGTGAATATTGGCTAAAACATTGCCCTCCCCGTAGAGCCTCCTTTAGGCAATGCCAAACTGACAAACCTTCTAACATAGCAAGGAAACCTAAAGGTGTTACTGCTCGATGCCAGGAGTCTAAACAAGGAGCTCCACTCCCTCCATGCTCTTCTCACATTGGGGAATGCAGACATCTGTGCAATTACAAAGACATGGTTTAAAGCTATAGAAAGTATTGTGGCAATGCAAGGCTTCAGTACCTTCTACACATTTAGACCAGCAACTACACAGACAGGGTCTAAAGGTGGAGATGCCTCGATCTACATCAGTAACGAGCATAACTATAGGTTGGTTAACCAGGATGCCCACTGTAGTTCCTCCATGCTGAGATTACCGTAGACAAAGTCCCATACCATATCCTAACAAGCAGTAGGTCTTGCTGTAGCTCCCATGAAGCCCGTAGCTCATACTTACACCTGTTAGAGATGCTTCACTCAACCACACTCATGGGGGACTTTATTATCCCTTTGTAAACTGGGAATCCTATACAAACCCCACAATTTCAGGAGTGGTGATTCCTAGACTTTGTAAGTGCAAACACATTAGACAAGTTAGTGCATACACTTATTAGAGGTACAAAACATATTGGACCTGGTACTTACAAGTATGGGGGAATGCTAGGAGCAATCCCAGAATCCTCCCCAATTAACATCTTACAAGAAACACAGACAAATGACTGGTGCCAAAGCCATGGCGTAAAACTCAGTGCCAAGAAATGCAGTACCTTTTAGAAGTCGGCCAACCAGGGAAGCTACCTCATTGATAAAACATCATTAAAAGTAGACACAATATTCAGGGATTTGGAGACTCATGTAAATAGTAACCTGGCTTTTGACAAACATGTGTCTTAAGGTTGTAAGAAAATCATTTTGTGTCACTCAACTTAGAAGTAAGGGCGATGCGTCTAGGGCCAGGAAAGTCATTCCTCTGCATCTGAATCCTCATAAGCAGTCAGGGTGTTGTGTTTTTCAAAAAAAATCTAATCAATCAGATCAAAAAAAATCCCTGCATTGTCATTACTTCAGGAGAAGGGTGTCTTTTTCTTTTATGGGTTTGATGTACTCAGCTATCATCAAACCCATCATTGAGTATAGTGCACTCTTCTGTACATACCTGATTAGGCACATGCATTAACTGAAACGTCTGCAGAGATTCTTCAGAAAAAGAATACAGAGAAGTAAACACAATGTCCTGTGTAGTGTGCCTTGAAGTCCTATTTCTTACTCTGCTACAGACAGTGAGAGACAATTTATGCCTGGCATACAAGACATACTTGGATTCTCCTTTGATAGAGCTTTTGCATATTTGTAAAATGAGCAGCACCAGAACTACTAGGTCTAAGGATTTAAGCTTTGCTTGTGATTTAAACAGGACATGTTTATTGGACAGGTATGTATCTCCGAAAATCTCCATTTTCTGGAATAAGTTTCCCATGCATGTGAACATAGCCATTCCCTAACCCTATTGAAGTGCAGCCTTGGCCAGTGGATGGGAAATCAGGAATTCACCCCTGGTTTGACACCTATGCCTCTGATGGACAGAGGCAGCCATTAAATTATGTCCTAGCTAGCAAACACCCCTTGAAGTAGCCCCTTAGGCACAATAACCCATGTGATGCATTTGGTATGCATGGCTACACTGATAAAGGCCCCAGTGGTCATTAGCATAGTATACACCTATGAACTTACTATTTTTCCCAAAAATTTCTTAAGCTCCAAAAGTAAAAGATTTTGTTGGAGTATATATATATATATATATATATATATATATATATATATATATATATATATATATATATATATATATGTCAGTGTAGCCTTCCTTCCTTGCCAATAGTCCCTTACTACCACAAACTGCCATTATTGTCTTTTGTTTAACTCTTCTATCACTATTGGAGCCCCTCTAGCAATCAGTATTATTACTTCCCTTTTACTTTGTTCCTGTTAGTTTGCTGCATATCCACCCTGAAATTATTTTTGTCAAATGCATATGCTTATATATTTCCAATTGTGTATCCTGCAGCATTCCTATTTGTACTCTGGATTTCTTAATATAATTAAATATTATTTTCATTTTGCCTATATCTGTAAGGTCTTAGTGTAGTCATTATAATAAAAGCTATTGTTCCCACTTATTATAATGTGATTTTTTTTAAATTTGTATTTCCATCTTTTGTTTTACATGTACACCCTAATGTTTGGCAGGCTGATCTTTCATACAGTTGTTTTTTGTCCTGTCACATTTCTCAAGACTTCAAAAAACTAAATTCATGTTTCAGAATACTGCAAACCAGCAAATGTGGAATTTAAAATCCAGACTAGTTTATTCAAAATAATATATGGTCAAGTGCTTTCATCCTTGTCAAGATATTAGGACTTCATCAGAACCAGGAAGTACAACAAATCACATGACTTATAAAGATCAACAGTTGACATGACAAATACTGATAAAAACTTAAACTGCCAGTAACCAGCTAATTAAAAACTTTTAGTACTAAGTGCATAAATGAACGTGCATAAATATGAATCCTTAAAAAGTATTGCAAAAGTTGTAAAAAAAATTGTAGAATTTCTAAAACATAAAATAAGATAAAAAGTAATGAATAATAAACAAAAGAATAGAAAGCAGTTATTTACATGGTGTCTAAACATAACCACATGTTAGATGAATTCTATAGTACAATTGTGATGGTTAGATTACAGCTTTGATGCTCTCAGTTTTAAAACTGGGCTTATTGAAATGTGTTTAAGACCTAACATTGTTGAGGCATTAAGTTTAAACTGTCACAACAGTCCCCTGTAGTTTATGCAATTTTCCAAATGACCTCCACCCCCTCTCCCCCATTCCTCCTGAGTCACCACTTCAATTATGCCAAATTCTAACTTTTTGAAATATATACATTGTAAAGTTGATCTTTAAAATGTCCATTGTTAGTATTTCAAATGTGGATATTGTAACAATATTCATAGATTCTAATAGAATCCATAGGTTGTTGACCTTAACAACTACTGTGCTTTGAGGGTATATTTTGTTAAAGGGAATTGTCTGACTTCAGGAGTAATTTTTTTGGCTTGCTGTTTCACCTATATACTTCATCTTATGTGAGTAGGACAGAAAGACCCTTCTGGAAAAAGATCTATTGTTATTTTGCATAAACTAGCTTGTTTTTTAAACTCAACATTTCACTCCCTGGTTTTCTTGGTTGACTTGCTGGATACCACATGAGCCATTCTTTGGTTTTGATTTTCAGAATACTCCCATTTCTTCTTAACTTCGAACAAACACACAAAGCAATGTACATTTTCAACAAATTATGTTTAACCTTCCAGATAGGAACAATGTACCCATAATCGACTGCTGTACCCACAGGCATAACCTAATCTTAAATTAAGGTTACCCCTGCTGAAGATCATGCTCTAATGCTGTCCTTTTCATTCATTCTGCAACTTTTGGGTATTGCATCTGATGTCAGATCTGACTTGGCCACATTTACAAAACTCTCAGCTCCAACTCTGGAGCTCCTCCCTTTACCCACAACTCCCCATTCAGCCTGCAATATCTGAGACCTCGTTTGCTGCCATATGACTACAGATGTGGATCCTTCTCACAGACCTTTTTCGATGTATTATCCTTTGCCAGTGAGTGCATTTCCTTAATTTATTTTCTTATAATCTTACTTTCTTCTCATCACCTACTTCCCTTGCTTAGTTTTTCGAGTTTTTCTATCATGTTATGATTAGGTATTATCTTCTTCTGTATTTGTTCTTCTCTTCTACCTAAGGTAGCGGTCAGTACCATTGTTGCTACCTTTCCTTCCCTCTTTTTCTTTTTTTTTCTTCCATTTAGAGAGTATCTCGTTTACCCTACCATTGTTGGTATTTAAAAAAAAAAACTTTCTTTCTTCATCATGGTTGATAAACCCACTAGTTTTAAGAAATACACTTCCTGTGGGCACAAGATCCCTAACTCTAATGCCCACAGGGAGTGTCTATTGCCTGGGAGCTTCACACTTGAATACAAACTGCTCCATTTGTGTAGGGCCCTCAGTGACCATCAGAACAAATTGGTTCTAAAGGCTTGGTGTCACCTTCTTCTTCCTCTTTTTCTGCTCCAGGGGCTTAACCCCTGGCAAAAATATCAAAAGCCTCTTCAGAGGCTAAAGATTCTAGAAAGTGGTCTCCAACCTGCTCTCCGAAGTCGACTCCTTCTTAGGAGCCTCTTTCTAAAATTTAAAAGAGATTGTATCCTGCCCCCCTCGGATCCAAAGTGAAAACAGTCAGATCTGCCATCTTTAGACCCAATATCTCCCCTTGCTAAGTCTCCAGGAAACCAGTCCCCAGGTTTCTCTCTGGATCGTGTTTCTCCTCGGCTACATTCTCCTTTCCTTCAGGACACCCCAAGGAGAGAGTGTCAACCCCAGTCTACCACTTTCTCCATCAGGTCCTCCAATATCTTTCCAAAGCTGAAGTGAATAGGATGATGAGCAAGTTCCTCAGAGCTCAGATTCAGATGGGGGTTATCCTGGCTCTGTCTCCCATCAGATCCATGAGCCTGCCTTCTACTTCCCATGCTATGATTTCTCTTTCTACAATGTGACAAATTTTGGAGCCAAGAAACTCAAGCGTGTTGGAGTTGAATCTGAAGACAACTAGGTTTTCGACTCTGACTGCTTCGCTGACTTGTTCGGCACTGATTTCTTTGAACCAGGATGAGTTTCTGAGCCAAAGCATCAGTGCTGGGTACAGGGCAGTTGGGTTTCACTCTCAGGTTGTCAGAGCTGTCCCTGCCCCTTTGACCTTCAGCATTGAACAGCTCAGGTATGACTTCCCATTCAAGGCACAGGTCCAGGCAGGATCGGGAATGGTGGCATCTGGAGGTTTGGCTCTGATGTGGCCAGCTATGGCTTCTCCCGGTCCTTCTGCTTTCAAGGTGCTGGAGAGGTTCTTCTATTTTTCTGAGGGATTTGATTTCAGTTCACTCTTCAGATCCTACAGCCCTGCCTCCTTTGGTTCTAAGCTCTGATCCTCTCAGACCTATCACACAGGGACAACCAACCCCATCAAGCATCCAGACAGTCCTTCTCAAGGACTTTTCCCTCCCTTTGGTTACCTGTCCAGACCATCCCACTGGGGTGGCTCCCTGTAAGTGAATGTGCAAGAGGAGACACATAGACTCTCCTCAGTAGTCTGTCACAGAAGACACTGATTTCGATGAAGGGGGTGGGGGGTCCCCCAGATCACCACCAGATGACATCTCCTTCTGAGACATCTTAGAAATTCTCAAGCAGAAACGTGGATGGTTTTCTGATACCCCCTCCCAGGAGGAGCCAATGTTCCTGGAAGCTTTTGGATCCAGCCCATCTACAACTTGGTTGACCTTACCAATCGATGTGTTTATAGATAATTCTCTCACTGGGCATGGAAGGAATCAGATATTGTAGAGCCCAATCCCTGTTGCTTGATAAGTTTCTTGCCCTCCCCAAGGACAGGCCACACTGGAGCAGGGGGAGTTTCCATTGATGCTGTGGTTGTGGTGGCAGCCAGAAAGAAGGAACTGGCAGAGCAGAGCTCCTCTGTCCATCCCCTTAAGCGACAGTCTGTGGAGTTGGACAGATTTGGGAAGCATGCTTTTGCCTCAGCGACCTTTGCCTTATGGTGTCTGAATCACTAGGCTACAGTGGGATTTGACTAAAGAACTTTCCAAATCCCTCTGAGTCCATGTCCGTGGAGGAGTACAAGAAGTCTTCTTCACAACTGGCCCCTGTTCTCTCTCTAATGTGTCCATAGGGTTAAATTCCCATGCTGCTGAGAGTACTTCACAGTTGGCTGGTTCAGGCATAGCCATTAGGAAACATGCCTCGATGCACTTATTTGACTTTGCGGAGCCTTTCATGTCTTCATTCATCAGTTCTTCCTTTGTTGAATTATATCTGTTTGGCCTTACTGTTAAGGAAACGCTTTCACAGAGTGAACAGGATGGAAAAACCTTGCCTGCTGTAGGGATATGCTTTTCTACTCCTCAGTGATCCTTTTCCATGAATCTATAAGAAGGTAAGAAAATGTGGATGTTCTTCGTGTTTCACTGTTGCAATCATCACCTGTGGGTTATCCCAGCTGTGGTAGCCCTCGGCCGGCCCGAATACCAGAGTCAATGTTTTTCTGCATCAGCTGCTGTCGCTTGTTGACTGGCATCAGGCTGTGAGTGGTATAAAGCAAGGCAGCCAGTGCCATTACATCAGTTTTTCTTGCCGTGGAGCCCATAGCAGAAGCAGTTCACAAGTGTGCCGGTTAGTCGCTACCAGAGTTTGAATTACAGCTGAAAACGTCTAAAGCTAAGTACCCCATTGGGGATCCTTTTTTCTTGCACTAACCAATGTCCGAAAAAGTTAACAGTTATCTTGCCTGTGGAAAGCAGATCCCACACCGAGACTTCCATTCATACTGCGTCACTACTTTAGGCCCATATCACTACGTCCCCTGTTGCCGTTTCTGTGCCCTCTTTAATGCAGGAACCATTCGACGCAGAGCTCTTATTGTTGACAGGTATTTTCGTCTGCTGTCTTCACATTCCGAAATGGCACAATCCATAGACATTTCAAAAAAATGTAGAGATAAAGATAGAGACAGACCACACAAGGCTAAGCCTTCCAACGATGCTACTGCTAAGCAGGTTGTCAGTTCTCCGGAATTCAGTGAGGTGCTTTCGCAGCCCCTGATGCCTGATATATCTACACAGGTCTCTACCGAGACCCTTTCTGAGTCTGGTATGCCGCAGAGATCTTCATCTTCCGAGCCTTTGGTTGTCTCTGCCTTGGTTGGGTCCGGAGCCACGACGCAGGCACCAGCTTCCGAGGAGGCCTTTCGCACTACTGATTCTAGACAAAAAACTATGTCTTCTACTCCGACTACCATTTCTCTCAGACCGATGGATACTCTTAGGCCTAGAAGCAGGCCACTCCTAGAAAATCTACTTCTAGCCACCATCTTACTCCTGCTCCACCACCCCAAGCCCAAATGCTTAAGATGGCGGAGGATCTTATCTCCCTTATCAGGGGTAGTCAGGCCACAAAGTCTAAAAGAAAAAGACACCCTTCTCCTGAAGTAATGACAGAGCAGGATTTTGAGGAATCTGATTATTCAGATTTTGAAAATGAACAACAACCCCTGACTGCTTATGAGGATTCAGATGCAGAGGAATCAATTCTTTCTGCCTCCACACCAGAAGACCTTTCCTTTGGGAAACCCTTCACACCCTCAGGGAGCATTTCCACTTGGAATCTCAGGACTTCCCTCAGTCTAAGAAAAGACTGAGAGATTTTCTAGACCTGCCCCAGCACAGACCCCTGGCCTTCCATCCTATCTCAGAAGTGGTGGATGATGTTTTCCATGAATCCAGCTTAGCCCCTGATGCCCTCCCACCTGCTCTCAGTAAACCTGACAGGTATTACAGAGTAACGGATTCTCGCAAATACCTGTACAGACATCCTGCTGCAGACAGGAGATCATTACACAGGGACCTAAAGGAGCTAAGACTAGTTCTGCAAAGAATCCTATTCCTTCAGACATGGATTCCAGAGCTGTGGGCAGATGGGGTAAAAAAGTATACACCTCTGCATCCTTAGCTATCAGAGCACTCAGCTGCCAGTTCCATATGTTAAAATAACAACAACACACTTTGGAACTATTAAAGCAAAAGATTTCTACCTTTCCTGACTGCCAATTTGAAAGAGTTGGCAGATGCACTCTACTTATCAAGTGGCTAAACACTCATTACACTGTGAATATGATGCCCTTGAAGCCTCAAGCAGGGCAGCAGTGTCAGGATCTGTCATTAGGAGACATGCATGGTTGAAGGAACAACCTCTCCCTGATCTTGTCAAGTCTAAATTAATTGATGCACCCTTGGATAAGGACCGCTTGCTTGGAGTAAAAGCAGAAGCGGTGCTTAAAAAGATGGAAGACAAAGCAAAATCTATGCAAACAATAAAGGATTTCTTTCAGATTCAACCTCCTAGGCTCAGCAGGAATTTTCCCACTAAGCACTGGTCCTATCCTACACCTAGCAGACAGGAGCAAGGTAAGCCCCGCAGGGACAGACCACCCAGGACCTTATCCCAGGGACAGCAGAGAACCAAATAGTGGACCACTTCCATGCCAAAGGCAGGGAGTTCTAAGCCATCCTTCTATGGCAAAATCTCTCACTGACTCTCTCTACCCCTTCTGCCCTCCTTTCACTCACCAAAAGCTAGGAGGAAGGCTCTCCCTCTGCAAAGAAAATTGGCTTTCTGTAACAAAGGACCAATGAGTCTGAAAGATAATTTTTCAGGGATACAAATTCTCTCTTTCGGCAAACTTCCAATTCCAAGAAGGTACCCAGAATTACCTCCAAATCAGTGGGCAGAGACATTGAAACAAGTCCAAACTCGTATATCCCAGGGAACAGTAGAACTTGTTCTTGCAGATCAAACAGGCAGAGGCTTTTATTCCAGAATGTTCCTTATTCCCAGAAAAGAGGGCACTTGGTGCCCCATCCTGGATCTATCCATTCTGAACACCTTCCCGGTAGTCCCCAAATTCAAAATGCTAACTTTGCAGCCGCTGTTGCCTCTGCTGACAAAAAATGCCTGGTTAATGACCCTAGACCTAAAAGATGCCTACCTCCACATCTCCATAAGGGAATCCTGCAGGCAATTCCTGAGCTTCAGAGCAGGCACACAACACTTTCAGTTCTCTGCGCTACCCTTTGGCTTATCTACTGCTCCCAGGGTATTCACCAAATGCTTATTTCCGGCCATAGCATTTTGCAGACATAGAAATACACAGATTTACCCTTATGTGGATGAATGCCTCATTCAGCCAGAGTGCAGAGATAAGCTGCTGCAGGACCTCCTGTTTGTCAAAACCCTCCTAACGTCCTTAGGGTTCACCATCAATGAGAAGAAAGCAAAGCAAACACCCTCCAGGAGGATAATTTTCTTGGGAGCACTGCTGGACACAGTATCCCAAATGGCCTTCCTGTCCCCAGAAAAGCAGAGCTTCCTGCCTCTGTACTTTACCCAACTGGCTTCCAGAAGTCACCTCATGGTGAGAAAGTTCCTGCAAGCCTTGGGGTACATGGCATCTTGCATCCTTCTAATTCCTCAGGCCAGGCTTAACATGAGAAAACTTCAGTGGTATCTAAAGAACCTTTGGTGTGAGCACTCTCAGTTTCTAGAGACCACTTTTCCTCTGATCCCATGTATAATGGCTGGGTTTCTCTGGTGGGCAGGGGCCTGTGCCAAGAACAAGGGTCTTCCCTACATCCTCCACCCTACCGGGCAAACCATCACCACTAATGCCTCAGACATTGATTGGGGCGCTCACCTAGCAAGCAGGTGCACCAAAGGTCTTTGGGATGCCCAGCACCTTCCCTTACACATCAACCAGAAGGAAATGATGGCAGTACAAAAAGCCTCTCTGACATCCTTCAAACCCCATGTGAAGACTGGGTAGAGATGGATGAAGGCTGCCAGCCTAGCCAAATACAATTTGATATATAATTCTGTCAGTTGAATATATGAATATAAAATACAGGCTTTCTTCCTTAAATGAAAGAAAATACTAAAATTTTGAACTTCAGGATTGGAGCAACATTGCCATCTGCTATAAGGAAAACTAAGTCAAGCATTTCAAATGTTTCCTTTGAAATTAAAATTATTTCATCACTACCTTTGATGTTTTACAGTTTGGCTCCGGTCCGACTAGATGAAGGCTTCCTGCCTATTGTTTTAAGGCTAAAGTTAATGACCAGAATTTACATGTGGACTTTTATTGCTCTAAGTGTAAAATAATGTAAATGCAGTTTCTGTGTGGCCTGGGAACTCCAGGCTAAATGTCAAAGAAGTGATGTAATGAGAACTAAATGCGAATGATGTAAGCTGGGAGGGCCCAGCAGAAATGTTTGTTAATGATTTTAAAAACTGTTGCTCAGAGAGAGACTGTAAGCATTTTTGTCTTTATATCCAACCTACAGCACTGCCTGTTGTCTTAAGTAAGTTATCTTAGAAGTGTGTTTTCTTGTAGAAATAGCTAGGACTATAAAGATTAGACTACGTGTTTTTCTGTTATGTCAGAACTGTACTACTGAATTATTTTAAGTTTCTGTGTGATCCCTAAACTCTTGAATAGCACTGTGGTGTAGTAGTATTGTCTTGTGGTTTTAATTATTTATTATTAAATATTTTAAAACCTTTTAACTGTGGCTGGTTTATGTAGAGATAAATTAAGCTTTAGAGTACATTGCATGCTTATAAGCGATCCTGTAATAAGCCCTTCCAATAAGCCTTGATTGCTTAAGTTACACTAATATTGGATGATAATATTGCACAGTAATAATTGGACATATTTTAAGGGCCTTTGGGTAGCTGATAATTATTAGCTGGTGGTGACAGTAATTACTACTGTATAGTCTGGGTAAATGGGCACAGCTTGGGAATCTGTGTCAGCCTTTCCCAGGAGTGTCTGTGAAGTTGTATAAATACTTATCTCAAAGTGTGTGTGTGTGTGTGTGTGTGTGTGTGTGTGTGTGTGTGTGTGTGTGTGTGTGTGTGTGTGTCATCTACTTGGGCATAGTATTGTGTTGACCAAAGGCTCTGGGTACGGTTCCTGACCCCCTTACTCCATGGGAGAGCTGTAACTTCTTGTAAAAAACGCCTGACTCTGTTTTGATTATACTGCTGTAAAAATGTTTTTTAGAATGTTTGAAGCTAACACCTGAGATGCGTAGGAAAAAGTTTTGTGAGCATAGAAGCAAGGCATATGAAAGTGTGTGTGAATATGTTGCTAACTGAGCACTTATTTTCATAGATGGATGAGTGGGTGTCAGGTCACCACTTTTGAAGGGCTTGCAGGCCTTTTGGTGAGGGAACAATCCCTTAGCACTTTGCTTGAGGGCATGAGAATCTAGTTAGCTGATTGACAATGTGCTACTTCAGATGAGTTGAAGAAGAAGGGAGACCTATACCTGGAAAGCAGGGCAGCCATGCACAGGAAGGGGGCCCCCAGTACTGCTCATGGGTCTAAAGGAACCCATGGTTGGCAGCACAGACTGCTTTAACAGCATCTGCCAGTAGCAGGGGAAGCCACTAGTCCAAGTACATGTCCAGGAGCTAGGGTTAAATGTTTTGAATGCAACCAGTGGGGCCATGTGACATACAGGTATCCACGGAGGCTAGGTGGGGAACCAAAAGTGAGGGAGCCAGTAAGTGGGAAAGACAAAATGCCAATAGTAGGTTGTCTTGAGACAACAGGGGTACTAAACTACCATCCTGCAGATGTCCTGAGGGGGAAGGATTTGGATGGGGCTGTACCATGTGCTTATGCATTTACACGCAGTGAGGCTAGGAGACAGGCATGTGGGTCTGGGGGAGACCCAGACAGGCTGCATACTTGCAGCCAGGACTGGTGAGTTGGTTACTTCAGGAAGGGAGCTACTTTGTAGTAGTGAGACTGAAGGTGAGCCACAGATGCTTGCGAGTACTGATGTTCCCTTGGACAGGGTAACTGCAAAGGTAGAGGTGAGTAGTAGTACCCAGGCTGACAGTGAGGCACTGCTGTCAGAGGATGCCAGACTTCCTGTGGAAGGGGAGCTGGGAAGGGTTACAAGGAGAGAGTTGAGACAGGCTCAGCTCTCAGACCCTACATTGCAAGGCCTGAGGCAGGTAGCTATGGAGGCACCTGATTCTCAAGGAAAAGGGGAGTCTGTATACTGGGACAAAGGATTACTATACAGAGAGTGGACCCCTGAGGGAGGGCTAGAAGGTGAGAGAGTACAGCAGTTGGTAGTGCCTAGAGCCTACCATCTGGGGCTTCTAGCCATAGCCCGTGATATTCCCTTTGCAGGTCATATGGACATAAAATGTACAGAGAGACGTATTATGCAAAACTTCTATTGGCCTGGAATTTCCAGATATATAACAGGGTACTGCAGGACCTGTCAGCAGTGCCAAAAGGTATTCAAGGCAGGAGACAAGGCGAGAGCTCCTTTGATGCCTTTGCCTATGATTGAGGAGCCTTTTCAGAGGGTAGTTATGGATGTTGTGGGTCCTCTGAGTACCCCAAGTTTCACAGGGAAAAAGTATATCCTAGTGGTAGTGGATTATGCTACACGATACCCTGTGGCAGTGGCTTTGTCCTCCATTGAGGCAGAAAAGGTGGCAAATGCTTTGTTAGAGATTTTCAGCAGCGTAGGTTTCCCAAAAGAAATATGGTCTGACAGAGGTGCTGATTTCATGTCAGACCTGCTGACTTGTCTGTGGAAGTCCTGTGGGGTGAAGCAAATGAAGACCACCCCCTACCTTCCCCAGAATAATGGTCTTGTTGAGAGGTTAAACTCTACGATCAAGTCCATGCTACAGGCATTTGCAGTTCACTTTAAGAGGGAGTGGGACAAATATTTGCCCCATCTGTTTGCTTACAGTGAGATTCCCCAGGAATCCACAGGTTTTTCACCCTTTGAGTTGCTGTATGGGCGTAGGGTGAGGGGACCTTTAGATTTAATTCGAGATGTGTGGGAAGGTGAGTGTGAGTCTCACAAGGAGTCTGTTGTGACATATGTCCTAAACCTCAGGACAAGGCTCAGGGAACTCATGGGCTTGGCCCAGTAGAACCTGGCCGAAGCCCAACAACAGAAAAGGGTGTGGTATGACAGGAATGCTCGAGCTAGAGAGTATGCTGTAGGGCAGCAGGTAATGGTTCTCTTTCCTGTCAGATGCAACAAGCTGCAAGCAGCTTAGGAGGGTCCCTACAAGGTGGTAAGAAAGGTAAGTGATATTAACTACATGGTGGAACTACTAGGCAGACAGCAGGGGCACAAACTGTACCATGGTAACATGATGAAATCTTACCATGATAGGGAGGCCCTTGTGCTGAGCATTTGCAGTGGAGCAGGAGGGTTTGCCCTTGCTTACATAGATGATATTGCTATCTACAGCCATTCCTGGCCAGAGCACCTTCATCATGTCAGGGAGGTGTTGGGCAGACTACAGAGGGCAGGGTTGACCATTATGCCGAGCAAATGTCAGGTGGGTATGGCAGAGGTCTCTCACCTAGGACATAGAGTGGGGAGTGGTAAGATAAGGCCAGAACCTGCCAAAGTGGAAGCCATTTAGGCATGGCTTGCACCTGTTACCAAAAAGCAGGTGAGGACATTCATAGGGACAGCAGGGTACTACAGAAAGTTTTTCCCTAGTTATAGTACCATAGCTGCTCCCCTCACAGACCTGACAAGGAAGAACAGGCCAGATAAGGTAGTGTGGACCCCAGCATGCGAGCAGGCATTCCCGAAGCTTAAAGAAGCTTTGGGAGGACCCCCTGTGTTAGCCAGTCCAGATTACAGCAAAGAATTTGTTGTGCAGGTGGATGCTTCAAACCATGGGGTGGGGGCTGTACTTAGCCAAATTTCTTCATAGGGGGAAGAGCACCCAGTGGTTTATCTCAGTCATAGGCTCCAACCCAGGGAGGAATGCTATGCAGCTATAGAAAAGGAATGTCTAGCCCATAGTGTGAGCATTGCAGAAACTTCAGCCTTATCTGTATAGAAGGAAATTCACTGTTATGACAGATCACAACCCTCTAACATGGTTAAACAGAGCCAGTCAGCAAAATGCCAAGTTCCTAAGATGGTGTCTGGGGTTGCAAGCATAAGATATGTCAGTGCAGCACCGCTCTCAATACAGGGAATGGGGTGCGGTACTCTCAGATAGACCTTACTCTCTCAAGTGGCGTTTCTCAAGGGTCACTTGAAAAACTAGCTTGAGTTCTCCGGGGGGGGGTCGGGTCGGGTGTGAAGATTGGGTAGAGATGGGTGAAGGCTGCCAGCCTAACCAAATAGAATTTGATACATAATTCTGTCAGTTGTCTATATGAATGTAAAATACATGCTTTCTTCTTTAAATGAAAGAAAATACTAAAATGCTGAACTTCAAGATTGTAGCAATATTGCCATCTGCTGTAAGGAAAACTAAGTCAAGCATTTCAAATCTTTCCTTTGAAATTAAAATGATTTCATCACTGCCTTTGATGTTTTACAATTCGGTTCCGGTCCTGCTAGATGAAGGCTTCCTGCCTATTGTTTTAAGGCTAAAGTTAATGACCAGAATTTACATGTGGAATGTCCTTTATTGCTCTAAGTATAAAATAATGTAAATGCAGTTTCTGCGTGGCCTGGGAACTCCAGGCTAAGTGCCAGAGAAATGATGTAATGGGAACTAAATGAAAATGATGTAAGCTGGAAGGGCCCAGCAGAAATGTTTGTTAGTGATTTTAAAAAAAATATTGCTCAGAGAGAGACTGTAAGAATTTTTGTCTTGATATCCAACCTACAGCACTGCCTGTTGTCTTAAGTAAGTTATCTTAGAAGTGTGTTTTCTTGTAGAAATAGCTAAGAGAAT
The DNA here is from genome assembly GCF_019279795.1 of Protopterus annectens. NCBI lineage: Eukaryota > Metazoa > Chordata > Ceratodontiformes > Protopteridae > Protopterus > Protopterus annectens. The sequence continues at coordinate 88,739,960 of NC_056738.1, read as the reverse complement.
AAAGATTAGACTAAGTGTTATGTCAGAACTGTACTACTGAATTATTTTAAGTTTCCATGTGATCTCTGAATGTTTGAATACCACTGTGGTGTAGTAGTATTGTCTTGTGGTTTTAATTATTTATTTTTAAATATTTTAAAACCTTGTAACTGTGGCTGGTTTATGTAGAGATAAATTAAGCTCTAGAGTACATTGCATGCTTATAAATGATCCTGTAATAAGCCCGTCCAATAAGACTTGATTGCTTAAGTTACACTACTATTGGATAATAATATTGCAAAGTAATAATTGGACACCCTTTTAAGGGCCTTTAGGTAGCTAATAATTATTAGCTGGTGTTGTCAGTAATTAATACCGTATAGTCTGGGTAAAGGGGCACAGCTGGAGAATCTGTGTCAGCCTTTCCCAGGAGTGTCTGTGAAGTTGTATAAATACATATCTCAAAGTTTGTGTGTGTGTCAGCTACTTGGGCAGGGACAAAAAAGCACTGGTTGGACAGAGAGGGTACTGGAGGTTTGCTTGCCAGCTAGGCTAAGATCTAGACCCTATAGCTGTGCCAGTGGGAAGTCTTATTGGCGAACAGCCCCGGACTGACGGTGATCTCTGTGTGCTCTTAAGGGAAATAGCACTTTACTGTGTGTATTTGTTATCCTTTCCTCATATATGAGACGCCCTCTCTGGTGTTAGTGGTGACGATTGAGGCTCCTTGAGTGCTAGGCCAGGGCACGGGCGTCACACCCCATCTCAGACCAGTGGTGGTTCTTTTCAAAACAGACAACACCACAGTAATGTGGTACATGAACAAACAGGGAGAGACCCAATCTTGCCCTCTGTGCAGGCCAGCCATGAATCTCTGGCTGACAGCCTTCTCCATGGGATTACACCTAATATCCCAATACCCAGGGATCAACAACACCCTGGCAGACCACTTAAGCAGAAACATACTGGAACCCCATCAATGGCAGCTCCACAGAAAAAAAATGTTTGAAGTCACTCAGGAGTGGGGAACCCCGGAGATGGAGTAGGGTGTTCTAATGGAAGACACTATCCTCATAGCAGGGGAGGCCTACAGAACCAGGGTTTCTGAAATTCCTATTCGGATAAACAGTTTCAGCATTCCTGAAAGGTTGCCCAACTGTGCACCTGTGGAGTCAGTCAGGGGTGCCTGTCTCTGCACCCGGGTGCCTGGGCATCGTTGAAAGATTCTTGGTTGCTAAAAATCATATCCAGAGGTTATTTCATACCATTTTCCCAAATTCTCCCACCAAAAGAAAATGGCCCCTCCACATTCCACCCTGTCAGATAGAGGCAGCAAGTGAAGAAATTCAAAAGCTGCTGGACAAATGAATCATCCAGGAGGTCCCACCAGACCAGAAAGGATTCAGAACTTATTAAAGATTCTTTTAATGCTAAGGAAAACCAGGGACCTGAGACCAATTCTGGACCCAAGCAAACTGAATGAATCTGTAAAGAAGTCAAAGTTCTGAATGGTCATGGTTCAGTCCATTCTGCCATTTCTACACAATGACATTTCGATGTGTGTTCATCAATCATCAGGATGCATACTATCAAACAATATGAACAGAAGATCCTGAAATGTCTGCACTTTCAGCTAGGGTCCAGTCACTATCAGTTCAGATCCCCACCCTTTGGTCTCACCACAACCCCCAGGGTGTTTACTAAATGTTTGGCAGTGGTAGCAGCTCACTTGAGACTGCTTGGATTTTGAGTATTTCCATACTTAGACAACTGGTTCCTCACCACCCCAACCAAACATCTTCTAGGGAAATCCAGGGACTACTTGCTCCTGTTATGTCAATCTCTAGGCATCTTAATCAATATCTGCAAGTCTTAACTTCAGCTTGTTTAGAATCTAGAGTTCATAGGTGCTTTGTTGAACACAGTCAGTTAAATATCCTCTCTTCCACCACATCAAGTATGGACCATCTAGTGTCAAGTGGAGCAAGTTATCACACAGCCTTCTCCCCCATCCAGACTTATTCTTTAGGCCTTAGGTTCAGTTGCAGCAGCCGTAACCTTAGTTACCATGACCCGTTTTTATATCTGCATATTTCAATGGACTCTAGCTGTTCAGTGGTCATTTCCTTTACCGATCAAACTCACTCGAGTATGCAAAGACAATCTACATTGGTGGATTCAGCTGGATGGAGTTTCCCAAGGCTATCCTCTTGTGCTTCCACCTCCAGTAACCATGGTAACCATGGATGCCAGCCAGCTCAGGTGGGGGTACATTTTTTGGGACTGACTGTCCAAGGCAAGTGGTCCCCAGAAGAGACCAATTTGGTCCCCAGAAGAGACCAATTTCGCACATCAATGTCCTAGAGATGAAACTGGTCCTCGTGCTGTTGCAGGCCTTCCAGGATGCCCTTTCTCTTGGGATGATTAAGATTCAAATGGACAACATATCTGTGGTTTGGTTCATCAATAAATGGGGGGTCCAATCTTATCCCCTTTGTTGAGAGGCATTGAGAGTGTGGCAAGAGTGTGGCAATGGGCCATCTCCTCCAACCATGTTCTTATGGGAATACACATACCAGGGAAATCCAGCGTGCTAGCAGACAAACTCAGCAGGTCCATCCTAATGCATCACAAGTGGTCTTTTAAACTATCAGTGGTGGAGAGAATTTTCCATTGATGCAGTCAAACGTCCTGTGATCTCTTTGCATCTCCCCACAACAGCAAGTTCAGCAGGTTCTTTGCCCTAGCCCCCCCCCCCTTCCAGGGGAGTCACTGAGAAGTGCTGTCATCCACATATGCCCTCCAGTCTCCTTTATGCTTATATCATGATACCTCTAATTCCAAAATTCTTACAGAAGGCACTTCGGTTGAAGTGCACAGTTATTGTCATTGCCTGTTTTTGCCTTCAAGTGTGGTTCCCCCTCCTTTGATCTCACCTTCACTATCCACCCAGGATACTGAACCCAGTCCAGACCTTCTCTCTCATCCAACTGGGATGGATCATCTGGACTTTGCAGGCCACTAGTTGACCGCATGGTTTCTCCAGTTCCACTGATAGTTAGACAGCCCAGGCTTTCCTTCCCAGTCTGACAGATACTACTATCTTCCCACAAGGCATCTATGAGGAAGCTCTAGAAAAATAAATGGAAAAGATTTTCTATTTGGACTGTACTGAAAGAATCGGACCCCTTCACTACTCTTAATTCTGCTGTCCTAGTGTTTATTTCAAAAAGGAGCTAGTTTTTTTACTATCAAAATGCATTTGGCAGCCAAATCTAATTTTCATTCACGCGAAAATGCTTCCCCATTCCCTTCTTCAAAATTGAATATGACTTTTCTCAAAGGTACTTTTTTGCTTAGACCCCCAGTGAAGGACCCTATCCCTCCCTAGGATTTGACAGTTATGTTGCAAGGGTCAACTCAGAAACACTTTAAACCATCAGCTAAATCTGATTTAAATATTTTATCTTGTAAAATTGCCTTTCTAGTGGCCATTACGTCTGTGACACTAGTTTCTGAATTCCAGGCTGTTTCTCTCAAATCTCCATATCTCATCTTCCATAAAGACAGGGTTACCTTACAGACCAGTCCATCCTTTTTGCCTAAAGTAACCTCCATAACAAATATTAATCAAGTCATTAATTTGCCTGTTTTTTTTTCCAACTTTCTTAACAAAGGTGAATACTTGCCCCATCTTTTGGATGTACATAGACAACTACATTTTTATCTCCATAGAATGAAAAATTTTGAAAGTCAGAGCAATTGTTTATCACTTGATCACTAAATTAATTGGGCTCACCAATTTCTAAAATTACCCTAGCCAAATGGCTGTTTGCTTTGTGTACAGTCAGTGAGGTCTGTCCCTACCCAGTCCTACGAAAGCAGACTCCACCAGGTCCATGGCTACATCTTCCACTTTTTGGTCTAGAACCTCTATTAAAGACATTTGTGCAGCAGCTACCTAGTGTAATGCTCATATCTTTATTACTTGTCACAAACTGGATTTGACTTCCAGGAACAGGGGTGCTTTTGGTTCTCCAGAATATCATTCCATGAGGGCCACCCAAGGTCCACGAAGCTGGGATTATGTCCCAATAGTTGAGGAATGAATGAAAACGACATCAGGTAAAAGTTATATACGCACCATAACTTTGCATCTTTGTTGTCCATTTTCATTCTTCCAGTAAAACAGGAAAAAACAAAACCTCAAAGCGAAGAAAAGGTCTCCGAACAGGAATCTATCAGTACTGTAAAATAACGCACTGTGAAGTAGCGTACTGAACAAGGACAAATTTATTTTAATGTAAGTTAAGTTATATAAAACAAAACAACGTTTTCGTCCTCCTAAATAGGAAAACTTCTTCAGAAAAAGTGAGACAAACATTCCACATCATTTTAAAAGTTTCTGCTCAAATGTTCAGATGTTTAAGCCAATCAGTGAGGTAGCTAGTGAATTAGATCTTACAATTAAAGAGCTATACACAAAACAAAATCAAACCTCACTGATACATACAGAATATAAAAAAACATAAAATTGTAACCACCTCTCGAACCTTTGTGGGCAGGAAAACAAGTTTATAGAACATATCACTTAATGTGTATATATACACACTAGCATAAAATAACAAATTTTTAACTAATTTTTACTACTGTTCAACCATACGTTTCGTATGTAAACACTCAAAAGGTTGATGATAAACGCACCATATGCACCGTATGTAATATATAATGCTAGCACTCATATCTAACAAAAATATTAAAAAATTATTAATTATTAGTGTGCTGATAATAAATAACTATTTAAAGTATAACTGTGGGTACTATTTAAGACCCAACCTAAAAATAATAATGTATATATATATATATATATATATATATATATATATATATATATATATATATATATACATATATACATACGCACTCATTTCATAAAATAAATATAGAAGTAATACATAGAAAGCTACTAGTTATAATATAGCTGAGAAGTAAAGCCTGTTGGCTATAGTGATGTCAGATCAAAAATAATTAATCCTTTAAAAATAAATTTATATATATGTATATGTATGAAAATTGTTATTATATAAAAAATCACATCTATATGAGACTTATGAGGTTCATCATCTCAAACAACTCCTAAGTCTCAAAAGACAAGTAATATTACAATTGTCGTTAAGTCCAGGGCAACTAAAAGCATTTAATAATAATTGCCATTCTAACTCTTGGCATTCAAGTAAAACTGAGGTCGGTCCTCCTCTATTGTCCGACAACAATTTGTCTATAGCTAAGAAGTGGAAAGAATGATCAGGATTAGTGTTGACATGTTTAGCTAAAGCATTGTCACACTTGTTTTTAGAAATTGCGTAAATATGTTCATATATCCTATCTCAAAATTTACGATCAGTCTTCCCTACATAAAAGGCATCACAGGCTTTACACTTAGCCAAGTAGATAATACTCTTAGAGTTACAGTCTAATCTATGCATGATGTAAAATTTTCTACTTCCGACTTCAAAAAAACTACTGTTTTTAACTTGTTTACACATGCTACAAAAAACACAAGTAAAAGACCCACAAATTCTATTATACATTCTAAGTTTTTTACTCTCTAAAAGACTTTTCAAGTTTTCACCTCTCCTATAAACAATAAGTGGAAATGGACCAATTCTCTCTGTTAATAGGTTGTCTTTATATAATAAACACCAATTTTTAACCAGTGCGCCTCTAATTTGGCCGCTGTCATTGTTAAAAGTTGTGATGAAAGACAACCTCTGTTTACAGTTTATATGAACAGAGTTACCTATTATGTAAATGCAAAAATAAAACAGGTGCAGTAATTGTCATCTTTTATGTTTGTGTTTATATTTTATATCGTTACTGCACCACTTCTCACGATAACTTTATGGCTAATACTACCATTGACGGAGGTGATGTCAACTTAGAGCTACCGTACAACCCTGGTTGTGAAGTAAGGAAGCGGATTTCCTTGGAGAGGCTACAGCGTTGTCTCAGTAACACTACTAATCCGCTGGAGGACTATGAGGTCTCGTATGTTAGCGGTGAGGAAATATTTCTTAATGAAGATTTTGAAAAACTTAACTTGACTCTGGACGCTTTAGAATTCGAACTTTTAAAGTTAAAGCGTCTGCAGTTACAGCGTTTCCACTTTGAGATCTGTATAAAGAAGAGCGTCATACCTAGGGGCCTCAGAGTTTTAAAGATGCATACGACGGGAAATACCTACCCCGAGCTGCTGAGACACTGGCAGCAGCTCAATTTGGAGGTGAGCATAAATTATATGAAGCTCCTTAATTACTTTTTTCTACCAGAGGAACAGTTACTTTGTGACTCTATCAAACGAAGGCAAAAAGATCTTTATACTGACTTTAATGTTGCTCTTGTGGACTCCAAATTGGAGCGTGTAATGGATAATGTTTGTTTGTATGAAAAAAGATTGTTAGAACAGAAAAAACATAAAATTACCAGAGACACTTATGATTTCTCTAATGACCAGGTTTTTACTTGGCCAAGATATACTGGTAGCAATAACAATCATGCTGGACAAAATGGTCAGCGTGTACGTTCTTATGTTTCTAGTTCTGATATTTCTCAGGCAGCTAATACACCAGCTACTAATGTTAATAAACCAGCAGACACTTTGGTCTGCGTACAGGAGAATAATGTGGTCTTACGAGATAGTAGCGCTGTATCATTGAATGCCTTAAATGCATCCAATGCTGAAGTGGCTACTTCTGCTTCTGACAATAACTTGCAGGTTGTCCGTAGTAAAACATGGTTTAACCAAGGCAGTAATAGTAGAGAAGGGGAACTACCACATCCTTTCCCCATAGCAGATTCTCGCCAGAAAGGCAGGAACTGCTCCATGAGCAGGGGCCGGCAGAAGTGGAAGGCCGCCAACAACTATTTAAAGGAACCCACGATCAAGAAAATATGGGAAAGGCTAACTTAGTCTTTAATCTTTCTAATAGACCCCTTGATGAGGTTGACTTAATGGTACTTAATAAAGGTTTATCTTTTATTCCTTCTACAGGCAGTTGTATTTCAGAGTCCATTTTTGACCTGAAACTTTTTGCTAGAAATTTACAGTTGAAGGTTATGTTTGATAATCATGGGTTAACTAGTAAGGATTCCTGCTTCAGGAAACCTAGTCTTTTTATACCTAATTTACACCTGACCATTGAAGTTTTTAGTAAAGCTGTAGAGAAGGAGTTGTATTCTCTACATATTAACAGAGATAGACCCCTGAGAAGTAATTTAAATTCCAGACAAAGGAAAGCTTTGAGTGGCTTGATACATGATAAAAATATTTCTATCAGGCCAGCTGATAAGGGGGGCCCGATAGTAATTTTTAATAGAATAGATTATGAGAGAAGAATGCTTGAGATGCTGAATGACAGCAAATATTATAAAATCATTACATATGAAGAAGTTGTCAGTATTATATTTAGTGTTTATGACAATCTTAATGACATGTATAAGTTAGGTCTTATGGACCATCAGTTATTTAATTTCTTGCTTTTAGATGAACTAACCACTCCTGTTATCAGGGGCCTACCCAAGATCCATAAGGATGAATCCAACCCACCCATGAGACCTATTGTTTCAGGGCGGGGTTGGGTTACTGAAAATATCTCATGTTATATAGAAAAAAATTTAAAACCTTACTTAAACAAGCACAGTGTCATCTTGAAAGACTCTAAAGAGTTTCTTTTAGACTTCTATCAGATTATTAGTTCAATTGATAATACCTTGGATTTGATTTTGGTTACAATGGATGTGAAATCCTTATTTACGAATATTCACAATGAGGCAGGTCTAAGGTTTTTATATAATTATTTGTCTGGACATTCAGATCTGTACCCTACCAGATTAGATTTTATTTGCACTTTACTGGAAATGGTACTGGAGAGTAATGTCTTTATGTTTAATGACATTTTTTTCTTACAAAAGAATGGAGTGGCTATGGGCACTCCATGTGCCAATAGCTACGCCAATCTGGTAATGGCATCTTGGGAGGAGGACATGTTGTTCTCTTTGGACAGCTATAAAGAACATGTGATCTTCTACAAACGTTTTGTGGACGATCTTTTTTTCTTGTGGCGTGGCAATGTCCAGGAACTGTTAGATTTCCACCAGGAGATGAATGGACTAACTAATTTTTTGGATTTCACTCTGACTTACTCTACTAGTAACATTTCTTTTTTAGATGTCAACATTTGGCGTCTGCCGAATGGCGACTTTAATACAGGGGTTCATCGTAAAAGTTGTTATAGGAATAGTTTGTTGAGCAGAGATAGCATGCACCCCCCTCATGTTTTTAGGAACATCTTGAAAGGGCAAGGAATGAGAATGTCGAGGTTGAACTCGTGTCCCAGGCTTTTTGAACAAGAACTGACAAACTTGGGAGACATGCTTAATGAAAGGAAATATTGTTATAGGGAGATTAGTGAAGCATTTAATGAAGTGAAGGAACTCAGACTTGGACGAGCTACCCCTATATTTTCAGATACTGGTATTAATGAATACAGGGTTAGAGCTAATGAGTCTGTACCTGTCAACACTGAAATAGTTAGGTACGCACTACATTATACGCAAGACATTCGCTCTATAAAACATTCTGTTTCTAAGCATTGGGATATTCTTAGACTGGATGATACAGTCTCCAAATATATAGGTGAACATCCTAGTTTTGCATATATAACCTAAAAGAATCTACATAGGCTATTATGTTGCTCTGAAAACACAAATGGGGAAGTCTGAACTGATTATATTGGCATTGTATCTTGTAATAATTGTAATTTTTGTAGATTTATTTCCAATGATTCTAGTTTTATACACCCTATCACAGGGGAATTTTTTAACATCAGGGTTAATGCACATTGTGCAACTAGACATTTAGTTTACTTAGCTAGGTGTTCCATCTGCACTTCTTTTTATGTTGGAAAAACAGATAGAATGTTTAAGGAGCGTATACGAGAACACCTCTATCAGATTTGCATTCAATCTAAGGTCAACGCTCTATGCAAACATATTCTGACTACAGATGTTAATCATTGTTTTACTTTTTCAGCCTTACAAGTAATAGAATCTAACCCTAGAGGAGGTGACATCAGGAACCTGAGTCTGTGGAGGCTCAGTGGATTATAAAGACCAAGGCACATATTTATCCTGGTCTAAATGATAGGGTTCCGCTAAAACCAGTGTTACAGGCTGAAATGATTTGTTCATATTTTGTATTTATGCATTCCTTTTGTATTTTCTTGTATGCATTTTTCTTGCATTTAAGTTGTATATGTTTTTTGTTTATTAATTAGTTTTTTCAGCTATAGTTTTGGATTATGCCTTTAGTCAATTATGTATGTAGCTGTTGAGTTTGCTGGCCCTGATGAACTCTTTATATTGTATAGTGAGTGTATATCTTTTAGAACTTTTAATTGATTGATTGTTTAATTAGTTGCATTTTTAATGAATGAGCATGTGTATAAAAGCTGCTGTTTTGTAGGGTCATTGTTTGGTTTGACAAAGCTGTATGCGAAAGCGCTAACCGATTTAGGATCCAAATAAACCTGATTTTATATATCATTGCCTTTTTCTTGTGGGACATTAACAACGTGCTTGGTCTGAATAGACTTGGACTGCATTTTGGATTGTTTGGCTTTTCCAGGGTGAGACCACATACTTTCTTTGTTTGGAGCTTTCACCAGTAACTTGTTTTATTTTTGCATTTACATATACTGGCGTTTTCATTACTGGTGCTCCTATTTTTATCAGGTGCAGTAATTGTCATCTTTTATGTTAGAGTTACCTATTAGTTCATTTGTGTCCAAAAAGGCAGAGCTAGTCAGTGTGTTACTAAGCTGAAGGGCATCCTGTCTCTCAGTTGCTATTGTTATGACTAATGATATAGATGTGGTCTCTGAATTGATTGACATCATATTGACTAATAACTTTTTTATATTTAATGGTCAATATTTCCTACAACAACATGGGGTAGCTATGGGCTCCCCATGTGGTGCTAGCTTAGCTAACTTGTTTGTCACCTATTGGGAAAAACAATTTGTTTTCGACAAGCCAGAAATCTCTAACTTATTATTGTTTTATACCAGATTTCTAGATGACATTTTTATCATCTTTAAAGGTGACAGACTTGCAGCGGACAAGCTTCTGGAGTACTTCAATTCTACTACAACTTTCCTCCAGTTTACTTACAACTTTAACACTACGAGTATAGACTACTTGGACATTAAACTATCTAAAGATCTAAGTAGTTTTAAGTTGAGTTCTACCATCTATAGGAAACCAACTTATTGTAACTCATTTTTACACTTCTCTAGCGCTCATCCTTATAAACAGAAACGTTCTGTTGTTAAGGGTCAGTTAGAGCAGCTAGGATGTGTTCTACCGAAACTGATTTTGTGACAGAGTGCCAGTTATTAGAAAACATGTTTGTAAGTAGAGGTTATCCTATCCAATTAGTTCATGAACTCATTGTGGAAGTTACAAACAAGCGGAAACTAGGTGTATTTAGACCTATCTTACTTTCAACATCACCCTACAATGAGGACATAACAATAACAACTGAGAGACAGGATGCCCTTCAGCTTAGTAACACACTGACTAGCTCTGCCTTTTTGGACACAAACGAACTAATAGGTAACTGTTCGTATAAACTGTAAACAGAGGTTGTCTTTCATCACAACTTTTAACAATGACAGCGGCCAAATTAGAGAGGCACTGGTTAAAAATTGGTGTTTATTATATAAAGACAACCTATTAATGGAGAGAATTGGTCCATTTCCACTTATTGTTTATAGGAGAGGTGCAAACTTGAAAAGTCTTTTAGAGAGTAAAAAACTTAAAATGTATAATAGAATTTGTAGGTCTTTTACTTGTGTTTTTTGTAGGATTTGTAAACAATGTTAAAAACAGTAGTTTTTTTGAAGTCGGAAGTAGGAAATTTTACATCATGCATAGATTAGACTGTAACTCTTAAGAGTATTATCTACTTGGCTAAGTGTAAAGCCTGTGATGCCTTTTATGTAGGGAAGACTGATCGTAAATTTTGAGATAGGATATATGAACATATTTACGCAATTTCTAAAAACAAGTGTGACAATGTTTTAGCTAAACATGTCAACACTAATCCTGATCATTCTTTCCACTTCTTAGCTATAGACAAATTGTTGTCGGACAATAGAGGAGGACCGACCTCAGTTTTACTTGAATGCCGAGAGTTAGAATGGCAATTATTATTAAATGCGTTTAGTTGCCCTGGACTTAACGACAATTGTAATATTACTTGTCTTTTGAGACTTAGGAGTTGTTTGAGATGATGAACCTCATAAGTCTCATATAGATGTGATTTTTTATATAATAACAATTTTCATACATATACATATATATAAATTTATTTTTAAAGGATTAATTATTTTTGATCTGACATCACTATGGCCAACAGGCTTTACTTCTCAGCTATATTATAACTAGTAGCTTTCTATGTATTACTTCTATATTTATTTTATGAAATGAGTGCGTATGTGTATATATATATATATATATATATATATATATATATATATATATATATATATATATTATTTTTAGGTTGGTTCTTAAATAGTACCCAGAGTTATACTTTAAGTAGTTATTTATTATCAGCACACTAATAATTTAATAATTTTTTAATATTTTTGTTAGATATGGGTGCTAGCATTATATATTACATACGGTACATATGGTGTGTTTATCGTCGACCTTTTGAGTGTTTACATACGAAACGTATGGTTGAACAGTAGTAAAAATTAGTTAAAAATGTGTTATTTTATGCTAGTGTGTATATATACACATTTTTAAGTGATACGTTCTATAAACTTGTTTTCCTGCCCACAAAGGTTCGAGAGGTGGTTACAATTTTATGTTTTTTATATTCTGTATGTATCAGTGAGGTTTGATTTTGTTTTGTGTATAGCTCTTTAATTGTAAGATCTAGTTCACTAGCTACCTCACTGATTGGCTTAAACATCTGAACATTTGAGTAGAAACTTTTAAAATGATGTGGAATGTTTGTCTCACTTTTTCTGAAGAAGTTTTCCTATTTAGGAGGACGAAAACGTTGTTTTGTTTTATATAACATAACTTACGTTAAAATAAATTTGTCCTTGTTCAGTACACTACTTCACAGTGCGTTATTTTACAGTGCTGATAGATTCCTGTTCGGAGACCTTTTCTTCGCTTTGGGGTTTCAGCATTTTCATTCTTCATCAACTATCCACCCTCTATCCCCCTTCCTATTAGCTTCTGGAGTGACTTTATGGTTATTGTAGATCCTCTGTTCCAGGTTTGAGCCCCAGTTCTGCTTTTACTAGCCTTAATTTTTTGTTAACCTAGGATCAGTCCTTTCCATAGCTTATAAGGCAGCAAACTCAGTCTGAGGTATTGCAGGTTGACTGGTGCTTTATGAGTAAAGGGAGGAGCTTGAGAGTTGGAATCAAAAGTCTAGGAAATGCAGCCAAGTCAGATCAAGGTTGGATCCATTAACTAGTAGTTGAGGAAGAATGAAAATGGAAAACACCGATGCATAGTTACGGTGAGTACATAACTTTAATTGAGAGCCTGTGTTCCCACTTACACTGACTGCTGTCTGTTCTTTTCCTGTCTGTGTTCCCTTCCCAAATGTGAAAAACAGCTTCCATGCTTTCAGGAAATATTAACGTTTAGCCCTAAGAAAAAGTGCACTGGTATTACAGTTCTATTAAATACATTAAAGTATTAAGGCTGCTGAGCAAGTTGCTATCTGTTATGTAGTTCCCATAATTTCAAACTTTTTTATTCACTGAGCTGCGTGTCATTGTACCTTTAAATGTTACATTTCTCTCAGCAAGAGTGATCAGAACTCTCAAGATTAATTGCTTGCACTGTAACTTCCAAGATAGCTGAATTTCAGCTCTCCCGGTGTGAAAAAAGAAACAGAGATATTGGCCAGTAACTCTTGCAGTTGTAGTATATTCAGTTAGTGGCTAGTAAGTAGACTGCCTGGATGCCAGCAAAGAAGAAACTTATCCTGAAAGAAAGTCATCTAGAAAATGTGCAGAGAAAGCAGTGACTGGAAATAATTTCACAGCTGTTCAGCAGAAAGCAGTTGAGCTCTGGCTTTGATTCAAGGCAGGGCTTCCAGTAATCTAGGGTAAAATACATCAAATATGCTTATTGCTGGTTAAGAGCTCAAAATGAAGAAAACACTGGTGGAGAATGAGACTTCTCAAGAAGGACTGTTTCAAAAAATGGTTAAGTTAGAGGACAGAGCAAACAGGAAAAATGAGATTTTGTGCTGTACCAGAGAAACAGGAAGGAACAGACTGCGCTAATTTTATGAAAGCACAAATAAGCAACTGCACTGGTATTCCTATGCAGGATTTGTTAATTGAAAGGGCACATTACATGTATGCTCCAAACCTGGCTGTGAGAAAGCAGCCAAGACTTGTATTAATAAAGATGATGTCATACTAGAAGAAAGATTTGATCCTGGCAAAACTGCAGCAGAAGGGCAAAGTTTTAAAAATTGGAGATGGTAGAATGTTTGTGGAAACTGATTATTTGGTGTACACCAGGCAGAAGAGAAACAAATTTATCCTAGCAATCAGGGAACGTTGAAAGGCATATATGAGATTCATGCTGCTGTATCCAGCTGTCTTCAGAATATTTTTTCCTGGAGGATCAAAGTCATTTTTTGATGCAGAACAGGCCAAGGAGGAAATATAAATGTTTGTCTATCAAAGAGTGAGCCATCAAACAGAAGAGGACTTTTCTTCTCATGCTTCTGATAATAAAGCTCATAGACAGACTTTTCCAGTGTTCCAAATGAAAATGCTTGAAAGACAGAAAAAAGCATAGCAGTTGTCCAGAAGAATTGGGAGTATGTTGAATTTGAACCCGAGTCTGGGGTTGGGAAATGGAGATGAACAGAAAGAAGACTGCCATCACTGAAATTACTGAATAAATGTGAGATTATAAACCATTGATAACATTTATGAAATATACCTTTACAAAAAAATGGAAAGATTGGACTTTTGGTAAACTTGTGGGGGGGGGGGGGCTGGAAAGCATACACCCCACTTCATGTCATTAATGTTTAGAAGAACACTGAAAAGAAGGTGAAAACAGTAACTGTAAGTAAAACAATTTTTTATTCTTAACAGTGTTTGTATTAAGCATTTCATTATGTAAATTGCATGTTGTATGGTGAAGCATTTTCAGTTATTGTTGTATGTGATAAAGATATTAAAGTAAACAAGTCCCATTTTTCTTCTGTTTTAGTTTTAAGAAATGCAGGCATTACAATGTAAAAAGAGAAGAAAGTCTGAACAAAAGCATGTGTAAGTTAATGTGCTATAATCTTGGATTGTTGAGCTGGGGGATGGGGTGCAAAATTGACAGATTATAATATATGTAGAGTTGATAGGTTTTCTCTTTACTCTTGCATAGATTAATGTTTGGATTAAGGCTTTTGGCTTAATCTAACAAGTTTTTTTGTGTAAGGAAGTAAATTAGAGAATTCTAAAGGTAATGAAAAGTTTTCTTTTAACAAATAACTGTTCACCGTGAGTTGAGAAATCTGCAGCTGAAGGTAGCTGTACATTTTGTTCCTCTGTTTCCACTGAGACAAGCTAACTACAGTGGCATTCAGTAAAAGTCAGAGCACTTTTTAAGGCTAAAACATAATGTTTTCTAAAACCATACAACCTGTTTTCTTATCTGGAAAGAGAATAAAGATAATACAGTAACAGACACCAGTTAATCTTAGTAGGAGCGTAGGCTGTAACATATGTTTTAACATGGCTAACCTTAATTTTAGAGTAGGTAATTCTTGTGGGTGCAGCTGTCAATTTAGGACAGTTGTTACTATCAGGAGGGTTACACTTCATTATTATTTGAAGGCGTACATAGTTTTCTGTGTTTGCTTTAAGTTAATAGATTATTGGGGTGTTCTGGTGGTGTTTCTTTTTGGGGATGGGTTTTCATTAAAACAAAAATTAATTTAAGAAATGACATAAGTTCAAATGGAGATGACAAGAAACAAGAGTAACCTGCAAATATTAGTGAGTGCATGCAACACAAAACTAGAAATAGGCATTTAAAAAAAGTTGCTATCTGTAATAAGTGGGAATAATAATTTCTTATCATAATAGTTACACTATCCATATTATTTTGGAACATGAATGGCCTCACAGGTATAGACAAAAAAAGAGTATTGACTTTTGTTAAGAAATGCAGAATGCAAATAGCAGTGCTACAGGAGACTTACTTGGAAAAACGTGATTATGTGAATTTGATAAAGAAAGGATTTGAGGAGAGATATTCAGCAAATTATCAGGGACAAAGGAAAGGAGAAGTACTTATACAAATTGATAGAGGACCTCCAATAGTAACAGAAGAGGATGAAAATATAATAATGGTAAATTTGTGGTAGTGAAGGGCATGGGAGGAGGATTATACTGGCATGTAGTTATATTCCACATTAAACTATTATTTTGGAGGTTAAGAACATTTTGGGAGAAATAACCAACTTTCAATAGGGTATAGCACTTATAGGTGGGGACCGGAATTTGATTTGCCACAGTGAGGACATATCTGAAGAACCTAGAAGGGAACTTTTAACCAAAAAGACTAGATTTCTGAAGAAGTTTATGAAAAATTTGACATGGAAGACATGAATTCAGTAGTAGTAATTTGGAGTGAATTTACATATTATTCCCCAAGGTACAATAACTGGGCTAGTCTAGACAGAAATTATATTCTACAGGAACATCTGCATTTAATTAAAATCTTAGGCACACATCCAGTAATTATTTCAGATCACACACCAATAGAACATTTTGGGAGAAATAACCAGCTTACAGTAGGGTATAGCACATATAGATTTACAGATATGGAACATGTCTAGTAGGGCAGGGTCCAAGATTGCCTTGTAGGCGAGACACAGATCACCTCTGAGCAATGTGCATGATACCGAGTAGAGTGATAGTGATTTGAGCCTGTCCACATAGAACAAGTTTTGGAGGCCTTAGATTCTCTTTGTGAGGTTTTTCTGTGGCCTTTCCACTTGGTGCAGGTGTTTGGAGAGGTACATTCCAAACGGGGAGTTGTACTCAATTATTGGCCTAACGATGGAGGAGTACAGAGAGGTTATAACCTTTTTTCTGGATGCAATCCCCTTACTTATGAGATAAACCAAGAAAAAGGAGTTTCTGATCATTACCGCTACATGATGGTTGAATGTAAGATTGTTGTTAACCTGTGTACCCAGGTCTGTCGTCACAGGTTGTGTGCGTAGGGGGTTGCCATTGATGTGGTAAACAGTAGGGGCCATGTTTTTGCCGAATGTTATGATAATACATTTTTTTTTTTGCATTTAACTTAAGGCCATGACTTTGGCAGCAGTCATTTATTGTTGTTGTGAGAATCTCTTGTAGTATGTTAATGTCATTTGGGGAGTCAGTGACCGCACCCAACTTACAGTTGTCCGCAACCTTCATCAGCCACAGGCCTTTTGTCTTTGCCTGGACCTTTGAGAAGTAGATGTCAAACAGTAGGGGTCCCAGGACAGATCCTTTGACCTTGTGGGTCCTACCCTTGAGCTAGTTGGCCACCTACCTGCTGAAATTGGGATCTACACCAAGTTGTGTTAGCTTTTTAATGATGCCCGAGTAGGGGATTGTGTCAAAGGCTTTTTTTCCAAGTCAAGGTAAGCTGTATGTACTGACTTTCCCTCATCCAGGGTTTTAGTGACAGTCTCAAAAAAGTCAACCAGGCTCACTCAACAGACAAGATCTGCCCTTGACGAATCCTAACTGGGTGGGGTCAAGTGCTTGGAGATTTCCTGTGTCCTTGTTTATGAGGTCCATAATAATACACTGCATGGCCTTACAGATCAGACATGTCAACCTAATGGGGCAGAAGTTTCCAGGGTCAGTAGTGGCACCCCCTTTGTGCAAGGGGATGACAGTGGCAGTTCTCCACTCTGCTGGAATGAAGCCTGTACTTAAGCTATGGTTAAATAGGGTGCTCAATGGTGAAGCTATTTCTTGATGGAGATGGTGCAGAATACAGCCTGGGATCTATCAGGTCCCATGGAAGCTGTGTTCTTTGCCTTGGATAGGCCCTTTAAAACTTGATCTATGGAGATGTGAGGTGCAGGACAGGTACTGAGGATGTTGAATGGGCCTTTTAGGGGGGCAGGAGGTGTCGTTTGTGCTGAACCTATCAGCTAGCAGGTTAGCCAAGTCAACAGAATCAGTGTAAGTGGTACAATTAAGAACTAATTTGGAACAAACCTGTGCTTTGCCATGGAGGTTCCTGATATAACTGAAAAAGGCTTTATGGTTACTCTTCATTTCAGAGGCTAGTTTCAATTCATAATTGGCTTTGGTGGTTTTCACTAGTGATCTAATTTGCATGTTGAGGCTAAGAAGGGAGATTTCCAGTTGGAAATTTGTGTCTTTTTACCCTTGGGCAACTGTTTCTTCCTTTTGTTGTAAAGCCTATTGATAGTGGATGTCCACCAGCTAGGTTTATGTTTCTTTGAGGAGCAGGTTTTAGTTCTGTTGGGTATGGCTGAGTCCATGTAGTTGTACAGTTGCTTGTGTACTGCACTGGTGTACTGTTCAGCATAGTTGTCTGCATGCTATGAGGGGGGGCGGTGGTGTGAAGCTACTGATACCCTCCCTTAGAAGGTTGTTGTCAGCTTTTGAGAAGTTTTCTAGCCTGGTTATGGCTGGAGGGGGCTTGGATGAGATAGAATCTTCGAATGAGACAGACCGATGGACTGATCTCACCAGGGAAGAACTTACTATAGGAGTGGTGCAGCAGTCATCCATGTTGGTGAGAACCAAGTTTAGAATGTTACCTCCCCTTGTGGGAGATGAGACAAGCTGGTCTAGTGCATTAGAACTGATGAAGTCAGGGAATCTTTGGGTGAGTGCATTAGAGCAGGAATAGTTCATACTGTCTATGGTGGGGTAGTTGAAGTCACCAAGGATCAGGGTGTTTGGGTGTACCTAGATGGAGTCAAGTAGGTCCAGGTAGGAGGTGTGGGTGTCCTGAGTCATGGGGGTCTATAGCTGGCTATAACTTGGATGGGTGTCTTGCCAATTGGCAGTTGCACTTGGAGTAGTTCTAGTGCATAATGCTGGCTAACCAGTCTGGAGGTGTGCTTGTCTTTAATGAAAATAGAAACTCCACCACCCTTAGTCTTCTCGACCTCATTTTGGGGTCAGAATGTGTAGAATGAGGTATAGCCTGGCAAGGCAGGGGTGCTTTCTGCATCCTTGAACCAAATTTCCATGACTGCAGAGATGTTGGCATCTTCCTGTGCAAGGAAAGCCTCCAGTGAGTCCATTTGCAGGTTAAGGCTCCTACCTTAAGCAGCATGACCTTCAGTTTTTTTATTCTGCCACAGTTTTGTCAGGATCAACTTTTTCTGCTGGTATGATTGCATCTTTACTAATATAGGTCTTCACTCATTTCTCACAGCCAGATTTTGGACATGCACTTGATATGCCCTTTCAATGAATTAAATCTTGTTGTGGAACACTAGTCCAGTTGCTTATTTCTGCATTCATAAAATTAATACAGGGCCGGATTCACGATGGCTTGCACGGAGTCTATGAGTAGAGTAAGACTCCATGCAGCCATCATGTCCGACGAGCGATCCACGAACAGCCTGTAGGGGCATGTAAGAGAGCTCCTAACACGTCTCCTACACAGAGAGGGCTGTGATATGCAAATTACCTCACTTGCAGCCAAAAGGCATGCAAATGAGGTAAATTTGCGATCAGGAAGCAGAAACCTGTCCGAGTAGGAGACGTGTTAGCTGCAGAAATTTACTCAGTTGACAACTGAGTACCGTTCTGCAAATAACAGTGGAGCCTTGTCAGCTCCAAATAAAGGTTGTATATGGTTGAGGAAGCATGCCAATGGCCAACAAAGTTTCCCTGATGCAAAATTAAAATAATTTTTTTTCCGGCAATTTCCGATGTTTAAGCACAGCGCCGCGCAAATGGGGTGTGCTATAAAAATCATAAAATAAGGCAATAAAAGCCACAAACATGGAATTTATGAAAATTGTCAAATTTCAATGTAAGGGAATAGCAGGCTGAAGACAACATGGCCACCGAGTAGGGGTTGCTAAGGGGAGAAGCCCAGTCTAAGACATGTAACCAAGCATTAGTAGGCAGTCCTATGTAAATGAGTGTTAGGATAGTGAATCGCACTTTTACATAGCAAATGAGCACAGTCAGTGGAGTGTAGGAGTAGGATATGGGGAGGAACAGAGTAGGAGATAGGTGACATCACAAGGGGGGTATGTATGAAAGTAGTGCAGCTCATTGGAGGACAGTGGCATCTGTTAGGTGTCAGACATCATGAAAAGAGGTGTGTCAACAGGTAGGCCAAGGAAAGCCAAGAAATGGAAGGTGTATACTGTGGATAACACCAAAGTTTCTTGCAGAGTGGGTATGCGTGCGTGTGCGCGCCTGTAAACTTGAGTAAGATAGAGTGCATGTGTGGAAGCGTGAGTGCGCGCGTTTAAGCTTGAGTAAGCATGTATAAGGCTGTTGGAAGACCTGTAAACTTGTTTGCACTGCTGTGCGCGCGTTTTAGCCCGAATAATCAAGTTTTAGTCCGTCTAAGCATGTATGCGCGTGTGTGAGCTGCTGTGAGCGTGTTTGCGCTTGTATGCACGTCGCTCCCCCTGAGGAAACAGAAAGGAAAAAGGAAGCACAACAAATAGGAAGTTACCAGGTGATACTAGTAGAGCTAGCAGGTGAAAACAATCCAAATCAGGCAATAACACAGGCAGAGCACTAGTGTAGCCCAGCCCAGCACTTAAAACTCTGCAAACAACAGTGCAGTTTGTTTCTCACAAGAGACACTGAAACACTGGAGTATGCTATTAGAAGTGAAAACTGAAAAAGCTTCACTCAGACAAAAAATGCTAGGGGCTGCCATTGCTGTTATAAGATGACATATGCAACATGCTGAGGGTGGTGACAATGCAAATGCTGCCGGACAACCCACAGTGAGGAGACAGAGAAGAGTGTACAGGCCCAGGGTCACCTACCCGAGGTTACATGAGCTGGAGATAGTGGAGTGCTATAGAGTGGACAGAGACCTCCTGCAGCAAATTGTGGAGCTGTGCAGGCCACGCCTCGCACACAGAACCAACAGAGGGGAACCCACCCCAGTGGAAACCAAGGTATATGTTGGCCTAAGAATACTAGCAACAGGTACCTTTCAGAGACCAACTGGTGATATGATGGGGATATCACAGGCATCAGCATCCAGGGTACTGCACCAGTTCCTGGATGCCGTGTCAGCACATGTTGGTGATCATGTATATTTCCCCAATTCCCGTGAGGTATTGGCCAGCAATATGCGTCTCTTCCAGCAAATAGCAAAATACCCTGAGGTAGTGGGTGCAATAGACTGCACGCATATATGCATCAAAGCACCAGCCGGTAAGCGGGGTAGGGCCTACATTAACTGCAAGGGCTTCCCCTCCATCAACTGCCAGGTTATGTGTGATGCCCAGGGCATAATAATGAATGTGTGTGCTGGCTGCCCTGGAAGCTACCATGATTCCCATGTCTGGCATCTGACGCAGCTGTACCAAACATTTGCCAATGGGGACATCCCACATGGTCACTTAGTGGGGGATGCTGGCTATGCACTGGAGCCATGACTGATAACACCTATCAGAAATGCACACACACCTGAACAAGAACGCCATAATGAGGCACACGCACAAACACGAAATGTAATCGAGCGTGTGTTTGGGTTGCTCAAGTCACGGTTCCGGTGCCTGGACACATCTGGTGGAGCCTTGCAATACTCACCAACTACATGTATCCAAATTGTCATGGTATGTGCTATGCTACATAATATGATCCTGCAAAAACAGCTGCAACAGGACCAGCATAGGCCTGGGCCAGACTGCCCCCCACCAGTGCCAAGGCTATCACAGGCAGAGCGTGACTCGGAGGAGGAACAACCTGAGCCTGCCCCAGTAGGCAGACGGAGGCGTGCCCAGTATGCCTTGGCAAAGAGGCAACTCATAGCACATACACTGGCTCAGTAGGAACCCTGGAAATGATACCTCTCTCTGACTCGCACATATAGTAAAAGGGATGCCTAACTTGACACTACCTGTTGCCAAACATGTATAGGGAGTGCAGTATGCGCATCCGACATAGGCAGCCCTGCAGCACCACCTGAGGCATGATTGCCATGTGTTAAGCAATGTAAGGTAGTGCTAAACAGCATTTACCACCATGTTGTATATGCAAACTTGATGACCTACAGTAGCATCCTACCCTCACCAAACATGAGGTCACAATATGAAGACAAGATGATCAATTACAGCAATTGGGTTAAGTATTGGTGTCAGTGAAAGGGGATTCAATGCCTGTCAGCCTGGGATGAGATGCTCGACAAGACATGATGCTTTGCTAGGGATGGATTTCACCTATCACCTGTGGCCTATTGGATATTGCCAAAGGCTCTTGTCACCCCCATAGTGCCTTTTCTAGGTAAGCCTCAAAACACAAACCCACCTCCATAGGTATCACAAGGGATAAGAAAGTATAAGTAATGCTACTCAATTCCAGAAGTCTAAACTGCAAGATGCACGCACTCCAAACACTCCTCAGCATGGAGAATGTTGATATCTGTGCAGTAACAGAAACCTGGTTCAAGACTCCCAAGAGCACCCTAGCATTCACAGGTACACCTCATACCATGCTTTACAACTGCAAAACATGGAACAAACTACAAAAGGAGGGTGAGTATCAATATTTTTCAAAGATACCCACACCCCTAGGTTGGTGGCACAGCATGAAGCATCAGAGACTACCCATGTGTAACCAGCATTGGGTAAAACCACCTTCCAGTTCATAGCCTGCTACAGACCACCCTCCTAAACCCAGGAACCACACTTGGCCGACTGGAGAACACATGAAAATATGAAGATCTCCCCAAACACCATTATATTGGGCGGCTTCAACTACCCAAACATACACTGGGAGCATTACCCTAGCTCCAACACCCTAGGCCAAAGGTTCCCAGAATTTATAAACCAAAATGCTATGGAACAACTTGCTACCACTCCCCCAAGAGGGGAAAACATACTGGACCTGATCATCACCAACATGGGGACTCTATGCCCAAGACCAGAAGTGTATCCCTCACTGGTACTATCACACCAGATAGTAATCTCACTGGATATTCACATCCCCACCCCAGCCCATAGCCAGAAAACCACAGTGAAAAATGTTCACTAAAGCATATGTCACACACCTCAAAACTGAGGTGGAATCCTTCACAGCCCCTGTGTCTGTGGAAAATACGGCCCAGACCTCATAACCCTTTATAAATGCATTCTATGAACACTGTCAGGAATGCATGGATCATGCAATCCCAAATAAAACCAAAACCCAATCCTCCAAAGGCAGACATCCTGTGAACCCCAGCCATAAACAAACCATACAATACAAAGAGGAAGCTACTATATGATAGATCCAAATCACAAAAAGGGAAGCTATCTCTGACCAGTATTATTGAAAAGCAACGTCCACACATACAATTGTCTAAGGCCATCTGTGAGATAAAAATCGTACAGGACATCAAGGATAATCACAAGGCATTCTTTACTTATTGTATGAACCTGTGTGGGAATCCCCAGGTATGTTCGGAATTAGTCCAAAATGACAAACAATACAACAAACCCACAGACATTGCCAACATCCAAGCTGACAGGTTCAGTGCAAACTTCTCCCCCCCTCCCCACCAGAAGGGCAAATATTTATCCCAGCAGAGTGCTGGCCCCCTGACATCGTAGATGCTCAGGTAACAGCCAGCCTCTCCAAAGCAAAACACACAGCATCAATGGGACCAGACGGTGTCCTGGGCTGTGTCCAACATGAACCCCAAGAAGAATTGAACACACACATAAAATCACTGTTCAGTGCCAGCCTTAACACACGATATGTACCCAAAGAGCAGTGTACAGCAACAGTGGACCCTCTCCACAAAAGTGGTGCCTCAACGGATACTGCAAACAATCACCCCAGAAGCCTGACTAGGTTGGTCTGCAAAGCTATGGAAAGGATCATCATGGACCTCAGAAATAAACGTATTGGGGACACACAGACACTGAATCCTACCCATTTTGTCTTTGTTAAGGGCAGATCCTGCCTCTTAAACCTGGTTGAGTCATTTGAAACAGTCACCAAGGCCATTGACGAGGGATGGTGGTCCACACAGCCTACCAGGACCTTGCAAAAGCCTTCCATACAGTACCCCACTTGGTCATCATAGATAAGATCACCAGCTTCAGTAGAAACCCCTATGTTACTAGATGGGTTGCAAACTGGCTCAAGGACAGAACCCACATGGTCTGAAATGCTGGAGCCATGTCAGACCACAAACCAGCTACAAATGGCATCCCACAAGGCTCAGTCCTGGGACCTCCCTTGTTTGGTATATATTTCTCAGAGGTACAGGCCAACACAGAAGGACTGTTGGTGAACAAGTTTGTAGATGACTGCAAACTGGGTGCCATAATCGATCCTCCAGCTGACACAAGCATCCTACAAAAGGGCCTCATAGAAACAGACAACTGGTGCCAGAGCCATGTCCTCAGGCTAAACACAAAACAATGTATAGTCCTCCCCTTTGTCAAAAACTAAGTGCCCACAAATTACTACATATGTGGTAACCCATTAAGTATGGAAGAAGTGATAAGGGACCTGGGGACCCAAGTCGATAGCAATCTCACATTCGACAACCATGTGGCCAGAGAAACATTTCATATAACCCACCTAATCATGAAGGTAATCACATCTACATCAGTGGAGGTCATTGTGCCTCTTAACTCATCCCTCATCAGGCCCATAATTGAGTACAATGCCCCTTGTGGGATGTACCTTTTCAGACACCTGCAGCAGCTGGAAAGACCACAAAAGTACCTCACCAGGAGGATCAAAGGGCTCAAACACATGTCAGTCACTGCCTGGTTAAAGAAACTGCAGCTCCACTCAGTGGCATACTGCCTGCCCAGAGGCGATCTGTGCCAGATGTATAAAGCCATGTCCAACCTGGAATCAATGGACATGCTGCACCCTGGAAAATCAGAATCCCATCAAGCTTTGCGCTCAAGAGACCTGAACCTCAGGACTGAAATAAATAGGACATGCTGGAGTGACAGATCCATAACCCAGAGGCTCCCCCCACTCTTGAGTAAACTCCCACTCCAGGTTAGCCAGAGTCCCTCATTGACTCTCTTCAAGAGGAGTCCTGATGAGTGGATGGGAGATTGCAGGTTTACCCTGGGTATCACTTCTATGTCAGGGGTGTGTGTATGTCTGCAATTCTTTGTGAAAGGAATGGCCATTTTGAAGACTGGGATAACACACTAAAAGATGTACATTCTTCTTTGGAAACACTGATGATGTCAGCACCCTATAAATACAGCAGGAGAAGGGAAATCATCCAGTAATGCGAATAGCGTGCTGTGTAATGCATCTCTCTCAAGTGCCATAACCTAGTTAGGTAGGGGTTTGAATCCTACAAATGCCATGTGTGCGTTTGTCACACAGTTTGTTAATGTGCTGTGTGTTTTGCTTTCATTATTGTATGACATATTATTATAACAGTAATTGCCATGCACACATCAGGTATGTGTTTGCCACATACAGATATGTACCTGTGACCTGTAATAGTTCCTATGTGTGAAGCCTGCCCCATATGAATACAGTTGTTACCTTTGCCGCCATGTGCTGCAGCTTACCAGACCTTAGGCCATACATGTATGTTGGTGACAATGCAAGCTACTGCAGTGATCTGTGTCCTAGGCCAACTATGTGACACACACCCATGAAAGCTTTGATAGATTAATGTGGGTGACAATTCATGTCTGCAGTATATGTCAGACATGTTAAAACACAGCAAAGTCTGTGAGTGATGGCCATCCAGTGTAGGTGTATGGCAACTGTTGCCGATATGCATACAGACACCTTCTTGCTTAGGTGATACACAGAGGGACTGCAGAATACCTTTGGAAATGTGAATATCACTGGATAGACAAGATAACATGTACACACCATTACCCGTTCTACATGATGGGTGCTACCACCTACATGGTACTGTTGGAATACTATGTTAACTACATGCCAATGACAATGCCACAGTAGCGTTACAGCAATATATCATGGCTTGGACAACAGGTATCTGTCCGTATGATACCCTTGTGGTGGTTAGGTGTGTCGTGTAGAATGCATTGTAGGCCACTGTATGTATTTGCAGTCATGGATGGATATATCCATAGTGTGTTGGCATGTACATGAGACTGGTATATGCCAAAGGGTATTGTTCCCAGAGATGTGTGGGGCTCAGTAACAATGGCTACTGGTATAGTGTAGTACTGCAGGGATATCACTGACACCAGGTTCCTACGTCTGTGTATCAGTTGAAGAGACACCATGTAATGACCACTGAATGTCAGGCTATGTAAGCTGTGTATACTACCAGAATGCAGACCATTGACATGTGGAAACCGTATCACCCACAGCATACTGTCAAACCGTGTCATGTTCCATGCTGACCATGTTCACAAATGTACACCTGCAAATCGGTGATGCAAACATCACACATGTACTGTCCACACCCCAACACATGCAGGCACAGGTACACACAACAGCCATGCGGCACATGTGCAGACAGTACACTTTGGGAATTAACACTGGTGTATACAAAACTGCACTGACAAACATAGTTAATGCATCATGCATGCTTGAATCTACCCACAACAATATCATTACACTGTACTGTTAACAACATGATAATATTACTACAGTGCTATGTAGTCACCCTGTGAATCAGTACCATGCTATCCTGTTCCAGCATCAATGTTACAGATGGCAGGAGGTGGCACAGTTTCATCATATGCACAGGGTGTGTACTTGGTTTGCCAGAGTCTGCCATTGACACATCCAATCGACTTGTATGTGTGTGTGTGTTAGTAAGAGACAACAGTACAAGATGAGGCAACGTTGCTGCGATGTATGTGTTAGCCCTAGGTGTTAGCATTATGTGTGTGTGTATGCATGCACACATTTCCACCATGTGGCTGCCATATACGGGTGTTTGTGGACAGCCACAGACTGTACCTGCCAGGTCATACAGGTCACTGTCTCTGGCCACGGACACGGTACCTGTGCCTGGCAGGGGTGCTACAGACAGTATCAGGTACAAAGCCAGACTGGGTACTGTCAACAGAAGCAGTGGGTTGTTGACTGGACACATGTCCCTGCTGGGACTGTCCAGAGCCACGTGCACGTGGTCTTCTAGGATGGTGTAATGACAGCACAGACCCAGCATTGCTGGGGCTGGTACTGGCACTATGGGAGCGGCTGCAGGTTTGTTGTCGTCCGCGACGACTGGCAGCTGATAATGTTGCTGGCAGACGTCCACGTCGACGCCTCAACTGTCCTGCACTGTCCTGGCTCCTGGACATGTAGTTGTGGAACAGATCTAATGTATCCCCCCAACGTCTATCAATGACCTCGCTGATGTTACGGATGGCAGACGCAACGTCACGCATAGTGTCATTCATAGCGGTGCAATGTGCTCTACGCTCCCTCAGACCCTGTCTGGTGTACCGTTCCCTACGTGCTTGTGCCTGCATTACAGCCCGGAACATAGCTGAGGTTGATAGACCTCAGTGGGCACGTCTGACAGGGGCAGTACGACCAAGGATGCTCCCAAGAGAACCCCTGGACATCTGCCTGTGTGGTACCATGTCAGGAATCTGGCCATGGCTGCTGTGAGGGGATGCATGTGCCAATTATACCACACTACCCTGGTCAATGCCCACTGTATGCTGTCCCTCAGCTAAGGACATTGGTGACAATGGATGTATCGGCAGGATGACTGTACACATTGATGGGGTTGACTGCTGTGTACTGTCAATTGGATGACCAATGACAGACCCTGTCACACCTCCCTGTGCCATTACACATGTATCATCATTAGCACTATCCCCAGCAGTGGCTTCAGGTTCCCTGCTGCACTCCACCAGAGCAACATCAGAACTTGTGAGAGGAAGTTAGGAAACACAGTTTACAAATGTGTACATGATATTAGCACACAGGCACACTCCTCAGTACAGCAGATACAAACACAGACACACCTGCAGTCCAACACATACACAATACTGTTTTAGGGTGGGTGACTGTTTCACAAGGAAAACCATCACTGCACACGTGTCAGCATGCAGGTTATGTGTTGCACAGGAACATGCAGTGCAAGTGTAGACAGCCCTTGTTAATAACAGTATACATGTACTTGATGCTTGTGTGTAGTTGTTCAGTGATTGTCTCCACCCTGGGACACAATGTGTACAAGGACATAACAATGTTGTGCAAGTGTTACAAGCTGTGGGTGCATAGATTTGCACACACACACACACACACACACACACACACACACACACACACACACACACACACACACACACACACACACACACACACACACAACACATGACGGTGCTACACAATAACAGCTATGTGTACTTTTGTGGTCAGTGGAACTGGATGTGGCGTAGTAACGTGAGTCATGATCAACATGCTTCTTGTGGTCAGTCAACAATAATAATGTGTGCCAGATAGACAGCTAGCATGCTGTACCTGAAGTGCAGTAACATAACTACATCCACAATTACACAGCCACTTGTTACTTGGGTGTGTAAGGTGGCCAATAGTGAGCATTGCCTAACATGAATGTTCCCTCTCCCCACCCTCTCTGTACCTTTAACCCTTCTGTTTGCTTAATATTTAGCATCTACCCTGCTTCTTCACCCTTGCTGTCCTACTATGCTCTCACCTCCTCTTCTGTCCTTTCCTTCCTCCTCTCTCATTTCCTGACTCCTGTCCCTTATTTATCTCACATTCTCTTCTTCTTTCTCTTTCCCTGCCCTTTAACTGTTATCTTAACTGTTATCTCTATGGCAGATGCCATATGCATATCCTTATGTACTTTTGAAACTGACCGAACTTTATGTATGATCTTTTTGTGTGAAGATTCTGTATGTTGTCTTTTTGTTTTGTATTATGTTGATTTTATTAATTTTATTTTTTTTTTTATTTTTATTGTATGTTTTTATTAACAATTATGTATTTTTGTTTTTCCCCGGCCTTTTACTCTAAAAAAAATATACACATATAGACATATCCAGCTAAAAAAAAATAAAAAAAAATAAAATAAAAATAAATAAAAATTATTTGTTCCAGACTGTTGCACAAAGACATGATAGGCCTCTACCCCTCAGGTATATTATGTGTGCTGCGTAGATAAGTGGGATGCTGAAGGCTGGCCATACAGCAGATGTCATAATTGGACATGTGTAGCAGGCTAAGGTGTAGTGTGTATGCCAAACATGTGTGTTGTGTACATGTGTATCTGGTGTGCATATACAATGTCCAGTACTGTGTTGCCACACATGTGTGTCATGCTCTGTGTATTGCATGTGGCAGCTACTGAGAATAATGGGATATGCATAGTCTCACAGCAAACATGCACAGCATGCATTATGTGTAGTTGTGTTACATGTGCACACACTACACCTCCATATCACATACACATGTCATTAGCAATAGTATTGTTATTACACACTCACCAGCATGGATTGGCTGCCTTGCTGTCACTCCAGAGGGATTTGCAAACATATGAGAGTGATTGCCAGTGGCCACAACTGTGCCTTTGATACTGTGAGTATGATAAAGTACAGTAGTACAACAGGTGGCTTTCACAGGTGTACAGATTATGCTCAGAATATCAATCTTGCAGAAGATTGTGCAGGTTAACAGCTACACAAACAGTACACATCTCACACATGACTAGACTACCAGTACAGAGAACAGTCAACTACAGATATGGGATGTTACCTGCACACTCCATTTCAACATGCAGGGTGGCTCCGGCCTCCATGATGACACATGTTTGTGGATGTTCTTGTTGTTGGCCTGGAGCCACAACACTTAGGAGGTGCTCCTCCACACTGGTGAGGGGGGGTGGATAGGTACCCCATCACCTGTGGCAAGCTGATGTCTGTGGGTATCAGGCGCACGCTGCCGGACATGTCTAATTAAATCACTGCAGTGATGGTGTACCTGTTCATATGTCCGGTTATGCATGCCTATGTCATTTACCCGACGGACAAGTTCTTGCCACAGTGCAGCCCTCTCATGCTGGTTCTGGCTGGTCCTGGAAAACAGCACAGAGTAATTATGCACCAGGCTCTGGTGGATCTCCTGATCCTCTGCTGCTGTATACGGTGGGTTTCTCTGATGTACCATCACCCTGGAAGGAAGGAAAAGAAAAATATGTGAGCAAGTCATTTGGCACACTTAATATTCAAATGTACTGATATCACTTCACTGCCATATATAGCATCTGTCTGTCTATCAGGGGATACACGTGTTCGATATCACATATCAGTGCTCAGCCCACAACTGTCTGACAGTGCCTGCCACACTCCATACAACAAACTAGTATACACCAGCACTCGGCACACTGTTT